>NC_141257.1:2071904-2671904 GCF_054856555.1 Leptonotus elevatus | reverse complement strand
CGTGATGCGCAGCCAATACACAAAAGAAAGTCTATCGATGTTTAACAGATCAGCAACAATCGTGTGAGAGGAATTACAACGACATGATTTTTTAGGAGGCACAAGCAGACAACACAGCGCCGCCTTGAGATACAAGTGACCCGACTTGCGAGTTGCTGGGCCATTTTTAGCCTTGCTTTATGATTCAAATTCTGAGATAGGAGTGCTGCATGGTGGGAGTGAACTCGTCTCACTTCCCAGCAAGCAGCAAATAGGCAACAGTTTTCAAAAAACAGCCAAACAGGCCTGCTAGCTTTGTGCTAACACGTCATGGGAAATGCCATAGACCAATCTAGACGGACAAAAATAATACTAACGGGCACATATTCTTTATCTTCTGTGAAAAACGACTACCAATACTGAAGTTTACAGAGTCACAGTAGTTGTGAAACTCTTCTTTATTCATATCCGCCTGTATTATTCTGCCCCCTAGTGGCCAAGTCTTATAATGCACAGTCTTTACTTATTTACATTCTATTTAATTATATTAATACTATAGATTTGTATATTTTAAAATACTGTAGAGTGCTAGTTTCTTTATGCAAGAAATTTCTATTTTTTTGTTGTCTTTTTTTCAGGGAGGCTGGAACGGATTCATGGCCTTTCTGTTCATTTCAATGGGTAAAGATGATCTGAGATACGGGTTACGGCGTCAAACTTGTGTCTCAAGGCACCACTCTATTAGTTTCTATTGGCAGAAACAACAACAATAAAAATCTGATTTTTGGAAGTTTGCACACACCAGGAGTGGCCACTGTGCGTATGCAAGTGTGTGCGTGTATGTAACTGGTTAGCATATTGTGTCTTTTTGTTTGTTTTGAATGCGCACTTTTGCACTTTACTCAATTTTATCTATTTTTTTTTTGGGCTACTCATTGACCATCATCATAAGTTTGCATTTAAAGGAGACATATTATGCCCCCCCCCCCCGAGAATTTAAAATTGTTACTAGTTGTCTTATTAAGACATATTTTGGTCTGCAAAGGTTAATAAAAATTAAATAAACACACTTTAGACACATTTCATACTGTGGAGGAAAACAAGTCCATAGATAGACAAAAAGTTGCATTTCGACAATATGTCCCCTTTAAGTTCCATAAAACCAAAACTCAAACCACGATGCCTTTTGTGTTGGATATGACTGACGTGTTAACCTCCAAAACATTTTTTAAAAAATCCATTTGGGGATTCACTGCTTCTTTTTTTATTTATTTTTTGCAATTTTTGGAGGCAAACACCGGTGATCGTCTTAATCATTCTCACTGGCCTAAATTATTTATCAGCTTTGTGCTTGCCTATGAAGAAAACTTTGCGTGGAATGTTGTTCATGTGCGAGTAGCTTCTTTTCGCCTTCAGCTGCTTGTTTCATTTGCTGCACTTTTCACTCGTTTTTCTGCCTGCCTGAGACAAACCACTCGAATGTACCACGGGCTCGCACCTGCACCTGTACCTGACTGACCGAGCGTCGATTGGAGAATTGGAGATCGAAAAGAATATAGATTTAGCAATATTTGAGTGTAACTAAACTGCTCGTGAACTTCCTGTCACGGTCAAAGTCTCGCCCTGGAGTGAGGACGCAAATGCAGGACTGTGAATGACTTTATTTTTTTTTTGTGGGGAAAAATAAACACAATCTGATGTTTACCAAAACAGTATTTCATTATTTACTATACTGCTCATCCATACATTCATTTTCTATCAGTGCTTCACTTTTTTTCCATTACAGCTTTATTAAAAAAAAAAAAAGGAATAAATCAATTTCCCCCTGAAAATTCCACCCAAATTAATTACAAATACAAAACAATAAATTGTACGTACACGGATGGACACCTAAACAGAGTTGAGGAATATTCTACATCATGGCTCACTGGACAAGCAGAATATGGACGGATATATGGATCAATTTGACTCAACTATGTCGAGCGATGCTATCCTTGTCCACAAGGCGGCAGTAGCGCGCGACTGAGGGCTTCATCGCGACGTATCTCGGCACTTTACGGCAGTGTATGTTCGACGGTCGTAAAGCAAAACGCGTACATCCGGAGGAAGGTTAAATCGACGCCTACAAAACACGGTAATGTGATGTAATTCACTTATATTTCGACATTGTTCAGTTAACTAAGACTTTTTGTTTGCAAGGAGACTTTGAGATGTGGTGTGATCATTGCTTGTGGCTAACGTTCAGCATTTAATCAACTTGCTGTTAGCACGACCTGTCATTGACTGTTTGGCTAGCTGGCGTGCTAACAGACTCGCTCGCCGACATAAGGCGTTTTTTTTTAAACTATCGTTAGCATTTTTGTGCAAACAGTGGTTGTAATTGATCATTTTATAACGATTGGACCTTCCTAGAGTTTTTATGCTAGTCTGAACGCATAAAAAGATGAGTGAATTTGCTCGATTTTAATCATGTGTTTGTAAACATTATATTATAAAAAGATAACTTTGCATTACCGTAACGTTCTTCATTATTATTATATGTGAGGTATACAATTTAAATGATTTCAAAAACAAAGTTAAGCTGCTTACCATTGTTTTTGCTGACTTTTATGCAACAACAATATGCTCTCAAAGTAATTATCTTTATTTTCTCTTGGAAACAAACTAGCATGTCCCCTCCACCAGCAGAGGCCTGCATTGCCATCCCCAGAAAATTAAATATGTATTCATTCGTTCGTTCGTTCTTTACAGATTATGTGAAAATAAGTGTTTTCCTTTGGGAAATGTCCCATGTTTTCAAAACGCATCTTAAGTGTGTGATTTTGTTCCTCAGCACGATGCCGTTCGTGGACCTGCAGACACGTCTGGGCGTGAACGTGGACCGCTGGCTGCTGCTGCAGAGCTCGCCGCAGCCCAGCCAGCAGCCGGCGCGCTGCCACGCCTTCGAGAAGGAGTGGGTCGAGTGTTCCCACGGCATCGGGCAGATCCGCGCCAAGCGAGAGTGCCGGCTGGAGCTTGAGGACTTCTACGAGTGCATGCACCGGCAGAAGAAGGTAGTTATTGATGCCTCTTTTTTTTTTTTTTGTGGGTGGCGTGACGGAGGTTGTTTTTGTACGTTATGCAATGCATTTTACGGTGTGGGGCAAAAAGTAGCTTTATGAAAGGAAACGAGGAAGGAAGAGAAGAAAATGTGAAGGAAGGGGACAGTTTTGCATTTTGCTTTTTCTATAAGCGAAAGGAGAACATTTGTTTCAAATTGAAAGTCCGATTTTGTGAGGCGTTTTTTTTTTTTTAGATGATCTTGTTTTCTTGTGGTTCCAGCTCCAGCGTTTGTGCACCATCCGCCAGCAGCGCGACAAGATGATCAAGGAGGGCACGTACACGCCGCCTGCCTACCACGCGGGCCAGAGCAACGAGTCCAAGCCATGAACGCACGCCCGCACCTCAGTTGTCACCATGTAAAGTAAAAATCATCCTCTCTGTTTCTAACAATAAATCTTTTCTCATGCACCTGAATTAACTCGATAATTGTCTTGTCCTGATGACCCAAATGTTTGTCATTTCTGAATCTACCAAACGTCTGGAAACTTGGACGTTTTTGAGGGAGGTGAAGCCGCCTTGCATGGACTTGCCGCCCCAAATGTTGCGTGGATGAATTTGGAAAAGTGCACGAGATGACACAACACAATTGGAAGAAAATTTTGATTCAGACCAATATTTTGTGTTATTACCTTCTGCACTGAATTTCAAAATGTCTACTTCTCACGTCGCATGTCCGTTTTGCACATTTCCAGTAAATTCGCTTAAA
The DNA here is from genome assembly GCF_054856555.1 of Leptonotus elevatus. Taxonomy (NCBI): domain Eukaryota; kingdom Metazoa; phylum Chordata; class Actinopteri; order Syngnathiformes; family Syngnathidae; genus Leptonotus; species Leptonotus elevatus. The sequence continues at coordinate 2,668,117 of NC_141257.1, read as the reverse complement.
AAAATTCTAAAAACAATTGGATTTAAAAACCCGCTGTCACGAAAACACTTGAGCAAATATCTTCATATGAATGCGTACTTTGGTACAGGTTTGTAAGAACAACATTAGTTTCCTTTCAGAATCAAGAATTTTCTCTGGCAAACTATACAACAAAATACTTCCACAAATGTGGGCCATTGATTGCAAACAAGATTTGTTAATTAGTGCACACACCCCCAAAAAATTCTTAACAGTTTTTTTGAAAAAACATTTTGCACAAAACCAATAGGGATGCTTTTTTTTTTTCCATTAGTTTATTTGAATATTTTTTAATCTATGCATTCTGTTATCAACCGTATTTTCATATTTTGAGTTACTGGTAAGTCTTTTTAGGTGGTGGCCCTGCCAGAACCAGCACTGTCCCTGTATGTGGCTGGCTTGGTCCGATACCTCACATATCATAATTTGGCCAATTTAATATTTTGTTTAAAAAAAAAAAAACTATTACTATCTATACATGTGTTTGTTATTTTTGGCAAATTATTCACCAATAAGATAACTATAATAACTAGAGATAAGAAAATAATGATTCATATTGTATTATTAAAAGGTAAGTGAAAAATCTTATATATTAAGTGTTGATTTAATCACATTGATCTATTAAATGTGTATGGCCATTTGTACTTTCAACTCTGTGTCCAGACTATATAGACAGCCTATAGAAACCCAATATCATTAATTTTAAAAAGTAAATACATTAATACAATGAAAGAAAAATATCTAGTACCCATAAAAAGTCCCATTCACATGTGGTAGAATAAGATTTTTCAAGGCAAATTACATTCGATACAACAGTTTACAGTCACATTTATCTGGAGTTCAACACATGTAGTGTCGCAGTTTGAACACCGGGTGGCACACTGGGTACCCCCCACATAAATGACGTACTTCACTGGGACAGCCGAAGAAGAAAGCAACAAACTCAAACGGAACCCAAACCAACCCGTGACAGAAAAGCAACTATACTAACCCAACCCAAACCATGGCAAAAGCGTTTTTAATTACAGCAATTGAGCCCCACAAACAGCCAACCCCCACCCCAATTTGCGTTTCACTCGAAAAGAGTAAACCTTTTGATATGTACGAAGCATTCAATATTAACGTGAGTGCAGTACCATATGTCACCAGCAGTGGGCGCATACCTTAAGGTTAGGTTTCATTACGGTTAGTTTGTAATTTTCTGTTTCATAAAGTTTTTAAACAATAAGCGTGTCGTTTTCAGACGGCGCGTTGTCAAGGCCGCCGAGGAAATACTTTAATTACAACATCAACAAGTGAGCGACGCGAATCCGGGTGGGTGGAGTCAACGTTTAGGACCACCCTACGTTTAGCCACGCCTCTAAATGCACTCTTCACAATCTGCAGCCAGTGTGGGTCGGTGCCCGATGACGAGGCAGCAGGAGACCCCCCCCCCCCCCCACAAGCCTCACTCCAGCCCCGAGCACGAAAAGACATGTCCGCCAGCATCCCCAGAAAAGCAGCCGCGTCCCGGCCCCTGTTCGTCATGGGTTAACCGCGTAACGGAAGCGGACGAGCGGGAAGACAAGCGTGCGTGTGACCGGGAGAGGGAGCCACGAAGGAGGAGGCGGAGGTGAAGGTGGTGGACCATTAGCACCAGCATCGACACTTTCGCTCTTTTCATTCTTCCGCCGAGCACGTCCGGTTCGTCCGAGAAGCGGAAGACATTATTCGCCATCCATCCGGAGGCGGCGGAGGAGGAGAAGGAGGAGAAGGAGGAGAAGGAGGAGGGGGAGCAGCGGCGGCAGCCACACCGGCCTTCCACGCTCGGAGCCCGGCTAGCAGGACCGCCGCTGCCCGCTGAAGGTAAGCCCTGAACCGCTCCCGGAGCTCACTCGGACCGCTTTCAAAGACGCCAGCTGTCATACTGAGCATCACCGGAAAATAAATACTCATGGCTTTGGATCCATTTAAATGACAGTTTGATTCAATTAGGGCTGTCGCCATTACTCGTGGGGTGTATTGATAAAGTGCACGATCTTCCATTTGCAGCAGTCTCAGCTTTATCTGTGTCACAACAGTGCGACGAGATGCTTTCTGGCTGTAATGGGAATTGTACCCAAGGACTGTTATTTTGCATAACGTCTGCACACATAGCCTTGACACCGCACACACACACACACACACGCACACACACAGGCAGCATGGATGTCTGTATGTGATAAACTGGCGACAAGGAGACCTTAATGAATGACGAGAGCAATTCCACAACACTTGGCTTGTGATGGCAGTTGAGCACATGCATTTGGCGGAGTGGACAAAAGAGATCGCAGTCATGCACGCGCGCTCTCTCCCTCGCTGTCTTGTCTCCACGTCCGCTCATGCAAAGCACATTCACATTCGGGAGAGAGGAATGCGTCCACGCTCAGCGGCACACGTTCTTCCTGCATGTGAAGAGCGTCCGTCCATGTCGCGTTGGTGGCGAGAGGATACTCGAAACCTCTTGACAAGTATCGCCATCTCCATCCGCTTGGTGATACCGAGAGATGCTCATCTCCTGCAGCTTGGTGGCAGATGGTCCAACGCAAGCCCATCGGTGGACTCGCACCGTCATTCCTCCATCATCAGCATAGTTGGATACTGCTGAGGTTAATTTGACTTCGACTAACACCGATTCGATTTGCTCGTTTTTGCATTCCTCCCATAGTAAAGAATCGAAATATAGATATATTTTTTAAAGTGAATTAATTGTATTCAAAATGAAGAAAATGGCATTCCCATAGGAAATAGGATTTTTTTACCCAATTCATTATTGTTTTTACAAATTAAATATAATAAAATAACATTTTAAAAAATGTATTTCAAAAAATACAATTTAAAGAATAAATTAAATTCAAATTTGACGTAGGATGAAGTTCAAAAGTACCCTTTGGAAAAATAATAGAAATAGGAATTATTTTTTAAATGTATATTTTTTTTATGTAGTGTAATTTAAAAATAAAGAAATGTATATTTCTCTCTAAACACTAAACTACCCCACATCAGGAACTAATGGAAATATGAATATTTATTTATTGATTAAAAAAAATCGAATAAAACCCAATTTAAAATTAAAGTTTCATTTAATAAAAGTAAATATAAATTAAAATGATGCACTTTCTCAGTTAAAAATAGATTAAAAAGGTAAAAACACATAAAAAATTAAATAATATGAAATGTAAAAATGTGCATTTCCCCATTTAAAAAAACGAATTTAGATGTAAAAACAACAAATTAACCATTGTAAAGCATATATATTTTGTGTGTGTCTATGTTATTAATTATTTAAAAAATAAATCACAATTGAATGAATACATTTTAAGCTACAAGATGCAGACATGTTGCTCAATGGACATTCCAGGTCATGTCAATGAGGTCTCTTGTTGCTAGGCAGAATTGACAAGGCACGATAGATGGGATGCCGTTTCCCAACAATTTGGCTCACAGGCGGCAGGAAACGGCCACACAAAGTCAAAATAGACACACACTGAGGGAATACATATAAGGGTCGTGGTGAAAGCTGCACAGTGTTGGGAATGAGCTGCAGGCAGACAGGAAGTGATGTCACCTGGAGCTGGTAGAACTTTAATGACAGGGTTCGGGTTCTGAAGTTTCCCGACCGCCATGCTATTTTTACACTGACGCTGACTCACTCACTTTTACGCTCATAAACTCAAAACAGAACGTGGAAAATGAAACGCACAGAACCAGAAGTGACTCACCAAAACATTGAGGACAGGACGTCATAGAGACCTAAATGCGCACCAGGACCAGAACCAGAACTCCAAATACACAAATTCCCAGGCTGCAGAGCTCCGGACCAACTCGGTGACCCTGCTTGTATCGTCGCCATGGCGACAGTGCTTCAGGAAGTGGTGCTAAAAGCAAGTTTTATCCAAAAAACACCATGTTTAGTCTACAACTTCATCACATACACAAAGACGATCTTTCAAGTCTCTTTGGAAGCACCGCAAATGTTTAAAAAAAAAAAAAGCTAAACATTAGCACGTGTTAGCATATTTACTGCGGCTAACTTTATTCAAGACCTTTAATGGTCACCTCTCAACGGATATTAGCAATCTGATGCTAAGGAGAGCGCAGAATGTCAAAGTGACTGCGAAGGCACTTTAAGAAGCTCTTTCATTGATTCGACGGGATCCAGTTTCACTGGCTATTCATTGTCATTGATTTCTTACTCAAGTGATTGGCTGGTGCCAGGATGGTGCCTCAACACGCACACACACTGTCAAATGATATTTTTGTTTCTGCTGAATTAAAAACCATCCTTCATCCATCCGTCCAGGCCCGACGGCCCCCCATGGAGTCATCGGACGACGACACCCTCAGCGAGCGCTCGTGCGTGAGCGAGCCGTCCTTCCGCAGCGAGCGCTCGGGGGGCTCGCTTTCGCCGCGGCCCTCGTCGCAGCACGCCGGCGCGCCGGGAGACACGCTGCCCTGGAACCTGTCCAAACACGAGCGGCGCAAGCGCAGGAGCCAGGACTCGGTGTTGGACCCTGCGGAGAGGGCGGTGGTCCGCGTAGCAGGTGAGGAAGCTGGTTCATAGGCTGTTGTCAGTGTCGGTTTTGAACGGGGTGACCAATCAGAGGGCGCGCTGTGGCCCTGTGAGGATGAATTTGATTAGATTGACATGGCAACAACATAGCCAAATGAAACCCGTGAAAACCACATTTTTGGGAATGCCTTGTTATTTATTATTACAATTTGGCAACTGGGTCAAATGTGAATATATTAGGGGTGTGCCAAAAAATTGATTATCATTTAGTACGATTCAGAATTGATTTTATTTCAATTATTTTATACTGTCTTGCCTTTGTCTGGAGCACTGTTCATGTTGTACCCGGTTTGGCCACTGAGGGGCAGTGTGGTTCCACGCGGTCTAATACACTGTTAAGTTGTAGCCACATTAGAGAGTAGAAGGAAAAAGTCGCGGTCAAGTTATTCCTATAAAAGTTTATTTTTTTCAGCGTGGAGCCGTTCTTTTGAGTGATAAAAGTGCCGCGAGTAGCGCGCTAATTAGCATTAGCGATTTAGACTGGAGTAGATCATTACAATTCCTTGCACATCTATAGATTGAAGCAAAAATCATTGTCAATCAAATCATTTAGAAAAATATATAGGAAAAAATTGTCCGTAATCGAAAATCGATTCTGAATCGAATCGCAGGCCCAAAAAAATCGGAATCGAATCGCGAGACATTCAACGATTCCCACCCCTAATAAACACCATCAGTGACCAGGGTTTTTAAACATTTTTAACATTTCCATAAATGTCATGTGCCTGTGTAAAGAGTTTAAAATGTTGAATGTTGACATTCAATAACTCAAGCAAAATAAATCTAAATTAAGACATGTCGTTTATCAACTGAAGCGGCGAGAACAAAAATGTTATCATTCCCGACTGTCACGCAAGTAAAAAGAGAACAACTAAACTACTACGCGGTCTAATACACTGTTAAGTTGTAGCCACATTAGAGAGTAGAAGGAAAAAGTCGCGGTCAAGTTATTCCAAACAAAATTTTTTGTTTTTTCAGACTGGAGTAGGTCATTACGATTCCTTGCACATCTATAGATTGAAGCAAAAATCATTGTCATATTATATATATATATATATATAATTAATTTTTATTTCTATGAGTTTCTCAATCCAGAGCCTCCTGATAATTAACTAGCGGCCCCATGATGCAGAGTTATCCCGACGAGTGGTCCTAACATGTCAGGATTGTCCGACTCGCTCAGGCTTGAAGCCCCATTGTGTCTCCCTTATTCGCGTCCGGTCGCGTCGTCGCCGATTTGAACGCGCTTGCGCTGACCCTGATCCCCGCGAGGACAAAGGCTGGAATGCGGACCCCGGAATCCTTTAGCGTGCCACGTGATTGACGGCTCCGATATTTACACGGAGACGCCGCAATAAGCAGGATCCCGCGCGCCGACGCCGGCGTGTCATTTATTTAGGCGTCCTCCGTCCCGCCTGCAGCATTTTCTTCCCAACAGGCGGCCTCTCTCTCGTCTCGCGTTGCCACGGTGATGAAAGCAGTGGTGGCGGGGGAGGAAGAGGGTGACAACGGGCATAAAAAGAGGGCAAAGAAAAGTGAATGAGTCGGGAAGGAGGACGGGAAGGGGGAGTTAATGACTTTTTCAAGGCGAAGTTGAGGCGAAAGAACGATGAAGTGAAACCTTGGAAGGAGGGAACGTTTGGATAAGAGCTGGGAGAAAAAGGCCTTGGGGGAGGTTAAGTGGTGAAAAATGCGGTAGAGAAAGCAGCATTGGGTTGACTATTGTTGCTGTATTTAGAAATATGTTAGGAATGCGAGTCAAAAGTTAAAATGTTGTGGTTATTGTGATTTGTGTGAATTGCTCTCCCTCTCGTTGACATTTTTATTCGATCGTCTCTAAATCCGGCGGCTCACTTTATGACTAAAAGTTGATGTTATTTTTTTTTTTTTTAAATACAGTATTTTACTTTAATTTAAGCGCCCTCTACTGGCCAGCCACCGCTGACACAAACGTATGTGACAGGTTTGACAAAAAATATGAAGAAATGCATGTTTATACGAAAAGTAATCAAATATGTACGTTGTCTAGGAAAAATAAATAACATTTGGCAAAAAATAAATAAATATGAATATACATACGAATATGAATATACAGGATATTCAAGGCCATTGTTTTGCTACCTCATTTTTATGTGGCTCAAAACCTTTGCTGATATTAGGTTTGTTGCATGTAAATAGTTTATAATAAATCTATTTCCACATCTCTGGTATAGAACACATCAATGACATCTCTCAATGTACGGCGACGACAATGCACATTATGTATCAATCTTAATGTTAATTCCTTTTGGATTAATGAAATAATCTGTGCGTCGTTCACTGTTGAAGCTGATTTAGGGAGATTATCCGATGATGGTTTAAAGGACAGGACAGAATGCCATACAGTACAGGAGGACACAGCATAGCAAATAGGTCACCAAGTCAAATATAGAAACCAGCATGCTGTATGGATTTAGATTCGTCAGTTTCACCACTTTAGCCTCTAGGTGGCGGTATATACCCTCAATATAATTTGGAGCCTGGTGTTGCCTTCAGGGACAGTCGGAAAGACAAGTTTCCTCACAGAGCCAACCCAGTGATCTATCTATCTATCTATCTATCTATCTATCTATCTATCCATCCATCCATCCATCTATCTATCTATCTATCTATGCATGCCTTGGCACACATGAACATGTAGTACCACTGTTGGCCTGGCAGGGGGCGATAAAGCCCTAGCATTCCTCGAATCCTTCGAGCCAGCCGGCTAGCTTGGCACGCTAGTAGCCAGTCACATTTGGCCGCCGGGCTTTGAGATTCTTGCGGCGGCGTTTCCTGACGTGGCCGGCAGATAAAGATGGAAGACAGCCACGGCAGGCCGAGCTGAGTCTCAAAAACACAGCCGAAGAACGGCGCGCGGAGAATTCCGAACTCGGCGTGCGGAGCGGCCATTGGCGGCTGGGAAGAAGCTCCGGGAATCACTGGGGCGGCTCGCTGACGTACGCAGCCGGGGAAGAGGAAGCGCGGGTCCGGATACAATTTGGCCCGATAGCGCCCCCCCCCCCCCCCCTCCCTGCCCCCACCACATAACCGGGTTGGAAAACGGACACTCTGGGTTCCCCCAGCTCGCCTTGTGTCATCGGGGCGTGTGGGTTGGCGCTCCTTCCCCTCAGCTTCTGAACAGCTGTCGCCGGTGGATGGGGATATATTTAAGGAGGGATTCCTCGGAGGGAGACGCCGAGCTCTGACCGTGCGTCGGCGCACGCCAACCAGCGGGCTGATGATGGATAGATAACATTTGCATAACCCCCGTCGTACATTTTCCACCCCTTAAGACTTTTTTTTGTGTGTGCACATATTGACTATTTGACGAGATTTGGACGGGCCAAATGCAGCGAGCCCGGCCGTGAATAGGACGCCGGGGAGGGGGGAGATATCGAGCCAGCACCGGCGGTGCGGGACCACTGCGGGTAGCCCGACCCGAAAAGCGCCATGGCCGGATTCGTTCCCGGCTTGCTGCCGTCCAACCACTCCCAGGAGAAGCAGTTCGCCCAGGCCTACGAAGATGTCCTGGAACGATATAAAGGTAACGGAAGGGTGCATGGTTGGGCCACTTAATTAGGTACAAGCCATCACAACAGCTTGGCTAGCAATTCTCGGCTGGGCTGTGTTCGTTTTTGTCGTTCTACAGGAGAGGGATTTTATGTTGGTTATTTGCTATGGAAAATGACTTATTTTGAATACTTGTTGTTTTTAAGAATTTGAGAGTTTCTTCTGATTTTGCAATTCTGTCAAATATGTTGATTTTTGGACTTTAATCATAATCGATATTCTTTATCGAATCATATTGCTTCTGTTTTCAACCATAACTGAGATGCTGTCACCATTCAGTTCTAAAAGTGAGATCCCATTTAGGATGCCTGAAAGACAGGAAACAAACTAGGAGTAGAAAAAAAAAAGGGGTAGTGCAAAGTTGTTTAAATCCAAGCATCAGTCAAAGCTGTCAACTTGCCATGAAAGATGATAACAATCACTTTTACTAACTCGGAGATGTACTCGCACCCAAGATAAAGCGCTACAGATAGAGATTAGAACCTCACTTGTGTTTTTGCAGAAGGGTGAAGCCTGCTTCTACGGGTGCAGCCATCTTGGAAATGGCATTGGATAATAATAATAATAATAATAATAAAGGACTTGATTGCTTGACGTTCAAATGACAAAAATGGAGTTGGTCCATTCTTGTTGTCAATTCTTGGCTTGCGTGCCTAAAACTGTGATCCTTGGTGCATTTCTTAAGGCCAAATGGGAATTTTGGAAATTTCAGCGAAACGTTTGTGGTCATTCCAACACAATAGATGTTTTTTTTTTTTTTTTTTGTTTTTGAATGCGTCTTTTTTTGGATAAACAACCTCCAGTTCCATCTGCTCTGCTTTGGCTGCCCTTTTCTTTCTTCTCCTTCTAATCACTTGTGTACTTTTGGATCCGCTGGAGGAAGCACTTTTACGGAGACACCCCCGCCCGCCCTGGCCAACATCCGTCACCTTGTGTTTGTGCTGTAAATATCAACGCCGCTGCCGTGCACGCCAGGGTAAACGTCCAATTCCAACAATTCCACGTCGGGACCCCCCCCCCCCCCCCCCGCACCCGTCCTCTTCTGCAGTGCTGTTCCCTAACCCCCGTGACACTTTAAAAATGAATGCCTCCGCTCAGTTGACAGCCAGTAGGCTCGGGTCACGTGTGATGAAATGGAACCGGGCGTTTTAATGATTGATTATGCTAACGAAATACAATTCCTCGGGTTTTAAGAGCGTGCGTGTGTGCTTCTCTGACATTTAGATTGCTTTTTTTTTTTCCAGCACCTTGGCAACACTTCGCTTGTCCTTTCGTGAGGTTTGCTGTTAAAGAAGAGCTTTTTTTTTGCCAGCAGGATGTTTTCTCCACTCGTTAAATATCGTTAAGAGGCGATTCTTACAGCGTGGTACGCAGGCTCCCTCTAGTGGTGTGCAAAAGAATCATCGAATTCAATTTTCAAATGCTGCGTAACGTTACAGTAGTACTTTTAAGTATCGTGTATTTTTGTTGTATTGAACTTTTAGGCACATTTGCATTTGAATCCTTTAGGAACATTGGTTGGTTTTCAAACATTTATTTCGCTAAATTGAACTTTAAAGTGCGAAACTTTTGAATTGAATCAGTAAGTACACATTTTTATTTGCCAATATTTTAGCGCAGTGTTAAAAAAAAAAAGGAGTATGTTACATTAGCGTTCCCATTTATTGTTTATTTAAATATTATATTTAAACCACTATCATTTAGGTGGGTTTTTTTCTTAGCTAACTTTTTTTCCCCACCACTTTTTATGTATTTGTTAAATTTTTCGCTGGCTGTACTGACAGTGGGGTTCAAGCTGTTTTTTTATTTTTTTATTTTTGAATGTCATACCGTAGTTTGGGCAGCTGGTTTAATATCAATGAACTGAATTGATCTGTTGAACAGATCTTATGGTACATGCTTTGTTTGCGAAGAATCGGAATTGGCCCGATTGGAGTGAATTCGTGCGGAAATTTAGAAGCAATGCAACCACAAAAAAAACAACAACAATTAATTATGGTCAACTCACTACAAAAAAGGCTGATATTTAAAGAAAAAAAAAACCCCAATAGAAGCTTTGGATTCAGCCATGACATTTTCATAACATTTTTCAATAAAAAAAAATTAAAAAAAATCCCAAAAATGTCAGTTTAGTACAAATTTGGCCACGTTTTTGTACAAAATCATTAACTTTCACGATACTGGCGGTAATCTCTTGTCCTTTTTGCACTTGAACCCGCGCATACTTGAACTTGCCCCTATCCCGTCCCCGTCAGAATGTGTGCGCGCGTCAGCTGTTTGTGTGTCAGGACAAATGCGAACTTGGCTCGCCGGGCATGCGGAATGGCTCGAGCGAAACCGGAGAAGGGACACGGTAGAAGTCTTAAATCATTCACAGCAGTGTGAAGCCTGCGCGGGCGTGTGTGTGTGTGTTTGTGTTGACGTGCACTGCCGACACACAACAATGCCAGGATGTCTCCAGTCATAGCGTCAGGGTCACTGGTGGAAAAACACCGGGTGGGACGCGAGTCAAGCACGCAACTGAGTCAGTGGAAAAGCAGGCGGTCACGTGATTTTTTACCCCTATTCACCCACCGCTTAAAAAAATAAAAAAATCTCCTCTATAAAATATTGTTTTTTTTCTTTAAAGATGAGTGTGTGTGCGCGTGTCCGTGGAAGCTGCAGCGTCAGCCAGCTGAAATCCACACGAAGAAACGGCGGAAGTCTGACAGGAAAGCCAACAATTGGAGGCCGATATAAAAAAAAAAAAAAGAATTCCACTGCAGTACTGCTGATGCACTTTATAAAAATAGTATGAGTGTGTGTCAGCTTGTCAATGTAGTTTTGTTTAGCATTGTTAGCATTTTCAATTGTAGCTCTGATTGCCGTCTTGATCCACTTTTGAACGCGGGAAAAAGCTGGCTTGTCCCAATCCTGACTTGCAAACGTGTGTGTGTGTGAGGGAAAGGCTTTGGTTCATATTGTGTGTGTGCGTGTGTGTGTCTGTGTGTGTGCATGCTGACCGTCTCTGAAGTGAAAGCGGCGAAGCATCCTTTGTTTATGAATTTTTTTCTGACCATATGTGCTGCTGGAAGCTCCAGTAAAGACTTTTTATAGCAAATTGGCTCCTGTGGAATTCTGATCCATTAGAGCTTTTTGAGAAGACGACAAAACAACAACACAATACTCGACAAAACGAGTATTAAATGATGAGAATAAAATTGTATTCATATTGTGATAATATGTAAACGAAAAAAAAAAAAGTTAGACTGCTAACAGTTAGCCATGCTAGTTAGCTAGACTTCCTAGCCAATCTGTAGAATTTGTACACATGCTAACTCTTGTAGCTTAATTTCAAGATGGAAATGAAACCAAGTTTTTAATTATGAGAATATAATTGTATTCATATTGTGATAATATGTAAACGTAAAAAAAAAAAAAAATGGCAGACTGCTAACAAACTGTTAGCCATGCTAGTTAGCTAGACTTCCTAGCCTGTCTGTAGTATTTGTACACATGCTAACTCTTGTAGCTTAATTTCAAGATGGAAATGAAACCAAGTTTTAAATTATGAGAATATAATTGTATTCATATTGTGATAATATGTAAACGTAAAAAAAAAAAAAATGGCAGACTGCTAACAAACTGTTAGCCATGCTAGTTAGCTAGACGTCCTAGCCTGTCTGTAGTATTTGTGTACATGCTAACTCTTGTTGCTAACTCTGTATTCCAAGACGGCATTATCGTGATATATTGACATGAACTTGAATTGATCAAATAGCGATCATGTGCTATCCTTCCTCTGCCACGCCACAGTTAGCCTCACCGAGTGCTTGGACGCCATGACAGCTACGTTTCACAAATCAAATACTGTCGACAGCACAGACATTCTATTTGTTGCGCTGTGCTTTTGAAGGAGGCCAGCGTAGATTGATAAAAATGGAATCCAAGGCCAAGCCGTTTTTGGTGTTGACGTTTTTGTTCTGCAGTAGCGAGAGAGGACTTCCTGGATGAGCGAACGCTCATGAAAGATGATGTGAGAGGAGATGCGGGAGTGTTCCTATTTTTCCACGTGGCCTACTTCTTTCCTCCGCCTGGTCTCGCCGATTCCCCTCCTCCACCACCGCCGCGCCGTCGTCGCCCACCATGTTGGCGACCTCCCACCAAAACAAGGAGGTCGCGTTGTCGGTGTTTGTCAGCAGGAGTGCTTGAGGGATTTTGTTGATGATGATCATGTTGCGAGATGGCACAAAATGGATCTTGGCGATTTGAAGTGTTTTTCTTCTTTGTGAATAATACATGAATTCAGTCAAGTGCAGCTGTGCATCTATCAAGGCCGGACAGTTTCGTGCTCATCCATAGGAAGATTTTTTATTTTTTTTGCAAGCTTCCTGGGTGCTATATTAAAGTACATTTTTGTCTCTTTTCCTTTTTTTCTTTTTTTTAACTTTATTACATTTTTTAAATAAATCTTTTAATTTGACTATTTTTAATTATTTATTGTATTTTGTATATTTTGGTATATTAATATATATTTATATTTATTTGTATTGAATTTGTTCAATTTGTAAAATTGTTTTTTTTATATTTTTAAAATTATTCTTTTAGCATTATTTCAAAATAATTTTTTAGTGTATATTTTACTTTTACCTTTTATATTTATCATATTTATATATTTAGTAAACCATTGTAAATAGCATTTTTAGTATTTTGGTTCATATTTTAATTTGTCATTTTGTATTTTTATTTTTTACATTTAAAAGTTTTGATATTTTTTTGTCTTTTTTCCCCATTTTTGAGTTTTAAATTAATTTTTTTTTAAAGTTTCTTGTCATTCGTCAGCAAAACAGGCAATGATGGACAGTCTGTCAGTGGGGGTGGGGGGGGGGAGTCACCAGAGGAATTGAAGTTAGTAGAGGTGGGCAGCGGGCAAACGGGGGTTCCCCACCCTGCTGGGTCCTCGTGCTTGCACCAATGGCATGAAAAAAAAGAGTCCAAGTGGAAGTCAGACACTCGAAGAGCGTTCCGCCTCGGCGGCTTTCTTGCATAACGAGCAGCCGGGCTGATGTTGTGTGCTGCCGTAACATCAATGAGGCGCATTGTGCGCGTCACGCCTGCTGATTGGTCGCGAGGGCCGCAGCCTGCCCGTCGCAAATATTTGCCACTGCGCGTAAATGTGTGTGTTGGCTCTTCATTGTGCGTGCCCGTGTGCACGTGTGTGTGTGTTACCGCGCCGCGCACAGGGCCTGCATTCACGATGGCTGCCTGACTTGACGGAGTGCCTTGTTGTCTTTGGTGTGCGTTTCTAACTGCGTGTCAATGCGCGTGGGATCTTTTTGACAGTTGCGCCGTCACACTTCTTGCGTTTCGGAATAGAAAAAGACGTTCGCAGGAGGAAAAAAGATAAAGGGAGTGCTTGGACGCCAGGGCATGCGTGAAGAAGAAAGTAGGTCAAGTAGATGCCAGGATGGAAGATATGCATGCGTGTGTGTGCGTGTGCGTGTGCGTGTGTTCAATGTGCTCTTAGCCTTGCATTTAATCAATGACAAGTCTCCTCCGGGAAACATAAGAAGAAATACAATTGCGTGACCTCAACGCTCATGCGCACACACACACACACACACACACACACACACACACACACACACACACACACACACACACACACACACACACACAAACACAATACTCATGTGCGAGGTCAAAATATTCGAAACTTTCACATCGAGATACTAAAAAATTGTGGCATCCGAGCAAAACGCTTGATCCTCGTCACCATCCAACCAGAACGCACAGATGTTATCACATGACCAACACACAATGCCACATTTGCATCGATTAAAGGTCAACTTGACGCACTGACACATTTTTAACATAAATTTTTGCATATCGTACAATTGCTGCCTTTCTGTCGACTGAAGATGACATCACCTGTGCTGAGGAAGTAGGTAACGAGCAATCGTGGCTCACCTGTTTTCTGGGTTTGGTCAGCAAACGGAGGCATGATTGGTCGTTACCTAATTCCTCAGCACAGGTGATGTCATCTTTAGTCGACAGAAAGCGGAATTTTTTGTATTTAAAGGTAGTCGTTGTACATGAAAAATAATGAAGTGACCAAATTCATTCGGGACAAAATATAAACTTTTTGCTGCTGAAAATGGCTCAATGATTCGAGTATCTCTTTAAATAGTGTTGTAGTCTTGGATTTGTATTTTTTCTTGCTATTCTTTGGCTTGATGACCGAATTCAGGTGCCGTTTACGAAGCTTTGGCGACTTCTAGATGGATTGTTGCAAAATGGCAACAACATAGGAATTCCAATATTGTCGGCCATGTTCACGAGTGACTCAGAAAGAGGACGTGGTGAGCGTCGACCTCGAGAGAGAGAGAGAGAGAGAGAGAGAGAGAGAGAGAGAGAGAGAGAGAGAGAGAGAGAGAGAGAGAGAGAGAGAGAGAGCGACACACTGACTTTTAATCTGCTCCAATTCCTTCAGAGCGTCGTTCCCGCATGGATGCGCACGCTGCCGAGGCCGCCAGGTGCTCCGGTCAATATTGCAAAGCCGCACAAATAACGAGACGAGAGACGCATCTTTTTCTTAAAGTATTTAGCAGAGTTGCATAGTGCACTGGTGTGGCCGCCTTAGAGCGCCTCGTTGTCACCCATGAGTGCAGAGTCACAGAGAAAAGTTGAAAGAATGATGTCAACAAAACCCCAAAACAATTGTGCGTGGACGGCAGCTTAGCTTTAGAGCGCCTCGTTGTTTTCTCTTGCCTGCACAATTATTCACACGAAGAAGATGGAATAGTCCAACACGAGAAGGGAGGTGGGAGCACTCGAACCCATCGTGATAGATTAGGGATCTTGATTTGTTTGTAAGCTCTGAACTTAATTCATCAGTTTTGATGAGACGTTTAGGGGCCCTTGGAAATCTCAGGGCTCCTGGCACTGACCTCTTTGCCTCATGGTTTAATTCCACCCTTTTTTTATTATTACAAGTAAGTGCACAGATTTCCTATTCAATTGGGCTCAGAGGGTAATAATCTGGTGGGTCTCACGTAGACGCACGGTCATGGCTCGTACCCTTTACGAAGGGTAAATTGCGCTTCCTTTGAGCATTTAAATGTCTTTCCATTTAAAATCCCGCTAGTCGTCTCGTAAGCTTCTTTCCTTGTTCCCCCCCCCCCCCCGCCCCCTTATCCCCATTCAAGCCAGAATCACATTGTCTTACCTGAGATTCAGCAAAGACAGCATATTGAGGGATTTCCTCATACCCCCCCCCCCCCCCCCAGATATTGGCACAGATTCTCCTTGTGAGATCGTTTGAAAAGTCAGACCCTGAAGCCAGTTTTACTGAGCAGCATGAAATTCGGCAGACATGTCAAGATTTTCAAGGCATCCCCGAAAACACACAGGAAGGTCTGCCCCCGAAGTGGCCATTTTAGGGTAGTTTCGTGTATTTCCAGGGATTTTTCAAAATAGGGATAGATATCGGCGCCGATATTTTTGACGAATTTCGGTACCGGCCTTTTTTTAAAAAAATAAATAAAAAGTCAATCTAAAACTGACCTTGGGCACCTTTCGAACCATTTGTTTTTGTTTGACATTAAAACAAAGAAATTTGAACGTTTAAGATTTGAGTTATTTTTTCAATTTTTGAAAAAAAAAAAAAAAATTCCCTTAGAAAACTAGAGCTCTGTTAATTTACTTGTTTAAGTTTCCATTTAACTTTTTAAGATGTACTGATGACCTTGGTAGCTCCCTGAACATTGTGTTAAAAATTGAAAACAAAAACAAAAAACGGATACATTTGGAAAAGTCAGAAAAATTGTTCAACAAGCTTAAAATCTGTATTTAAAAAAAAATTGACACCAATATCCCCCCCCCCCCTTTTTTTTATACTGAAAATGAATATCGGCTCCAAATATCGGTCATTGGCCTCCTTGACGACTAATAATCGGCATCGGCCCCGAAAAAACCCATATCGGTCCGTCTCTACTTCAAAGAACATCTGGCAGCAAAACTTCTCGCCATAAAGCGAGCTGCACCGAGCGCCACGATTTGTATTGGCCGTTAGAATAGTTTCATCGGCACCCCCTACTGGCAGAAGCGTACGAACGCATTAACTCCTCCGACTGCTCCGATTCCCCTCTATCGCTGCCGGCCACTTTAATGACTATCATCGTGGTTTCCTTCTTGCCTCCTTCGTCACCATAGCGAGACGCTAAAAACCGTCGTCACGGCTGGCCCTTCTTCTCCCGCCGGGCTCCGCCGTTACTGGGTCACGAGTTGTTAAGCCGGAGCGACTTCTCTTAACAGGCTTTGCTCCTAATTGAGATGCACTATAATTATCATCCTGCAGGCATCAAGCACGGTGCGACTCGAGCCATGAACGGTGCAGTAGTTGCAGACTTCAGCGCCACTGAATAATTCATATCTGCTCATATCCCGTATCATTCGCGTCTGATGTATCGCTGTCTGCCATCCTACTTGAATGTATCATTGATTGCGTTATGTTGTGTCTGGACAATTGGACCCTGAAGGCCTCTGAGGCGCTTTGACAGGCGAGAGGGCGAGAGGAAAGGATGGAGCTCGAGCGCGATGGAAATCTAGCGGTGGAAAAGCGAGAACCACAAGGCCGCTCAACGTGAATCAACTCCGTACACTTGAACCTCGGCCTCAGCGGCTCTCGAGTATCTCGTTAGGCGGGCAAATAATATGCAAAACGAGACTAAGTGCAATTTCTGCAGAAATTGCGTGGGGAATGCTCAAGGCTAAGTTGAATGCTTAAGACGTCAATTGAAAGATAAATTATGTGAAAACGACCAAGTATTAGTTGTAGTTGAAGGATAAATGAATAAAAAGAACACTTGAACCCGGCAGGCGTGAATTTTTGAAGCAAATTTATATGGAAAAGTGGAACTTTGACAATCGCTTGGTATACATGTACTTTATATCCCTTAGCATAATTGCCATGGATATATTAGCAATCTACCAGTCAGAGGTGGGATTCGAACCCGCGACCTTCTGGTCAATTTACCAAACGCGCCATTGAGCAGTACCAGACAGCTGGTAATGATGGTCAGGCGTTTTTATGGGGGTGGGCGGGGAAGGTGGGACTGAGAAAAAGTTCAATGTCAGTCCCATTGAAAATGAATGAGAAAAAGTTGATATTTAACATCAAATTGTGCAAAGACTGTCATGTGGAATCAGACAATAAATACCCTGGAAGGTGTGAATTTTTCAAGCAAGTTGAAATTTGGACGGTGTTGTTTCACGGCAAAAAAAGTGTGGAGAATAAAAATCACAATAAGAAATCATTCCCACAACAAAGTTAGCATGTTAGCGCTCGACTCTGGCTGACAGGTGGACACCGAGATGATTCCATGACAGCGGCGCCCCCTGCGGATGAGTGAGCGACAGATCGATGGCGGACGCCGACGCCCCCCCCCCTCGCTAACTAATAGCCGCACATCGTGTGTGTGTGTGTGTGTGTGTGTGTGTGTGTATACCATCTGTCAGAGGACCCTTAAATAAACACCCACCACTTAATTCCACATGAAAAAAACCTTTGTGGCACAATTAACAATGCAACCATATTGACTATAATTAGCTCAAGATGCTAAACGCTATCATGTGTTTTCATTGAAGTGTCAGCATCGCGTTTACCAGAAAGGATAATAAAAAAAGAGCCTAAAGGAGGGAGGGGAAGGGCTCCCTTTCAAGCCCCCCCCCCCTACACTAGCAGGTCCCTTCTGTCACTCTAGCACCGCCAACCTTTTTTCTCTGCTAATCCCGTCCTGCCGCAGTCCCCGTCTGTAGTTGCCGTATTCTGCTGCACCCCCCCCCCTTTAAAATTTTTATTTTTTTTTAATCTGAGCATGTAATCGCTCAATAGCATTCCAATGGGGGCGGGGCGGGGAGGGGGGTGTATGGTACTGCTGGTGCGGGTCTTAAAGGTGTAAAGTGGCCTTAAAGGAAGGGGGAGGGTGAAGAGGAAGGACTGGGGTGGAGGTTAAGGTTCATTTATGCTCCAAGGGGTGCAAATCTCAATTATATATATATATATATATATATATATATTTGGCCTCTTGGGGGCAGTGTGGTGCTGTCCATCCATGTTGTACACACTTAAATTGAGTACAGAATAAAGTTGCGATTAAATTCTATTTAAAATACAAATTTTTCGCATATTGGGAAGAATTCGTACCTTTACGAAATGTTATCTTACCTTTGGGTATGTGTTCCCACAGCATTTGTGTGTGAATATTCGTTATTTGAAAGGAAAAACACACCCGAAGTTGATGCTAACTTCCTGTTAGCATTTGAACGCTTTTAGCATAGGCTAGCAATGTTTTAAAAAACGAAGTATGTTTTGTATTTAAATAAATAGTGGGTGTAATTCTTATCGTCATGTGTTAACTCATTAAACGTCTTAAAGGACGCTTACAGAATAACCAGAATAAAATACGCTACATATACACTTGCTAGTTGCTAATGATATGCAAACAAAATGATGCATTCAGGGTACTTTCACAGCGTCTGAAACTTCGGCTTTCTTCGATAACATTTTAAGGGAAAAATAATCGGCCATTTGGCCAAATTGGCCGATTATAATCGGAAGCCGAATAATCGGTCGGGCCCGAGACATGATATAGCGCCACGCCGGCTGTAAACTTCCCACTTGACACTTTTTTTTCTCCCACCCTGTTGGGTTGAAATCAGTTGTCTCAAACTTTTCCTAAAATACATCACGCATTTAAAAATGTGAACGCCTGATGTCGTGTGAAAGCGCAAGAAGTTTTGCGAGCCTCTGTGTGAAAGTGCGCAAGGACGCTTAATGATTTGTGTTGACACACAAACACTTTCACTGTGACTCCTACTGACTTGTGTGTGTGCGTGTGTGTGTGTGCGTGCGTGCGTGTAGAACATTCCTGAAATAACAAAATGATGGCGGGAGGAGTGGAGGTCTGTTCCGTCTGCAGTTCTTAAAGCGGCAGCGTCGACTCTTTCTGGTGGACGTCGCCTTCAAACCGATCCAGTTTGAACCTGCCAAAGTCGAGTCTTTACCGTCGAATTAAATAATTGATGCTTTATGTCTAAAAGTGCGCAGGAATACGTGCGGCTGGTCCCCCCGGAGTTCTGCATCCGCTTCTGACTGAGGCCCAATCTTTAGAAGGGTGGTTCCGCTTGATGTGTTAACACGCTGAAGCCAAGACGTTCCAGATCCTTCCGACGGCCTCAGACTATTTTTTTTTTTTTTTACACGTTTCCGTCTCTCACGCGACTCCCAAGCACTTGTTTATTTGTCCCAGCTGGTGTCAAAAATGTTTTGCTTCATGCTTTTATTCAAGTTTGACCCACTTTTTTGGACTTCCTGCGGGAGGCCGCTTTGTCCTCAGGAGGTCTGCACAGGACAAAAACCGAATGGACAAAAGTACTGGGACGATCGACAAACAAATCTTGGTGGTTCCTTTTTGGACCATATATGACGTCTCGCCAATGTTTGATGGTCTCGTGACCTTCTGAATGATTTTCTATTGTGTTGGACAAAATGAATCTCTTGTACAGTTTGTCTTTTTATCTTACGTCAACACAAAAATCCATAGATCCGTCCTCTCCAATGGTCATGCTGTTCGCGCTGCAAAACAGCTGCGAGTGATTCAGCTGATTCCCGCTCCAGGATATTTCCGGATCGTTCTCAAACGGTATTTTCACGCTATTTGGAGGCTCTCACATGACAATCGTCTTGTTTCTGAGCATTTGTCTCATGGCCGAGAGCTTTTTCCATGAAACAAAATGGAGGCTGTGCTAGTTACTGGAACCCAAGATGGTTGATGTCTCGTGACCTTCTGAATGATTTTCTATTGTGTTGGACAAAATTAATCTCTTGTACAGTTTGTCTTTTTATTTTACGTAAACACAAAAATCCATAGATCCGTCCTCTCAAATGGCTGGTGTTCAAATCCGGCATTTGGAAACTTTTCCAAAAATATTAAACTTTTACAATATCAAAACCCAAAATTGTTGACAGAAAACAAAAAGCAACGATATCATAGCATCGCACGAGGATCGCAGCACACCACAAAAGTGCTAGCATTTCTGCTAGCGTTACCGTTTCCCCATTTTGTTCAAACCCAGTTATGGAATTAAATAACG
This sequence comes from Leptonotus elevatus, assembly GCF_054856555.1. Classification (NCBI taxonomy): domain Eukaryota; kingdom Metazoa; phylum Chordata; class Actinopteri; order Syngnathiformes; family Syngnathidae; genus Leptonotus; species Leptonotus elevatus. Next base: position 2,647,782 of record NC_141257.1, on the reverse strand, counting down.
AATGACGGTCCAAACATTTAGCGGAATATTTTTCCTCATCAAAATCAAAGTCAAGATCATCTGGGGGGCAAAAAAAAAAAAAAAAAGCGATGATGGCGTCACCTCATCTTAGCGTGCTAAAATGCTAACAATGCTTGGTACAGCTTGTTTGGGATGAATGATGCTATGATAGCCCAAATTGTTCCCAAAAAAAAAAATCATGCCCTAACGTTACCTTCATAGCATGATTGCAAGAAATACTTTAATAAATATGATTTTTAACAGTATTTTTATTTTCTTTTTTTTTTAGGATAGAATTGTGACAGTTATTTGTCGAAAAGGAAAAGCCGTTATTTCGAATTTTCCCAATTCTGTATGTTTGCAAGTGCTGCGAGGTTTTCTGGGGTCCCGCATCGGGCCATTTTCCTTTCATTTGTTGACATCAATAGCAAAGTGGAGTGGTGGGGAGGAGGTCTGGCTTGGTTTTTGACAAAGAGAGAATGGAGGAGGGCACAGAGTGGCGGCGTTTGTCCGAGGCCGATGAATGAAATCTTTATCCCACGCGGAGGAGACGCAAACTTTTATCATCCGTTTTTTTTTTTCCACTCTTTTCATCTGGTTTTGTCCTTTCTTTTCTCTTGCTTTTTTTGTCGTGACTTGTCTCCCTTCCCTGACAAATGGCCGCACTTCCGTCCGGGAAAGCTCGGCTTTGTCTTGCTGAAAGCCGCACTGCCCTACACATATTTTGAACGGTTACTGGTAGAACCCAACAAATACTGGTTTCGGGGCACTCGCACACTGGAATGATTTTGCTAAATATTTTCAGATAATCCTAACGGTGTAAATGCAAAACTCAGCTTTATACGCATCCATTAAATGTCCAATTGCATACGGATCCCAAACAGGATTCTCCTGCCTTGATATGGAGGTCAAGTTCTTTCATAGCAAACCTTGAACCGCGTGTAATCATAGAAATGCGTATAAACCTTTATCCTTCCTCTGTAGAGGATTTCTATTATCACAACACATTAGACGCTGGATCAGCTTAAGTTATGAAAATTTAAAGTCATCAACCTTACATGCTGCTTCATCAGAATACTTAATGAATGCCAGAGGGGGGAAATGATGATCTAATTATGTAAGGCTTTCATCGTACGTCGTGTCAGGAGGCGCATTGCATTTACCCCCCCCGGACCAGAAGTCAGCTCTTTGGGAGTTTTGAAACAGGTGCTCAGGCACAACTGGACACACCCTTTAAGGGGGAAAAAAGTCTCTGGTATTTGTTGGAGGGAGAGACCGCGTTGACTCCATGCCAACAAGCGACTGATGGTCAGGATTGCGTGTCCTCGAATGCGACGTCCAGTTGTTGGCGTTCTTGTCGCGCACCTGTCATCCTTGGGCCAAGTAGGACTTCCACATTTCTCATTTTGTGCTCCCCCCCCCCCCCCCCTTGCACAAATGCACAAAAACACGAGTGCAAGGAACCCAATTTACTGGCGCCTTCTAGCATTGCGGGTCTGAAATCGAATCCTATCTCAATCTATTTGCTCGTACCTCAAGGCAATGAATGTGGCCAAGCAATAGCTCATATCTCAAAAGTCTTAAGTCAAGGCACTTGAAATGGCAACATTTTATCTCGGTTTATAGGTCAATTGTTTCAACACTAATCAGAAAGCGTTTTGTCAAAGGTTTGACCAAAGATGCTCAACCAATTTTCACAAACCTCCAAAACATTACAATTCGCGCGTCGGGCCAGTAATCGGCAGTCACTCAAGTCGTATTCGTAACACTTGGTCTGCATAAAAACAACAACGAAAATGCTCTCAAAATGGTTGCGTGCATTGGAAATATAAACATCTAACGCATCTGTTGCGTTGGGTAGCAGTTAGTGTGAAACACATGAAGACGTGATCCATGGGTAATCTTTTTTTTCAGTATCTACCATATCTGGAAATGAATGAACATCTTCCAATCATAACACTGTCACTAGGGTTGTAACGATAACGGCAATATCGTGATATCGCAATATTAAAGTTGCCACCAGATCGTCGTCGTCATGTCATTATAATAAAAGCAGCACATTCGTTTTTTATGCCGTTCTGGCACCCTCTGATGGTTAGTTTATTAGTGCAGTTAAGTTTTAATTAGGAATGTTTTGGCCACTGCGGCGGTTATCACTCCTATAAATCAGTCATAACAACAACTCTTTTTTTTGCTTTTGGCCCGCTGCAGCCAAACACAACGTTGTGAACTACATAGACCATGATGCCTTGCAACGCTGAGCCAAAAGGAGCACATGACAATGACATGGCCAAGCCAATTTCTTCGTTACTGTGCATTGTTTTTTCCTAATATTAGCTTCTTTTTTTTAAAATAACATTTTATTTATTTATCATGTATATTTTTATATCGTATGTTTTTACACAGTTTTATGACTTATTTTTATATTTGGCCAACCTTCCCACAATATTGTGATAATCATTGTATCGTGATGTTTTGATATAGTTACATCTACTAACTGTTTCCCCAGTGGCGCTGCAGCTAATTTTCGATTGCATTAAATTAGCCTTTGGACATGCCCCCCACCCCCCCCCACCCCCCGTCAGCTGCTGCGTCGGGTGTGTCGGGGGTCTCCCAGACCAGCATATACATGTTATGCGTCACAGTGTTTGACGGTCAGTTGCAGGGTGTGGACGCATTTCTCTCAACCGGCTCTTTGTGCTATTAAATCCTGATACTACAGTCCTGTCATGTGATTGATTGTAATGACAGACGCGTACACATGCTTGGAATAGTTTGCCGACATTTTGGACGCACGTTAGCGGACAAGGAGAAGAAGAAAACAGAAGGCTTACAAGCTTGTGCTTTGTGGCTGTTGCTAATTTAAGATGAAGGCTGAAGGGGGCGCCTCGTCGTGACAATCACAAAGGTGTCCATTCTCAGACAGGGAACTTCCCCGAACCTCAAGTTCATTGGGCTAAACCGCCGCGTGCATCCCGCCAATCCAAAATAAACGGTGTATTTATGCCATACAGCAGATTTAGCTTCCCCCCCCCCCCCCCCCCCACGCAAATAATTGGTGAATCGGAGCCATGGAAGATTTATCCAGCTTTGCTTTTGAAGATCTAATGGGGATGGTGGCGACACGGCACATTGGCAGGGTTCAATTTTCAATGTGTAAATGAATGGAAATGCCATTAATTCTTTCCAGCCCAACAAGACAAAGAACAGTTTTTGTTTTCTAGCAAAATTGTGTCAAGACGTGATCAAACAGAATAAAAGCGACCCGTTTATAAAGTTCGTGTGTACGTGCTGTAGCATTTGCGTATTGGATGAGTGAGTATTGGATGAGTTCGTCTTTTTGTGAGCATTTGAGCGAGTTGTGGCTTACATCAGCTCCTTGAGAGTGTTCTCATTTTGCACTGTCGTACCGTCCAATCAACGGCTGCGACTGTCGCTCTCCTTGCTCACATGCGAAGCATCAGCTGCTCCATTTCGGCCAATTCATTAGATACGCAATCAAAAGAATTAGACGGCGGTTAACTTATTTACTGCCATCGACGGCTATAGACGTCAAAAATTCATTTGAACTATTTCTATTAGTTTAACATTTTCCCCACTTTTGTTAACAAGAGTATGAATACCTAAAATTTTTTTTAAATTGTATTAGAACAGATATAAAATTTGTGATTTAATCGTGAGTTAACTAGTGCAGTCATGCGATTAATTACGATTAAAAATTGTAATCGCCTGATGCCCCTAATTGTTAATAGTATTTTCTAAAAAAAAAAAAAAAAAGAAGATAAAAAATAAAATTAAAAGAAAAGATTATTAAAAATGACGCATAGCGGTGGAAGCATCATTTGTGGCTGCTTTTCTTCAGCTGGAATATGAGAGAAATGTCAGGGAAAGCCTACTAGAACATCCAAACGTGCTTTAAAATGGTATCAAGTGAGCGTTGGCGTCCGTTTTACATTATAGCCACATTCCCAGTTTGTAACTAAGTACGCCACTGTAATGAACTGTAGCTAACTTTAATTGTAACTAAGTAACTGTAGTTAAGTTACTATTTATTTCTAAGTTTATTTTTCGAACAGGGGTGTGTAGACTTTTGATATCACTGTATCTTGACATTTGCTTACCAGCTGTTTCCCGGCAGTTTGCCATCAGCATGACCCCACTTGGAGGTTTTGGAGGTCACATGACTTCATGTCAATCATACATCTTGATGATGATGATGATGTATGTCGTGTGTAAAAGAGGACTAATCTGACCCCCCCCCCTCCCTTTCATGTGTGCTGCCCCACTCCACCACTTCACAAAGTTAAATAAACACGCTTGAACTTGTTTGCATGTCCACATCACATCATTTGCCGTCTTGGGGTCAAACTTCTCCCCGGCCGTGTTTTGCTTGTGTTCTCCACAGTGAATGCCTCGGGGTCACTTGACTGGTCCTTACTCAGATCTTTTTTTTTTTTCCTTTTATAATCCTGAGCTCCTGTGCTGTCGCCGTGGCGACCAGTCACGCCACTGGCCCCAGCCTGGCCTCGTGTTTTGGGGGGGGGGGTTGCGGAAAAGGTCCTTGTGAGTGAGCGAGTGGAGAGGTTTTGGCTGTGATGTGCCAAAGAGAGAAGTAAAAAAAAAAGAAAAAGCAAAAGATAACAGAAATTAGCTGACCGTCATGTTGTCACTGTCCTATGAAAAAAAGTACCTTACATCGCTTATATGAAGCTATAATACAAACACTTCTCTTGAGGACACCTACTATATTATAAAATTCATATTACATCATCTTATTCGCCAGTGGTTAGCTTGCGTCGCTAACGAAGTTGACCAATGAGCTTTCAGATGATGGAGATGTACACCTACATTATTGTGGTTAATGATTAATCACCTTGTGGATCAAGACAAGAAAATGGCATCGCGCCACGTACGTAAAGTAATAACTCACCGACGACGGCTAGTTTGTGTTGTCAAGCGCTACCCAAAAAAGTGGGCGTGTCATCACAAATATGTGACAGTCAAGAAGCTCCGAAACGCACGCCCAACAAGTGTCAGTGTGCTACGATGCTAGGCTAGACACCCACGTGTCTGTAGTTATGACATCATCAGGCTGATCAAAGTCCAGTTCCTCTATCCGGCTTAGAGCGGCGCGCACACTTAACACACACACACTTAAATTAACACACACACAGGCGGCTGATCGTTGTCGAGACTGACGGATTATTGCGGACGTCTTCCTTTTGACAATGTGGATCTTCGGCGTCCCTCCTCCTCCTCCTCCTCCTCCTCCTTTTCCTCTTCCTCACTCACCTTGCTGTCTACACGCCGACCGCCTCTGACTGTTCCGGCAGGGGGGAGGGATGAGCTCCGCGGCGGCGTACAGACAGTTCCTCCAGGACTTGGAGGACAAACGAGGTAGATTACTTCGCTATTGACACCCCTGCGTCCTAGTATTTTTGTTTGGTTCTTAAAGTTTTGAGCAGGATTTATGTTGTGAAATGAGGAAACGGAGCACATGAAGGCGATGAAGGTGAATCAGTGTCAGCTGAGGGTTGGGCAGGGGAAAAAATGATGTCATACCTGCTCTTCAGGAGTTTGTCTAAATGTCGCTCCACTTTAGGTTAAGTGCCGCAATTGTTTTACAGCCGTTGTGTTGTTTGGCAATATCATTTCTTACAATAAAATAGTTTGATTTTCGTAGAAGTTTTACAACATACAAATGGACGCCATGTTTTTCACAAATTCAATTGTTTTTGTTTCAATTCGAAAGGCGCTTTGGACACCCATCGTATACATTTTGACAACTTTATTTAATTAAAATAATGTTTCACAATTTATTACATTAATTATAAATAATGTATTTAAAAAGGACAATTAATTTTTACCCAATTAATTTATTTTATTTTACATCTTTTAGTATACTGTAGACCCCTATATGTCATATAAGGGGGGGGGGGGGGATACCACAAAGTAGTAGCGTGGCCCAAAAACAAAAAAAACATGAATGTGCAGGTGTCCTTTGCACCATTTAACTTAATAGCATAATTGGCTAAATAATTTGTGAAAAATTTTGGAAAACGCCACCAAATTTAAACAAGCAGAAACAGTCCACTTGCCTCGATTCAACCTTTGCGGAAACATGACCTGGAATTCCAAATCTACACAGACATGAAGAAATATTTTTTTACCAGACAACTTGTATTCTCTTTTGTTGATGCTATCATGCTATTAGAGTAACAATTTAACTAACATTACCCCCCCCCCCCCCTTATCTACATATGAACTGGCCCATCTGTCCCTTAAAAAATTAAAGAAAGAAATGTAGCCCTTAAACACAAACGTTTTCCTTCTCCTTGAGCAACTTGAGGCTAGTTAGCGACCGCTGCTAATTGTTTATGTCAGCCGTCTGCTTTGTGGTGGTTGACACTGGATCCGCTACGCACGTTTTTTTTCTTTTCTTTCAACAAAAGATAAGCAAAGGATGTTTGGTTTCCAGTGTCAGGTGATGCTATTAGCGTGGCAGCAGCTAAGCGCATGAAGCGTAGCTTCGAGTGTCTCCATTGGGGCCTCGCTCAAGTCCTTTTTTTTTTGTGTATTGAAAGTGAGTCGGGTATTGTGAATGTGAATACTTTTTGAAAAACACTTGAGCACACACTTGTTTGCTACGTATGCTAATCATGCAACAGCTGTGCTACACGCTTGAGTTTTTTTGTCTCTTGTACTGGTTTTTAGTGATTAGCCTTATTGTTTTTTTTGTCTTTCACCGCACACCTGCTAGCTTCTTATGCGTAATGTCACGCAAACATCAGCTATGGCTTAGTCGTTCTCTCCAAAGCTATGAAAATGGCACAAACGTCGACATATAACCCATGTGTAACTTTTTTGTGTGCCATAGCTCAGGTCGCTACAATGTTATGCTAACACCGTAGCCATCGACTGTATTTTTTTTGTGGTCTTTTATCTGTTCATCTACCGCAGCCTGACTCGGCTTGTTGTTCCATGTCAGTGGCCTCGTGTGCTCACGTTTGCACGCTGTTTGTTTTTCAGGTTCATGTGCCGACGACCATGTTAGCATAACCTATTAGCATAGCGCAATATGCTCGAAGTTGCCTAGAGGATAGGAGCAGTGTGCCATATATTAGTGTCACTCTTGTGTGATATGCTATGCTAGCAATTTAGCATAATGCATTAGCGTCGACAATCCACGTGAATCTCGATTAAAAACTGCGCCAGACTTAAGTTGACTCTTGTTAACAGTTTCAACATAACGCAGCACATTGAAGCAGTCGCTTGACACCACCCTGTGTCTCACATATACACACGTTAGTAACCTAATTACAAGTAGCTCGACCTGTTACAGTGCCTGCCGACACATGATGTGTTTTGTCCAGCGGCTCAAGGCAGTCATATGAGGGCTTTTTGGACTTTTGCGGTTAAGCTAACATTAGCGGTATTGTCGCGGCCGTTGTCATGAGTTTGTTTTCTAGCAAACCGCAGTCACGCGGGTTCAAAGCCAGCTCCAATTGGATTAAGGGGGGATTGCGGGCTTTCAATGTTTGGATTTTTGAAAAAGAACGGGTAAAAAAAGCTAAACAACATCCCTGCATTATGCACTACGTGTTGTTTGCTAACGGTCTGATGCGATTATTACGCTCACCACGTTTGGCTGCGTTTGCGCGTTTGTGATGATGGGAGCCAGGTGGAGCGTGACTGTTAGCATTGCTTAGCGTCTGGACTTTCAAAGCTGGTTGATCAGGTTATGTAAACGTTCTTCCAGCGCTAATATCGGCACTGCAGCTAGCTCTGTTTTATAGTTTCAAAATGAAGGCTTCTGTTCAGGGTTTTAAGGTTGCTAGCCAGGATCCGGGTTTCAGGCCTGTATTTTATTAAGCTTGACAAGAAACCGGCTAAACGCAGTGTAGCGCCAAACTTGACTATTTGCTAGTTTCTAATGTGACGCAGCCCGTTTAGGCTGTAACTCAGTTTTACATGCAATATACTGTGTATGTGTGTGTTTATATATATATATATATATATATATATATATATATATATATATATATATATATATATATATATATATAACAACCCACAACTAAGAGTTTTGTAGTTGTAAAGCTGGGCAGTGGATGGACGATCACTTAATAGTTCTTTTGTACATCACATGCTTTCCAAATGGATCACACTGATTTTTAGAAGCTGTAAAATGTTTTATTAGGCTGGCGGTGGTCGTCATAGCAACGCCATGTAAAATGCCCACCAGAGTCTAACCGCCATCCCTCCAATTTCCTGCTTATCATCTGACTCTGCCTGAGGTAGAGTTTGTAGTTCCATCCCCATTTTTTTGTCCTTTTTGCGTTTTGTGCATTTCCACCAGAATGGTTGGCGGATGGTTTCAAGCATGTCAAAGTGTGCTTTCAGGTGTCAAATTTGGGTTTCAAGCAAATGTTAGGGTTTTATGTCATGTTTTCAAGCAAGGGGTAAAGTTTGATATTACGGTTTTGATTTCAAAGTAGGGTTTAATTTCAAGCAAAGGTTAAGTTAAAAAATAAGTGATTCTGGCCAGGGTTCGGGTTTCAGTCAAATCTTAGGGTTGAAAATTTGGGTTTCAAAGTACAGGAGCGGTTTTAAGAAAAGACTAGCTTTTTAATATTGGGTTTCAAGTAGGAAAAGAGTTTTTAATTTGGGTCTCAAGGATGGAACGTTAGCATTTAAAAAGTAGGTTTCAGAGTAAGGTTTTAAGTCAAAATTAGGGATTCAAATGAGGGTCAACACTTTTGTCAGTGCCGTGACGCTTGATAACCAAAAGTTCACTTGGAGCTGTTGTAACAACTCACTAGCATGTTTCCAGTAGCCGCGCAGCAGACGTGTGTGCCGTGATAAGCATGTTTACGCTTTTCTGCTTATCAGCGGCGCGACACTTGTGGGCGTTACTTGCTCATTCTCACACATGAGCAACAATTACAGACCCTATAGCGCCCCCCGCAGCCCGACGGGGCAGGACTTTGATGTACAACTCCGGCAATTTGAGAACATTCTGTTGACACATTAGCCTCATGCTACATGCGTGTGTGTGTGTGTGTGGGGGGGGGGGGAGCTCGTTAAAATGGGATTACAGTCAAAAACTTTTAACGCAATTACATCTTCCATTGATCACACTCATGTGCCCATCAGGCAAACATTCCCGACACGGTGGCGTATTTCCTGCTAGGCCGCATTGTGACTCTCGTGTGTCACGGCCCGTTTAGGCAATCAGTTTGACGTCTCTGTTTGACACTGTTTTACAAACATGCACCTGACTAAATGTTTTTACAATAACTTGAAACTTAATGACTTTTAATTCAGTTTCACATCAAGTACAGCCCGTTTAGGCAGTCATTTCACACCAGTCTATGTAGAATACATGTTACTTGCAATTTTCCCTTAAAAAAAAAACAACCACTCACTTAATGCAATGCAGCCCGTTTAGGCAGTCACTTGACGCTGATCTGAGTTGTACACATACACACATTTGTAATTGTATTGCATTTAGATAAAACTTGGTTAAAATCAGTACAGTGCCAAATTTTTCATTTAACCAAGTTTCAAATATTCTGCAGCCCATTTAGGCAGGTTATTTGACACCAATCTGTGTTTTACTATACTATACACATTAATAACCTATTTACAAGAAACTCATTTGAAAAAATGTATGGCACCGTGAAACTTTAGCGGGGTAGCAGTTTCAAATATACCGCAACCCGTTTAAACAGTCATTTGATACCACCATGTTTATGATGCACAGTTTTTTACTGTATGTTTTGGTAACATATTTACAAAATACGTACTAAAACCAAAACTATGCTCTATTTGTCATTCCTCAGTTTTCAATGTACTGCAGTCCTTTTAGCTTTTTTTCCCATTACAGATTGCAATGCAGTTTCTTATAAAGTAAGAACAAAACAAAACGTAACTCCTGCCAGCTCAGTTTCAAATATACCACATATAATACCACTCTGACATACGCACACATATTATCAACATGAGTACACTTAGCTTTTTCAGGATATATTTTTTTAAAATAGTCAAGCACTGAATTTAACAGTGAAGTGCTTTCGCTTTCACTTTCCAAGTTTCCAGCAGCACATTTAGGCGGTTTACTAGGCTGGATCCACTCGCGCGCACACACAAGCTCCCTGTGACACCCAATCAGAGAGAATCTCGTCCAGCATGTGCAACCTCCTGCAGACATAAACAAACACTCTTGAACCTGACACATAAAACCAACCCGTTGAGTCAGCATGGCTTCCTGATGGCTTTAACAAGACACTTTAACTAGCTAAAGCAGTAAAGCATTAGAGAGTAGCCCTACTGGTACAAACATTCATCAGCGTGAGCTTGTGATGTCACATGACTTGACATCATGGTCTTCCCTGACAGCGTTGTAATTAACTGCTGTGTCGGGGGGGGGGGGGGGGGGTCAGATGACGCAATAAAAGACTTGAGAACAGACGGGATCTTAATGGATGCGCGTCCATGGAAACAACAACAGCCGAGGTTAAAATGGAGGACCCGGTTGCCACGGCGTTGTGTTCAATTCCCGTGTGTTAGTGTGCACTCTTCACATTCCTTGCCCCTCCAGACCCTTTGAATGTGCCTCCCACTTCATCCCCTTCACTTTGCCTTTTCCCATCGCTGACCTTCTTCGGCCGTTGTTCCTCTTCCTCTTCGTCTTCGTCGCTCTCACACCCCCCCCCCCCCGAAAACATTTCTTGCTATGACGCTGGCACCACAGCCCGTTTAGGCAATCACTTGACACCAATCTGTGTCTTACATAGATAGACATTACTAACCGCAACAAACTAGATAGAAAAATCCACTTTTTTTCTGGTTAACTCCCTGTTCCAACTACAGTATACTGCAGTCCGTTTTGGCAGTTGACTCGTTGGGCCTGGGTTACTTGCGACTTTAAGCTGATTGCGGTGACGAGTGAAATTTTGAGTCCGACACCACATAGACAAATATCCACACGATAAAGTCCTTCGTAATCAAATACAGCTAAATCAACCCACTCTCTCCTTCCGTAAAAAGAGTTTGAATGAAGCTTCTCTTTTCTCATAGGGTCATAAATCTCCGCTTTCCGTGGTCGCCTCCCTCCTTTCCCACCGTCCTTCTCCATTCAGTGATCGTCTGTGTGGTCCTACTTTGCTTCCCCGTCCTTTCTCCTCTCTGCTCACTTTGATGTTAGCCCGATGAAACCGAAGCCACGTCAACAATCTCACGCAATCAGCGCTAATGCTAACGATCGTGCTAGCTCTAACTTCCAGGATGTAACCTCGTGTGCGGTGAACTTGATTCGCTGTGTGTTTTTAGTGCATACACAAACACGCAATCGCACGTCCGTCAAGTGGCTGCGGGTGGGTGAGCACATTTGCTCTATATTGAGCCGTCACTTCACTTGATTATATACTAAAGTGAAGGTGACCCCCGAGGGGGCCGAGGAGATGAAAAACGGTGTCAGTTGCATCTGTCCTGATTGTCTTGCGGCAAAGGAATCGGGTAATTAGAGTTTGTTGACTGGAAACAAGAGCTCCAGTCTACCGTAAACGTTTGCTGCGCTACTACGCTATCTTTATAGTTTACTTTAGCCTTGACTAATGCATACACGCATTGGTCGAGGCGAAATTGTCACTTCTGACTGCTTTTGAACGCTAACTAGCTCCTCGATCGCAGCCAGTTAGTGTAAGAAGTTGAACTAGACCAGCTACTAAAAATAAATAAATAAATAAATTCATTAATCTGAGCAACAAACTTGAACCAATGAATCGCCTAGCCCCAATGTTAGCATTTAGCTTTAACTCCAAACTGAGCAGTTCTGTCTGGAGGCAGTGTGTGTGTGTGTGTGTGTGTGTGTGTGTGTGTGTGTGTGTGTGTGTGTGTGTGTGTGTGTGTGTGTGTGTGTGTGTGTGTGTGTGTGTGTGTGTTGATGTTTGTGTGTTGAGGCTTGTTAATCCACACTTGTCAGTTTATGCAGCGGTCATGCATGCTACTTGTAATCTCTTAATGGCCTCTCGGGGTGTCTTGTCTGTCCGCCCGCTAACTTCCTGCGTGCAGCTACCCACTAAGCTCAGCCTGTCAAAACATACTGTAAGCTAACTGTCACTCACTCACTAATTGTTTATTTTCCCAAAGCTATCTATTCAAGTCTCTTTGTCGCATGCGCGCGTGTGAGATTAGCTGAGCCGACACGCTCCGAGCTCGATTGCTCATGCCTGTGTTTGACCCTCTGATGCCAGAGTCATCGTCTGGGTGGTCGCTCATCTGCCACTGTCTATAAAAGCGTCATCAAATATGAACAGAGGGGGACAGCTGTGTGTTTTTCTAGCTGCATCAGGTTGCCCCCTATATGCTAAAAGTGGTACTGCGTGGCAAGCTGAGTCTGTGGCAGGCTGCAAAGTTTTCCAACATGTTCTCCAATCTTGGCCGCATTGATATTTTTACATATTAAGTTTTCATTTTCCATTCATCCGCCTGTTTTTTTTATACCGTAGATCCCATTCAGTGCCGCGGGGAAGATGAAGAGCGGTGCCAGCTGTTCAAAATTCAGTGCAGCGACATGTCGACAGACAATATAACAACACTCACAGGCATATATTCTTTATTCTGTGCGGAAAGCAACTAATATTGCTGCAACTTATTGAGTCATCTTGTTGACATTTTCTAGACAAAATGTTGGACTATTTAGCTTTATTTTAGTGGATTAAATTGAAGTTTAGAGGACACGTCAGTCCTTTTCCTCATCCTGCTCATCATGTTTCCTGCCATCCTCATCCTCTTATCACCCAGCTTGTCATTTTGAGTTGTATGTTTTTTTGCAGCATCTCAGTTATTGTGTCAGCGTGACCTTGCTACGAAGGACAATTTGGAGGGGGGTTGAAGGTCGGTAAAAGGTGCCTTATAGCGATATGAGACACTTCATGTAGTTCTGCTGTTTTTACACGTAGAGAACGTGTCACAAAAGGCGGCATTGTCCGTGCGGGGTGAGAAGCGGTGACACGTTTTCGTGCTGAATGAATGAAAGGAGCCATTCACTTCACGACACAATGCAAAGCTTATAATCGTGCTCTATTTCTGTGGATTCGTGTCATTTCTACTCCTTTTTTAAATTTTTTATTTTTATTATTTTTTATTTTATTTTATTTTTTTATTTTATTTATTTTTTTATAAAGCAAAGCAAAAAATATACACTTCAGTGTAACTGTCATAGTGGACATAACATAAGGTACACAAAAAAAAAGTTAATTGAGAGGTATTCATTGGACCAATTTGTTTTCTTATTGTGGTCTGCAGTTGAAAACTGCTGTAGAAACTCGTACGTAGCAAAGTTGCTGCTTACCAGTGGGACTTTGTATTATTGGTCTCTCCTGCCACACGGTGGTGAGCAGTGGTTGCAGTCCTGGTCTCACTTGCCACAAGCTTGTCTTATTATTCCTCTTTATGCAGTAATTATAATAATGTAGTCCTTTAAGAATTGATAAGGGTTGTTTACTGAACAAAGCGTGTTGTTAATGTAATTCCTAAATGACCCCAACTGTATCGAGCTTGTCATCTGTTACTTTGCATATATGTCCTCTGGGAGGCGCTATCAAACCTTTACTTTTTAATTCAATTGTTAGATAGCCGTTACATGAAAACTAATGCTAATAAATATTGCATATAACATTTCCCCAACAAACGGATATATCGTTTATTTCTGTCACTAACGTTCACGCGCGCTTCTTTCTGAAGTGCGAGTAACAGGAGACGTCCATTCGCGCTCTCCCGCGGCTGGCTCGGTCTTTGACCCTCTCCTCTGTACCCTCAACCCACATCCTCCACCACCGGCGTCATAGTCAGCTGATGTCCAAAAGGTAAAAATAAAATCAAAATATCACAGCCGGGATGCGTCACTCCGGTCATGGCAACGCTGATAAACACCAAAGCACATTTCACTTCTTTGACCCTCCTGTTGCTGCCTGTTCATGGGTCAGTTGTTTTTTAGATCTAAAAAAAATATATGTAAAAGGCCAGCAAAAGAAACATAATCTAAAATTTCTCCTAAAAGAATCATAAAAAATGCTAATTGAAATTTTATACAAATCCTTTATTTGTAAGTGTGTATGTATGGTTGTGTCAAAGGAATAAGATGGACATTGTGCTGCTCTTACGGGTATGCGTACTTTGGCCAGTCATTTCAAGTTGCTGACCACCAATGCTGTATGAAAACTACCCGACTTCCATTAATTCAAGCTTCCAATATACCGCAACCCGTTTAGGCAGTCACTTGACACCGATCTCTTGTACAAATAAACACCTTACAACAATCTATTAACTCATTTGCTCCTAAAAAAAAGTATAAAATACGTTCTATTTTAAATATTACCATGCTCCCAAAGATGTATTTATACATTTTTAATGTTTTTTTTAATTCTAGAACATACATAAGGCTTTGATGCAGCCTCTGAACTGAAGAGAATGGTAATGGCAAAGGTAGTTATTACAAAAACGGCCAGCAGAGTATAAGAGATCAACCAGGGCCATGTTGCAACAAAGCTTTTAAAGAGATTTGTGAACAAGGATGAAGCTTAGCTATATTCTAATTCTAATTGCTGTAAAATTGGTAGGTTCCATGTTTTTATAGCAATAGAACACGATATTCTGTGGGCCTCGCAAAATCAGTCAAAATCCAGTCAAACAGCCGGGAGCGAAGGGGGTTGCTTCAGTGAAAATGTCTGGGAGTGAATGAGTTAAAAAAAAGGGTACAGCTTAAGTCCTGTCAACTCAAGTTTCCAGTAGATCACCAATCTGCTTTGCATATACATTACTTACATATTTAAATGTTTTACTTATAGTATACCACAGCCCGTTTAGGCAGCCACAGGAAGTGCAGTTTGTGGCTTCCTGCTTTCGAGTTTCATTCGCCCAAATGCTCTGCGATGACTTGATTGGAGGAAATGGAAATTCATTCTAGGGGGTGAGTGAGCTTTAGAGAGAGAGAGAGAGAGAGAGAGAGAGAGGGAAAGAGGGAGGGCAACTCCACGGAGAGAAGCACTGTGCACTTGTTAAGCTGGCTAGTTTTGTGTTTGTGATCCCATGAGATGCTTTCGTTTTCCTTTGGATCCTAACCGGGCGTCTTTCTTGGGGAGGGGTCATGGACTTTCTGTGCGACCCGGGCGTCATGGTGCCCATCCTGGTGGCAACGGTGCACTTCCTCACCGCGGCCGGCTTTTGGTTCTACCGCCGCCGTCATCGTCAGCGTCTCCTCGCGCCACTCGTGCTTCAAGGAGGTAATAACGGCCCCTGACAGGAAGGAAGTAGATCTTGTCATATTAGCCATTAGCGTCACACACTTCCTGTTGAGACTCCACCCACTTTTTGATTTCAGTCACAATTTTTGCATGTTAGTTCTTAATTAGCTTTTGTGTTGCGCATGGCATCCTATTAGCTATTTTGGCCTTTCGGGAATGGACACCTGTTACCTTGTCGGGTCTTAGCATGTAGCATTAGCGCTCCAGGCTTGCTAACGCGAAACCATGTCCACGGTTCTATTTTAAAGGCAGACACGTTGTTTCTCCTGTTACAGTGAAACAACCCGCGTACGAGTATTTGCTCGTGCGCCGAGTCCATATTTGGATCCAAAAGTGAGGCCATGCTTTATCAGAAGCTTTGTTAAACTGTTGGCCGCTTGCTCTGTGAGCTGTTGATGCAAGTGGACTTCCAGTAAGCCTCTCGTGTGCATTTTTTTTTTCCACTTCTAAACTTTCTGGCCACAACATTCACAACATAAATTCATCTCCACTGGCTATTGAGATCTAATCCAAACTAACAATGAGTCCAATAGTGCTCAGTTTCTGTGACCTTGATTCAGTTGCTGTCTGTGTTTGCGTCTTCCGACTTAGGTGGGAATGTAAGGCTGAATGGTTATTTGTTCTTTATGCCCTGCGATTGGCTGGCGACCAGTCCAGGGGTGGACCCATCCTCTCGCCCAAAGTCAGCCGGGATGGGCTCCAGCACACCCACGACTCACTGATCACATTTGTCAAACCTACCCAAGCTAATGAGATCCAATCAAATATAGTCTCATGTATCAAAACACCTATAAGGCTTCGTTTTTATTAATTTGACACATTTTTTTGTCTGCTTTAATACTGGAGTCCCTCAGGACTGCGTGCTGGGGCCCTGATTGTTTTGTCGCTTAATGTCAAATTCCTCTCATTTGTGACTTCCTCTTGCTTAATACCAAATTCCTCATCTAACCTTTTATTTTGTTTGTTTATATTGTTCCCCATATCCAGCAATTGGCCAGAACTTCCAGCTCGGGCCACATTGCAGGCTTAGCGTCTTAAGCTCATTTAGGATTTGTTGCTTTTGCACGCGACTGATTTGATCTGCTTGCAGTGTGGTTTTCTCGAACGATTGCTCAGTACCTTGGCGTGAGAGGTAAAACACATGCTGAGCTTTCTGGACTGACTGAGGGCTGTGTTTAATATTTCTCCTTGACTTCGATGCTTACCTTTTATGGTGCAGGTGTACCTAATGACGTGGTCCTAGATAGTCCGGTAGTAAAAACTGGGGGGGGGGGGGGGAGCAGGAACTCGGAGAGGAATTTGAAGCTGGCATTCCCCCTTAATAATTTAACATGTCCCAGGTGTTAGATAACACTTTAAGATGCTTTTTGACCCAATACCTTTCAAAATCAAGATGAATGCACTTTACTCAGCAAATGTTTTAACATCTTCAGCACTTTCTATTCAAGACTTCAGAATTACTTCTGCAGTTGCTGTTCAGATTTGCGCGTGTGGCGAATGCAACAGACAACCAACCTCCCACTCTTGTGTCAACATTGTCGCTTGGCAATCAAGTACGTGCCGCTTACCAGAAGCTCTAACCCTAATCTGTGCCTCCATCAAAACAAAAGTGTTTCAGTTGACGTAGTGTTTCACTAGCCGCCAAGTCACTGGCGCAGCGTAATGAGCGCTATAGTTTGTAAGAGCGGGGGCAGAATAGGAGAGAGATTTACTTGGTTAAGTTGGTTTAACCAGCTCTTAAAAAAAAATTATACATAAGGAGATCCCTTAAAAACTAAATAGAATACTACAAGGGCCCCGAGGTGCAGCCCTGAGGGACATTGACTTCACAACAAACTACATTTTCGTCAAATTACACCAAAGTGATCTTGAGTTACCTTGTAAAAGAGTAGACCAACTTTTCTTTACCCAATGAAGTGTGCTGTAAATTTATTAGTCGATGAGATGATCTTGTGTCGTTTGGTAGAACAAGAAGTTGACATGAATATAAGCACTCGCGCATTTTCTCCCATTTGGCCACACGAGGGCAGTGTATGCTGCTTGCTCATCTGATGAGTATTGTAGGCTCCTTAGTAGCGTGGCTAGTACGTGGGCGGCTTGTTGTTGAGCTTCACTTGCGATTAGAAGACGGACTATTAATCAGAGTGAAAGTGAAACCGAAAAAGGAGAAGATCATACGATGCCAGTAAGTGCGAGTGAGGGAGATTAGAGCGAGAGGAGCGCTAATCTGAGTGCTTCATGTCAGACGAACGCTGGACCAGAAGCCAGGAAAAAAGAAAGAAGGACGGGAGTTGCCCAGAGGGAAATGGAGACTTAAGTGTGCACGTGAGAGCTGTCATTTGATGATGTCACTTTGTGCTTTGGTTTTGCATCCACGGTTTTTAAAACATGTCGCAAAACATCATTTAATAGAATGTAAAAGAATAAAGATGCTATTCCTTAGCTTGTTTATGGTGTTGTGCATTGGTTGCTAGCATTAAGCTAAGCGGACTGACTTTCCTGAGGCAAAGCATTAAAAAAAAAAAGAAGTATTTTTTGAATATGACTCAGCATCCGCAGCTCGTGCCGACTCGCTGCTTCCCACCTCTCTCCTGCTTGGCTCTGTTTTGGTTTGAACATGACACAGCAAAACTTTCCCCGGCCAGGAGGCGTCGGGATGCGAGGAAGCAAGCAAGGCGGAGCTTCCAGGGTGAAGGGCTGTGATTGGATGCAGGCTTCTAAAATTAGGAACAATTACAGACTTGGCTGAATCGCGGGCTGGCCGTGAATGCTGAGAGCTGCTTGATGAGGAAAATGAGACCGAAAACACAAGAGACTTAAAAAGTGACAGTCGGTGTAAAAATAGAATTCCGTTAGCGTCGCCGAGTGAGGCGAGAAGATGAGGAAGTGCCTCACAGAGCCTCGGCCAGCTGATCTCTGCAGAGGGAGCGAGGGAAGGAAGGCGGGGAAAGTGAAGTCATTTAGCTGAGAGGAGGGGACAGAGGAGAGGAAGGCACCCTGACACAACACGTGTGCAGAGCGCCACACAAGCACGGTGCCGACGGGCCGGGGCGACATGGCGGGAGAGGACGGCTGAGGGGGATTTGCCGGCTGCCGGCCTCGGGGCAGATTAGGACGTCTTGTGGACACTCTTGGAGGGACTATGTGGCCTGACTACCAGAATGAGTCTCGCCTCAACGCGCACCTGCACTCGCTCATGTGCTGTGCAGGTGGGTGTGAGAGTGACAGGATGTGCGTGTTTGTGTGTTTTAAGTGATTGAGAGGGAGAGAGAGAGAGAGAGTGAGAGAGAATATATGTTTGAAAAAGGGTGTGAGAGTAAATGTGAGACAAAATGTTTTGCTGTGTGAGAGTGTGGTTTTGTGTGAGAGAATGAGAGAAAGTCAGTGTGAGAGTGGGTGGCTATGAGAGGGTGTGTATGAATTTGTGTGAGAAACTGTCTGCATTTGTGTGTGTGAGAGTGCATGTGCATGTATGAGTTTTCTGAGACTGTGTGTGATTGTATATGAGAGTGAGTGTGCATGTGACATTGAGTGAGAGATTGTGCTGGTTTGTGTGAATGAGAAAGTTTGTGTGTGTGAGAGTATGAGAATGTGTGTGTGAATGAGAGAGTATGTGTGTGTGTGGAATATGAGTGTGAGAGTAAATGTGAGACAGTATGTGTTCCTGTGAGTGTGGTTGTTTGTGAATGTAGTCTGAGAGTATGAGAGAAAGTCGAGTGTGAGTATACAAGAGTGTGAGTGTGTGGTTATGAGAGGGTGTGTATTAATTTGTGTGAGAGACTGTGTGTGAGAGAGTGCATGTATGAGTTTTACTGAGACTGTGTGTATGACTGTATATGAGAGTGAGTGTGCATGTGACAGTGAGTGTGAGAGATTGTTCTGGTTTGTGTTAATGAGAGAGTGTGTGTGTGTGTGTGTGTGCATTTGTGTGTGAGAGTATGAAAATGTATCTATGTGCATGAGAGAGTATGTGTTTGTGCATGTGTGTATGTGGAAAGTGTGTGGTAGAGTATGAGTATGTGTGCTCGTCTCTGTCCATGAGTGTTTGTGTGAATGAAAGTGTAAATGTGTGAGAGGGAGAGTGCGTGTCAACAATAAATCCCCCATTGTATCGTGAACGAGTGCCAATGTGTGCCAGTTACCTCCACACTGTAATGCTGCACACACATTTTATTTTATGACACATTTTCTACTTTATAATCATACACTATACATGTGTGTGAATATATGTGAGAAATATATATATATATATATATATATTTTAAAAGCACCTGCAAGCATATTTGCTCTCAGCTGAGCCACCCGAGCAGCAGGTTTGGGGAGCAAGGCGTGTTGCAGTGTGGTGAAACTATGTCGCAAGCGCTTGTTGAAAGACTCGCTCGCTGACTTCCTGCTTCTATTGTAAAATTGGCGTACGCGTGTGCGTACGCGTACGTTGACTTTGAGACACTTCACCTACTTAATCCTCAATCCAACAACCTGGTCAGAAAGCCGTTCTACTTTAGGAGCAGTTGAAGGTCTTTAGAGCCTGTGTGTGTGCGTGTGTGTGTGCGTGTGTGTGTGTGTGCACGAGCAGGAAGTGATAACGTCCATCTCCACGTGGCTTGGCGCTCTGTCTCCGTGGCAACAGCTAAACACCTGTTTTTCCACGCTGCCGCGCTCTTCAAGCCAAACATAGCAACATTCGGCCAATGCTTTTTATTTTGGAGCACTTTTTCCAAAAGAGCTGCATTTCGGTGATCTCAGCGGACATTAACATAATGTTTTCAAAATAAGGCGGTGGCTTAAAAGGTGTTGTACAAACACAAGGAAGGAATGGAAGTACATGAGAGTTTCTCCCAGGTGGGATGATGTCACAAGGAGACGGAGAAGAGGGAGATTGTTTCCAGCAGTGTGTGTGTGTGTGTGTGTGTGTGTGTGTGTGTGTGTGTGTGTGTGTGTGTGTGTGTGTGTGTGTGTGTGTGTTGTTTGCGGTGGGAGAGAGGAGGCAGGAGATAAGACGTTGGCGGCCCATCATCCGCTTCTATTCCCAGAACAAATGCATCACCCCTCTGGACCGCAATGGCCGTCCCGGAACAAGATTGACCATTGAGACAAAACACAACACAGGCCTCCGCCAAGGCCCTAATTTGGATCATTGTACACCTTCACAAATGTTTTGTGTACACACACTGATCTGCATATGAGCTGGCCTAAAGGAGGCATGTATAGATAGATTGAACAATAAGGGGTCCCGGCGTTGACCCTTGGGGAGCCTCATATCTTATACTGAGACACCAATTTCAGCAAAGGCACTACAGTCATTCATGTATTTCAGACCTACAGCTCGTATATAAAGAAAAAAGATCATCACAAGAGAGAATAAAATGTTAAACGTAAATATTAGTATTTATTTATTTATTTTTTTTTTTTCTAAAGAGCTCAGTATTGTTCATTCGGTAATGTCATCATCATTGCTCTTTTTTTTTTTTTTGGTATGTGTATGTGCGTGCGTGCGTGCGTGTATTTGTTAGCTCACCAAAAACCTATTAGAAAAAATCCCATACCGTTCACCTAAACCAAACAAATATTAGTATTTATACATATACGTTATGCTTTTTTTCATCCCCTTACAAACCAGTTAAGTCAAAAAACTACACACAAGGTTTAAAACCGACTGACATATTAGCGGTCACTAATGGACATCCGACCTCATGTTGTACTTTTGTCTCATGCGTCATTTTGCAGCGTAAACAACTACAATGTGCTAAAGCTCAAGCGTGCCAACAAAAACAATTATTGTCCATCAGCCACAATGCAGGCCCTTCGCAAACCCTGCAAATTTACCGGAAAAGACGTCGGTGTGAGTGTGTCGACTGAGGGGGAAATCCAACACGATCGAAATGAAAGTGTTTTCGATGATGTCATTAACCCTCGCTCTCTCTCTCTCGATTCCCTGCAGACGAGCGTGACAGAGTTCAGAAGAAGACTTTCACAAAATGGGTCAACAAGCATCTCATCAAGGTACTTGCATGTTTGCCGTTCACTATTCACATATTAGTAGTGGAGTTTGTGCTGTTTTTCAAACACCCTAAAGACGCCTCAAGATGGCGCCAAAGCTCAGTCAAATCTAAAAGTACTACATTGGCATCAAGGAAATATGTTGAAGCGATGTCATCACTGCCAGGGTTGATTAATAAGGGCCATTAACAAATCTTTTTACAATCAATTATTCCTATCGATTACTTGGGTAATTGAGTAAAAACAAGTTATTTAAATTGACATATTGCTCCATCTTGTGATCGAACCAATTATCGATTGTGTGCACCCAAACAACAATATCCAAAGTTACTGCGGCTTCCTGAGGAGCTTGAACCGATGTATGTCTGTATTATACTGCCCCCCGGTGGCCAAGGTGCGCACACCGGTCGGAGCAGTCCAATATGCATTGCATTGAAGCATAAACGGTAGAATTCTTCACACTCTTTTTTTTAATTAAGTATTTAACGTATATTTTAGACTACAATTTTACATATAAAACAAACAACCACCACACAGGTCATTTTCAATGATTCCATTTTTACCGACAGCTGGTATAGCGGCACGTCGAAGCACGCCGTGCCGTTTGTGCCACAGCTGTGAAGTGCACTGTGTGGCTTTGTAATCTGCACACAAGCACACGGCGATTGTGAGAAATGGAATGCAGGGTGTCCGTGTCACACGACTGAGGAACGAACGAGGCGTCTGTCTGAATACCCCCCCCCCCCCCCCCCCCCTGCAACTGTAAACTGTGAGGCAACTGCGCCAATAGCGGCCGCTGGCACATGTAACTCAATATCGGCGAGTGTGCAAATGTAGGTCACCAACCACTCAACTGCATTTGGGGTAAAGGACTGAGTGCTAGGATGCTCAAAAAAAAAAAACATTTTAATAAATGATCTTTTTGAATGTCCTGAACTCGCACTGTGTATGTAATGTGCCCCCTAGTGGCAGCTATTGGATGTTTTGCTGAAAAAAAAAAAACAATCAATCAATAAAAGCACAACCATCCTAAAGACAAAAATGATCACAATAATAATTGAAAAGCATTACTTAGAAAATAAAATAAGCACCAAACCTGTGCAGAAGAAACCCGTGGAAAGACTCCACAATTTGACTGCAGCAAGCGCTAAAAAGCAAAGAAAGCTGGCCGGCCTCCGCCTTCCTGTTCAGTGACATCATCCTCGCCAAGTTTGCTCAGTGCGTTGCAAACATACACACCTTGAATTGAGTCTTTCGGCTGCACAGGTGTGTGTGTGTGTGTGTGTGTGTGTAGTGTACACACTCACAGCTGCTGGTATGCGCACACACACAAATCCGGCCGATGAGGATTCGGAAGTTGTGTCCATCCTGCTCGAATTGCTTGAAAGCAGCGTGCCTAATAAAAAGTGCACAAAGCTATAAAGAGATTGTAGCATCCGTTTTCATGTCAGCGGCACATCTTAAAAGTCCAGCTCTTGTTATCTGCAGTAATGTCAACTGTCGAAATGTTTTCCCGTAAACTGCTCGATGACAACATCCTGTCAGTCCTTACTATAAAATTCCTTTCACCTTATTATAAAAAAAAACAAAAAAACAGTGTTGCTATTTCCTTGAGTTCCAAGTTTAATTTGTTCTGTGACCACGCTTGCAATCGGCTGAACTGTTAGGAAAAGTAATTCCATTGCATTTGAGTGGCGTTAAGTCAACTTTGTCTCCCTCCTGTGGTAATAAGTGGCACTGCAGCTTTCTTGTTTGGAAAACTGCCACAGAACTTCAGCCAGGCAGAAAACTCGCAGTGACACATGTCGACATGTCCTTGACTGCAGTCCTCGCTTGTATTTTCTATTTTGGATGCGAGTGCTTGTCCTGAGTCAGCTCTCGCCCTCCGCTCCCTCAAGCGTCATGGCGACAGCTCGTGCCTTGCTCTTTGTTGCCACGCCGACCCCACTGGGCCGACATGCAGCGGGGCGGGTGGTGCATTTGGCACCCCGCCTGGTACCACGCAGCATTGCCGATGGAGTAGACTGAAATAAATGAATCTGAATTTTGATTGTAAACGACCAATCGGAAGAGCAGCCCAATATTGCTCGACCTCACCTCACGCGCTGTCATTCCTGCAGGTGAGGAAGCACATCACAGACCTCTATGAGGACCTGAGAGACGGACACAACCTCATCTCCTTGCTGGAGGTCCTCTCTGGCGTCACCCTGGTATGAATTACACTCATGCACCCACACACTCTCTCGTATTCTCTTATTTACTATCAATCTCCATCACGTTCTCTCTCACTCTTGGATGCTGTCTCATACTCTTCATGCTGTCATTCTCTCACGCTCGTATTCTCATAGTTTAACCATTTCACACTCTTACACTCTTTTACTCGCACACTCTTCCACTCTCACACGTTCAGATGAACATTTTGTCTCCCACTCTTGGACGCTGTCTCATACTCTTAACACTATTAATAGTTTAACTATTTCACACTCTTACTCTCACACACTTTTACTTACATTTCTTTCACTCTCACACATTCAGATGAATATTTTCATGCTCTCACCCATTCATACTCTCCACTCTCGGGCTCTTATAGCCTCTTTAACTCATCATTCTCTCATATATTTACATGATCTCGTGTCTCTTAGTCGTGCTCGTACTCTCACATTTTAATACACTCACACATTCATACGCTGCACTCTCAAACAATCCTAAAATACTCACTCACACTGCTCCCTTTTTATACTCGTATTTTCATACTTTTTTGTCACGCTCTGATGTTCTTTCACTCTTGTCTCACTCACATATTCTTACACTTTGATACTTTCCACTCTTACTCTCTCTCATGTGATCTTATTTTCTCATGTTATCTCATCTCGCTCTCATTAAGTTACACTCTTTTAGTCTATTCTACTTTCTCTATCACTCTCCCCCACATGCTGTCACTCTTGTCTCTGCTACTCTCGCTAATCTCACATTGCCTCATGCTCTCATATACATTTGCCTCTTGCCTCCCTCATCCAAGCGATGTGAGTGAGACCATTTCGAGTAAATCCGGCTTTGTCTCGAGGACGCTAAGCAGTCAGGTGACTCTGTTTTCCTCCCATCGTGCCCTCTTGCTGTCAAGATGTCAACGCCGGTCGCATCCAGCGTGCTGACTGGCGTCAGGCGGGCCATCTGCTTCCGAACCAATTTTTCTTTCATCCCCTCCCCTCCTTTTCATCCCCCTTTTCCTCCCCTGCTGTTACTATAGCAACCCAGAAGCAGCCCCTTCCTGAAAAGGCCGTACGCGTCACGTGCGCCTCCTCTCATCCTGCTCGCGGTGGAGGAGGATAATGATGATAATGACGAGGAGGAAGAAGCTGAGGGAGTACGTCCCCCGATTGCCTCTTGCCGTCACCCTCTAGGTGGCGCTGTGGGGCTGCATGCGTGTGGATAACAGCCAGTGGCCAATTGCGAAGCGCTTCCATTAGAATGACACAGGATTGGTATAAAAGCTGCATTTTAGCCCTCACGCGGAAATGCTCACCAAACGGCAGCGGGAGGGACTCAACTTTAATTCATGTTTTTAACAATAGTAACAAGTATTCTTTATCCTCTTCGAAGAGCGACTTATCGCAGCCGACCTCGTGGCTAAGACCGTCCTTGATGTCAACACAGAAAGTAGAAATTTAACTGAATTTCATTACTTATTGAACTTCATTATTTTCAGATGTATTAATTAAGACAAATTTCAATGGTTGTGCTTTGAATACAATAAAAAAACCTGACTTAAGGTAGCTTTACTTGTATAGCGCTTTCGTATACAAGGAATTCAGTGTGCTTCACATAATTTAAAGGCATTTACAAACAAACACGTTTTAGACATTTAAAAGCAGAGTAATGGGATTTTTCTTTTTTTTTTTTAAGTTGGCAATGGAATGTACTCATGACACACGTGTTGACTAATCTTGTGTGATGTTGTCACCGGTGTGCAGTTGCTGCCGTCCACGTCTTTTTAACCTTCCTCACCATCAGAGCTTTCATGTGCAACTCTTCTTTTTCGCGTGCTTGACGGCCCAATTCTTTCCTCTCCTTCTTTTTCTGTTTTCCTCATTTTTCTTCTTCCTTTGTGTGTTCCAGCCCAGGGAGAAGGGGCGCATGAGATTCCATCGACTGCAGAATGTCCAAATAGCTCTGGACTTCCTAAAACAAAGACAAGTACGTTGTGGTCTCCACCTCACATCTTCAGACTCTTTACACACAGTTTTTTGACGATGTCTGCTTGTCTGCTTCCAGGTCAAACTTGTCAATATCAGAAATGATGACATCACCGACGGGAACCCCAAACTTACACTGGGTCTCATCTGGACCATCATTCTCCACTTCCAGGTCTGTTCTGACGCTTCCTGCCTTGCTGTGCTGGCTCTGGTCATTAGCATGCACTTGATTTTTTTCAAGATTTCATTGCATTAATGACATACAGATCCCATCCTTTATTATAATGGTCACTTACAATGACTTTATGATGAGATTATTTGTTGATAGATCAGCTTTAAAGAAGTCTTGTTTAATATATAGTAATAATAATCATGTTTAATCTGGCAAACCTGACCAAATTGTGTGACAAAAGAAAAAGAAAAAAACAATCTTGCTAAAAAAAAAAGTTTTTTTAAAAACTTTTTAAAATCAATTTACTATTGTATAGTTTTGGTGTAAATGTCTGATTATTCAAATGACAATGTAGTTATCTACTTAAAAATAATTTTAAGGAATTTTGCAGAATTTAATCATTTATCTAACCTCATTTAAATATTTTCAAAATCAATTCTATAAAAAATATTGATTCAATTAAAATTATTGATTTAACAAAAACATTTTTGTCTTTTTTGTATTCATTTAATAAAGTAAAAATAAAATAAAATAAAAATCATGAACAAATAAAAACAAATATTAATTTGCATTTCAAAATATATATTTTTTTGAGCAAAAAAAATCTAGTTTTTATTTTATTTAACCAGGAATAGTCATATTGATATTTAGAATTTAAATATGTCACCTTTTTTAATGGGAAAAACTATACCAAACCACTTTTACACTTTAATCTTGCACACCACTGGAGATTTTATTCCTAAAAAGTCTAATAAATATTATTGTAAGACATTGTACAGTAACATCATGTTTGAACAACACTGAACTTAAATACAGGGGGAAACACTGTTAAATCAAAATTTATTGCACATAATAAAAAATAATTAACTCATTTATATGAATGAGTTTTAAAACACGTTATATGAAAATGTATTGCACTATTAAGTTAAATACAACAGAACTGTACTTTTGCATACCACTAGAGGGAGCCTTCATACCACTAGTGGTTGTAGTTTTATCCCAAAGCTCCTCAGTGGCCTCACGTCCAAATATTTAAAGCATGAAGGTGACAATGGCGGCCTGGTTGCTCTGGAAGCAGCCTGGCAATGCAAGGGCATAAACGTGACTCAGTACAAGTGTGTGTGCTACACTTGGTGGCGAGGGAGGCCTGCTTGTGGCTTGGACCACCATTGTCCGTCCAGTCATGGAACGTATGAATAGCGTAGCTTAGATAGCAAGCTAATTATAAAAACATGTGGGTCATAGCGGGTTTTTGTAATATTCCACTTCAGAATCAGGTTAAAAAATGAGGACTCCTCCTTCACTTTTGTTTCTTTGGTGCGCTGAAAGTTGTTCATGGGTCAATGTGACCTGCTAAATGTTATTGTAGTGGTAAAAATAAAAGTAAAAAAAAGAACAACAACAAACGTTTGCTCATAAAACTGGCACACTATTCTGTCTAAGCCCATCACTTTTTGTCTTCCAAATGAACATTCATAAGATTAAAAGCTTGAAAACAGCATTACGGAATTATTCATCATGAGCTCATTGTAATCAGTCCAGCCTTGGTAACATTTTCGAGCCATTTGAAATGCAAATGAAAGGCTGTAATGTGCATCAGTCTTTATTACTGACAAAATAGCAGTTGAATAATTGATCACAAGTGCGGGTGTGGGTGTCCGTGAAGCTACTAGCTTAGCTAATGGCATTGAAATGAAGGCATGAAAGCCTCAGGAATCAATTAGCTCTGTTTTTTCCTCGCGCCTTTCAGTATATGCAGATCTCTGTTGCTTTTGGTGGTTTTTTTGACAAATTGTTGCCACTTAACGTGGCCTGGAATTATTGCGGCAGCGCTACCAATCCTCTCAGTACCACGCAGTGATGCAAAAGCGTTTTTCAAAGCCGACAATCAAATATGCTAAAGTTAGCATGCGAGATCTAGCGCAGATGCTGATTTTTTTTGCTTCACTCCATGTAGCGTTCAGCTCCAGTGTGCGCATTTGGTCTGCTAACGGTTAAATGTGCGAGCAAGGACAAGTGAGAGAGTAGCAACAAGGAAGTGGAAAAGAGGAGGAGGAGAGTCGTGTGAGTGAGCAAGGGAGAGAGAGAGAGAGAGAGAGAGAGGGAGGGTTGGTTTGTATGTGAGAAAGTGACAGAGAGGAGGAGAGAGCGAGAATGGAAGCTGCAGCAGCAGGCGGGAGATAAAAAAAAAAGCTTTTCCTCTGCTGGCAAGCTAGCGGGGGATAAAGCAAGCAGGCGAAGGGGGGAGTCACATCCAAGCGGGCTTCTGGCACCGGAGCGCCAGGCTCGCCTTCATCGGCAGGCCGAAAAACAGCCTTGAGTGTCTGGGGGGGAGGAGCTGACACCATCACGTCGACGGACTAGCTTGCCTTGAGGAGGAGACGCCCCTGTGGATGGGGGGAACTTCCAGACGTCCCTAGCAACGGATGCTGAATATGTCGATCTGACTGTCAACTGAATCTGGATTATCTCAGGAGCCTGATTTAAGTCCGGGATGGGTGCCTCCTCATAATTAGATACAGCAAGGAGCTGTTATCAGAGATAAACCTCCCCTTCTGGGGGGGCAATGACAGATCGAGGCCGGTCCTCCTCTTGCAAACTCTGGACTTGTTGTGCCGTCGCAGTGCACCACCTGATGGAGGCTTAGCTGCGGCCGGGACCAGTTTTTTCTGCTTGAACCAATGATACTCCTTGATATGGATGACATCGGTCTTCAGAGTATCATCTGGAGGGAAGTTTTGCTGATGCTGAGTCCTTTCTCTTCAGTTTACGTCAAGGAGCAAATAATGTGATTCTGCAGTCGCTGCAATGTTTTGACGCCTGTAAAACCTGCAACTCACGTGACTGCTGAAGCCGATGCCAACTATCCAGCAAGCTGGGAGGAGATTGGCCGAGCCTGGCTGCATTCTGCGTTTGCATTGGTTGGCCGTGCGCTGTGTTGTCTCCCTCACAACCAATCCGGAGGCTGTGCAGCCTCGGCACCACTCGGAAATAAATCTGAGCTTTCATTCACTACGCAAGACGCGGAACCGCATCGCCTTTTTAATCCATCTTCAACCGGGGGCTACCGGATTGGAATTCCCCCCCAGGGACAACCTACGCTTCTGCAGTAGAGTTGGAGGCATCATTAATTCAAGGGCTTGCAACATGTGTTATCTGTCATGAGTGAGGAATGGACAGTGTTGAACCCCGTAGCGGGTCTACGTAGCGCTTTCCCGACGCTCTGGATTACGCTGCACTTTTCTGACGACGTGGTCTCGTGCCACTTATCACCTTCCTTGCCAAGTAGCTGTTTGATAAATCACCTGCTGGAATCCACACATTTTCTTTCATCATCCGCAAGTCTCTGCAGGGTCTGAGTGTCCTTGAAGTCTTCCGGGAAGTAAAAAAAAAAAAAAAAGAGAGCGCAAGTACCATGTTATATGCTCATTCTCTGACTATGGCTTGAGAGTGCAGGCACTCTGACGAGATGACCATGCAAGAGAGAGTTAAAAGATGCATCAGGGTGGGGGTGAAGCTGCAGCTGAATCATTTATTGGCTGAGGAACAAGGTTCTTTCTCACTCTTTGCCGGGAGTAGCTCATAGCATCCATATTGTTTGTCCGGTCCTATTAAATAGGATCCCTATTTTCTCACTTTGGTGGGCGACCTAAATCCCCTCCTATTAAAGTGTCTGTTTTCATGGAATTTTGCCGTGACTCAAGTTGGAAAGAAATACATTTTCTCAGCAACTGAAGACAAGATGGGGAACTCAATGGGTTGTGTCCGACATCCACCAGACTCTGAACTTGTTGGAGGCCCTCCGCCGTCATCCAAGAAGCGGCTACGATTCAGGCGAAGGCACAAGGGACGGAAAAACAGGAAAGTCGACGTAGAAGAACCTCAAGCTGTCGAGATGAAGCCTACTTTTGTAGGATTTTTGGACTCGAGCTCTCATCTAATGTTGCCCAAGTTGGATCGTCGAGGTCTGCTTTCTCCAGGATCTGCAAGTTCTCCTACCAGTAGCCTTCAAGGCCCAGGTATCCCCCAAGCTCAGCATAACCCCAAGCTCAGTCCGGCCTGGAGAGGAATTTTCTGCCTCCCCGGAGAGGAAGACGCTGCTAGCGCAATCGTTGACGTCTCCAGCCTCCCCAGCCAAACCACCACCACTAGCCCAGTCTACACTGCAGCAGCTCTGGGCAGTACCACCACCCCGGGAGGGGGGAGGGTCTGCCGTGTTCAGGAGAAAGTCCATGGGGTCTTGGAGAAACCTTGCATACTTGAAGAAGTTAAGGCAAATAAGTGTGAGAGGACACGGGGTGAAATGATTAAAAGACGGGCAGTAGAGACATTAGAGGCGGTTTCTTCTTTAGGGGAGCGCAACGGTGTGGTCCACATCAGAGAGGTGGATGGTCAGCTCTGCGTGGTGAGGACGGTGTACCCTAGTGACTACGGCTCTCCAGCTTGGAGGGGTGATAGTGACCGGGAAGTGGAAGTTCGCAAAGAGCCACCTGCTCCTTTCCCGGTGACAGGAAATATTCTCAAAGTCCAACTATCGGAAGATGAGGGAGACACAGAAGAGGATGCCTTCAACCAAACCTGGATGCCGGACAATCTCGCCGGCGAAGGACTTAGCTTGGACACGCCGAGTCGCGCGCTAGAGAGATGCTCCCTCTTGGAATCAGGCTACGCCAGCGACCTGCCAATGACCTCGCCGGAAACAGCCGTCACTACTCCTAGCCGCGCGGACTGGCAGACGCTAACCAGTTGCTCGTCTGAGATACTGGACGCCATGGCGGAGGAGGGTCCGCAGGGATTGCAGCAGGCTGCTGGTAGACACCTGCCGCAGGTCAGCTCGGATCTTTTTATCACTCTGAAGGCAATGACGAAGCTGTTTTTTTATTTTTAAGAACTGGTTCTGGAGGAGCGTGATTATTTATTTTAAGGGCCCAAAGTCGTGCCACTGGGGAGTTACCCTTAACTCATTTGCTCCCAAAAACGTATAAATACGTTCTATTTTAAATATTTTAAGTGTCCCAAAGACGTATTTATATGTTTTTTTTAAATGTTTTGTTTTAAATATGCTAGAGCATACAGAAGTATTTGATGCAGCCTCTGAATTGCAGAGAACGGGTGAAGAAATGGTAGTAATTAAAACAACGGCCAGCAGGTGGTTGCGGAGTATAAGAGATCAACCAGGGCTATGTTGAAAACAAGCTCATTTGCTCACAGTTCTAAACAGATTTGTGAATAATGATGAAACTTAGCTATATTCTAATGCTAATTGCTGCAAAACGGAAACAGATAGAAATATACTTTTTTTCCTGATGAAAGAAGAGACTCTAATCTTTCTTGATTGTACGTTGAGAACTTACTGTACTCCAAATTCTGACTTAATCGTTTTGCCGCACATAAGCAGCGTACATTGGAACATATTTGCATCTTATTATCACGCAGGCTTCTGAGTGGGCGGCTATTCCTGCGCCCAACATGTAGACTCTCGCTATTATAGGGCTTTTAAGGATATACTGTCTGTGTGTGTTATCAGGGACACTGGCCTTGTGTTTCCTGCCTCTGTCCCAAGAGTCTAATCGAGGCGACACAGAGCGACTTGCCTTTTCCATCCTCTTACTTCCTTGCTCTTTATTAGTATCGGTTGCCTTTCTGTATTCTCCTACAACGTTTATATAACACTGTGCATCACGTTAGGAGCCCCAGCGTCTGTTGAAGCTTCTCTGCAGCAATCAGGCGACGCAGAAATTTGCAGCATAGCTGCCAGGTAGATGCTAAGGTGCACTTTGCTGAGTCACTGCTGTGTCTGTGTGCGGGACAGATTTGAAAGGTTCCCTTGATCAGATGGGGGTTTGAAAAGAAGAGTAGCAGCAAACAACAATTTTTGTCTTTAAAATATTGAATAATGAACGCGAGAATTGAAATAGTCACGAGCCCTCTATGCACATGTTGTGAGCAGGGCCGACATGCTAAGCTGAGCTCATTCGCTTGGCTCAGTGCCACATGGAGAGTCAGGGCCACCGTGAACAGTTGGATTAATCCATTTGAGTTGGCTAAGCACATTGAATCGTGACATATACAAGTCTGTTCCCATAGCAACCACACATAGATACTTAAGTGTCTTCCAGCTGGGTCTACAAATATTGACGTAAAACCAGAAGGTTCCAGGCTGCAGCGGTCAATAGTCAAGCGCATTTTTTTGGCCTTTCAATTGTAACGGGTCTCAGAATAGCCAACATTCCACTTCATGGAGTCGCCATCCTCATCTTTTAATTCTGTTACGCTGTCTTGGTGGAAAGTAAACAGAAAGACAAAACTCGTCACTCAACAATAGTTTGGCTTTCAAGTGGTTGGATATTCTTCTTCTACTTTGCAGATCTCAGAGATCTACGTCTGCGGTGAGTCGGGCGACCTCACCGCCAAGGAGAAGTTGCTGCTATGGAGTCAGCAGGCTACCGAAGGCTATCCGGGCCTCCGTTGTGTCAACTTCACCTCGTCGTGGAGCGATGGACGCATGTTCAATGCCCTGCTGCACAGATATAGGTTGCTGCCATTTTTTAGATATATACAAGTACACGACCCACAAAGCCACATAGCTTCACATTTTTTTCGTGGTTAGTGTATATATTTTTTGATCGCAGCAACCCCGCTTTCCCTCACAGTGTTTTCTTTTTTCCCCCCCTCCCCTCACCAGACCCGACCTGATCAACATGGAGGCGGTGTCACAGCAGAGTAACCATGAGAACCTCGAGCAGGCCTTCGAGATCGCCGAGTCGCTAGGGGTGACCAGACTGCTCGACGCTGAGGGTGAAGATACATTCACACTCTTGACTTCCATGCTTTTGCACCGACTGGTTTGGCACTTGAATTTTCATTGTACACATTACAATGACAGTAAAGATTCTATTCTATGCTGTTCTATTCTATTTAGTGGACTGACGGGTTGCTGAAACACAGCCTCATAGATATGACTTTCTACTAAAAAGTAGCTCCTCAGTTGAGCACTGAATAATTTTTTGGACTTCAATGAACAATTTGTAATGTACATTTTCTCTTGTAAATAACCAAATAAAACGTTAATTTGTTTATATGCATTACCAGAAATAGTTTTTTGTTTGTTTATGTTTGCATAAATATTTAGTGGAATTTTTAAATAGATACCAACTCTGCTATTAGCTAAATCGCAGGTCAAATCAAGATTTTTTTTTTCTGATCCTTTTCTTTATATTTTTTCCAGTAATTACATTTTTTTTTTTAATGTTAGTTTTTTTATTAGATTTTTTTGGCCCAATATAATTAAATATCAAAAACGTGTAAATAAGTTATATTTTAAATATTACCATGCTTACATTTACGTTTTTTTATGGGGTTTTATTTTATGCTAGAGCATTCAGAAGGCTTTGATGAAGAGAACGCTTGAAGCAATGGTAGTTATTACAAAACGGCCAGCAGGTGGCAGCGGAGTCTAAGAGATCATTCAAAATCCAGTAAAACAGCCGGGAGCAAAAGGGGTTGCTTCAGTGAAAATGACTGCAAGTGAATAAGTTAAAGTCCGAACAGGATTGTTACTTTAGTAACAACATGGTGCTTTTGCACCTCCTCTATTATTTTTTGTGAAAATGTTTGCTTTTCTTTCTCCTGCCAGATGTGAACGTTCCGTCCCCAGACGAGAAGTCTGTCATCACGTATGTCTCGTCCATCTATGACGCCTTCCCCAAAATCCCCGAGGGAGGCGAGGGCATCGTCGCACACGTATGTCCTAATCAATGTCATTTATTTTCCATTTTTGTAAATTAAATGTAATACCACTAGCAGTCATTAAAATTGGTTTATTTTTAATATTTCAGGAGGTGGATCAGCGCTGGTCCGAGTATCAGTCCAGGTTCTCGTCTCTGCTCCAATGGAGCCGCCAGCAAACGGCCATCATGGCCAACAAGAACTTCCCACAGAATCCAGTAGAACTCAAGGTGAAGCTTTTCTTTTTTCTCCTGTGGAGCATTTCCATTTGCTGAAATGACCTATTTGTAAATGTTTGAGCTCTTTCTGGAACACCAAAAAAGGACGCAAATAAGAACGTAACAATTGGTGTCAAAATTACAGGGGCGCAAAAATTCAGCCTGATTCTGCATTACACGTGCACTTTTTTTTTTTTTTCGAAAATCGCCAAATGAATCCATTTTGGACACTGACACTAGTTAACAAACGTTGGACTTTTGTCTCTTGTGCTCCTACAGGCACTTTACAATGAGTACGTCCACTTCAAGGAAACGGAGATTCCCGCCAAGGAGCTGGAAAAAAGTCACGTGGAACATCTCTATAAACTTTTGGAGGTAAACGGGAAACGGGTTTTCACAGAGGTCAGGTTTGTTTTGGTTAAAACGACATCTAAAAGGCAGCATAAATCGCAAACCTATCAAATATAAGGTTTTACCAATAAGATGTCCTCTTTTTTTTTTTTCATACAATGTGCATTTGGTCGCACAATATGATGTTGTTTTTTTAAGAGTGAGTTTGTGGAGTTGAGAGGTTCATCCTGCCCCGACGGCCATTTCCCACACTGACAATGCAGTTGCTAATGTCAACAAATGATGATTTGATGAAAAATAAATAAATAAATAAATAAATAAATTAATTAAAAAAAAAAATAAAAGAGCAATGATGATGACATTTCCGAATGAACAATACTGAGCTCTTAAAAAGAAAAGAAAAAAGGAGTGAGTTTGTGGAGTTGAGAGGTTCATCCTCCCCCTACGGCCATTTCCCACACTGGCAATGCAGTTGCTAATGTCAACAAATGATGATTTCCCACTGTTACCTCGTCACGCGTTATCATCTTGTCTGTTGGTGTTTGTGATCACTTTTGTGTGCGCGTGTCACAAGGTTTGGATGGAGTTTGGCCGCGTGAAGCTGCCTCAGGGCCTCCACCCCAACGACTTGGAGGAGGAGTGGGGCAAACTCATCTTGGAGATGCTGGAGAGGGAGAAGCTTCTGCGACCTGCGGTGGACAAGTACGTTGTCAATATTAATGGCATAATGTTGCATTTCTGTTTCTAATGTATCACTTATTTAACAATATTTTGTGGTTTTGGAGGGAAACCGTAATATGTTGTGGTATAATTGGCCTTACGGGGATCAAAGTGCTTCAACCCAATTGTCACGATGCTCAAACTGAAATCCTTGACATTTTATTCAAATGTCTTGTTACTACAGGCTCGAGCTGCTACTCCAGAGAGCAAACAAGTTCCAGAACCTCGCCTTGGACTGCGAGGAGAAACTCACCCTGGCCAAGAACACGTTACAAGCCGTGAGTACTCGTGTCTTAAACGCGTGTCCCGTACGGAACGTGCTCGATTGAAAGGTCTCGTGTGTGGAGCAGGACATGTCTCGGGCAGAGAGCGGCGAGGCGGTGCAGTGCGAGAGCGAGCTGGCCTGCTCCCTGCGCGACTGCGAGGCGCTGATGGCACAAATGCAGCAAGAGCTCAAAGTCCTCCGGAATGAAAAATACTACCAAGTGGAGCAGCTCGCGTTCAGGTGGGTAAGATGAGAGAGTGCACGCCTCAGCAAATGAATCACATTTTCAATCTTGGTTCCGAATAGGTCAGCAGATGTGCGTCTCTGACTTTGTTTAAATGGTATTACACAATCTGTCACGTTTAATATTTAGTTTTAATATATTGCATTAGTTTTTTTTTTTTAACAGTTAGCCAACCCTGCACTCTCATTTACTGACACCCACGTCACTCACCAGGCTGTGGCCAAAAATAATTAGTGGAATTCATATGCACGTTATTGTTTAACTCATTTGCTCCCATTTGCTTGTTCTATTTTGAATACTACCAAAAACGGGTTTATACGATTTTTAATGGTCTTTTTTCTATGCTAGAGAAGGGTTCACCAATTCCGATCCTCAAGGTACGGAATCCTGCAGGTTTTAGATTTTTCCGCCCACTAGCACACCTGATTCATATAATCAGCTCATCAGCATGCCTGATAACGATCCTGATCTTTAGTAACAGATGTGTTGGTAGGCGGAAACATCTAAAACCTGCAGTACTCCGGACCTCGAAGACCGGAATTGGTGAACCCTGTGCTAGAGCATACAGAAGGCTTTGATGCAGCCTCTGAACTGAAGAGAATGCTTGAAGCAATTGTAGTCATTACAAAAATGGCCAGCAGGTGGCAGCGGAGTATAAGAGATCAACCAGGGCCATGTTGCAAAAAGCTCTTTTCCACCACTGTTTTCAACAGATTTGTGACTAATGATTAAACTTAGCTATATTCTAATGCTAATTGCTGAAAAATGGAAACAGATGGAAATGTACTTTTTTCCTGATAGAAGAAGAGACTCTAATATTTATTTTGGTAGTTTCCATGTTTTTATAACATAAGAACACAATATTCTGTGTGGGCCTTGCAAAATCAGTCAAAATCTAGTAAAACAGCCGGGAGCGAAGGGGGTTGCTTTAGTGAAAATGGCTGGGAGTGAATGAGTTAATAACGTGCAATACTTGATTATAAAAAGAATCAATAGCTGCATCCTGAATTGACACAAGCACTCAATGTTCTTGGTGGAGGTAATACAAAGTGTGTATGTTGTTCCAATGCAGATTATCGTGCCTTGAAGAGGAGCTGGTGTCTCTCCGACTTCAGTGTTCCAACCTGTACAGAAAAGGTCACTTTATGGGGGGCAGGCTTACCAGCCAGCGCGCCCTCGCCGAGGGCTCCGGCTTCTCTCTGGGTCAGACCCTGCTGGGGGCCGCCGGCGCCGCCGGGGCCGCCCTCCTGCGCCGCCCCATGGCCCGCTCCCAGCTGGTGGCCATGTCGTCGTCTGAGGACGAGGGCAGCCTGAGGTTCATCTACGAGCTTCTGGGATGGGTGGAGGAGACGCAGGTCCGATCGGGCACATATTCGGACACCCCCGAAGAGGCGTCGGGACTCTTGGTTAAACTTGTTGTGCTTCAGGAGCTTCTGGAAGGAGCCGAATGGGGGGCGGACCTTCCTTCGGTGGAAAACAACCTGCAGGAACATAACAACGTGCATGTGGCTGTGGAGGAGCTGATGAGCGGCCTGGAGGAGGCTCGTAGCTACGAGGTAT
The DNA here is from genome assembly GCF_054856555.1 of Leptonotus elevatus. Classification (NCBI taxonomy): domain Eukaryota; kingdom Metazoa; phylum Chordata; class Actinopteri; order Syngnathiformes; family Syngnathidae; genus Leptonotus; species Leptonotus elevatus. The sequence continues at coordinate 2,611,023 of NC_141257.1, read as the reverse complement.
GTGCTTGGCTCACACCAAAGAAAGGAACAAGATGGCTGGAAATAATCCACAAAGTCAGCTGAACAACACTGACGACGTTGTTGTGTCGTAGGCCAAAGTGTCCACCAACTTCAGGAGCAACTACTGCGACACGCTGGCCAAACTGGAGCAGCAGTATTGCAAACTACTGGTCAGCAAAGGACACACACATTCACACATTATTCCTAGCGGGGACCATCCCATTGACATCATGCATTTCGTAAGCCCTTTACCCTAACCTTAAAAACCCAATTCAAACCTAAACTCTAAAACCAAGTCTTGACCCTCAAAATGAGGTCTTGAGTTGTGAGGACCGGCCAAAATGTCCCCAGAAAGCACCTGTGGTCCCCACAATGATAGTAAAAACACGCAATATGGTCCTCACAAGTACACATAGACTTACACAAACAAGGACTCACACTCTCACACAGAGACGTACATGACAAGGACACACATCACTACACATAAAAAAAAGGTTAATTGTCGACCCAAACAAATGTGTTGTTGTGAGTCTGTGTCCCCTCATATGAACGTGCGTTTGGATTTGCTGGCGTGTGCGTGTGCATGCGTCGCCCACTAACGTCATGCGGCGCTCTTGGCCTTTAGGAGCACTCGTCGTGGCGGCTTCGCAGCCTGGAGAGTCTTCATTCTCTGGTGCGCGAGTGCACCGACGAGCTGATCTGGCTGAACGAGCGCGAGGAGGACGAGATCGCCTTTGACTGGAGCCACAACAACACCAACATGGACGCCAAGCGGGAGATGTACAGTGTGAGTTGGGGGAGGGGGGGCAAACCACACACACTAAATGTCCGGTGTGGTGTCAAAAATGTCAGCTCTGTTTTCTCTCATGCATACAAACTCCCATTCATAGATGGCACGAAATAACTAATTGGAATAACTGCAATTACTCATTTTTGTGCACGTTTTCACAAAAAGCAACTTACTCAACAATGAGTTGAATATTATACTACCGTATGTTTGTCCCGCATGTCATTCAAAGTCCCAAAATTAACAGGCTGGCTCACTCACCTGTATAACACAAATTTTGTAACTCTTGCACTTTAAACGAACTGTTCTTGTTTACTTTTTTGAAGCTTTTGCGGCCTGTCTGCCATTTAGTGGCGAACCCTGTTATTACACCTTAAAACTGAAACTTCAACAATCGGTCATCTCTGCACTGGATTGTGTTCAACTCATTCACTCGCAGCCATTTTTACTGAAGCAACCCCCTTCGCTCTCAGCCGTTTTACTGGATTTTGACTGATTTTGCAAGGCCCACAGAATATTGTGTTCTATTGCTATAAAAACATGGAACCTACCAAAAGAAAGATTAGACTCTCTTCTTTCATCAGGAAAAAAAGTACATTTCTATCTGTTTCCATTTTGCAGCAATTAGCATTAGAATATAGCTAAGTTTCATCATTATTCACAAATCTGTTGAAAACTGTGGGAAAAGAGCTTTTTTTCAACATGGCCCTGGTTGATCTCTTATACTCTGTTGTCACCTGCTGGCTGTTTTTGTAATAACTACCATTCTTCGTCCCTCTTCAGTTCAGAGGCTGCATCAAAGCCTTCTGTATGCTCTAGCATAAAAAACAAAACAAAAAAACATGAATATGTTTTTGAAACCATGGTAACATTTAAAATAGAATGTATTTATATGTTTTTGGAAGCAAATGAGTTAATATTGGATGGTTGTCATGTGTTCAGGAGTTGCGGTGCGAGCTGGACGAGAAACACGGCGTGATGCGCTCCCTCCAGGAAACGGCGCTGCGCCTGTGTCAGGAAAACCATCCCGCCAAGCAGACGCTGGAGGTGAGGAGGAGCGGGGTTCTTTATTTCCGCCGAAACAAAAACAACGGCGCTTTGGACATAATGATGTTTGACGTGTTTGCAGGCGTACAGCGCGGCGCTGCAGACGCAGTGGCAGTGGGTGGACCAACTTTGCGCGTGCGTGGAGCAGCATCTGAAAGACAACACGGCTTACTTCCAGTTCATGAGCGACGCGCGCGACTGCGAGTCGTACCTGAGGCAGCTGCAGGAGAGCATCAAGAGGCAGTACACCTGTGACAGGAACAGCCGCCTCAGCAGGCTGGAGGACCTGCTGCAGGACTCCATGGTACGCACTTGGTCCAGCTTCACGTTCACCCGCCGTCAAGGACACACAAATATTAGAAAACATTGCAAATAGAGGACTTGTTTGTTTTTGTTTGTTTCCAAATAGTACTGCATTTTTATACTTTTTTTAATATTTGACTTTTTTTTCTAATTTATTCATACTTTTATTTATTTTATATTACATTTTACAGTATTTTTAATTTGTCTTATTTATTGTCTATAATAGTATTTTTTTTTTTTGTATTTTTTTTTTTAAATATATTTCTAATTATATTTTAATATTGTATATATTTTTTTCTAATATTTTGTGATTTAAAAAATATTTTTCCCCACTGATTTTTAATTTGTATTTTTGGCCTTTTTTTAAAAATAAAAAAAAAACATATTTTTTCTACAACCCTGAAATGAAATGTTTTACCGACTTTTTATTGATGTTGTCATGGCAACAAAGTGCCATGGCAGCATTCAGGGTGAACAACTTGATGTCAACAAAATGTTCAAGTTGATATTCTGCCTGTCTGCCTGCAGGACGAGAAGGAGCAGCTCATCGAGCACCGCGGCAAAGTGGCCAGCCTGGTGGGCCGCGCCAAGATGCTGGTGCAGTTGCGCCCCCGCTGCGCCGACAGCCCCCTGCCGGCGGCCATGCCCATCCGCGCTGTCTGCGACTATAAGCAAATAGAGGTAGCCGTAAACACAACTTTTTTTTTTTTTTTTTTAATCATTCAAAAGGACAACAATATCCGCCCAGCAGCTCGCCCAGCTACCACCTGCACACTATTATTTTACACCCCCACCCCAAATAACTTCTCCTCTCTGTTAGCTCAATGCTAGCTACTCTGTTAGGTCCAACCATGTTGTCAGACTAGAGATGTAATGTCTCATTTAATTTTTTCATGATGAGTCACATGTACTGTTATTTTTTTTTTTTTTTAAATGGTCACCTGGCACACTCGCACAAGTTCTTTCCTTCACTTTATCGTGTTTTCTTCTTTCTCTCCATTCCCTCATCTTTTTCCTCTTCACTTCTTCCCATCCTCCTTTCCCTCCCCCTCACTCGTCGGTCGGGCTGTCAAGACAAACGTTCAGGTAGAGCGGCCATTTTGTCTTATTTATTCCTTACGATTGGCCCCGCCTTCTCGCTCAGTGCTGACGCGAGTCGCACCATTCTTACTCAAACCAACACAATCTGCTTACTTGACTAACAAAACATTGTTGCGTTGTGCCTTTCGCTCGGCTGTGAGATTTGGTGCTGATCCGAAATCAATACAGGGCCAGTATCACTGATATCAGTACCGAATAGAGCAACAAATTAACAATATGTTAAGTGGTGTGTGAAAGTACAAGATTTTGAAACTAATAAAGGTACTGATATTATACTGATACTGTTACTAAATACACTCTAAAAACAGTTGGGTCGAAAGTAACCCAATTATGGACAAAAAATGGACCGATCCACTATGGGTCAGTTTGATTCAACTTTCTGGGTTGTTTTATACAAAAAGACCCATTTTTTGTCTCAAAGTTGGGTCAAATTGACCCAAGTAGAGGATCGGTCCATTTATGACCCATATTTGGGTTATTATTGACCCAACTGTTTTTAGAGTGTACACATCAACAAGGTAATCTGGTGGTGTTTGATATTGGAAGATTTGGATTCGATCCTAAAGCAAGCGAGTACGAAGCCAGTATTGCCGATACCAATACTTTTTAAGACTTACAATTGACGAATTACGCAATATGCTCAATTTGAATGGATTTTTATGACTTTCAAGTTTTAAGAAAACACTGATTATTAATCAGTTAAAAATCCAGGACATAAATTGGACAATTTGTTTTAGGTAAATACCAACGTTGGTATCGACTATGTTTGTTTAGATCGGCTCGAGTGTGAAGTTGTGATTGGGCTTGTTTCTTCCTATCATCTCAACATTCAATCATCGTTTGGCTTTGTATTGTCTTGATTTCAATTTTTTTGCATGTCATTTTGTTTGCATCATTGACACATTTGACTGTACTGCTCAATTGTGTTCTTTTCATCATCTGAACATTCAATAATCTTCCATTTTGTTTCCTCCTCTTTCCCGCCTCCATCCTCATTCTCACTCCCGACTAATTTACCCCCCTCATGCTTTCCATCCTGGCCTCCCCCGCGTCCCGCCGCCATCGGTCTCAGATCACCATCAACCGCGGCGAGGAATGCGTGCTGGAGGACAACGGGCAGCGCACCAAGTGGAAGGTGATCAGCCCCACGGGCAACGAGGCCATGGTGCCCTCCGTCTGCTTCACCGTGCCGCCGCCCAACCAGGAGGCCATCGATGCCGCCGGCAGGTGGTTATTTAAAGACGCACTAGCATCACGCTGAATAGTTCAGCCTTTCAATAGTTGCGCAATAATAATGATATTTTGTAAGGCAATAAAACATTGTTTTCCTCTCAATAGTTAGAAAATGATAACTAAATTAAAATGTAACCCACATACATATATTTTTACAAGGCACGGTTTCCCCATTGACCTAATATTAAACGAAGGGTGACGTGTGCTGTGCGGCGCTTGCAGGACGGAGCAGTTGTACCAGCAGGTGATGTCGTTGTGGCACCAGCTGCACATCAACATGAAGAGTGCGGTCTCCTGGCACTACCTGCTTAAAGACCTCCGCGCCGTCTCAGAGTGGAACCTGGACACGGTCAGTCTTCAGCAAAACTGACCAGTTTTTCAAAATAAAAGTACTATTTGCCTTGAATGTTGCTTTTTAGGAATGGCCCGATATTAGATGATGACATTTTAGCATTCTTCTTCTTCTTAGTAAGTCGCAGTGTCCTATCACTGGTGAGCTCTTTTTAGAGACACACCTGTAGGCTACTCCTTGGGGCTAACTAAGACACGTTGGCACCAGCTAAAACCATCAAACCGGCAACATCCCATTTGCACACAGATCCGCAGCCAGTCTCCGTCAGAGCGCCAGCAAGTTCTGGACCACCTGGACTCCCATCTGTCCGACTTCGTGTCAGACAGCAGAGAGAGCTCGCTGTTCACGCCGGCCGAGCGGCGCGAGCTGGAAGCGGATGTCCGGCAAGCCCAGCAGCGCTGCCGGGACCTGCTGCTCAACATGGAGAGCGGTGAGAGAACGTTCCGAGACAAATGGGACCTGCCCAACGAGGCTTGCTGATGCTCACGGCTTTCGTGTGTCCTCAGAGGAGAAAGATGAGTCGGTGTCTCGCTCGTATATGTCGGAGCTGCAGAACGTCACCTTGCGTCTCAGCGAGGCCGAGCAGAGGTTGATTGGCGCCATTCAGACGACCAGTCGGCTTGCGGACGACAGTGCGGACAACGCCGCCAGGATAGCGGAGCAAGAGGTTACTTGGCATTTTTCTGTTTCGTTAAAAATTGACATTAGTTTTCTTCCCCCCAGCAAAAAAATTATAATAATTTTCAATAAATATCGACTTTTTACTGCTATTATATATATATATATAAGTAGCACTTATATATGTTAACTTTTTAACCATAATAAAATATAACTCTTCTACTAAAACATTGACTTAAAAATAGTTGAATGGTACCTTTGCCATCGTCTGAGGGGGTCTGGAGTATTATTATTATAAAGAAGCTGCAAAACAACTGCTAAGTTTTGAGGAGGCAAAAAAAAAAAAGGGAAGCTACCTGGATAAAAACACAGTCAAGGATCAACATTGGCCAGGCTTTCATTCGCTGGCATGAGCTAAAAAAAACAACGCAATGCGCTTGTCCTCATGGGAAATATGGTCTTCCTTCAGGCATAACATTACGTTTTTGTCCATATGGCGCCGCCATTATCAACGTAGACTGAAAGTTCTTTAGTGTTGCTTTAACCTTAATTTCTAATTATGACAGGTTTTTCTTGTCCTTAATCTTATATATCCTTATCCTTATTATAATAATCCTTATTAACTTCCAACTTGTAAATTTTGATTTTATTCTTGAAAATAAAAATCCTCAAAAAAGTATTCTTTAATCTCCTTATATATTGAGTAATTTTTTTCGCATTATATTTGGCTAATGTTTCTTAATATTACATCTTTTTTAAAATATGTTTTGGTCTCTTAAATTTTATTTTTCCTAATTGTTAAAACTGTGAATACTGTTACAGTGGCTTCCATTCATAATATTAAAAGTGCTTTTTAGGACTAGAACTCGTCTAATTTTTTGCAGAACACTTAAGCATACCACTTACTATATTTTTATGCTACTTATTGTAGAGCTAAGTATTATTTAGGTGGGACAAACTAATTAAATAAATGGTTTAAGAATTGCTGCCTTAAAATACTACTACGACAATATAATTATTTCCAGAAACTGGATTCTGACCTGGACGCGCTTCGCTCTGACTTGAGCGCCGTGTCTCGGCGCTGCGTAGCCTTCTTGGAGGAAAAGCCCACGTCTTCAGGCGTCCCCACCCTGCGCTCGGAGCTCAACCACGCTGTGGAGAAGATGGACAAGCTGCGCCACCTTTCGTCTGTCTTCCTGCAAAAGTCAGTGGGCTCAAGTTTAAATGCAGCACGGTGAAGTTCTCGCCGTTAAAAGAGACTCTTTTTTTTTTTCGTGTTCATTCCCAGATTAAAAACGGTGGACGTGCTGATGCGCTGCCTGGAGGAGGCGGAAAGTCAGAACAGGAAGTACGAGAGCAGGTTGAGCGAGGAGGACATCCTTCCTGCGGACACGTCGGCCATCCAAAGCCTGATAGATCAATTGGGGGTAAAGTGTGAAGCGCCTGCACAATGAATTGATCGATGCATGGATCGATATTTAAAATCCGAATCAACAACTTTTTTGAATTTCTTCATAGAAGTGGCAATGTGAGCTTCCTGAGCAAGAGGGCGTCTTCCAGTCCCTTCAGTCGGACGTCCTCCACGCCAAAGAAGCGGCGTCCCGTCTCGCCGTCCTCCACCCGGACCGCAGTCCCGAGCTGGAGCGCTACCAGGAACGAGCCACTCAGGCAACGGAGCGGTGGAGTGGTGTTAAGAAACAAATCGAAACACGGTGAGTGGTGCCGGACGCCTCATGTGGTATCGGTATCCAAAACAAAAAAAAAGGGGATTACTGTACATTTATGTGTCTTTCTTTCTTTCTTTCTTTTTTTTTGTCCCGTGGGCGCAGGCGGGCAGAGCTGGAGGGAATTGGTTCGGTTCTGCAGCGCTACAGAGACGGACACTCGGAGCTGATGACGTGGATCCGAGAGACCACGCAGCGGCAGGAGAACACGCCGGCCGGGACCAGCGACAGCAAGGCGCTCTCGGAGCAGCTGGCACAACAGACGGTCGGTGCCTGCGCTGAGACAGAAACGCCATCTGAATTCATATATACAATGTTTATGTCGTAAAGATGAGCTTTATTTTATGTATTTATTATTATTATTGTTTTGTAATTACATATTTTTTTAGGGTCATACTAATGATGTTTACTTAATATTATGTTTTTTTGTATGTACTAATAATACATATATTAATTCCATTTGAAACTGATTTCAGGCTTTGGTCGTTGAAATTGAAGAGAACCAGACCAAACTAGACGATTGCCAGACTGACTCCAAACAGTACTGCACCTTAGTCAAGGTAAGTGTATATGCTAGTATTTGTAGTTATCACAGTTATTGGATAAGACATAAGACAAGTCATCCTGTTCTTTGCATAATAAAGTTTTTAATGACAAAGGGGCAATCTGTATAATACAATAATTGAACTATGAAAATGCAATGTGATTGGCTCCAGGTGGCTTTTTAATGCCTGAACACTTAAACAATTAAAGTATATATATTTTTTTTTTCTGCAGGACTATGAGCTTCAACTGATGACTTTTAGAGCCTTCGTGGAGTCCACGCACAAGTCACCGGTGAAGAGGAGGAGGATGCATTCTTCCTCTGACGCCATCACTCAGGAGGTACATTCATTCGTTTTTATATATGAAGATGCCTCGTAAATAATTTTTTTTTTTTTTTTTTTTTTTTTGCCGCCCAGTTTATGGATTTGCGCACACGCTACACGGCCTTGGTCACGTTGACAACGCAACACGTCAAATACATCAGTGACGCCCTCAGACGACTCGAAGAAGAGGAGGTGAGATGTGAATGACGAATTTTGTATTTCATAGCAAAAACATTGAACCAAGAAGAATACACGTCCTATTCTAATGAATGTTTAAAAAAAATGTTTTTTTATTAATCTCTTTACTTTGTTATTGTGCCTTAGCTTGTAGTGCTACAATATTTGGTGTCAAGAGCAAGTCTGCTTGGTTGAGGTAATAGCCATTGTTCCCTCGCATGCAGAAAGAGGTGGAGGAGGAGAAGCAGGCCAGGGTGGGTCAAGTGTCGGACCTGCTGGCTTGGATCGGAGGTCTCCAGGGACGGACCGGCGGTCCCAACGCTGAGTCGTCACTCGCTGCACAACAAGTAAACAAACATTAGATTAGATTTAAAACATAATATAGTTGTGTCTAACCCCCCCCCCCCCCTTCCTCAATATTGTGATTTAATATGTGATGTCGATTTGAGGTGTCTTAATTGTTCAGACCTAACATGGGGACCTAATAGATAGGCCACATTTGTTCCACTCCCGTCTCGGATGCTACGTTAGTGTAACCCAGGGGTGCTCAAGTTCGGTCCTCGAGAGCCCCTACCCTAGCCTGTTTTCCATGTTTCCCTCCTGCAGCACAGCTGAATCTAATGATCAGCTAATCAGCAAGCTTTGCAGAAGCCTGATAACGATCCTGATCACGAATCAGGTGTGTGAGTGGAGAGAAACGTGGAAAACAGGCTGGATAGGGGCTCTCGAGGACCGAACTTGAGCACCCCTGGGTTTAACCCAATACCCCACACATCAAAATGACAAACCAAAAAAAAGGTCATATCATACGGTAGACGTTTTTATGCCCTGTTCTTCCTGTCATGCAGGCCATTAACGAGCAACTTGCCACCAAGAAAGACGACGTTGCCGAAGCCATCAGAAGCACGCAGGTCTTCCTTCTCTCCAAACAAGCCGCCAAGTAAGCCGCTTCACACGCTTGCGACGTCCACTCCCACAGCGTCCAGCGTCCAACCCATGTCGTCCCCGCCCGTCCCACAGGCTGTCCCCGGGCGAGCGCGCCGACGTGGAGGCGCAGCTGGACCAGCTGACGTCCGCCTACCGAAACATGTGCGAGGCCTCCACGCAGCAGATGCAGCAGCTGGAGCAGCAACTGGCCAGGGAGGAGGAGAGGAAGGTGGGCGGAAAAGTCACTTTGAGACTCCACATCACTCACAAACCGAGTATGCGTGTGCGTGCATGAGGTGTGCTCACGCTGTCTGTGTGTACAAATGGTCTCATTTATTTCAGATGTGTCATTCATTTCACCCTCAACCTCATTTAATAAATTCATGTTGCTATTTTCATCACATCCAATCACATCTGCCGGGCTGCTGATGTCGTTAATAACACCAGGCCTTCGTTGGTACCAAAAGCATTCAATTTAACCCACAATAGAACAGGAGAGTTCAACTTGCGTACTTAAGTCTTTATTAAATCGTGCAAGGGTACCTAATAAAGTACGCTGTGGATATACAGAAAACTCTGTCACCATAAAAGTCATATATTTCATCACCATAATGAGTACACTGATACAAATGTGTCTGAGTGTGTTGCTTTGCTGTTGTGTGTGTGTGTGTGTGTGTGTGTGTGTGTGTGTGTGTGTGTGTGTGTGTGTGTGTGTGTGTGTGTGTGTGTGTGTGTGTGTGTGTGTGTGTGTGTGTGTGTGTGTGTGTGTGTGTGTGTGTTTATGCGCACCAGAGGCCAGCTATGCAAAAACAAACCTCACCATGAGCATGTTGTGTCCAGATCACGAGTGTTTATGTGTGTATGTCTGATTTTGTCCTGTTTGTTCTAATGCAATTTTCTAACAGTGTGTCACTCTTCAACCAGCATTTTGCTTGACAACAACCACTAACAGCAAGCGGCCACAAAGGAGCGTTGTGGACGTCCCCCGTCAGTTTATCGTTAGGGTTTACTGTATAATTTAAAAAAAAAAAAGTAGTGTTTACGGGTCAGGATGGAGTGTGGCATGCACAACGCTAACATCAGCTTCTCACGCCGCGCTGCGCCGCACTCTGCCCGTTAAGCGTGCGTTTCCACCAGCCGGTAAGTACTGCTCGCTTTGTCTATTATGTTGCCTAAAGATATGCTAGAATAGTTTGCTTATTTCTTTCTTTTGCTTTTTTTTGGGGGGGGGGGGGGTTAATGCCTGCTAAATATTATTTCATGATTTTTTTTATCTATAAGTACAATAAATGTTAAACAAGATTTTATTTAAAGTATTATATGCGTAGTATATATTTTTTTGTGGTAGTAGTGGCTATCGTAGTATTATTTTATTATTATTATTATCATCATCATTATTTCGTTGGTAGAGGTGCAATAAATTAATTATTGTCATTGTTGTATAGCTGGTATTATTATTATTAGTATTTTGTTTTTAATACTAATGGTAGAATAAATCAATTTAAAAGAGATTAAAAATAAAATTGACAAAAATATTTTGTACCATGTTTGGGTTTCATAAAATGCTATTTAAGTCACATTTATTGTGGTGATTATGATGATTATTATTATTGTTACTAATAGTAGTAGAGGTATTGTGTCATTTTGTTACAGAAGTAGTAGAAGTAGCTCTATTTTATAGCATGGTATTCTGTTGGATTCTTTAAGCCTATATAACAACAAAACACATCTCCATATAAAGCAATTAATGATAACACATTTTATTTCATCTTTGTAGACGCCGCCTTGCATCGCCGGCGTGATCGACCTGGGAAGTGTGGAAACTTTCCCGGTGTTCCAAGCTGCCCAGCGGGGTCTGATTGACCAGGACACGGGTCGCATTCTGCTGGAGGCCCAGCTTGTCACCGCGGGGGGGCTCCTCTCTCCCGACGCCCCCCTCGGCCTCTCCCTGGATGAAAGTCTGACTGGAGGTTTGATTGATGCTAACGCCAGGCAGTCCCTCTTGGAACTGGAGAACACTCTGCTTCTGGTGGAATCTGCAACTCGTGACCAACAACTCGATGTAGATACGTTAGCTACAGCTATGGAGTCTGGACTCATTCCAGAGGATGCAGGACTTCGGATTCTCGAACTTCTAATACGAGGAGAAGACTTGAAGCTCCTGTCGTCCAGCAGCATTCAGGCCAAACTTGAATCTCGGCTCCAACGCAGAGAGCTGATTGATCCAAACACGGCTGAGAAAGTAAACCTTACTGAGTTGCTTCGGCGCTGTGTCCTAGACGATGACTCGGGTCTTCTCCTGCTTCCTGTCAAACAGCAGCCCGGTGGAAGCGTCTGCCTCCGCTCTGGCAGAAAAGTTGGCATCTTCCGTGCCATTGAGGAAGGCCTGATTGATCGGCAAGTGGCCAAACGGCTCCTGGAAGCTCAGCTGTTTGCCGGTGGCATCGTGGACCCCAGATCTGGACACCGTCTGACCGTTCATGAGGCGATTCGTCATGGACTCATGGACCAGGACTTGGCTTGCTCCCTGTTTGTGCGACAGCTCAAAAATGGTGGGATTCTCGACCCCGTAACTAGAGAACGTTTGGATTTGGAGAACAGTATCGAACGGGAACTACTCTCCTCTCGTATGGCACTGCTAGTCCTCGAGTCCCTCTGGACGTTTATGGGAATGTTGTGGCCTGAATCTGGTGAAGTCCTGTCCATCGCGGAGGCTCTTCAGCAGGGAGTTATCTCAGGGGAGATGGCGCGAAACATCCTCAGGCAGCGGAATGCTGTTGGAGCGCTGTACAACTCAGAAACTCTCCAGTTGCTGCCCTTTGAGGAGGTCCTGAAGCCCAGTGTCATCCATATTCTCCAAGACATCCATTTGCCAGATGTTCTCCTCAACATGAAGCAGTCAGGCACGCCGTCTTTGAACCGCCTGAGTTGGGGCTCTTCAAGCTCCCCACCTCCTGCCAGCCTTGCGTGGGATGCTGTGGCAGCAGATGGGATGGACGCTGAGCAGCAAGCGGAACACAGGCTGCTCTTTCATCTCATGACTCGCAGCTATGTGGACGCACACACAGGGAAACGCGTGGTGCTTTTCGACCCTGAGTTGCCGGAGTTAGTTAACGCGGTTCAGCCGACGACTGGGGATGAGGCTGGCAGAGACAAAGTTGAGACTTTTGTCAGTTTGGACGCACATAACGATTTGATGGGAAAACAGATTACTGATAGGCAAACTCAGGCAAAAGAGGAAACACCCAATAGAGTCACACAAAACAAAGACCTGGAGTCCTGCAGCACAAACGGACAGCAAGCCAATTATAAAGCTAAACCTGAGTCTTGGGCAACTGCTAAGATGAATTTAGACAGATCATCAGAAACTGTTGAAGGTAAAAGTATAACAGATGGAGAAATGGGGACATCCAGTCTTGAGATTTCAACAGGAAAGCTCAAACATCTTAGAGAGAAATCGAAGGACACAGAAGATGAGGTTCCAGCTGAAGCCAAACTCGTGCAGACAGCACTTGGACCAGAAAATATTTTAAAGCGTTCCGTAAATGACGATTCCGATTCAAAACTTTTGAGGAAACCTGACAGTTGGGTTGAATCCGAGAAGTTCAAAGAGGAAGTGTCAAAGCTGGCCAAACCTGTGGTTCACATTCCTGAATGTGCATCTGGGGAGGAAGATGCTCAATTGTCAAGTTGGGCCTTCGACCTCTCTCAGGGAGGTCTGTTGACGGAAGATGGAGAAAGGTTGCTCCCGGATGAAGCAGTCGCGCAGGGCATCCTTCCCGGTCACACTGCGGTCAAATTAATGGCTCACATAGGATTGTTTGGCGGTTTTCTCGATGCTCGAAGTGGCGAGTCGCTGAGCATAGATGACGTCATGCAGGAAGGTCTACTAGATGAGGATCTGATGTGGAGTGTGCTTAAGTCAGATAAAACACTTTCAGGGATCGTGGATGTGGAGAAAAATCAGATATGTGGCGTGAGGGAGGCAGCTCAGGCTGGTTTGATTGACGGCAACACTGCAACTCGACTGCTTGAAGCCCAGGTGGCGTCTGGAGGTATTTTAGACCTCCACAGGGATAAGAAAGTCTCGGTCACCTTAGCGTCAAACCTTGGTCTGATAGAGGATGATCAGAGAGAAGAACTATTAGCACTTGAGAAGGCCTACAAAGGGAAGGCGAGTGTGTCTGAAGTAGCCCTCACTAAAGTCAGTTTACAGCTACAGATGGAAGGTGTTATTGATCCAGAGACTGAGTGTCCTGTTCCTCTGGACCAAGCCATTGAGAAGCACTTAATAAACCCCAACGATGCATATCAGGCGTTGCTCAGACAAGTGGCCGAGGGGGGTATAATCCATCACGCTTCAGGGCTGAGGCTGTCAGTGTCTGATGCTGTCGACAGAGGTCTCGTGGATCGATCTGTCGCTCGTGGCTTGGAGGAGATCGAGTGGGCTTACCAAGGTAAAGGCGGAGACTCAAGCGTGGAGGCTGCGACTTTACAAGCATCAACTGGAGCCATTTTTGACCCCCAGTCAGGATGTAGAGTCACATTGAGCGAGGCTGTTGCTCGGGGTCTTCTGGACGAGGAGGTTGCAAGTGAAGCTATGGCTTCAAGAACAGCAACACAGGGGGTGCTTGACCCCCAAACGGCTCTGATTGTGCCTTACTCAGACCTTGTAAGAAAGGGTAAGATTGATATTGAGACGGGCAAGCGATTTTTGGAAGTGAAACCATTCAGTGGAATTGAGAACAAGCAAACAAAAAGCTTCATGACTCTTCCTGAAGCTTTATCCGCTAAACAAGTTGACCCAATTCCAGCTCTGAGACTGCTCCAAAGCCAGGCAGACAGTGGTGGCATTGTCGATATCACCACTGGAGAGAGGCTTCCTCTATCTGAAGCATCTAAAAATGATTTAGTCTCAGAGGATATGATTTTAGAAATCGCCTCCAACCAGGTTATGGAAGGTGGTCTCGTTAATCCAACAACTGGTCAGCGAGTGCTGAATCTCAGTGACGCGGTTGCTTTACGGCTGATTTCTGGTGACGCGGCTTCGGAAATCCTGGGAAAATTGACTCCTTTGGAGATTAAAATCAGTAACAATAGTTCACCTACTATCACCTCATCAGAAAGTACACATAGCCCTGTTAGCCCTGAAGTCCCCTCATGGGGTGGTGTTGAACTTTTGACCTCTGCAGAATCAACTGATGTTATAACTGAAGTAGACGAGATGCTGGAACCTGATCGGTCCATCAACCTTTTGAGCAGCTTTGCTTCAAATGTTGAGAAGAGAATCCAGAAAGCCATAGAGGAGGCCGTACCGCTGATCACTACAGCGCAGAAGATTCTCAAACCAAAGACTGTAGATGAATTACAGATAAGTACAGATGAACAAAAAGTATGCATGCCTGAATGTCTGGTTGCAGAATCGATTCAAGCACATGACACAGATTTTGATAAAGGCACGAAGGAAGAAGACAGAGAAAAGTCAGATTGGATACCTGAGAAGTTGCTGTGTAAATCCAGTGAAGAGAAAAGTATGTCAGTCCAAGACTTTGCCGGTCCACTGACTCACTCCAGAATAGCTGACAGAGAAGAAGAATGCACAAAACCAAGTGACGTGGAATGTAAGATGGGGGATGTTGCAGAAAGGAACGATGGAGAAAGAAAGAATATTTTGACCTTTGAAACGAAAACTTTTTCTGCCATGCAGCAGCAAAAACTATTGTTGGAGACGGCCGTATTGCAGCTCGGCAGTTCAAATAAGACTCCTAAACCAACGGCTGCAGACAAACTGCAGAAAAGTCAACAGAGCACAGGTGGACAAAAAGAAAGCATACCTGAAGGTTTCGTTGCAGAGTTGATTCAAGAATGTGACATGGATGTGAATAAAAGTATGATGGAAGAGGACAAAAACGAGTCACACGGCAAACCTGAAAAGCGACATGACATTGACGGTCTACTGACTGACTCTCGAAAGGTGGAGCAGAAGGATGATAAAGATGGAGTACAACCAAGTGACGAGGCCAGTAGGATGCGGCATGTCGCAGGAGTGAGTGATGGTGAAAGAGAGAACATTTGTGTTGAAACTGAGGCTCCTTTTGCCATGGAGCGGCAAGAACCGCTATTGGGGGCGGCGCCACGGAAGGTCGTTCGAGGAGAGGAGATTCCTAAACCAATGGCTGCAGATGCATCTCAAATAAGTCAACAGAACACAGACGGACAAAAAGGTGTCATGCCTGAAAGTTCACTTTTAAAATCAATTCAAGCACATGACGCGGATGTTGACAAATGTTTGAAAGAAAAGGATGCAGAAAAGCGAGATGGGATTCCTGAAAAGTTGCACAGCAGATCCAATGACCAGAGAAGTTCATCAGTCAGCGTCAAAGAGGATCCACCAATTGATTCCAGAAGTAAACACACAGGAGACGAAACAAAAGAACACTTAAAGAAAACGAATAAGGAAAGTAGGATGGGAGGTTGTGTGGAGGGGAACGATGCCGAAAGAGAGAACATTTTGAGCTTCGAAAAAGAGGCCTCTTTTTCCATCGAGAAGCAACAACCTCTGTTGAAAGAGGCTTTGGACAAAGAAAGCAAAACCAAGAAAAAGAAGAGGAGTAAAAAGAAGGCAAAAGTGGCAGAGGAAGAATATAACACGCAGCAATCAGAAATCAAACTCCCACCTGAAATGTATCAGCTCGAGGAAGCACCGAGTCATGCCAGGGCAATTAGAACTCTTCAAGACGACAATTCGCAGACAAAAGCAGAGGCTGAACCTTGTGTGGTAAAACAACCCCAAAATGAAGGAAACGGGCATGTGGAAGGTGCAGCCCCCTCACGAGAGGCCACTGACAAGAGGGTGCAACAGAGACTCAAACCTGAAGCCCCACAGTCGCCGATGAACCATCGAGAACAATCGATTAGCATTCAGGAGGTGATTGGAAAGAGCAAACAGGAGGTGCCTCCGAAAGCGGATCTGCCAGACGAGCAGAAGGCCACCATGAAGATGAGAGCGAGAGACCTCAAGGAGGTGTTCGAGGCAGGAGTTACTGACAAGAAGGCTTCTGAAGAGGTCAGGAGGGGAGAGACCCCAGACGTAGAAAAAACTCTGAAGAGTGGTGACGCCATGTCACTAAAGAATGAAGCGGTCAAGCCTGCAGATAGTAAACAAAGTAAGTCCAAGAACTTGAAAGCTGAGCATGCCACTTTACCAACAGACCAGAAGGAAGATTCTCAGTCCACAAAAGAAATAAGCAAAACGACGACAGGAATCGATCGTAATAGCGCTACGCAGAGTCCATTAACCGGTGGAAGCACTGCGCTAACGCAAACTTCTAGAATAAGTTCAACACCGCTAGCGGAACCGAATTTTCACCCCAAGGATCCCAAACGTGACGCTCTTGAAAAAAAGCTTTCAGAGAAGACGAAAGTTGGTGATTTTCACGAGGAACACGCATGCCAACCGCATGATCCACCTCAGGCCCAGTCTGAGGCTTCGGCCACACGAGCAGAACAAAAGAAAAAGGAGCGGCGATCACCTGAAGCTGCAACTAGCAAAGGTCTTGACGTTAAGTCTCCAGACACTGCACCCGTCCTCTCACAAGAGGGGGCTTTTGCTGACTCCGGATCAGCAGGACTTCTCAAGTCGGTTCCAGCTTTTGCTATTCGAGAAGCGGAAGATGACAAAGTGGACGTGACGTCAAGCGAAGATGAAATGACATCCACGTCTGGCAAGGTATATAACAGCAAACCATAACAGCTCATGAATTATTCTAAATGTGTAACGGATGTATTATTTTTTTTTTGTTCTATTCCCGAAGTCGTCGCTCGTGCGTCAGGAGTGCTTGGAGCGTGACCAGAGGATCATAGCATTGGTCTCCATGGTCAGACACACGGAGGTCAGACTCAAGCAGCAGCAGCAGCAGTCGGTCGGACGCAGCCTGATCGTCTTGGATGATAACATCGGGCAGACGCAGGTGACGAAAAGACTGGCATGAATGATGAGGGTTTTAACAGTACACTCCAGCATCGGTAGTATTATAGAATTTGTAGTATGACGTTGCGTTATCCAGCATTAGAGTTTAGCCTCGCATTCAGAAGATCGTGAGTTGACTTGCATCTGACTGGCATTTGACTCGAATTGCGGCCAGGATCTGGATGTGGAGCTGCGGGACCTGGAACCCGAGGTCACCACAGAAGTGAAAGCTGCTCAGAAGCTCTTGTCGCGCCACCCCAGAGATCTTCCTCCGCAGCTCCTGATGGCTCTGGACAAGGACCGGCAGAGTTTGGCGCGAGCGTACCAGGCGGCCAGAGCACTTTCTGAGGACGTCCTGCAAAACCTGCGACTTCACAGAGACTCATACAAGGTAAAAAAAAAAAAAAGAAGAAGAAGAAAAGTGTATATAAATGTTCAGTTAAAAAATAAAACTGGTCTCATGGGATCAAACTGTGAACTGATGGAGTTATCGTTATCCCTCAGGAGGCCGTAGAAGCCGAGCTGAAGTCACTCGGAGGACGCGTGGAGGCTCTGCTGTCCTGGTTGAGGGAGACGGAGGCACTTGTAAAAGAAGAAAGTGAAAATACGGATGGAGATGGTCAACTATTGCATCACTTGCAACTTCCCGAGGCACGTTTTAATAATCGCAGTACTGCGGTCTTACCCACGGAGTAAGCATGTTTTTTTTGGGACACCGGTTATAAAACGTCTGTGTGGCATCTCCCTCTCTAAGGAGCTTCAGTCCAGCCTGACGTCTCGCTCCGCCGACGTAGCCGAAGTGGCTTCGGACGTCCAAGTTTTCGTCTCGGAGCGGGCGCAGGACCTGGCGCCCCGGCAGAGCAGGCGACTTTTGGGGCAGCTGCAGCAGCTGCAGCGGGCCTTCCATAGCGCGACAGGGCAGGCTCGGGCCCGGGCCGCCGCTCAGCGGGAGCTTGAGGAGGAAAGGCGGCGCCAGCACGAACGGAGAGCTGACGTCGAGGAGAAGCTGAATGAGAGAGAGAGAGAGGTTTGGGAAATCGTCAAATGAGTTGCTTTGGTTTGGTGGCTTTTTCTTACTAACTTCAAAAACTACTGCTCGTAAAACATTCATAAGCATTCACCCATTCATTTTCTATAGACCTCGTCATCATAGGGTTACCTATGACCTATGACCTATGACCTAAGTCCATCTCAGCTGAGTAATTGTAATAATGCTTGTTGATGACGCAACACGTGCCCAAAAGTGACAAAATGCAAAAGTGAAGTTTCTTTTTTTTTGGTACTCAAATTCAAATAAATTCAACAATTTCCAGATATCCCCTCATATCGCACACTCAACTGCTAACACAGTGTGTCATACTTTAAACTTGCACTGCTTAACTTTCACATCACGAGTGTTCCTCCCCCCGGGCATGTCGTGCTACACGCGTGTTATTAACATGTTTGCCTTGCTCTTGCAGATGGCCGCCGACAGGAGCCGCTTGCGTTGCGTGGTAACGGCTTATTTATGTGCAATGCGGGCAAACTTCCAATAATAAAGATATTTTTTCCATTTGTGTGATTTTTGTGTCATTGTGAATGTGTATCTGGACACAATATGCTCATAATTTGGCACAACACCGTTTTTTTTTTATAAATTTACAGCAAAAATGTGCTGACATGTTATTTGCCTTTGTGTGGTGGTCCTCCATCTCCCCAGGTGGTCCAGCAACAGAAAGCAGAATGTTCTCACAAACTAGAAGGTCTCAATGCCTGGTTGGCAGGAGCTGCCGCCGTTCTGGCCAATCAGCAATCGGAGTCGACAGCGGACTCGGACGATATGAGCATCTTGCAGGACAAGCAGAAGAACTTAAAGGTGGGAAATTTTCAAGTAAACCTTCTTGCATTTGTATACTGCAAAAATTTGTTTTTGTTGTTGTTATTTTTTTACCATAGAGTGTAGCTAAGGTCTTAGCGCGTGTCTCTCTCACTTTCCAGGAAGTACAGAAGGACCTCCAGACCAGAGCGAAAGACGTGGCCGAGGCCATCCGCTCGGCGGAGGAATTGTTGGCCGAGCGAGGGGAAAGCTTGAGTGCGGAAGAGCGAGAGGGCCTACAGGTGGCGCTAGCGCGGATGAAAGAGCAATACGCCGCCCTGACGGAGGCAGCCAACGCGTCCGTGTCGGAAGTGGACACTACCATCAACGCCACGCTGCAGCACAATTCACAGAGGGTGAGATGACATATGACATATTTTATATTTGATTGCACACTCAAATGTGTTACAATATATATAATAGTACACACACACAAAAAAATTATTTAATTAATTTATGCTCCGAATTTTTTTTGTCAATGGTTTTCTAGCTAGCTTTGCCATTTTAGGCTAATTAAAGGAACACAGATGACAAGTCAAAAATGTTTTTGATAAATATATTGTCAAGTTGCATCTATATTCATTCTGATTGTCTTTTTAGGCTAAAGCCTTCAAGGAGCTGCAGCAGACCCAGGATCAGATGGACTCCCTGCTGAAGGACTTGTCCGCCACTCACCAATCAGCAGCTCAAGACGTCACCGACCTGTCGTCCTCGCAGCCGGACGCCGCCATCATGTCCCACAAGGGGGCGCTGCAGGTCCTAAAATTCTCCATTGCAGCATCTGTCATTATAGTCTACTCGCAAATATTTTAGGATATTGGATTTTTGGGTGAATTTTCTCTTCCATTCTCAGTTTTGTAATTTCACCTCACAAGTACAATAACGCTAACATTCTGTGAGTGGCATATCGCTCCATCTTGAGGATTTTTTCTGTGACTCAGGCCGAGCTTCAGAGACTGCAGGCTCAGCAGGCCCAACTTCTCCAAATCAGCCAGTCAGCTCGCACGCTGCTGGACCAGCCCGACTCCACGGTTCCTCCTGAGGAGAAACGACGTCTGCGGGCCGCGCTGGACCAGCTGCAGGCTGAGCACCAGCAGAAGCTACACAGCTGCCAGGTAGACTTAGAAAATAGCCACAATAGTTGTTTCTATAAGCAATATGATTTCAAACCTAAATCGATTAGCAAAGGTGTGAAAAAAAAATCTCAAATCATCCAGCCCTATGATGGGGAATGATGTCATGTCTCATCGCTTCTAGGAGCGACTGAGGAAGTCTGAGGCACTGAAGGACGAGCTGGCGAAGTTTCTCCAGGAGCACGGCGATCTGGGCGCCTGGCTCGAGCAGAGTGAGCAGGAGCTGAGATGCTTGGGGGAAGGCGAAACGGACGCTCAGGGATTGAAAAACCGGCTGGAGGAGCACAGAAAGGTGCAGTGAACCCTCATCCGTTTCTTGCGTTGTCTCGCTTGGACCCTCGACCCCGTAAACACAATAGAAGGCGGTTGCTGTAGAATGCATCTTCTCTAGTGCAACTTTTTCTACTTGCCAGTAGGAGGTGCTGTTAGCTCAGTAGTTGTAGCAGAGGCGGGGGGCCCAAATAGATAATTTTTTACAATCATGAATATGTCCACAGCTGGCCGAGGACGTCATCTGCCACAAGGCCGACCTGCGCTTCGTCTCCATCTCGGGCCAGAAGGTTCTGGACTCGTGTCAAGGCGCGATGGAACAGCAAGAGGGCGCCAGCGATGCTGCTGCCCTGGAGGCCACCAAGCAGCTGGTGACTGACAATCTGCAAGACTCGAACCACAGATATACCTCACTCCATGCCAAGGTGAGCACTTAAAAAAAAAAATAATAATAATAATAAATAAAATAAAAGGGATGTGCACAACACCTTCATTGCAGTCAGTCAGTTGCGTTTTTTTTTTTTTTTTTTACTGAACACGTATATTTTAATTTGGACAAATAATTTCACCAAATTCTACCCTTGCCAATAGAAAAGGGGAAATAAATAAAAATAATAATGGGGGGAAAAATTTAACTCTGCTGATGGCCTTTTTGTGTGTCTTTTTTAAGAAATAATAAATAAATAAAATAATGTTAAAAATAGGATGACACTTCTACAGTTTATTTTATTTCTTCCTTTTTTCTTTTTTCTTTTTTAAATGATGATTTTCTTTAATCCACTGCCTTAATTTCCATTCCATATAAAATTATATATAAATGTAAATTGAACTTCAAATTGACAATTTATTTTTTGTATTTATAATCTTGATTAAACAAAAACAAAAAAAAATGGCGGGAGGCTTTGTTCTTGGGGATTTTGGTTTATTTATTTATATGTATCCTGGGTAAACATGCATAAGGTTGCAAGTCAAATGAACGCATTGTCAGGACAAAGACTGAAAGACTAAAAAAAAAAAAAGAGAGAGAGAGAATTCAGGATAAAACTTACTCATGTGCGACAACTGCACTGTGTGTTTGTGTGCAGTCGTCAGAGTTGGGTGGCCGCCTGTCAGGCCTGCTGGAGCGCTACCAGCAGTACCAGGATGAGGTGGTTTCGCTCCACTCGTGGCTCAGCGCCCAGGAACAGAACCAAAGCATCACCAAGCCCAGCGGAGACACCGACCCCCATGACCTGCAGAACACCTTGCGGCAAGTTCAGGTAACGCATTCTTGGCGGTTCCGCACCAAGCTCGTCTCTTGCCAAATGAGATACTTGAGCTCTTTTTTTTTTTCGGCGTGCATTCAGCTGCTACAGGACGAGCTGGCTGAGCGTTCGGTCCAGTTGGAGAAGGTGAAGCGAGCTGGAAAAGTTCTGGTCAGCGCGGACGAGTCCCCCTCCCTGAAGGCCGTGGACATCCTGTGCGCTGCAGGTCCAAACCAACATCACGTCATCACATTCCCAGCAGAACCTCTGCTTCCATTAAATGTTCTATCATTATTTTTTTTCAGATGGTTTTGAGAAGAGGTTCTCGTCTCTGTCGGCGTCCGTATCGGAGCGGGCCGAGCAGCTCCAGACGGCCCTGGCCCAGTCGGTGAGCGTGCAAGAGGGCTTGAAGGCTCTTCTGGCCTGGCTCGACACACTGGATCTGGACCCTGCACCCGTGGAGCCCACGGCGCAGGCGCTCCAGGACGCCCTCACTCAGAACCAGGTAGCAACTCCTTTAAAGTGCTAGGAAGCAAAACAAATGGCAGGAAAGGCCTCCTAGAACATCTGAACTTTATTTGGGGTTAATCCAAGGCACTTAAAATGATGGCAGGTGTATGTTAATTTCTGTTTAACATGAATTGGGATTGGGTTTGCATTTTGGAATTTTAATAGAAAATGATTAGAAGTGTACCCTACCAATGTTGAAGTCTTGGTCCATGTTCTCCATTTTGACCATTTGAAATATATTCCTGCCCCAGAAACTTCGTCAGGAGCTCCTCTCCCGGCAGGGCAGCGTGGATGCCACGCGGGACTCCGTCTCCAAGCTGCTCCAGAGCCCCGACGCTTCCACGGCATCGGGCCTGCAGGGGGCGCTGGACGAGCTGACAAGGCGATTCGCCGCCGCCCAGGTCAGCCAAGCCGAGCGGGAGGCGGAGCTTAAAAGGTTGCTACCCAGGCTGGAAAGCTACGAGCGACTGGCGGCCGACCTGCGCGTCTTCATCCAGAGTCGTGCCAATGCTCTGAGCCCGGCGGGGCAGCCAGATCGCAGCGTGGATGATTACAGGCAGACTGTGGAGGTCAGCATTCCTGAGCAGTTTACGGACGGTTGAAAATTTGCGCTTCAAACACATTAAACCGTTTTTAAAGTCTTCGCTCTTTTTTTAATTTAAGTTCAAATGTTCAACCAAACCAAGAGTTGTGCTATGCATGAGGCAAAGACACTTGCAAAAATGTCAGAATTATTCAATAATAAGAAAATTATTTTGTGAACTTTGTCTTGTTTTTTTGTTGTTGTGGGAATAAAATTCCGTAGTCGCTAGAGGGGTCGGAGAAGTCACTAATTTATCAACTATACCCCTGTGGTTTCGCAAACTAGCCCATCTCGAGTCGCAGACATGTTAGTGTAAATGGTGCAGAAAAATTGACAAAATCATCTTGAAAATCCATTCTCTACTTCCAACATGCATTGGTTGTCTTTTTGACAGGAAGTGAAGTCAGAGCTGCAACAGGAAGCTCCTCAGCTGAAATCTTTCTGCGACCTGGCGGAAGAAGTCAGCACGTTAAAAGTTTTTGGTCACACGCAAAACCTCTTGGAACATGTTAAAGGCGTGTCAGATGACTTCAAGCAACTGGAGGACGACGTCAACCAAAGGTATGAAAAGACAATAAAGGAGCCATTTTTATTGAATTTTTTGTTTAACATGTCTGTAACATCAAAAGTCCATTTTGAGAGGTCGGCCACTGCTCACACGGGCCAAAGACAAGCACAGATTTTTGATATCATGACAATTGAGGACACGCATTGACAGTCTAACATGATAGTGTTTCACACACAGTAGCTTGAAAGTGGCAGAGGCTCTTCAGCCAGCCTGGCCAAAATTGTGACATCACAACGGGTCCAAATTGAGAAAAGAATCGCAATAATAAACAAAATTCACTTTCTCATAATACGTCGCCTTCAAAGATGACTTTTAAAAGCAACTTCTATTTTTATACATGTTTCTTTTAACCAATACTGAAATCTGGCTCAGTTCATCAATGCAGTGATAGAGATTAGATTAGATTTGGCATTTGCCCAAAAAGGCCTTTTCCCCAAATCGGCAATTAACCCGGAGCACTGGTTACTATGGCAACCGAGCTTGACAGCTCATCAGCGACACAGTCATGTGAGTTTAAAAAGCATTAATCCTTCTTACAGTACAATGAGCCTTGAAAACAAGCAGACATCATCACATGAGTTTAATCATTATACAGATTATTATTATTATTTTTTTTTTACTGCAGTATGAATTCTGTAAAACCCTATTGTGTGTCCTCCCAACATCTAGAGCTAAAGCTAAAAAGAAAAAAACTAAAATGGTGAGAAGCCATAACGTCTTAACAGTGTCCTCCTTCCAATTTTACCCCCTTGGCGCAGACTGGCGGCCATTTTGTCATGCGAGCAGCAGCTGCTCCACTTCCGCGGCCTCTCCAGCTCCCTCCTCAGGTGGCTCCAGGCGGCGCAGGAGCAGCTGCCCGCCAAGGAGGTCGCCCTGGACACGGAAGCCCTGCAGAGGCGAGTGCAGCAGCTGCAGGTGGGTTCCGCCAACTCGCCACCCGGTCACGTGGGCTGCCTTCCTCTTTAATTCGATGATGATGATGATGATGCCTTCAGGAGCTGTTGAAGGAGTGGGAGTCGCAGGCGTCCAGGGTGCAGGAGTTAAACAAGAGCGGCTCCGAGCTGGAGGCGCAAGTCATCGACATCACGGCCCCTCAGAGAAAATCTGGTAAGGAAACTGTTTTTACAAACAAAATATTAGCTCAGGGCTTTTAATGCCATCGAGTCAAGAGTAATAGTAACATATTTTTTTCCCCTTTGTGTTTCACAGGCCCTCTCCAAATCAACGGCTCTGCAGGTCCCGGAAGCGTCAACGGCATTCATACTTGCAAAGGTTCAAATGACCAATTGCAACTGCTTGCATGTTTCATCATCTACACTATTAAGCGCAATGTTTCGTCCTCAAACGCATCCTGTGTTTCCTGTTTTGTGTATATCAGACCTGACTGAGATCCAAGTGGCCGTGGCCGACGTCAACGGCCGACACGAGGCTCTGGGCGTGGACCTGACGGAACGCCTGGGCCGCCAGCGGGCCTCGTTGGAGCAGAGGCAGCAGGCCAGGCGCGGCGCCGAGGAGCTGCAGAACTGGCTGAAGGACAAAGAGGAGAACCTCGCGCAGGGACACGCCGCCTCGCCGTCCAAGCCGGAAGTGGTGCGCGCCCAGGCCCAAGAGAATAAGGTCGTTCATGATTTTTATTTATATTTATATTCTAACGTATCGTTTGAAGTGTTCAGTGAACCTCGGTTTATTGCAGATGTGCAAGATACGCAATATAGAGACACTATGTACATCAATATTTATTGGTAGACTAAAGTCAAACCATACAATTTCATCTAGCAATAGTCCCCTAGCTTAATGCTAACATGTAATAGGAAATACAATCGACAGGCTAACAGGAATTAGCATAGACGTTGGTTGCGGTAATATGGCCGAGAAACAAGACCTCCTAAAACGGCATCGGATTTGCCTAATAATGATGCAAAATCTAATGACGACCAGGCGCTGCTGTCGGAGTTGGCCGAGCACTCCGCCCGAGTGGAGGCGCTGAAGGGAACCTTGAGGAAGCTCATCACTGACAACCCCGACTCCCCCGAGGCCGACGCTTGGAAGCAACAGCTGCAGGATATCGGTACGTGCGACCGCATCACAAATGACTTTTCAAGTTGTCATCGTCAGTGTTCAAGTAGAGCAAGACACCATTTTGGACACTCTTCAACTCATCTCTCCCATTGGCCGCCTCACCTCAGACTCCCGTTGGCTCTTGGCCAATCAGACGGCATCGCGGCGCCAGGCGGAGCTGGAGGCGTGCGCCGACCGCCTGGGCAGCTTCACGGCCGCGGCGTCGCAGCTCGGCCCGTGGCTGCGCGAGAAGGAGCTGATGATGAGCGTGCTGGGACCGCTCAGCATCGACCCAAACATGCTCAACACGCAGAAGCAACAAGTGCAGGTTGGTGTTGGGACACAACACACACAGGTGCAGCTGAACAATCTAAAAATTCCAAGATTTGCCCCTAAAAGGCTCAATTCCTCAATTGGTCAAAATATTAGGAACGGCTCCCAATGTGACGCAGTGTTCTTTTAATACTACAAGATAATAAACATGTTGTTCAATGATTATCTCCTTGATAGTGGTTATCAAAGCGAACCTTATAAAAACAGAATTCTTGTATTGCATCTCATTTTCACTGAAGCAACCCCCTTCGCTTTTGGCTGTTTTACTGGATTTTGACTGATTTTGCAAGGCCCATGGAATATTGTGTTCTATTAATATAAAAACATGGAACCTGCCAAAAGAAAGATTAGAGTCTCTTCTTTCATCAGGAAAAAAAGAAAATTTCTATCTGTTTCCATTTTTCCGCAATTAGCATTAGAATATAGCTAAGTTTCATCATTATTCACATTCCTGTTGAAAACACTGGGGAAAAGAGCTTGCAACATAGCCCTGGCTGATCTCTTATACTCTGCTGCCACCCGCTGGCCATTTTTTTGTAATAACTACCATTGCTTTAGGCAACCTCTTCAGGTCGGAGGCTGCATCAAAGCCTTCTGTATGCTTTAGCATAAAAAAAAAACATAAAACACGTATTTGATGAACTATTGTGGTTTTTTTTGGGTGTTTTTTCTGAAACACTGTAACATGCCACTAGATGGCACCAAATCCCTGTCTAAATAGGATTTGGTGTCAAAGAAGTATGTTGAAATATAATGCATCTCAAAGCAGAGACGAGCTTAGTATGATGCATAGGATAGAATTGTACTGAACAGAAAAGTTAAATACAACTGAACTGTGCTGTACTAGCCCCACACTTTGAGAATCACTGACGTCCAACATCAACTTGTTCTAGTTCATGCTGCGGGAGTTTGAGACCCGTCGCCCGCAGTTCGAGCAGTTCACCGAGTCAGCCGAGGGCATCCTCTCACAGACTCAGGACCCCACGGAGCTGGAGGAAGTTCGGGCCGAACTGGACTCTGTCTCCAAACAGTGGCACGACCTGACGGGCAAGCTGGCCCAGCGCTCGGAGCATATCGAGCAAGCGCAGGGCACCAGCGAGCGCTACCAGGCGCTGTTGCGCGAGCTGTCGGCCAGCGCGGCGGCACTCGCCGAGCGTTTGGACGGCCAGGCGGAGTTGAGCGCCCGCCCCGAGGCGCTCAGGCAGCGTCTTCAGGAGACGGGCGAGATCCGTGCCGAGTTGGAGAGGCGGCGCGGCCAGCTGGCAGAGGCCGAGCGGCTGTGCGAGGACCTGAGCGCCATCGTGGCTGAGCCTTACCTGAAGGACGAGTTGAAAAAGAGGCTGGAGGGTGTCAGCGCGCCGCTCAAGAGCTTGGAGGAACGCGCAGGTGACGATTTTTTTACGAGGACTCTGAATGCGAAAATATTTGATAGCTGCAGCCCTATTTTATGCCAAAACTGCCAAAATAAAAAAAAATTACTCAATAAAAGAAAAAGTAATACATATATAAATAAATAAAAACTGATATGAAAAATATAATTCAAAAATAAAAGAATTAAAAATATGAATTAAAAATAAATATAAATGGAAATAAAAACAACAAACTATATACATCCCCCCCAAAAAAAAACAAGATTCAAAAAATAAAAATAAATAAATGTGGAGATAAATACCAAAATAAATATATAAATATAATTAAATATCAATCAATAAATAAAAAACGCTCTGCTCTCACGTTTATTTATTTCATGTTGCAGACCCTCTGTCAGGTCAAAATGTTATTCAAATGAGGGGGGCAGTCCTAAGCTTGTCTTGAGTTGGACTCCGCTGTTGCAAACTGCCTGGAGTGAGCGGGTCGGCGAACACGGAAGTTTGCATTTTGAAATATGGAACATGGAATAAATAAAAGTGAGAGCGGAGCGTTTTTATTTATTTATTGATTGATATTTAATTCTAATTATCTATTTATTTTTGTATTTATTTTTACTTTTTGAATCTTTTTTTTTTTTTTTTTTTTTTTACTTTTATGTATTTCGATATATATATATATATATATATATATATATTGTTTTTATTTCCATTTATATATTTTTTGTATTACATTTTTGAGTTACATTTCTTATTTTGACTTTTATTCATTTATTTATTTAAGTCAATTATTTATTTTTTATTTTGGCAGTTTTGGTCCTCCATACTATTTAGCCTCCTGGTTGACCAACAAAAGCCTTTGAAAATGTGTTTTTGTCCTGTCCCCAGCCGACGGTCTGTCTCAGCTGCAGGCCGCGCTGTCCTCCACACAGCAGTTCCAGCAGATGTTCGAGGACGTGCGCTCGTGGCTGGACCAGCAGGCGGAGCTCCGGGACTCGTCTTTGGATGCGCTGCCCTGCCGACCCGAAGCGGTCCGTTCACTGCTGTCCTCCGCCGCCGACCTCCAGCGCGCCGTCGCCGCCCAACGAGGATCTTACGAGCTGATCCAGGCTGAGGGCGCGTCGCTGTTGGCCGCCCTGCCCGTCGGCGGGGACGAGCGCGCCGCGCTGCAGTCCCGCCTGACCCGCTTGCGGCAGGACTGGGAAGACGTCAACGGGAGGCTCTCGGAGCGGGAAAGCCGACTGAAAAGCACCCTGAGCAAAGCGGAAAGCTACCAGCGGCACAAGGCGGACTTTGCACCCTGGCTGGATGAATGTGAGGAAAAAGACGCAGAGATCCAGCCGTCACTCGACCCGGCGGGTCTGGATGAGGCCCTGCAGAAAGCCCGGGGGCTCGCCCTGGACCTGGAGAGACGACAACCCCTTTTGGAGGCCTTTAATATGGCCGCCGATCTGCTGCTGGAGCAGTGCTGCGTCGGAGAGGACGAGGTACTTCCTGTCCCTGACTTAATAAAGGGACATCCAAAACTTTTCCAATGAGACACTTCAAAAAATTTTTTTGTAGTTCAAGGCACTGTACAAATTCAAAACAATGGGCACAACAGTAAAGTGGAAGAAAGCGGGGGGGATATGCTAACCGTGAACCGACGTTCTCTTTAGGTCCGAGACGAGAAGGCGCAGCTGAACCGACGCCTGGACGTCCTTAGCGAACGTCTCCTCGGTCGCACGTCACAGCTGGAAGAGCTCTCGGGCCGCCTTAAGGAGTTCGAGGAAGGTCAGCAGGCGGTGGAGAGACGCCTGGAGGCTGCCAAGCACCAGATCGAAGTCCAGGAGGCGCTTGGGCCTCAGGTGGGTGAAGACGCTGATTTACAACTATCTATGCCAGTGACCTATAATGGCGGACGCGACAATAAAAAGCTCAATTCAACTTTTTAATCTCTTCATTTCAGGCATGTAGCGCGAAGAGCCTGGAGAGGTTGAGGAGCCAGCAGGAGAACCTAGCATGCCTGCAGCCTCAGGTGGTCTACCTGCGGGATCTGGCTCAGGGGCTGGTGCAGGACGCCCCCCAGAGACCGGAGGGCAGCGCCGAGGGCGCGCAGAGGCTGCAGGAGCAGGCCAAACACACCCAGAGCGAGTTTGACGACGTCAGCAACAAGGTACGAATACGTTTATAGCGCACCGCCATTTGTTAGGGTCACATTGAAGACAGCACAATGTTCATGTATAGTCTCGCTGTCTGTGTGAACGACAAATATAAAAACGGCAAAATGATGGCGTGAAAATTCTAAATTTAGAATTGCTTAAAAAAAATCTGCAGTATAGCGTTGCCGTGAATGATAAACCGCAATTGAGCAAGAATTCACTCAAAAGTGCATATTTAAAGATTACAGTAGTGTAAATATTAGCATAGCATGCTAGTTGAATGAGTGAACAGCTGACACAGCTGAGCGAAACAGTTTACAACAAATGTGCGCCCATTAATCACACTGAAAGAAAACAGAGCTACTGAAACAGTTTAGCTTTTTAACTTCCTGCGCCCGTATATGGTCACTGTGGACTTTGGAGCGCTTGAAATGCAAACCAGTGGTTGGCAGCAACTGGCCTGCTGTATTTACATCTCAACGGCCGCTTCATTAGGCACACCTGTACACGCTCAGATTTGATGCAAATACAGTATGTAATGTTTTAACCAGTGAGTACAAACACATGTGTATCTACGCACTATGTACTGTATATGTGTAGGAAGCCCCCCCCCCCAAAAAAAAATTTTTTTTTTTGATTTTGAGTTGAGTTGATTTTCTTCTCAGCTGGAGCAGTGTTGCTCCACGCTGGAATCGCGTCTGCACGGCGTTGGCGAGGTCCAGTCGCACGTGCGCGACGTCTTCTTGCGCCTGGCCGACCTGGACGACGAGCTGGACTCGTTGGGCCCCGTCGGACGCGACGCCGACTCGCTGGCCTCGCAGGCGGACACGCTGGGGGGCTTCCTGTCCCGCCTGGCCGCCCTCCGCACCGAACTGGAGACGCACGCCGCCGAGTGCACGGCCATGCTGCGCCGGGAAGGCTCATCGCCCGACCTGCTGGCTCTCAGGCGCGAGACGGAGGCGCTCAGTCGGCAGGCTGGAAAGGTGAGGATGAAGGGGATCGGATTTTTATGAGGTCAATGTAATGGAACGCCGATTACGTAGGCTGCATACAAAGGAATCTACAATACATCCTCTTGCAGCCTCATACTATAAATGCAATGAATAAAAAGTAAAAAAAAAAATGGTAAAAATAATTGACAAAATGTGAAGCAAATGTAAAAATGTGTTAACAAGACTGAGGAATTTAAAAATATATACTTACAAAATATAAAATATTTTATATAAATATAAAACGAAATTGTAATAAATTAAATATTGTGAAAGAAAATTATTCATTTTTTTTTTTCAAAATTGGAAAGAAATGGCAACCGGTGAAATAAAAATACATTGGAAAATACAAATGTACAAAACTTAAATAAAATACAAAAGTATAAATAAAAAGTGTAAAAAAAATTTTTTACAAGTTAATAACACATGTACAAAATGTGAAAGATAAAATGTCAAATGAATATTTTCAAAATTAAACAGATAATTTTTTTTACAAAATCAAAACTCAACTCTCAAACCAACATGACGTGCATGTGTTTCAGCTGAACGAGCGCGGCCAGGCACGTCTTGTCCAGATCCAGGACGCCTCCGAGCGGGTGGGCCACTTCTATCGTTTGGTGGGCGAGCTGCAAGGCCTGCTGGGAGCCGCCGAGGAGGGTCTGAACGCGCAGGCCGCGGTGGGCTCCGAGGTGGACGTCATCAAGCAGCAGCTCGACGACTTCAAGGTTGGACTTTCTTCACTTCTCTTTGCTGCTGCTGTTGCTGTTTTTGCACCTGTGACCTCCCACACAGACCCACACCCCTTTCTCCTACCCGCCTAATAATACGAGCTCCTTTCGAAAATTGCCACTTGTGCTTATGAATTCGCCTTCCACTGCATTGTCGCTGTATAACTTTGGCAAAATGACTATTTTTTAGAATCTTTGTGTTATTGTGATTCACCATTATAAGAGGCTGCAACATTCCCCAAAACTAGAAAAAATATTTTTATTGGTTGTCCCCAGCACGAGCCTCCCAATATCTCACTCCGTGGAGCGCACCTTGGAAAGTATATATTTAACTAATTTACTCGCAGCCATTTTCACTGAAGCAACCCCATTCGCTCCAGGCTGTTCTGCCCACAGAATATTGTGCTCTATTGCTATCAACACATGGAACCTACCAAAAGAAACATTAGAGTCTCTTTTTTTCATCAGGAATGAGCAATTAGCATTAGAATATAGCTAAGTTTTTATCATTATTCACAAACCTGTTTAAAACACTGTCAAAAAGAGATTGTTGCAACATGGCCCTGGCTGATCTCTTATACTCTGATGCCACCTGCTGGCCGCTTTTGTTATAACTACCATTGCTTTACGCGACCTTTCAGGTCAGAAGCTGCATCAAAGTATTCGGTATACTCTAGCATATATATATATATATATATATATATATATATATATATAAAATTTTTAAACGTATTTATATGTTTTGGGGTTTGAATGAGTTGAGGAAAAACTGTTTCACCAATCGCCATGAAATTGGGTGGACATGTCAATCACAACAGGATGCACAAAAAAGTTTCAAGGACCCATGCCCAAAATTGAGCAGGAAGTCAGCCATTTTGGTTTGAGGCATTCTGGACAAATTCCATGGCTCGTATGTTAACAAACGTTTGAATTTGGGGACGGCACCTTCAGCCTTTTCCCATGCGTATCCACTCAATTTTGTGTCGATCACTGAAACTGGTGCCCGGGGGGAGATTTAGTCAAACGTTCCACCAGAAATTGGCACTTATAACTTGTTGCTGCTTTGTGATTGGACCATTTAAATATTGAACGTGACCATCTTGTGTCCTTGTGTTGCACTTGAAAAAGTGTAGCCGACCACAGGAATGTGCATACAGGCACCACTCTTTGCTTTTTTATGACTTTTTTTTTTTTCTCACAGGCCTGCATGTTGCCCTTTCGGTCGCCACGCCGTCACGAAAGAGCACATTTTATGGCTGTGATGTCACTTCCTGTGTGTGTGCGAGCGAGGGCCCAAGGAGACATGATGATAAGTGTCTGTGTGTCGTTCTCCAAAAGTGATGGATGGCTCGTATGAAACGCCATTTGAAACATTCCGCCATGCTTTTTCTTTCTCCCGGCCAGTGAGAGAAAAAGAAAGAAAGCTTTTCGGCTCGCCGCTGCGAGCACGCGTAGGAGGACGGAATAGCGCTGGCCTCCATTTTCAGATTCTCATCTTTTCTCCTCATTCTGACAAACTCCCACAAACGTTTGCTATTGAACTAAAAAGAGCTGAGTTTTTGTTTTGTGGTGAGTTGTCAAACTTTTTTGTAGGCGTACTCATGATAAACATGCCTACCAAATTTCATGTTGCTAAGGCGAACTGGCTTGGAAACAGATAGAAATAGACTTTTTTCCCCTGATGAAAGAAGAGACTCTAATCTTTCTTTTGGTAGTTTCCATATTTTTATATCCATAGAACACAATATATTGTGGGCCTTGCAAAATCAGTCAAAATCCAGTAAAACAGCCGGAGCGAAGGGGGTTGCTTCAGTGAAAATGGTTACGAGTGAATGAGTTAAGAATAGCAGACAAGATTTCTCATTATTCTTCCAATATGTGGGGCAAAGTGTGCTCAAACTTTTAACAAAGCTATTAAACCCCCCCCCCCCCTAAACTCCCCATTTACCCCTATCCCTCCCATGTCACTCCCCATGTGCATGTAAGCGATCCCCCTCCATTCCGAAATCTGTCTGGCCTCCCCTCCCCCGATGGGCCCTTTTCCAGTCCACAGCCATGATGTCATCCTGCCTCAAAGAATGGGTGGGGTGCAAAGAAGGGGGGGGGGGGTCTCGTTTAATGGGGGAGGGAGGGATTGAGGTGCGCCTATTTCCCACCAGACTATCATTTAAACATGGCCGCCGGATGCTTCTGATTCCTTGCCGTCTTTTTCCGGACGGCGCAAGAATCTCAGCTGTCTGCACGCACGCACACACACACGCTTACACATTTTAGGGTGTGGCATCAGCCCCCCCCACTCAACTTGTGTGCAGCTGACAGGCTGACACAGTTAGTGAGTGTATGGCTACAGTTGGATATTCCCAGGACAGGCTAATTGTGTGTGCGTGTGTTAAATGTGCTTGTTTTGTGTGTTTTTGTTTGTGTAGGTGTGTAAATGATAACAGCACATCTTGCACCCCCACTTTCTTTTCACGCTGTTCACCTCCCCTGCTAACATGACTTCATTCTCCACCTCGCCGGAGTCTCCATGGAGAACCTTTTAGCCAATGAGTCATTGTGACACACACACACACACACACACACACACGTACACACATGCAGTGTCTATTAGATAATGGGTTTAAGCGCCGCGCTAAAGTGGGTCAGACGAGTTGTGCCGTCCCCTCCGCAAAGCTGGAAATTGACTGGAGAAATTGAGGCAAGAGTAATTGGATGCTACCTCCCGATCAATCTTGGAGTGAAGCGCAGATTCTTAAACACGTTTTAATCTATCATCCCATTCACTCGCCGCCATTTGGAAAACAGGCTGGATAGGGGCACTCGAGGACCAAAACTTGAGCACCCCTGCTCTAGCATGGAAAAAAAAAAACCCATTAAAAACGTATAAATACGTTTTTGGGAGTGACTGAGTTAAGTTTTTTTTTTTTTTTTTTTTTTTTTTGAGGATAGTGTCGAAGAACTAATCTGGGTAGCCGAGTTATTGATTGATCAGAAGGGATTTCTGTGTCCCACCATCACACCCATCTGTAGGTGTGTGTGTGTGTGTCTTTAAGGGGGGGGGGGGGGGGGCTGATGATGTCACTTGGCTAACATCATTTCTGTAAAACTTGATTTGCCTGCCTGAATGTATCCTGTAATCCCGTGTCTGTCTCCTTCTCTATCGTCTCCTGTGTGTCAAATGAAGAAAAATGGCAGCTTGTCATGCGCTATGATTCAACTAAATATTTCAGAAATGTTGTGTGCGCGTTCCACTTCCAGGTTGTGTTTTGCCTCAGCTGTTGTGAATTAGCTGTGTATGCCAAGACTCAGGCCCGCCTACTCACTTTTTTTTTTTTTTTTTCATTTGCAATGAAATTTAATATCATCTTTTGTCTTGGAAGAAGGTCAACTATTAGGAAGGTCCGTGTAGTGTCCCTTTATTACACACACACACACACACACACACACACACACACACACACACACACACACACACACTCTTTTTTTCATTCTGTGCGTGTGTGTTTAAGCACAAGCGAACTGTCAAGTCTTTACGACGTGGAAAGTCCTCACTGCATTATTCACACGTGCGTCTCAAACTTGGTGCGTGTTACATACCGTGTGTGCGCGCGCGTGCGCGTGTGTGTGCGTGTGTTGACATACTTTCCATGAAGTTGTGTGTCCGTGAGGAATCAGGCTACTGAGTTAATGTTCAACTTAAGGCAAAGAAGAAGACGACGAGTCAGGAGGACGGAGGTTTTTGAAAAAGAGCGCGTTGTCGCTTTAAGGGCGTACGTGGACAGCAAAAAAGGAGGCTCAGCAGCGTTTTGCTGTTATGTAGCAATCAATAAATAAATAAGTAAATTGCATCTATATAGGGGTGCGAGCAAACCTTTTATTTATTAATTTTTTTAGATCAGTGCCAACTAACGATATTTGGCACAATAGAATTTAGATAACAGGTTAATCGGCTGATTAATTGAAAAATATATATAATTGATCAAATAACTTTGTTTTGGTCACGCTTACAGCAATAAAGACATGAATTACAGACAGAACATTTGACTGTTTTACAATACTTTCGTATTTGTTTTATTTCACAACAGCGAGAAAAATTGGCAGATTTGATCATTATCTGTGTTACGTGTTGTAACATATTTAAAAAAAAAAAGGTTAAAAAAAATCTTCAGATTATTGCGATTTAAAAAAAAAATGCACAGAACACAACTACTTATTATACTATAATTGTTTTGTTTTTTTAATGAAAAATAATCTTCAGATTTTTGCGATAAAAAAAATGCACAGAACACAACTATTTATTACTATGTCGCACTTATTTTAATGTTTCATGTTAATTTCTGTTAGCTCATCCTCAGTATTGTGCAAAACGCGTTAAGCATTAAGCTAATAGACTTTCATTTGACAAAATAGTATTTGGCTTCACATTTTGGTGTTTTGGTTGACTGTACGGGTCCGTTTTATAATCTGAGATGAAAAAGTGTCAACTTCCTGTTTGATAGTGGCAACACGCACTTGTTGAAGTCGAGTAGTCCAGGCTTGTATGCTCTTCTTTGTGTGCAGTTACCTCCCCCAGGGACGCAGAGCTGTCATGATGATGATGATGATGATGATGATGATGTAGGAATGGAGATAATTAAAGGGAAGCCCTCGCCTAATCAAATTTAGGCTTGACCACATCCCACATCAGTGGGGGTCAGACGGTCACTGTCAAAAAGGGCGGAGGCGGGACAATGTGTCATTTAAATCAGTTTAATCCTTTTATCGCCTCTATTGTCCTTTTAGCACCTCCACTTATGCGAGCCGCAGGCGGAGCCTTGGCTTTTTGGAATTGCTTTGTTCCTTATTCATACGTTACTCTTCCATCAACTTTTGAAGGCTTTCTCATTATCAAATTGAAACAATAACACATTTAAGCCCTTGAAGCCTGTTTTTCCATCCTGAAATTTGGTTGGCAGATAGAGCATGAATAGACCAACACAAAAAAGTCTCCAGAAGCTATGCTGGAAAAGAACAAGAGGTCTGCCATTTTGGTTTGAAGTGGCCATTTTAAGATCATTTGGGTCATTTTCAGGCAGGAATTTTTTTTTGAAAATTTGTCCCCGGATTTAATTTCACTTAGCAACATGAAATTTGTTAGACATATCTATCATGAGTAGACCCACAAAAAAAATCTCGAAGAAGCCATACCTGCAAAGACACAAGAGAGTCTGCCATCTTGGTTAGAAGTGGCCATTTTAGGGTCTTTTTTTGTTCATTCCAGAGGTGACAAATTTGTCACGGAGATTTTTTGAAAACCGAATCTAGTTTGACTTCGCAACATGTCTTATCATGAGTAGACCCACCAAAAAGTCTCAAGACTCCACACCTCAAAGACACAGGAAGTCCACCATTCTGGGAAGATTCTATTCTTTTCCCATTGTGTATTGTAGGAGCCTGGCAGCAAAGTTAAATGACTCCCCATAAATCACAAAACTCTAATAACACAACTCCATAAGGTCAGAACTTGACCAAAATGTCTTGTGTGCGCTGGTGGCACCTTAAGAGATTTATTATAGGTGCCCTCTACAGTAATAACGCGCCTTCGTAGTCCTCTGTCCGACTTCCACTTCTCTTATTTTCACCGTCCTCACACGCTAATAAGTCTGCTTTGAAATGGTGGAGGAAGTCTTGTGGGCGCGCAGCTGATCACGCGAGATGTTGCGCATGTGTGTGTGTTTGTACGTGGGTGTGTGCAACAAGGCGGCGACAAACCCCTTTTGTTTCCAACGAGACGTTTGCCCGAGACGCAGCAGTGGCAGCTGCAGCGCAACTGACTGTGTGCGCGCTTGTGTGCCCGTGTTGGCAGTTGCAAAGAAAGACTGGTGTATTTAGCACATTTGACATGCAGGCCACGGGTGCGACAGACAGTCGAGTGAGGCTTCTGTACTGGTGCGCGCTGCCGATGCTGTGACGATGGTGGCGAGGGCCCGAGGAGTTTGCGATTGCTTGTGTGAAAGGGGCAGAGGTGGGTAGAGTTGCCACAAATTGTACTCAAGTAAGAGTACTATTACTTTAGAATGATATGAGTCAGGCAACAATAATAAGTAGTCCTCCAAATATTTTTAATATATACTTAATTCATTTGATATTGACTCATTTGCTCCCAAAGACGTATTTATATGTTTATTTTTATGCTAGAGCATACAGAAGACTTTGATGCAGCCTCCGAACTGAAGAGAATGCTTGAAGCAATGGTAGTTATTACAAAAAAAAAACGGCCAGCAGGTGGCAGCAGAGTATACGAGATCAGCCAGGGCCATGTTGCAAAAAGCTCTTTTTCCAGTGTTTTAAACAGATTTGTGAATAATGATGAAACTTATTCTAATGCTAATTGCTGCAAAACGGAGAGAAATATACTTTTTTGTTCCTGATGTTAAGAAGAGACTCTATGTTTCCATGTTCCAGGTTTCATGTTTCTACAGCAATAGAACACAATACTCTGTGGGCCTTGCAAAATCAGTCAAAATCCAGTAAAACAGCCGGGAGCGAAGGGGTTGCTTCGGTGAAAATGGCTTCGAAGTACCGCGTTTTACTGTGGTACGTGAGAGAAATCACACTTGAATGCCCCAAGCATCCCGGTCTGGGAGCTAACTAAGCTAGCATAGATGCTGCTACTTGGTGCACCAAGGTGGCGGAAGCGCGCGCGTGTTCCTGGGAAGCCTGAAACTTTAGATAACGTGGTGAGAACAATGTGGCAGCGCTTCAAGGGGGGTAGCAGGTTACTGTGTTGCCACTTGCTTGGGGTCTGCTCCCCATGTTTTGTGTGGAATTCTGAAGAGCCAGACCACTAAACCCCGTCCGCATACCCCACCCACCCCCACCCCCACCCGGCCCCTCGGCCTCTCCCGCTGACGCCCTCCCTGGTCTCCCCCGGCCTGGATTGAGTTTCAGACGGGAATGCGCAAGTGGAGCCTGTGTGTGAATCACCCACTTTTTGTTCGCGTGTGTATTTAATGCACTTAATTGAAGCATAGGAGGAGCTCAACAAAGCCTGGACTGTTGCTTTGGCGGTGGAAAAGTCGCTTGTTAAATCATGTGTCAATTCTTCTTCTGCTCCGTGTGCGCACGCACTCCCAGTGGAGCTTTTAGGGCGAAAGTGGACTGAAGTTTCTGCTATAGCGAGCCTTGTTTTGCTTGACTTATTTATTCCTCCTCTAATTGTTTGGCGTGTTGCTTCTCCGTGGTATTTCCTAAGCAAACAACTTTCTCTCCAGCTCCGATCTGTTGTTCCCTTTTTATTTTATTTTTTGTGCAAGACAGGAAACCGGCATGATTGGAGCACTTCCTGTGTTTTAATACCCGTGCAGGAAACAGAACAAACGGAGCTGAATTCAAATACAAGCAGCGAGAGAGAGAGGGGGTGGGAGTTAGAGAGAGAGAGAGCGAGAGTGAGATTTTTTTAGCAGCTGCAACCCATTTGAGTTGCTGTGCGGCGGCCTGAGAAGAGGCAGAGGGAGAGAGCACAGCTTGGCAGCACACACGGCAGAAAGAAAAGAAAAGGAAAGGAGGAGAAAAAGGGGAACTGCGTGGCACTTTGTTTTCCCAGAGAGCGAGAGAGAGAGAGAGCAAGAAGCGAGCGGAGCGTCTCGGGATTTTGTTGCACTAACGAGGAGGGAGCCCGTCGTCAGTAACCCCAAAGGGCTGGCAGCGGGGCTGGGAGGGTCTGTCTGGGTCTTTGCCTCCCTTGGTACCATCCCGACGCTCATTGCCTGGATTGGGATCCAACACCCTCCCGCCCCCCTTTTCCTTTATTTTGATCTCCCCCTGTGAAGAACCTGCCTGCTTCGGAGTTGCTGGACCACTTCTCCCCCAGGAGCTGTGGGATAAACCTGAGATGAGAGAGAAATGAAGCCACTTTGAAACTGGGATTTACCTCCAAGGGGACAAACCCTTTTTCCTCTTTTGTTCTTCGTTTTAAGTATTGGACTGTTTTTTTGTTTGTTTTTTTTCTATTTCTGTGGCGCTGAGCCGTCTTGGAATCCTGAAGCAAACCCCAGATTCTTTGTGACGGGAGGACGGACAGTAAGCAGCATTGACATTCTTCTTTTGCACTTTCCACATGCTCGTTCCTTGCAGATAAGCGCGTGGCTTTTTGTCACCTTAAAAGGAGACTTTTACACTTCCCTCCCCACTGCACGTTGCCACCTACACGGGGGGAAGCAGCATGCCGGAGCTCAGGAAGAGCCGCACAGCAGCCACAGAATGACTTTTTCTTTCTGACTATGGACGAGGACGTCATCGCCGCGCTCCTCTCTCGTCGAGGCGACACAAAGGGATGTTATCGCCTCGCTTTGGACTTTGCGCCTCCGAGAGGCGGAGGAGATGACGACTCGTTCTTCCTCACTCAGCGCCGGCAGCCTTCGCTCCTTTTAAATAAACACGACTTGTGATTAATATGGTGCCGAGAGGGAGGGGGCCGCCTGTGTCTCTCCCTCGCCGGTGCCACGCAGCATCACACAAAGACCACGCAATTGCACAGCTGTTGAGGTGACATAGTGGATGAGACCGTTCCCGGGGACTTGTCCAGCTCCAAATGTGCTCTGCGGTTTTGTGGATTTCTTCAGAGAGACTGTCTTTTTGTGTGTTGTTTTTTATTTGCCACCTGCTGCAATTCAAAGGAACTTGTGCGGCACACCAAAGCCAGTGAGGGCAACATGGGGAAGCCCCTGAGTCGACCCGACTGTCTCCAGCAGAGCCCCCGCTGCCTGGGCAAAGGCGACGAGGATGAGGCCTATATCGAGGACTGCTACGTCCCACAGAGGTCCATTTATGACACCATGCGCATCAATGAGCAGATTGATCAAGGGGCCAAACTGTGCCAACCTTCGCGGAGTACTCTGGGCTCGGGCGGGGAGATACGAGGCGAAGGGAGCACGCTGTCCAGCAACGGAACTATCGGAGCTGACCTCGGAGGTGTTTTTGTCTCTCGGGCTGTGGAAAACCCCGGCGGAGCCAGGAAACTGGACGAGAGGGTGATTTTTGATGCCCTAAAACTAACTGGCGATGCTCAGATTATTTCACCGCCTGTGGGCATCTTGAGTTCAGGTCTGACTAATCCACCTTCGGTGTCCGCTTCAGGAGTATCACTGGTGGCCAAGAGGCGTCATCAGGCCGGAGAGAAGCGGGACAACCCGAACCGTCGCTCTTGGAAAGCTTTTATGCCGCCAACTTTTCCAGAGTTTGCAGAG
Source organism: Leptonotus elevatus (assembly GCF_054856555.1). Lineage (NCBI taxonomy): Eukaryota > Metazoa > Chordata > Actinopteri > Syngnathiformes > Syngnathidae > Leptonotus > Leptonotus elevatus. The sequence continues at coordinate 2,570,911 of NC_141257.1, read as the reverse complement.
AGATTGGAGTTTGCGTCAGTCGAATGTGCAGAAAAGCGTTCGTCGGCGGCAGGCCTTCCTCACGCTCCTCTTTCTCACCCATCCACGCCGACCTCCTACACCTTACTTCCTACCTTACTTCCTTACACGCCCTCGCCGTCCTCATCTGCCCCTCACACGCCTCCCGTCTCCTCCTCACCCACCGTTTTCCCTGTGCCGACGCTCCTGCAGCATCCCAGCAAACCAAAGCAGCTTCACCCTTTATTGCACAAACAAGCTAAACAACGTGACCCGTTGTCCTCACCTTCCAAAGACCCGGGGCTCACATTTAGTCAGAGCCATAGGACTTGTGAGCAGTCCTGCCAGCAGAGCCCCCCCAAAAATGCAGGCCACAAACGAACTATAAGCTCTTCTAAGAGCAGAATTAAGCAAATTGCTGAGGAACCTGTTGAATTAGTAAAGACCTCAGATTCCGAGAGGGATTCCCCTCTTTTAGAACAGGACCAGGGTGACGATATGCCTCTCCTTCCACCAAAACCAGTCTTCTGCCCTCCGACCAAAGCCCGCACGTGGCCCCGTGGGATGACACCAGGAAAAAAGACCCCAGGGAGCTTGAGGCACAACTTTCCCATTCTCCCACCTTTGCCTCCCCTTTTGGGTGAGGAGAGCAGCCAGGACGAGGAGTCACTTTATCTGCTGGATCCTCCGTCGCCATTCTTGAAGGAAGACGAAGGGCTGGCATATAGAGGCTTGCCTCTGTCCCCCTCTATCAGTCAGTTGGGTGGTGACGACAGTCTGCTTGGGTGGGGAGGCAATCTCGGAGAACGCACAGCTTCTGAGCTCAAGTTTGAGGAGGACGAGCGTAGAATTCTTGAGGAACTCGAAGAGAAAGAAGAGCAGTCAGATGTGGAGATGCTTGAGAGGAGGGAGGACATATGGAATCTGGAATGGGCTAAAGCAGAGGAAGAGAGAGCTGAACGAGAAGAGCGAGAGTGGGACGCAGTCCTTAAATTGGATAACAGGGAGGTGATAGACCAGCCATGGGAAACATTGGAATCAGAGGGATGGGAATTAAGCGGCTCCGCTGGACAGTGGCCTGTGTTAACCCCCCCTGTGGGCTTCGGAAGCCCCGAGGCACCTGGCGCGTCGTCCTGCCCTAGTTCTGAGGCTGAATCAGATGACCTGTTCCTCGAGCTGGAAAGACGATGTGAGGAGGAGGAAGGGCATGAAGGAGTGGAGATGAGTGTAGACCCCGAGCCTCTTGATCCATATTCTCGTCCTTATCTAGAGGAAGACGAACAAGAGGAAGAATCCATTCATGACTGGGAAAGTTGTGAGGGGACCCTTCCTTTAACTGAAACCCCCTCTGCAGAGTCACATGTTATTGACTTCAAAGACTTTGACTCGAAGCGTGCGCAGGACTGTGAAAAAGAACACTGCTTCATTGATGATGATGAAGATGTTGTCCATTGTGATTATGAAGTCGGGGACGAGGAGAGGAGTTTCCCCACAGACTCAGCTCTTGGTTATCAGCAAGAGTCCGACTCCAGCGGGACGTACACCTTTCAGCCAGACAAAACCGCCACTAGCGAGGCAGACTGTGTAAAGGAAATACCAGCAGAGGCTGAGACGGACCTAGACAGCGGGGCATCATCACAAGGTGATGCTCCGTCTCCTCAGATTCCCGTGAATCCATTTGCATCCGAGCAAACACAGCAAGGAATGGAGTTAAAAGAAGACATGTTTGAAGCTGACTTAGATCTTTTTGATCAGTCGAGTTTGGACAGCAGTGAGGGAGCTCTTGGGGATCACTCCCATGAACCTCTGCACACACGGGAAAACACAAAAGGGTCTAAACAGGATGTTGACGGTCAAATTTCCTACCAGGATGCCTTGGTCCCCTTTGAGGAGTCTGATGGAATGTTCTTTGAGGCGGATGTGCCTGGACAAGACGTGGACTTGGAAACTCCAATTGAGGTGAAAGCAAGCACCCCAAAATCAGCCTCTGTCCATCCTCCATCCCCTCCGCTCACAGACCCGTCTTCAAGTTTACCCCAGTCCCTCTTTGAATCAGACTCTTTTCCGCCCTCTGAGGTCACACACTCGAGCCCTGCATCCTCTTTATCTCGGTGCCTCGTTAGATCCGACTACTGTGCTGCTGCCTCACATTCTAAAGACTCAGAGGCCTTTGTAATATCAGATAGTTTTGTTTACCTGGCAGTGTCGGCGCCTCCACCGCTTTTAAATGAGTGCTCCCCATCCCCACTCGAAAGCTCCAATTCCCCAAGCCCGGTACCCGAACCACCCTGCTGCTCAGGCCAAGACGAGGACGAGGAGGGCCCTGTCCTCTCCCCTGATAGTTTTGTTTACATGGCAGCACCTGAGCGGCCCAAGCCTGGCCCGTCGGATGTCAGCTCGGCCTGCGGGGACATCCGAGATCTAGACTCTTATTCGGAGGGCACTCAGTCTGGGATGGATGGTGTGGAATTTGTCCTGGGCTCTGTTACGGGAGAGGACAGCGACTGGGAGTCTGAAGACTCTGCTCTGGACTTCCCGGCGTTCATTTCCAAGGACCCCGTCTGGGACCAACTGGAGCCAGGCCTGCTACAAGGTCTCTTTAGTCAGCCTGAGACCAGCATGGTGGAAGATGAATCCCTGAGGGGATCCCCAGTTAGTCCCACTGGAACCACCACGCCAAGTGAGAGCTCTGCATCAGACGGTGGATCAGTGCAAGAATTTTCCGACACTGAAACGCAGGACGAGGTATGCCGCCATTGAAATGTTTTGTTCTTCAAAACGGGCTCAAGTTATGCAGACGCCGTTGTTAGTGCGTTTGCGAGCGCGGGGCAACTTTAACCGATTGCAACTCGATGCTCTCCGCTTGTGCGCGGCTGCCCTGAAGTTGTATGCGTATTTGTGGCGGGCATTTGGGTGGGAGGTCAGCGCTAATCTACGTGCGGTGGGGGAGGGCGCGAGTGTGTGAGCGATCAAGTTATTTATGTGCGTGAAGCGACGAGAAGTGTCAGCCTGCTTGTTAAGGTTCATGTCAGCTTTAGAACGTTTTGTCTTGTCGTGACTGACTCTTTGCCCGAGTTCACAATTGCTCGGGTGTCGGGCGTGTCCCTGGTGGGTGGGTGTCGTGTGCGGATCATTTGAACTGTTTTGTTTTGTTTTTCGCATTGAATTCGGTGACCACCGTAAGTGTTCTTTGTGTTTACCTGTGTGAATATGACATTTAACACAAGAGCAGGAAGATGAACATGTCGTTATGTTTATAATTACATGCGCGATAGTGTTTGTTCTCGTTGTGGCTGGCCTTCTTTTTTGCAGCGCAGCATTTAGCGCAGCAGCATGTGGTGAGAGCTAAAAGTATTGTCCAATCTCCGCTCGCCAAACGCTAACCGCGTGACCCCTGCGAGAGATCTCATCCAATTAGATGTAACACAGAGACAGGCAGGCCTCGATGCCACACTCGAGCGTTTGTATGATAACTACAGGCTTCAAGTGCATTTTTCATCTGGCACTTTTGCGTGATTTGTTTGTCGCCGTCGCATCAGTCGCCATGTCCGCTTTCGTCTCGGCTTGAACGCGACAAAACGTCTGTGCGCGCTCACCGAGGACAACGATGCTCTGCTTGATAACATCAAATGGTAAAAATCACGAGGAGAAGCATCAGCTGTTGCTCCTCAATTTTTGAAAGGACGCTTAATAGAAGACTTAAAGTTCCTTGAGGCTCTAATGTGAGTCTACTTATGGTCGAGGTGCCTACCAAATTTCTGAAACTGGCTTCAGGGACTTATTCTCGAAAGAATGTTGTGGTTGTTTTATGAGAGTTTTTTGTTTAATAAGTCATCATGACGCTAAAACGACTGCTTTGGAACAAAATGGCAAACTTTGACTTTTTTTTTTTTCTGAGCCTACTCGTGATTAATGATTTGACCAAATTTCATGTAGCTAATTTTAACCAACTTTGCCGTCTGAACCCTCCCCCAAAAAGTATTTTTCAGACATTCATTCTGCAGATTTTTTTATTTTTTTTGATTGGACGACATGCTAATGTCCCAAATTGAACGTGATTATAATGGACAATGAACACAAAAACACCAGAAAATGCAAACATTTTTGCTGGTTTGTCAAAGGTGACATTGACGCCTGCCGTGTTATTAAATCCTTTTTAGGCCTCTTGTCAACTGACCCCCCCCCCCCTCAAACACTCTCTCATCCACGCTTGGATGCCTTTTGTTTATGAGATAAGGAGGTGAGAGCTAACCAGTGTGTGCGTGTGCATGTGCATTCGTTCTCCCGCTAGCTTTTGATACCAAGATAAGAGCAAACGGGCTGGCAGGCTGGCGCACCAGCAGAAGGCTTTTTGGTTTCATTTAAAGGGCCAGCGCGCTTTTGTGTGCCCCGCAGACACGACAGACACGACAGACTAGACAGACAGATGGACGTAGCATTAGCATGCTGTTTGATTGGCTGGAGGGTGCAAGCGTACAGACGGGGGCGAGCCTCACGTTCGCTCTTTGACACCTGCAGAACATTTCAAGCATCAAAATTGAATCGTCGTGCCACATTTCGCTCATATCGGCAATTGATGGACGTGACGTTAGTTTTCAGTGTTCTGGCCTCTCAAAAACTCAAATAGGGTCCAGACATCGCTTAGGTGTGCGCTTCATACGTTTGTGTGTATCTATTGATGTGATAATTCAAACAAGATGAATGCATGAAAGCCACAGCCGGGAAACATTGATCTCGCGCTGGACGTGAACGAGCTGGAAATGGGAAAGAAAAAAAACAAAACTCAATTCACTTTTTGCATATCCTTGCAAAAACACGGCGGCGAGACTTCAAACGCGCAACCTGCGGAGAATGGGGGAAGGCTCATGCATCGTTATCGGCGTCACGTCACGTTGTCGGACCCGCGGCTTGTTTTCCTCGCTCGGTGACGGCAGGAAGGATGGAGGGCTGAAAGGCAGGAAGTGAGTGAGGGCGACCGGGCCGCAGGCAGGAAGTGAGGAAAAAGAGGCTTAAGACAAACAGTCGGCCAAGCTGATAGCAGAGACGTTTTTCGATTCGGGTCATGGAAAACAAGTGCAATAAATGTCATTTTTGTGGAGGCCGCGGGTGGTGCCCAAGGGCTTCCTGTCTTACTCCAAAACTCTGAATGATTACTTTTTAGTAAAAGGAAGTTTGTTAGGTCTGTTAACCTTTGCCCGAGGACTAACCTTGCTGAAAGCATTTTATTCTCCTCACTTTATTGGCATCAAACAACTCCCACATAATACTTCCGATTTACACCGTTCAAATTTCAACAAAAATTAACGTTAAATATCAACTTTTCCCCATTCATTATCATGTATACCAACTGACTATTATAGTTCCACTTTCCCATCTAAATGAAGGTACTGCATGCCTAGGTGGCGCTAGAATGATGATGATTTTTTTTTTCCTGCATTTTTCCGTTCGATATCAATAGTTCCATTTCTCCATCTAAATGAATGGAGGGTACTTTCAGATTAACACTTTTCCATATAAAAACTTGCATCAAAACTTCACACCTCCCGGGTTCAAGTGTTCTTTTTATTAATGTATCTTTTAACTACAATTAATACTTTGTAATTTTCCCATAATTTCTCTTTCAATTTACTTCATAAGCATTCAGCTTGGCATTCGGCTATTAGCATTTAGCTTAGCTTTCAGCATTCCCATGCAATTTCTGCAGAAATTGCACATAGTCTAGTTACCTTTGACCTCCGACTCCTAACATTAAAATGATGCAATTAGACACAAAGCCATCTAAAAAGTCGCATGTGGCAAAAATGAGTTTGAAATGCTTGAACTATCTTCAACTGTCATCCCCTCTGAGCCAAAACCGCAAAGTTTGCCGGCGCGGCGCACACGCGGAAACCAGGATGGGGCGGAGGCGGTTAACGGAGGGGAGGACGACAAAGGATGTGAGGAAGAAAAGATGGAGGATTGTGCGTGGGTTGTGCGTGCGCGCGCGTGCTGGTGGAGGAATGGAAGAATGACAAGTATGTGGGACATTTTCCACAACGCCGCTTGTGTGTGGACTGTGGCCAGAGGGAGGAGGAGAAGTCAACTACAAAGTACGCCGAGTGTACACACACACGCACGCACACACACGCAGGGTGGGACGGGTCATGGCCTGCTGCTTATTGTTGTTCCTGGTCCGCACATTTCCTGCGCCAGGCATATCCACGCCCGGCACCGCAGCACGACACAGCTGCTTCTCTTTGCTCATTCACGCTCGCACATCTACGCGCATGCAAGTGTTAAAGGGGAAGTCAACCTTTAACATTTCTTGACAATAAATAATATGTTATATGTGACCTCGCTAGTCGAAACATGACATTCTGATTAATATTACAGTTGTGGAAAATGAGTTATGAAGCAAAATCCAGCCCATTTTTTTTTTTCATCTCATGGGGCGGCCATTTTGCCACTTTCTGTCGACTGAAGATGACATCACAGTTGCTCAGGCAATGACCAATCACAGCTCAGCTGTTTTCTGAAGTTGAGCTCAGGTTGTGTACCTGAGACCCGAGCAACTGTGATTTGTCATTTTTGCTCGACAGTAAGTGGCAAAATGGCCGTCTTCTGACATTGATAAAAAACTTTTGGATTTTTCTGATTAAATTATATTCCACTAACGCAATATTAACCTGAATACCATATTAGTGGGGCGTCATACAGTCTCAAAACAGTTGGGTCAAAAGTAACCCAATTATGGATAAAAAAAATGGGCCGATCCATTTTATGAGTCAATTTGATCCAATTTTCTAAAGTACACACACAAAGTCATATAGTTGTAGAACGCAACTGAGCTCACAATTTTTCATGCTTTATTTTTTATAAAACACTCTTTCTTTAATCATATACATATATACAAAAAAAAAACTGTGAACATTTCAACAGCAATGTACAACAAACACATTTTCAGTTGATGTGAATTTATTTTAGGGATCATTTTTTAGCTGGAAGTGATATAACAAGTAAGAGGCTGGAAAGAAACGCACACACATACACATATCTTCACAGGTGTGTACCTGAGTAACACAACTGGTTACAGATGTGTAATTAATCACGCATAAACACACAGAGTCTTTATTTATCCTCAATGATTCCATTGCATATTATCTATCACGCGATGATACTCCCAGTGTGTATTTGAAAGTACACACACACACACACACATGCAGTGTTTAGTCATACTAGGAACTCGACCAGTCACGTCATAATTCACATTCGTTTATAAATAAAGTTGTTGCTTCAAAAACAGCCAGAAACCTGCAAACTGTTTGATTTATTTTTTCATTTTCCACTCCAAAGAAATCCTTCAGCAACTTTCCGTTGTGCTTATTGAATTAATATTAGTATTAAATCATGACAGGCTTGTTTTCAGGCTCTTAATGCAGCCTATTTTTCTCTTGTTGTTGACTTAATGGAAGTGTGTTTTTGGTTGATGTTATCAGAGCTCAACAAATCAGATTAGCCAACTGGCTATCTTGGATGCCTTTTTTTCCCCCTCCTGACTGTTTAATAACAAGCGTAAACAGCAAAAGGAGTCAGCAAAGGGTTAGAGAACCAAGTGGCAGTTATCCAATTCATAACAAACAGTTTTTTCCTCCCTTGACTGAGACCTTTAATTCATTGGAATACACCATTTGACCATATTATTCAAATGCTACATTGTTCTACTTCGTGACCCCAGATGTGCATGTACAGTACATACGGCGTCATTTATGCGTTAGCGGTCATGAATTTGTGGCCTACACAATGGGTGCAAATATTGCTGACTCATCTTTTTCCAGCCAACCCCCTTACGCTCCCCCTGTCCCCCCTTAATCCCTCGTAATCCCCTTCTGCCGCCCTTCCCAGCCTCCTTTCTCCTCTTCCCACCCCTTGTCTGTCTGCCTTCAGTCCGTCTGTCCCCTCATAGGTGACTTCTATATGTGGAGAAAAGATAGTGTCGCATGCGCGACCGATTACTCTGCGGCAGTTGTTGTTTCTTTCTTTCAGTGAAGGCGAGCGAGTCATTAATAGCCAGGCTGGAGTCGCATGACTTGAATTGAATTGTGAACTTGCTTGGCTAGAAGTTCTGAACGACTTGACTCGAAAAGTGCAAATCTGCGAATATGTGTCGAACCCTGGCGGTGACTTAATTTAGACTCTTTGTGTGTCTTGACCGTTCAGGCTCTGGAACGGGAGCAAGTGGACGGCGTTCAAGCCAAGCTGCAGCACGTCAACGCTGTAGGCCAGGGTCTGATCCAAAGCGCCGCCAAGAATACGGACACGCGGGCGCTGGAGCACGACCTGGATGAAACCAACCAGAGTTGGAACTCGCTCAACAAAAGGGTAACCAGGAAATCCACGGCAGAAAAACCCGGAACGACCGATCTCTGGAAACGAAAGTGTAAGCGTGTGTGCTCGACAGGTGGCCGAGAGGATCGCCCAACTGCAGGAGGCCCTGCTGCATTGTGGGAAATTCCAGGACGCCCTGGAGCCGCTGCTCAGCTGGCTGAGCGACACCGAGGAGCTGGTGGCCAATCAGAAGCCGCCGTCGGCTGAGTACCGCGTGGTCAAGGCCCAGATCCAAGAGCAGAAGGTGGGACCAGGATCTCACGCACACTTTTGTAGTGAAATAAAAAACAAACACATTATCTCATTTGCTCCCAAAAATATATATATAAATATGTTCTATTTTAAATATTACCATGCTCCCAAAAACGTATTTATGCGGGGGTTATGCTAGAGCATACATAAGGCTTTGATGCAGCCTCTGAACTGAAGAGAATGCTGCCAGCAGGTGGCAGCAGAGTTTGAGATCAACCAGGGCCATGTTGAAAAAAAAGCTCTTTCCCCCACTGTTTTAAACAGATTTGTGAATAATGATTAAACTTAGCTATATTCTAATGCTAATTGCTGATACAAATATACTTTTTTTCCTGATGAAAGAAGAGACTTTAATCTTTCTTTTGGTAGCTTCCATGTTTTTATAGCAATAGAACACAACATTCTGTGGGCCTTGCAAAATCTGTCAAAATCTAGTGAAACAACCGGGAGCCAAGGGGGTTGCTCAACATTCATATTTTATTCATATTTTTCTCCAATCCCATACTGTGCTCCTCCCTTATGACAGCAAAACTATTATTGTTCCCTCATCCTGCCTTTTTTCCCCCTAAGAAAATCTGGGTGACCTATCAGGCTTCTCTTGTTTTTTTTTTAATATCTCGTGAAACTGTTAAGTGAATTGTGTTGCTACGTGCATGTGTAATGAGAATACATTTGATTCCATTCCATTCTGCATACAATTTAAAACCGTGTTAGTGCTCAACAGGCAGGCAGGAAGTCCTCATCTTCATTGTATTTATTTACATTTATTTCCTGTATTTGTGTTTAGTCATCAATCATTTTTGTTTACGTCTACCACTCGATTCGAACCGCACACTGAGATATGTTTGCAGCGCTTTCCATGCTCTCATTTCAATCCGAAGCGCTCTAAATAATTACACTCTCTTGTGTTTCCTCGTCCAGCTGCTCCAGAGGCTGCTGGACGACCGGCGGCCCACCGTGGAGATGATCCGAGCCGAGGGCGAGCGCATCGCCGCCACCGCCGACCTTCAGGACCGAGAGAAGATCCGGGGCCAGCTGCAAAGTCTGGCCGAGAGGTGGAGCGACCTCCTGGACAAGGCCAGCTCCAGGTACCGGTTTGTGGTTTGTGGTTTGAGAAGACGGACGATTCCTGACATTTACGAACATCTGGTCAGGCTGTCATGAACATGGACTCTCTGGATTCACTTTAAACATAAGTTAAAATAGTGCGAAAATAAAGGAAGGCCCTCTTGAAATTGCTTAGGTTTATTGTTATGTTGAGACTAAATTAATGGCCTATGTTGAATGACTTCCAATATTACAAAATGCAACACCTTTCCCATTTAAAAAAATAAATAAATAAGGAGCACTAATTCAAGAAGTCTTGTGATTGACTAGAATGATCTTACAATTAGGGGTTACAGCATCACCTGTTCCTGTGGCATCTACATAACACATTTTAATTGCCTCACAGTATAAAAATAACTTTTTTTATTATGTGCACACACTCGAACCGTTTCTTAAAACAGCTGGAGGACCCAGAGTTTGGTCTGAGCTAAGTAGTAGAATGCTAAGAAAAATCCTCTCTCTCATCTTTGGGCATCATCAGGCAGAGGCAGCTGGAGGAGCTGCAGGTGTTGGCGCTCGACTTCCACGAGGCCCTGGAGCCGCTCGGCGAGTGGCTGAGTGCCACCGAGAGGCGCGTGAGCTCCGCCGAGCCCATGGGAACCCAGACGGCCAAGATCAGCCAGCAGATCGCCAAGCACAAGGTAAGCCCCCATGCGGAACTCTCCTGAGAACGCTACGAGCACACTCACAAGCATCTTTAATATTTATTTAAAACGTGGGTATTAATTAGATCGTTAACACTTCATACAGCTTGAATAAACAGGGTTGTTTTTTTTTTTAAATGAAAACAATGTGTGACCTTACCAAATAGTGAGCACACTTTTGGCTATAACACTTAGCAGAAAAGGGGGGGCAACCCATCGTTGCTCGTAAAAAAACATTTACAATCTGACTCCCTGTTGGCTGATAAGTGGGGCTTTGGCTTGCCAAAATAATGAAACCTGTTTGTCATTTGTTAGTGATTGTTTAACCTTTTATGTATGAAGGCCTAACTAGATATTTACATAGCTAGAAAGCTAGCTAGCTAGATATTTACATAGCTAGAAAGCTAGCTAGCTAGATATTTACATAGCTAGAAAGCTAGCTAGCTAGATATTTACATAGCTAGAAAGCTAGCTAGCTAGATATTTACATAGCTAGAAAGCTAGCTAGCTAGATATTTACATAGCTAGAAAGCTAGCTAGCTAGATATTTACGTAGCTAGAAAGCTAGCTAGCTAGATATTTACGTAGCTAGAAAGCTAGCTAGCTAGATATTTACGTAGCTAGAAAGCTAGCTAGATATTTACATAGCTAGAAAGCTAGCTAGCTACCTAGTCCAAGATGCTTCTGAGGGGAAATTAGATTACCACAGCAGCAATATTCACATATAAACACTTGTATTAATTATATAGTACAACCAAAGTCGTAAAACAAAAACAGAGCAACATTGAGGAGGTATTAAAAGAAGTTCAAATCCAATCTAAAAAAGAAAAATCTGATTAAGATGTTGTATTGTCGTACGGTAAGTATAACTACAGTAAGTTAGGTATATGTATAAAGACATATTGATGAAATATAATACACCCAGTGTATGAAACCAATCGCAAAAAAAGGGCAACATGGCCTATAAAACTTCATATTCATCATTTATTTATACTTTTGTTGTGTTATTCTTCATTTGTCATCAAGTTTATGATTTCCAGTTTTATGATTTGTCACCAGCATGCTCATTTTGTTAAGTTTGTCTCCATCTTTTGTTCTCTTTTCCATCACCTATCCCCTTCCATCAAACACACACACACGCACACGCACACACCTCCCAGGCCATCCAAGACGACGTGCGCGCCCGCGAGTCGGACGTGGCCCGCCTGCATTCCCTCAGCCAATCGCTGGCCCCGCTCAGCTGCGCGTCGGACCGCGATTGGCTGGGCGAGCGCGTGGAGGCGGTGCGATCGGGTCACGCCCAGCTCACCGAGTGGTGCGCCCGGCGGGCGGCGCTGCTGGAGCAGGCGCTGGCCAACGCCCGGCTCTTTGGCGAGGACGAGGTGGAGGTGCTCAACTGGCTGGCCGAGGTGGGCCAGCGGCTGGCGCTGGTGTCGGTGCAGAGTTACCGGGCCGACGTGCTGGCTGAGCAGCACAAACACACGCTGGTACGACCACGGCGGGAGGAGAAAATAGACTCATATAGTAACGGGTGACTTAATTCAGTGATGTGTGGGGTCCCTCGAGTGGTGTACAAATATATCACTCAATTCAAATGTTGAAACTGTGTTAGATTTTTTTTATCCAGTACAACACATTAGTTAAATTGTATTTTTATAGAATTTGCCTAATGGAATTGAGGTGTGTCCCAATACTTTTGTCAGTGTGATGGTTTCAATCAATAATGGAAAAAAAAGAAAGAAATAAGAACTTATTGAAATGTGTGTTTGATTGTTTTTGTCCTTCACAGTCTCTAAACGAGGAGATTGTAAGCAGAAAGAAGACGGTGGACCAGGCCATCAAGAACGGACAAGCTTTGCTCAAGCAGACCACAGGTGGGTGTCTGGTGGTCTTCGCCGATCCAGTCCGTCAGTAGTTGTTGGTTCCGGTTGACCTGGTTCTGGTCTTCCTCCCGCAGGAGAGGAGGTTCTGCTGATCCAGGAGAAGCTGGACGGCATCAAGTCTCGCTACGCCGAGATGACGGCGGGCAGCAGCAAAGCGCTGCGAACACTCGAGCAGGCGCTGCAGCTGGCCACGCGATTCGCCAGCGCCCACCACGATCTTAACCAATGGCTGGACGCCGTGGAAGCTGAGCTCAATGACGTGGAGCCTGATGCCTCCCCAGCCTATCAGGAGCGACAGAAGGTACGTCAGTGGCTTTCAAACGAGGCTCTTTTGTATCTTTAAAAACAAATATATATATATATATATATATTGTTTTTTAATTTGTAGGAGTTAAAGAAAGTTTCCGCTGAGAAGCGTCTGGTTTTGGACACACTCAACGAGGTGGGCAGCGCCCTACTGGATCTTGTGCCTTGGCGGGCGCGCGAGGGCCTGGACCGACTGGTCGCTGACGCCAACCAGCGCTACCGACAGGCCGACGACACCATCACACAACGGGTGCAGCTTGTGCAGGCCGCCATCCAGAGGTCGCAGCAGGTACTGCGGTTTTACTGCTACAAACGTTTTAATTTTCAGACATTTTTCAATTATCGTCTTTTTGTCCCAGTTCAATCACGCTTGTTAGTTTTTACCATTGTTAGTCAACCTCATCCCATTTTTATTTAGTCCATTTTTAGTTGACTATAAATCTAGCATTTTAGTCCAAGGAAACCTAATTTAATTTGTCTAATTTTAGTCAGGACAATCATTTTACCCCTGTATGTTTTTTTGTCATAATAATGTGGAACATTTTGGCTCTAAAACTACTATTTCACATAAAAACAATTCTCACCTTTTTGATGAAAAACAACTTCACGTACAATTACAGTGTGGCTACTGTAGCTCTATGCTATGAGCTAGTAAATTAGCCAGCATTAGTTAGCGGTCCGATTAACATTATTATATTGCCGTTGGATTAATGTTACGTTCTAATTGTATATTTTTTTTTTACCTTTCGCCGTGAATCCACCTCCTGTCTGTCCTATGTGTTTGTGCATGTTGCACTTGCTCGCTGCAGATTTGAAAGGTGATGTGTCGTGTCACAGTGACAGATTAGCAGAGACAAGATTTTACAAAATCATATCATTTTCATCTCTTTTTTTGTTTATATACTAAAATGAATGTCCATAGATTTTAGTCCCGTTTTTATTAAATGAAGTACATTTTAATTTTGTCTTCATTAGTCAACGAAAATGCATACTGATTTAGTCTGTTATTTTTTTTATTAATTAGGGTTTTAGTCTAGTCTAGTTTTAGTCTGGTGAAAAATGTGTGTTGACTAAATTATTTTTGTTTTTAATTTTCTTTGACAATATTAAATCTCGCTTCCGTTGGATTATTTCAAGTTGTTTTGAGTTTCTTATCGCCATTGTTATTTCAGTACGAGGAAGCTGTGGACGCGGAATTGGCCTGGGTGGCCGAGACGGAGCGCAAGCTGGCATCACTGGGCCCGCTGAGCTTGGAGCCTGACGTGACGGTAGCCCAGCTGCAGGTCCAAAAGGCCTTTAACATCGACATCATCCGCCACAAGGACACCGTGGACCAGCTGCTCGTCACCAGAGACGACATCCTGGAAACGTGCAGCGATGCCCAGAAGGACGCGCTGATGGTGAGGAAGCCACATCAGCCGCAAACTGACAAACTTTTTAATTCCTATCTTGTCCTCCAGGTGAAGACCGACGCCTTGAGCGCCCGCTACGACGCCGTCAACCAGATTCACAGCGAGCGCTTCGCGGCCCTGGAGAAGGCTCAGGTGCTGGTGGCCCGCTTCTGGGAGACCTACGAGGAACTGGAGCCTTGGCTGGGCGAGACCGAGACCCTCATTGGGCAACTGCCGCCGCCCGCCATCGACACGGACGCCCTGCGCCTTCAACAAGACCAGATGAGGGTAAAAAAAAATAATTAAATAAAGCGACTACTTTTTTCCAGAGTCAACATGTCTTCATCATCGCTCTCTTTTTTTTGGGCGTGTGGGTTTGTGCTCTTTAATTCACCTTAAACCTGTTTTTAAAAAATCCCCTACCCTTCACCTTAACCGGATACTTCAGAGTCCCGCCAGAGTCGTGAAGTTGTCAGGAGACCAGAGGAAGGATCAAAAGAAAGAAACAAAGTGAAATCCAGCACCAACCGCACACCCACCTACCACCCACAGAGTTACAAAACCAGAATATTTCACCAACCCCAGAGACATATCAATTCCAACAGATTAGGGAGACCTCAAGAGACCAGAGGAAAGACTAAAGAAAGGAAGGAAGGATCGATGAAGCAATCTATCGAATCAACTGCTAATTCTGTCTACCTTTATGTCCAGCTGCTGAGAGAGTCCATCGCCGAGCACAAGCCGCACATCGACAAGCTCCTCAAGATCGGACCCCCGATGGCCGAGCTGAGCGCGACGGAGGGCTCACGGGTGATGCAGTGCTACGGCGAGGCCGAGCGCCGCTACCTGGCCATCAAGGAGGAGGTGAAAAGTCGCGCGGCGCTACTGGACGAGGCCGTGTCGCAGTCTGCTCAGGTAGGACAAACGTCACAAGAAGTGTGAGCACTAAATAGCACGTGTGTTTTTGGTGATGATAATCAAGAATGTTCTTCTATTTTGCTTCACATCATAAGTTGCTATCAGAGGTGGGGTCGACAATTTTAGGACTTGGATCATGACTTGAACTGTATGACTAAATATGGCACACTTTCCGAATATCTCAAAGGCACGTTAGAAAATGTGTTGATCTGATGTAACTGTAAGTGTGGAACTATTAACTAAAGATTTAAGTACTCAAACAAATATCAGGAAAAACCTACTAGAACAGTTGAAATTTCTTTGGAGTTTACCAGGGGAACTTTAACAGGTGTTCGAATGTGATTTGTTCATTTTGAACACAGCCACACCCCCAGTTGTCAAAGGGTGCGCACACTTGTGCAACCCCTTTATCTCAGTTGTTTGTTTTTACTAAAAGTTTTCAAACGTAATCTTGGTGTATTTGGCATTTACAGAGGGGGTGTGTAGACTTTTTATATGCACCTGACCGACTGCCACCTCTGGTTGCCGCTGTCCATTTTTTTTTGCACTGTGAAGGCATGTGTCAGATTTAACGGCTTGTGTTGTTTCTCCACCCTCCATCCAACCTCCAACCGTCCGTTTGTCCGTCCGTCCACCTCCACCGTGTCCTAACCCTCCTTGTCCGTCCTTTAACTGTACCGTCTCCAACATGTCGTTTTGTCCCGTCCGCCACGCCGTCACGCCCCGTCGGTTGTGTGTTGTCGCCACATGTCACCACCACCACCTCCACTTTTCTCCATGGTCACTGCTCACTGCTCTCATCCAGCTGGTGGAGGTAAGACGGACTGCAGCTTTCTCACATGCTTTCCTCCTACGCACAATTTGGTTGATATTCAGTTTTGGTCCTCTTTAGAATAAATGAATGTAAGCATTTTAGTTGTACTACCTGATGCAAATGTTGACCCTATTTTTAGAAAAAGCAGAAAATGCCAAAAGGGACATTTTGGAAATGAAGCGCGACCAACAAAATGCTGACAAGGCACTGAATGCCTTCACGTTGAACTCATTTGCTCCCAAAAACGTATAAAAATGTCCTATTTTAAGTATTGCCATGGTCACAAAAACGTATTTATGCGTTTTTTATGTTTTTTTTTTTTTTAATGCAAGAGCATACAGAAAGCTTTGATGCAGCCTCTGGCCTGATGAGGACGCTTAAAGCAATGGTAGTTATTACAAACGGCCAGCAGGCGGCATCAGAGTATAAAAGCTCAACCAGGGCCATGCTGCAAAAGAGCTCTTTTTACCAGTGTTTTCACCAGATTTGTGAATAATGATGGAACTTAGCTATATTCTAATGCTAATTGCTGCAAAATGGAAACAGATAGAAATTTACTTTTTTTTCCCTGAGGAAAGAAGAGACTCTAATCTTTCTTTTGGTGGTTCAATGTTTTATAGCAATAGAATACAATATTCTGTGGGCCTTGCAAAATTAGTCAAACTCCATTAAAACAGCCAGAAGCAAAGAAGGGTTGCTTGGGTGAAAATGGCTGCGAGTGAATGAGTTAATTAACTAATTACTTTTAGTTGTAAAGATTAAACTTGGGCTTTTTTTAGGCATAGCATACCAAATAAAGAATTGAGAAGAAAAGTTAACTGCATTGCTTAAACAAAAAAGGTGAGCGTGTCAGTTTAGCTCAGTGCTAAAGTTACAATCCAATTTTACGTTGTACAGAATGTAAATAAATATTGAACATCTGGTACGGATTTGATGTTTTTAAATGATTGACAGAAAATGTTTCTGCAATGAATCAACACAGCTTTTAAAAAATAAGGTGAAAATTACACACATACACATTTTGCCGAGTCTTGTGAACGCGTAAGGAGAGCAATTTTTGGGGTTTGATAATGCAAACATTTCTATCAGATTAATCAATGGGATAATCGGGAAAATAATTGGTTCTCAACTCCAGCCCTCTTAAGTGTATATTCCACCTTAGCGACCTCCTCGCCCTCACCTCCCCCTGCAATTCCCCTCTTTGCAGTTCCACGACAAGATGGACCCCCTTCTGGAGACCCTGGAGGCGGCCGCGCAGCGCCTTCGCCAGCCTCCTCCGGTGGCGGCCGAGGTGGACAAGATCCGCGAGCAGCTGGCCGAGCACCGGGCGCAGGGCCTGGAGCTGGACAAACTGCTGCCCAGCTTCTCCGCCCTCTGCGCCCGAGGAGAGGAACTCATCGGCCGGGCGGCCCACGACGACCCGGCTGCTCAGGGTGAGTGAGGAAATGAGGAACTATTGGACGATGGAAACCAGGAAGTAGCCCAATTAACTCTTGTTTTTGACCCTGCAACCAATCGCGAACGCCTGTGAATAATTAATACACCTCCAAAAGGAATTTGTAACTTTTTTTTTATCGTTAATTTAAAATTAAGAGAGGATCATAAAGCATCAAAATCATACTTCAAGCATATATGCAATTATGAACCCATGTTATATAAATGACTATATTCAGTAGTTCAATTATGTAAGACTGTCATGAGACTCATTAAGGCTGAATTGATGCTTTTAAATGAGCATGATAAATTATCCCCTGCCAGCCGTCCATTCCCGCCTGCTGCGCCTGCGCTCGCTGTGGGACGAGATCCGACAGCGCGCCGAGGAGCGCGAGGGCAAGCTCAACGACGTGCTGGACCTGGCCGGCAAGTTCTGGGCGGACGTGGCTGCACTGCTGAGCACGCTGCGCGACTCGCAAGACATCGTCAAGGAGCTGGAGGACCCCGGCGTGGACCCCTCGCTCATCAAGCAGCAGATCGAGGCCGCCGAGGTAGGAGAATGCGTGGTTGGTACTCCTTAACTCGCAGCCTTTTTCAATGAAGCAACCCCCTTCGCTCCCGGCTGTTGAACTGGATTTTGACTGATTTTGCAAGGCCCGCAAAATATTATTTTCTATTGCTATAAAAACATGGAAGCTACCAAAAGAAACATTAGAGTCTCTTCTTTCATCAGAATAAAAAAAAAGGATATTTCTATCTGTTTACGTTTTGCAGAAATTAGCATTATAATATAGCTATAACTGTGGGGGAAACAGCTTTATTGCAACATGGTCCTGGTTGATCTCTTATACTCTGCTGCCACCTGCTGGCCATTTTTTTTAAATAACTACCATTGCTTCATTCATTCTCTTCAGTTCAGAGGCTGCATCAAAGACTTCTGTATGCTTTAGCATAAAAAACAAAAAAATGGATAAATACGTCTTTGGGAACATGGTAATATTTAAAATAGAACGTATTTATACATTTTTGGGATAACAGCAGAGGCACTGTTGTGTATAAAAAATAAAAAAAGTATGCTAATCATGGATATTAGAGTGTTTTACCTCGTCGTGTATCCAGCATGGATGACCAAAGTGGTTCTCAAGCCATTTATATTTGAATTGACTGTTTCCGTGGTCTAGGCCATCAAGGCGGAGACGGACGGCTTGAGAGAGGAACTGGAGTTTGTCAGGACCCTCGGGGCTGACCTCATCTTTGCCTGCGGAGAAACCGAGAAACCCGAAGTCAAGAAGACCATCGATGAGGTGAATAGCAAACATGTGACATGCTCAAGAGTTGCTGAGAAAATTCAGAAAGGGCTTGAAGACTTTGCGTTTCGGTTCCTTATGCTTTGTTTTTTTGTTTTTGTTTTTGTAACTCTCAGATGAACGGCGCCTGGGAAGGTCTGAACCGGACGTGGAGAGAGAGGATGGAGAGACTGGACGAGGCCATGAGCGCCTCGGTGCAGTATCAAGATGCACTGCAGGTGACTGCATTCTGAAGTGTCCTTTTGAAGCCAACAGCAAAAACTCGACGGTGATGATTGTTGCGTATTTTGCAGTCCATGTTCGACTACTTGGACAACGCGGTGATCAAACTGTGCGAAATGTCGACGGTGGGCACCGACCTGGGAACAGTCAAGCACCAGATTGAGGAGCTCAAGGTTGGCATCTGAAATGCTTACGTGACGCTTTATTTCAGTAGAACTGAATGAGGTCTTTTGTGGCGTTTGCATGGAGCAGCACTACAAAGTGGACGTGTACCAGCAGCAGATCGACATGGAGAAGCTTTGCCACCAGGGGGAGCTGCTGCTGAAGAAGGTTTCCGATCAGACCGACCGGGACATGATCCAGGAGCCGCTGATCGAGCTGCGCCACCTGTGGGACAACTTAGGGGACAAGATCACCCAGAGACAGGTATGCAAACCACTCATGATGACGATGATGATGATGATGATGATGATGATGAAGAAGAGACTTCCGCATCCGAGCAACTGCTTTAACCGCAAGCTGTTTTATTCTCACCACAGCACAAGCTGGAGGCGGCCCTGCTGGCCCTGGGTCAGTTCCAGCATGCCCTGTCTGAACTGCAGGCCTGGCTGAGTCACACGTACACCACCCTGGACACACAGCGACCAATCAGCTCAGACCCCAAGGCCATTGAAATCGAACTGGCCAAACATCATGTGAGTTTCTCTCACCCCCCCCCCCTCTTTTTTTTGCCTTCTAAATAGCTCTAAGCAATTAATTGTATTGCTCAATTCAACTTTTTTTCATAAGCGTCCCATGTAGTTTAAATCACGTCACTTTTAAAGTCATAAACCTTCAAAGTCAACAATACTAAAGTAGAACATCAGGATGTTGGACAGAAATTTTAATTATGTTGAGTAACACAAAATATTTTTTTATCTGATTAATTGATGGGATAATCGATAGAACAAAAATAAAAAAATATATAAAAAACCTTAAGAAAAACGTATTTTTTTTAAATCTCATTTTTGTGAAAAAAACAACAACATTTATTTTATACATACAGTACAAGTGATTATTTAGCTACTTTTTGAGGCAACATTTCTGAATCCTTGGTTCCAGGTTTTGCGCAACGACGTGCTGTCCCACCACGTCACGGTGGATGCGGTCAACGCAGCGGCCGCCGAGCTGCTGGAGTCGTCCCCCGGGGACGAGGCCAGCCACCTGAGAGAACAACTGGACCAGCTTAACCACAGCTGGCAGAACCTTCTGCTCAAGACGCAAGAGCGGCAAAAGTTGCTTGAAGCCGCCTTGCAGCAGGTCAAAATCCTTTTACTTTACATACAGCTCCCAAAAAAAATGACCCTGAAACTACCGGATCTCATTTTAAATGCTGTTCTTGTAGGCGGAGGGCTTCCACGGCGAGCTGGAGGAGTTCCTCCAGTGGATGAGGCGCACGGAGAGCCAGCTGTCTGCAGCCAAGCCCACTGGAGGTCTCCCCGAGACGGCCAGGGAGCAACTGGAGCAGCACATGGTGACTAAACTAAATGCATCTTTAAAACCAGCTCCATGGACCCCACATTTTTTAGGCATGAAAAAATTACCTTCAGATAGCGAGAGACATAAGCAGAGCACGTAAAACAAAACCGCAACAACATGCATATAACATGTACACATTTATGGTTCCATGTTACATATACAGCTGGATTTTGCTTCCGGCTGTTTGACTAGATTTTGACTGATTTTGCAAGGCCCACATAAAATTGTGTTCTATTGCTATAAAAACATGGAACCTATCAAAAGAAAGATTACAGTTATTTAGGAAAAAAATAAATTTGTATGTTTTGCAGCAATTAGCATTAGAATATAACTAAGTTTCATCAATATTCACATTTCTGGTCAAAAAGAGCTTGTTGCAACATGGCCCAGTCCAGGGTTCGGGTTCTCTTACACTCTGCTGCCACCTGCTGGCCGTTTTTTTTGGGTAATAATTACCATTGCTTTTGTGTCAGAAGCTGCATCAAAGCCTTCTGTTAGCTCTTGCATAAAAAAAACATAAACATATAAATAAGTTTTTAGGAGTGAAGGACAAAGTATTAAAAAACGTATTTACACGTTTTTGGGGTTGGATGAATTAAATGAACACTTTTTAAAAATCTTTTGTACCTGTTGTCCACAGGAGCTCCAAGGCCAGCTGACCCAGCGGGCCGACCAGTACCACCGGCTACTGGACGCCGGAGAGTCCATGCTTCTGGCTCGCGGTGGAGAGGATGCGGGACCGGGGACCACGCAGACCCAACAGAACCTGGCCATTCTGCAGAACAAGTGGGCCAGCCTCAACACCAAGATGGACGACCGCCGGGTAAGCCGGGTTTGTCGTTTTGGCGACAGTCGGTCAGTTCACGTGCCTGACTGTGAACTGTCGCCCACGCAGGGCAAGCTGGAAGAGGCTCTCTCGCTGGCGACCAGTTTCCAGACTTCCCTGCAGGACACCATCAACTGGCTGACGCAGGCCGAGCAGACCCTCAACATGGCCCAGCCGCCCAGCCTCCTCCTGGACACGGTCCTCTTCCAGATCGACGAGCACAAGGTAGGTGGCCGAGCACGACAAACTGCTTTTGTCCTTTCACGCACTTCTCTTGGTGCTTTTTGCAAACATTTTTTCTCTTTCTGGCCTGCCCCGTCCGTGTTCAGGTTTTCGTCAACGAGGTGAATACGCACCGCGAGCAGGTTCTAGCCCTTGAAAAGTCCGGCTCCCAACTGCGCTTCGCTAGCCTGAAGCAGGACGTGGTCCTCATTAAGAACCTGCTACTAAGTGTCCAGGCCCGCTGGGACAAACTGGTCCAGAGGTCTCTGGACCGTGGGCGGCACCTGGACGAGGCTCGCAAGCGGGCCAAGCAGGTACTTAACCGGGATGACTAATTAGTTTTTCCACTGAGAGAACTATATCAGGATTTTTGGTGGCAAAGCACTTATTTTTAATTTTAATAAACAAACAAAAAACTTGATCTTTCTATAGTTCCACGAGGCCTGGAGGAAGCTGACCGATTGGCTGGAGGAGGCCGAGAACCGACTGGACTCTGAGCTGGAGATCCCCAACGAACCGGACAAGATCAAAGCGCAGCTGACCAAACACAAGGTACGGAAATCCTGTGAGCGCTGACGTCCCTCACGTTGGACATCCCGATGCCTCACGTCCCGCCTCACGTCCCGCCTCACGTCCCGCCTCACGTCCCGCCTCACGTCCCGCCTCACGTCCCGCCTCACGTCCCGTCTCGGTCGGCCTTGCAGGAGTTCCAGAAGGCGCTGGGCTCCAAGCAGCCCGTCTACGACACCACGGTGCGGTCCGGCCGGGCCATGCGCGACAAAGCTCAGTTGCCGGCCGACACCCAGAAACTGGACCACCTGGTTGGCGAAGTCCGTGACAAGTGGGACACCGTCTGTGGGAAGAGCGTGGAGAGGTAAGGGGAGATTTTAGACAAATCGGGGGTTTGTAAGTAAGGCGTGCTGTTAATTCATTAGAATTCAATTTTTAAAATAAGGGTGTCAAAATGAGTGCGTTCATTTTGCGTTTATTTAAAGTTCCTTTAACGGCAGCGCAATTCATGACCGCGCCTTACTTGCAAAAAGCCTGTGCCGGGGGGATTCCAGCCGCAACACAGTAGACACGCCCACGTCAATATTATTGCATATATTTGTGGAGAATGGCGTCAAGTTGTATTTTACACTTTTGAAATTGTGCAGAATTTCACAAATTACTTCATGTGAAAGGAAAAATGCCGAGCACTGAGCTGTCACCAATGTCTTACAAATGCAATTATGCCATCTAGTGGCAGAAAAATGACCTCAACACAAATCAATATCGCACTCGTTTTTTACAGTATAGTACATCTTTTTAATTTTAACTCAATTTTATGAACTATTTTAGAATTGCTGTATCATTGACTAAACAATGCAGCTTTATTTCTATTAGTTTAATTTATTTTCCAGTTATGTTAACGAGAGTATGACAACTGCAAAATTTGCAATTCATCGTAAATTAACTATTGAAGTTGTGTGATTCATTACGATTAAAAATATGAATTGCCTGCCACCCCTAGTTTTAAATAATACTGCATC
The DNA here is from genome assembly GCF_054856555.1 of Leptonotus elevatus. Lineage (NCBI taxonomy): Eukaryota > Metazoa > Chordata > Actinopteri > Syngnathiformes > Syngnathidae > Leptonotus > Leptonotus elevatus. Next base: position 2,548,174 of record NC_141257.1, on the reverse strand, counting down.
CACATATCGTTGCAATAGCATCATAAATACAAATTTTTTTTTTATAATTGATGTTTGTCATCCACCAGGCAACACAAGCTGGAGGAGGCTCTGCTGTTCTCGGGTCAGTTCGCCGAAGCCCTCCAGGCTCTGGTCGACTGGCTGTACCGCGTGGAGCCTCAGCTGGCTGAAGATCTGCCCGTGCACGGGGACCTGGACTTGGTTTCCAACCTCATGGACTCCCATAAGGTGCCGACGTTAGCCATTTAAGCTGTCGCAGTCGTAGCTTAAAAGCCAAAAACTGCCACGGCCTTTTTGAGTTCTTTTCGTGTTTTTAACGGTTCGACATTCCATGACGCGCCTTCAACAACGCCACCTTCTGTCCGAAAACCTGTTCCAGGCCTTCCAGAAGGAGATGGGCAAGAGGACGGGCAGCGTTCAGGCCCTGAAGCGCTCGGCGCGAGAGCTCATGGAGACGGGTCGGGACGACACGGCGTGGGTCAAAGTTCAGCTGCAGGAGTTGAGCAACCGCTGGGAGACGGTGTGCGCTTTGTCCGTCACCAAGCAGACGCGACTGCAGCAGGCGCTCAAACAGGTAACAAATGAAAAATACTTCTTCAGTCTCATTGTCTTGTCCATAAAATGAAAAGACTGGCCGAGATGATGCCAATGAGTTTTTTGTTTTGTTTTTGTTTTTGTGCACGTGTCAGGCGGAGGAGTTCCGCACGGCGGTGCAGATGCTGCTGGAGTGGCTGTCGGAGGCCGAGCAGAGCCTTCGCTTCCGCGGCGTTCTTCCCGAGGAGGCGGAGACCCTCCAGGCGCTGTTGCACGCCCACCGCCAATTCCTGGGCACCGTGGAGGAGAAGAGGGCCGAGGTCAACCGGGCGGCGGGCATGGGCGAGGCCATCCTCACCCTGTGCCACCCGGACTCCATCACCACCATCAAGCACTGGATCACCATCATCCGGGCACGCTTTGAAGAGGTGGGTCGGGAGACATTTGGGGCGGATGGCGGACAGGCGGGGGGGGGGGGGGATGGGGGGGGGGGTAATTGTCTTTCCATCTTATGACATGTCAAGGTCATAGGTGGCCTAAGGGTGCATCTTCACGCCGTACAAGAAGGTACGCTAAGTGTCCTATTTACGTGCGCGTAGGTACTGACGTGGGCCAAGCAGCACGAGCAGCGTCTGGAGGCGGCGCTGACCGAGGTTCTGAACAACGCCAACCTGCTGGAGGAGCTGCTGTCGTGGCTCCAGTGGGCCGAGACCACCCTGGTGCAGAGAGACATGGAGCCCCTCCCGCAGGACATCCCCCAAGTCCAAGGACTCATCACGGAACACCAGGTCGGCATGTGGACAGATTCAAACCTCGACTATTGACACTGCGTTATTATAATTTTGCAATTTTCATTTTTCTTAGTTTTAATTAATTTTCAGGGTGGTTCTGTTCGTTTTTATTAGTTTTAGTTCTTTCATAAATGCTTAGTTTTCATTTAGTTTTAGTTTAAAAAAAAATGTGTATTACTTAACAGCATGCTAAAAGTACATCTGCTTAAAATCACATTTAAAATCATCCCCAAAGCTCATGCATTAAATTAATAATCAATTACCAGAGACTAAAGCAAAGGGCATGTTCACTATAATTATAGTTAGTTTTGTAAACGTAAAATGTAGTTTCAGTTAGTTTATTTAAAAAAAAAAAAAAATATATATATATATATATATTTTTTTTTTTTTAATTTTAATTTATTTATTTATTTTTCGTTAATGAAAATGTTTTTTGAATTTTTGTTTTTTTCCTTAGGGTTTGTTAACTAAAATAATCTTAACTATGACACACCATTATGATTTTCAAAACAAGTTAGGAGTACCATTTACGGTATATGAGCTCCCTCTAGTGGTACATAAAAAAAAATCACTGTATTAAATGTTTATTTTCTGATCTGTAAAGAGTCCTTGGTGTCCTGAAAGGTGCTGTATAATAACAAAAAGAATTAACTGAAAATAATGAATCGTCCTGTAACTTTGACAGTTTCTCCAATGGTCCAGGAAATGTTGTCCAATTCCAACAGTTATAATCAATAAATATACATAATTTATAGAAGCTATTAAGACAATTACATTTAAAGACAACAATCTATTCATTGGTACATTATTCAAATCCACGGCCTTCATTTTGATCCGTACATATTAATCATATACGCATGAACTAATACCCAAATATTGATTGCGCTCGATGTAAATGTTGTGTCTGTGTCAGATGTTCATGGAGGAGATGACGAGGAAGCAGCCGGACGTGGACAAAGTGACCAAAAGTTACAAAAGGAAACCCGTCGAACCTCCCAGCAGCCTGGCGGAGAGGAGAGCGGGCCGTGAGTGATAGATGGATTATTTCTCGGGATTACGCCGATACCGCCTTTACAGGCCAAGTACGAGCCGAGTCATCTGGTATTGATCATTTTTTTCTAAATGATTGGTCCACTCCAGGGCGGCAACAACAGCAGCAACAGCAGCAACAGCAGCAGCATCAGCATCAGGCCTCGATGCAGGTGCCAGGAACCAACCCGCGACTCAACCAGCTGTGTGCCCGCTGGCAGCAAGTTTGGCTTCTGGCGCTGGACCGGCAACGGAAACTCAACGACGCTCTGGACAGACTGGAGGAGGTACGAGACAGCGTCAAGTTTCATCCTCAAATACACAATGTTTGATCGTAGTTTTGAGTGGCGTCAAACAAAAAGTACATTTTCCCTTTTCCTTTGATTTGCATTCTTCTTAATTGAGCCTTTTGCATGTGCTTGCGGCAGCTCAAAGAGTTTGCCAACTTTGACTTTGACGTGTGGCGCAAGAAGTACATGCGCTGGATGAACCACAAGAAGTCGCGCGTCATGGACTTCTTCCGGCGCATCGACAAGGATCAGGACGGGAAAATAACGCGGCAAGAGTTCATCGACGGCATCCTGGCATCCAGTGCGTCCAACACACACACACACACACACACACACACACTCGGATGTGGACTATATTACGTTTCCCTTCATCTGACCATTAGCGTGGATTTTAAACATAGAAGGGCCAAAACATCTCTTACGAAAATTAAACTGCACACAAAAAAACAACTAGCCACCAGAGGGTGCTAGAACTGCACAAATAGAAATTAACCTGACTTTTTTTAACAGATAATATCGTGACGTGACAATATTGTGGCAGTTTTAATATCACAATATTGCCATTATCGTTACATCCCTAATTGACGCGTGTGTACAATTCTCTACGTTGAATTTTCCCCCCTGCAGAGTTCCCCACCAGCAAGTTGGAGATGACGGCAGTGGCGGACATCTTCGACCGAGACGGCGACGGCTACATCGACTATTACGAGTTTGTGGCCGCCCTGCATCCCAACAAGGACGCCTACAGGCCGACCACAGATGCCGATAAGATCGAGGACGAGGTGAGTGTGCGCACCTGACCGGCAGGTGGGGGGGGGGGGGGGGGGGGCTGCTTTCGCACTCCGTCAATAATAACAACAAGGGGGTTGGTAATTGCGTATAAAATGCAAACAGAGGCTCACAAAGCATCAGAGATTCAGTCATTACAATACACACACACGCAAAAAAAGAATCAATCGTCTTAGCTAGCACGCTAGCCTAAATAGAAGCTAAAGGTTTCTTCTTCTCGTGATGTGGTTCAGGTGACTCGGCAGGTGGCGCAGTGTAAGTGTGCCAAGCGGTTCCAGGTGGAGCAAATTGGGGAGAACAAATACCGGGTAAGCTAAAACCCACTTTTTTTTTACTTCTCATATATTACTGAATAATTCTCATGTTTGCGGCATAGAAATTGGTTGTTGTTTTTTTTTTTTTTAAAAAGCATGATCCACCATTAGAGACTGTTTGACCCACTTGTGAATAACTTGACATTTGTCTTTTTAACCAGAAGGAAGCGATTAACAATCTAACCTCATTTGCATGCGTTTGTCACGCGCGCGCGTCTCACCTTCACGCGCTCATCACATGACATCGGATGAGAACATGTTTTTTTATTTATCCTCTCATGTTTTCTTGACCCCACCATGTGGTCTCGCCTCTCTCGTCTGGAGGAGATCACCAAATGCGCACCTCACACTCTAACCTCATGTTTTATATTTAGAAATGTTCTCATCCCGCTCTAATCTCGGCTTAGCGGACGAGATGAGGTCCCGACGCGCACCTCGTGCTGTTTTCCCACGCTTTCGCCCCGTTGTCACATCGTGTGTGTCTGCTCATGTTTTGTGTGTCACTCCCACTCGTAACTCACGTCACACTCCAGTAGCGTATTTGATAACGCGCAGCGGTGCCTTCGACTTGCGAGTTTTTCAAGATACGAGCCACGAGCTTAATGCTAACACGCAATGGAAAGGCTAATGGAAGTAGCATGAAGGCAGCAATCGTTTTAAAACTTTAATCGACTTGTATTTGAGCACATTCTTTATCCTCTCCATTTATTTCAATGGAGGAAATCTGATTTGAGGAGTTTTGAAGTTGCAAATGAGCAATTGGAGCTCTTAAGTCAAGGCGCCGCTGTCCCATGAAAATGAAAGCGCCTCCACAGGCTTGTTGTTGTTGTTTTTATATTGTTGTCATTTTTGTTGTTTCGATCGTCATCTCTTCCTTTCTTTCTTTTGTCTTTTGTGTTTCCGTGCGCCGCCTGTGCCGGATTTTTTGTAGTTCTTCCTCGGAAACCAGGTAACGCCACTTCTGATGCTGTCATTGGACGTGCGAAATCTGCTTCCTCGCCTTCACAATCCTATTTATTGCAAAAATGAATTTGGCTCCAAAATGGACACTTATACACAAATGTAGAAAGTGCAGCAATTCGTTCTGCAATATGATGAACAACAACATTGTTATTTTGTTGTTTTGTTTCCAAAAGCAAGCAAAGCAAAATATGAAACGGTGGTCGGAAGCAGGTTTCAGCACCCTTGTTTTGTAAAGTGATAATCCCGCAAGTGTTTTTCTGTGCTTTGGACTGACGCTGGTGAAGGAATCAGGCTGCCGGAAGGGAAGGCAATTCCTTCTTCTTCTTCTGTCGTGGGCTCGCTGCAGACTTCTGCTTTTACCTCAAAGAAAAAGTCTGCTCGTTTTCTGCATATTTTATTGTTGAAATCAATCGTTTCTAAAGCGTTTAAGTAAAGGTTAATACAAAATTAAATGGGGGAATGTTTTATTTAAATTGTCACATGATTTTTTTTAATTTAAATTCATTCAAATTAATCATTTTTGAAGGTGAAAAATATAATAAATATTTTTTTTTTGGGGTCAAACTTGTAATTGTATTTGAAAGTTACAAGGTATCACTATTTAAAATGATTTTTAAATATAAAAAAAGTTGAATTTTATAATTGATTACACGAGGTCATGTAATCTCTAAAAAAAAAGCTATCACACTAACACTGTTGACCTTTTACTTTGTTATACCATGCAAATATTGACACTTTTTTCTTTTCATGTGGAATTGATCTCAAGCCTATCGATTTATATTTTTTCGTGGCCTTGCTCAAAAATGACACGCGTGATGATGTCATGGCTTCCATTGGGAGATTGTGGCTGAAAATGGTCTTTCCGGTGCATGTTGACCTGCATGGCTGCTTGATTTGGTGCGACTCGAGACGCGGTTCAAGGCCTCCTCGTCTTGACGGCTCGTCTTTCTCTGCGCAGTTCGGCGACTCGCAGCAGCTCCGGCTGGTGCGCATCCTACGCAGCACCGTCATGGTGCGGGTGGGCGGAGGCTGGATGGCCCTGGACGAGTTCCTGGTCAAGAACGATCCATGTCGAGGTGAGTCCCCCCAAAAAAAATGGCGGTCAGCAGCATCCATATCAAGAAACAGAATTTGTCGTTTGTCTTTTTCCTTGGTGTTTGATGTCGGTTACTGTGCAGTCCAGTCCGGTTCGGTTCTGTTTCCATTTACAGACGGCAAACTATTTCATACTTTACATTTGATGTTGTTTTTAATTAATTGGAATTAATAGAAGTAGTTTATCATGAAAATTAAATGAGAATTTATTTTATTTACATGTATTTTTAATGTATTTTTTTGGTTGACATTTTCCGTTCATTTTCTATTGTTTACAAACATATGTATCTCAAGACAATTGTACAATTATTTTTATTTAATTAATATAATTATATTTACTATTTATATTACTTGTGTTCATTTATTATTTATTTAATTAATATAATTATATTTATTATTTTACTTTTTTATTTATTTATTTAATATAATTATATTTAGTACTTATATTACATTTATTTTTTTAATATTACATTCATTTTTTATATATTTAATTAATATAATTATATTTATTTTTTATATTACTTTTTTATTATCTATTTAATTAGTATAATTAGATTTATTATTTATATTACTTTTTTATTATTTATATAATTATATGTATTATTTATGTGACTTGTATTTATTTTTCTGTTTGATCAATGTAATTATATTTATTTATATTACTTTTATTTTTTATTTGTATAATTTATATAATTATATTTATTACTTATATTACTTTTATTTTTTATTTATTTGATTAATATAATTATATTTATTATTTATATTACTTTTATTCAGTTATTATTCCTCTTATTTATTTATTTATTTTAGATACAATTATTACTCGATTTCCCCCCCCGCTTCTCCTTATACAATACACAACATTTGTGAACGAGACATTTTTTGTCGTGTTTTTGTGTCCATGTGAGCGTGTGTCCGTCTCGCGGCCGCCTTTTGTCACATTTGATGACTCGTGAGTCGTATCAAGTAGCGCATGATGCATGCTCCTCCCTCCCTCCCTCCCTCTCCTCCTTTTCTTCCTCCCTCCTTCCACTCCTCTTTCTTCCTCCAGTTCAACATCCCGGACTTAAGATCCTTCGCTCCGACTCCAGTAGCTCCATCTCATCTCGTATAGGTTGGACTTCTCCTTCTCGCTCGTTCGCTCTCGAGAAGCTCGCGCCGCGACTTTTCTGTCGTCTCTTTTTCTCCTCCCTTTTGTTGGTTTTGCTCACGAATGTTGTGATCCCTTCGATTCTCACGTTATCGTTTGTCCTGACGTGGCTGGTTGCTGCTGTGTGTGTGTGTGTGTGTGTGTGTGTGTGTGTGCGTGCGTGTGTGCGCGCGTGTGCGCCTGCGTGTGCGTGTTTCACATTGTCTCCTGTGTCTCTCAGTGGCAGTCACTCCAGGCTATTTCTGCTGCAGAGGTATCTACCCTTCCTCTCCTCTCTCTCCAGCCGTTCATCCATCCTTCCATCACCATCCATCCATCTTTAATTCACACCGCTGCGCATTGACTGTCTTGACAGTGTGTGTGTGTGTGTGTGCGTGTGTGTGTGTGTGTGTTTTGGAATTGCGGTCCAGTTTGTGCTCATACGGTTGTTAGCGCTGCTTGCTCAAAGGCCTCCCGAACGGGTTTTTCACTCTTTGTTAGTCCGCTTTTGTTGTTTTTGCTCGTTCGCGTCGAGTACTTGAGACCCGGGCGGGCCCGTTTTTCAACGTGGTTCCTCTCAAGTTTGACATTTTTGTCAATGGTCGACACAAGTACTAAGTTGGCCTTTTGATCTATATTTTTGTCACACAATGCACCTCAAGTGCTGATAAACATTCTTCAATGCGAACACTCGTGTTACATACTGTAGATGTACAAAGTCATGTTCGTAGTACTGATGACGCGCCGAAGCTAAGCTAAGCTAAGCTAATTGCTGCACTGCTGCTTACCGCCTGCATCTTGACCTTCCCGCGCACTTCTCATTCATTTTCTTCTCACTGCTCTTTTGATGATGAATATGAATATTGTTGATGATGATGATGATGATGATGATGTTTGTAGCTTGTGTAGGCTTGTTGTTGTCCGCTTGACGGGGGCTGCTGCGCTCTGTGGAGTCACCGAACGCTGCCCAGTGACAAACCGACACACGCATTTACTGGCACGCTGATGTTATTGGAGTGCAACGCCCGCAGAGGCCAACATTTATTTAGCCTCATCAAATGCAATCCACTCGAAAACAAACGCACCCATTCAAAATGAGCCCACCCACCCGAGCACGTGCAATGCTGCTAAACAAGCGTCCACTGCTAAGAAAGTGCCGGTGCTCTCTTTAGTTAATTTATTATTATTACCAATAGTTTTTGCTATTATTTCTAAAAATATATATTTTTTGTAGTATTATTTTAAACTATAATACATTTTTATTATTTCTCTTTTTAATATTAGTTACTGCTAATATTACTATTATTCGTGTTATCATTAATTTTATTTATTGATACAATTTTTTGTCCATAATTGTATTGTATTACTATTTTGACAATTTTTTTTAGATAATTATTTTTACAATTTTTATCATAATTACTAGATTCCTCTTTTACAAGTTATTTTTATTATTAATTTTAAAGAATTCTTTCTCACTATTTACTGTATTGCTACTATTTATCGTCAGTATTGTATGTTCATTATATTCATATTCCTTATTATGATAATGATTATTATGATTAGGAACATTATTTTATAGTTTATTTTTTTACTATTTATAATTACTTTTTTTTTTTTACTATCATTTATTATCATTTTTTTTTACTGGTTTCTTGCAGTATTTTATTATTTATTGATGTATTATTTTACTATTATGAGCTGCACTTCTCCCGTCCTCTGCCCCGCCCCCCGGAGACCTCTCGTGACGTTTGTGCCTTCTCACTGCGTTTGTTTTCCCAGCGCGCGGGCGCACCAACTTGGAGCTCCGAGAGAAGTTCATCCTTCCCGAGGGGACGCCGCAGAGCGTGTGCGCCCTGCGCTCGCGGGGCCGCCGCTCCAAGCCGGGCTCCCGTAACGCCTCGCCCACGCGCTCCTCGTCTTCGGCCTCGCACAGCGGCGCCTCGGCGCCCTCCACGCCGGCCACGCCCACCGCATCGGCCTCGTCCAGGGTAGGTGACATCGATTTTTTTGGGCACAAAACAAGAAAATAATAATAATATTTAATCAAATTATAAATAAGACCAATTTAAAAAATAGAAACACTATAATTATGTAAGTTCCTTTTGGAGCAAACAGAATTTATAATTATTTATTTATTTGTTTATTTATGTTGGCAAAGTTGGAGTGCAGCACGTGTACTGCGCAGGAGGTCAATCAATTATTTATCGATTAAAACAAAATAAAAAATATGAAAACAAATACAATTCTTTGAAACACTATAATTGTGAAAGTTCCTTTTGGATGAAACCAAATTTAATAAATGAGTTACTTTAAGAAGAAAAAAAAGTGCAAATGTATACATTTTAACAACTCAAAAATTTGTATTATGGTAATCTTTTTTTTTTTTTACGATTATGCTGATTTTGTAATTGTGGAGAGTAATAACTAAAATTTCAAGTAATTGCCATCTATAGGCAAATGTAACCCTTTTTGGGGGGTCACTCATTCATGATTTGTAGCTATTTACAGCAGTGGTCAGCAGGGGATCACATTAAAAAAAAAGAAATTCAAAACCTTCTGCCCTCTGGTGGAGGAGAATTGAATTGTTCCATGACGTGATGTGTGTTGTTGTGTGCTACCACGTTGTTCAACGTTGACATGTTTCTGGTCTTGTCTTGTTTTTGTCTCTCGTCGTCGTTAATCTTCCTTCACGCTTTTCTTTTTTTTTTCTGATCAACTCAACTTGATTAAAACCAAAATCCTTTCCCGCCAAATCAAACACTGTCACAATGACTCCACATCTGCACATCGCCTTGCGACACATTCACTTCCTGCCACGCCGCTTTTATTCCCTCGCTACTTCCTGCCTTCCTTTCTTGCTCTCCATCTTCACCTTGCTACTCCTTCCCGCTTCCTGACTTCCTCCCTGGCCCTCGCTACTTCCTGCCTTCCTCCCCTCAGTCGTCACACACTCACTCTCGTGACTACGCCAAGCCGTGGCTGGCGCACAGTAAAAGCGCCACGGCGAGCAAGTGTCAGTGCTGCCCGGATGTCGGCGGAGACGAGGTAACGCCGCACCACAAGACCACCCAGACATAAGAACATCCCACCTCCATCTCCCCTAGCCACCCCCCACCCCCCCTCCCCCCTCCCGCTAAAACGCCATTTCATCGCTAAAGCATTTTGATGTTCCATCATTTGATTGCATCACTTTTCAATGAATTAGTTAATGAAACGGTTTCAAGACCGACGATCGGAAAACAATCAACTCTGACGTTAATTACACGTTTGATATAGAATGTGTGTTTATTTTCTGTTTAATGTCTTGTTGTTCATGCTGCGTGTTGTCTTGCTAACATAATGCAATAACCTCCACTGGCCTGCAGGGGTCTTCGCGGAATATATATACTCTTGACTTTACTGTGGAATTTTGCACGTTTAAAAACTAAGCATTGGTGAAAGTATTTATTTATGTACGTATAATTTATTATGACTATTTTTACTAGCACTATTTTTGTTGTATTTTTTTAACCGTTATTATTATTATTAATTTTTTCTATTACTAGTAACATTATGTACAGTTATTGATTGTTACGACCGTTCTGTGTTTGAATTATATACTATACTATATCATATTCTATACATATTATTATATGATATTTTTCTATTGTATTCTATTATTAATTATATTATTAATTCTATTTTTATTTTTAATTACTGGTACTATTATTATGTATAGTTATGTATTGTTACGATCGTTCCATATTTTAACTATATATTATATACTATCTAATTATATATATACATATTATTATTATTAATAATAATAATATATTTTAATTTTATGATATTTCATATTATTCTATCATTGTATTTTAGTTGCTATAACAACACACACTGTTACAGAAATACGAGTTTAGTAGCACCCGACAAGGTAAGCTGACACTTCCTATCTCTTCCTGCAGGGGGCGTCATCAGGCTCCAAGCTGAAGCGTCCAACCTTCCACTCGAGTCGCGGCTCGCTGACCGGAGAAAACGGCGGGACGGCGCACGCCGCCGCCGCCAAACGAAGCGGTGAGACCTCAGCATCCGTTTGATTTCAAATTTCCCAAGTCACATGACGTGCTTAGTCATGACTTGACTGCGCTTGATTTGACTTGCTGCCTCGTGTGTCAAATAGTGCATCTTGTCCCTAACGCTTTCCCGTCCCCGGAACAGATCCCAAGCGAGCCGGCTCGTCGGCCAGCGGTCCCACCAGCCGCGCGGGCAGCCGGGCGGGCAGCCGGGCCAGCAGTCGTCGAGGGAGCGACGCCTCGGATGCCTCGGAGCTGCAGGACGCTCGCTCCGTCTGCTCCGACGCGTCCGACACCCCCCGCAGGCCCGGCGGGGGCGCCAAACCTTCCAAAATCCCCACCATCAGCAAGAAGGCGCCCAGTCCCAAAGCGCCCGCGTCCAGCAAGAAATAAGACCGGGAAAAGACATTGTTGCCAACACTTTCTGGCATCCATTTTGTGACCCCCCCAAAAAAATCCTGAAAAAAAAAAGAGGGCTTCTGGCGCCACGTGGAACACGAAAGGGAGGCGCAGGTGGGGTCACCGCGCTCATGGTTTGCAAAAATCTGAAAAATGGCGACATTTTACACAAGCTTCCAGGATCCTTGCGGTGGCGCAAGTGAGTCACTGCAGCAAGAAATAAGAAAATCATGTGTCAAGGAAAGTGACAAGCTTCCGCCGCCGTCGTTGTCCTTCCCGGCATACGCGACGTGCTGCGACAACACGCACACACAAAAACTCCTGATAGAATTCAGGATTTTTTTTTGTTTGTCTTGTGGGCCAGCAAATATGCATCACGGGAAGGCGCGGGGGCAGGCGGGGGCCGCCACCCACATTGACGAGGGAGCCGCGCCAGCTGCTGTGGTTTGGCGGCACGCCGCAAGAGCCCTTCCCGGCTTCCAACCAAGGGATGGCGCTAGTGAGTCATTTGCCTATATTACGTACCCAACGGCACGTCATTTCCCGCCTTAACTTAGACATGACCACACCTGTATGCCGTGCTGCAAATGAACTTGTGAATTGTGACGCTCACTTTTCCAAACTTGGAACTTTAAACACCAGGATGGAAACGCGAAACAAAAAAAAGTGCACTCCCACGTTTCCTCCTGCCAAACGCAAATTTGGCAGGAGATGAAGTCACCGCGGCAATTTTTCTGCCGTAACTGAGGGCGGGATCATTCTGGGTCTCGAACCCTTCTTCGGCCTTTTGAAGCCGCTCAAGGTGGCACGAGTGAGTCAATGCGGGAGGGTGAACTCCCTCGACTTATTTTTCCTGCCTTTTCCTCCCGCAAGTCCGAATTGCCGGGATATGGAATCAACGCGGCAAGAGAATTCCGCCATGCCGGGACAGGGCCGTCAAGTTTGGACAGCCGACTCTTTCGTCTCCCCGACCATTCGGGGCTGCTTTCTTTCTTCTGCCCGTTACGGAAGATTTTCATGTCACTTCTTTCTGTTAATTTATAATCCAACTCTTTTTTTTTTGTTGTTGTTTAGCTCGGAATAAAAATCTAATATTTAATGATGAAGTTGGCAGAAGAAGACGAACAGCGGGCGCGTTTGTCTCGTGACCAATCATGTGCGGACTCGAGAGCAAAAGTGGCTTTTTTTTTCCCCCAGACGTTTATAAGACAAAGAAGAAAAGACATCTTATGGATTTTTATTTATTTATTGTCTCCCTTTCACAAGATGCTGCGTTCACGTGTCAACACGGAGGAGCAAAAGGGGGGCAAGTTGTGTAAAATGAAGCAAAAAAACTAAAATTGTAAACCTTTTTTGTTGTTTTTCTATTAAAATGATGCTTGCAGTAAAAAAAAAAAAAAAGTCTCTTTTCATTTGTGGACAAAAATATTGGCACAGCGACACAAATGGAACAATGTTGAGTCTTCATTTAAAAAAAAAAAAAACTTGAATGTGAGGTTCACAAAAAATCGACGCCCGTCTGAACTGCGAGGCACGCGTGCTAACCGCTACGCCACCGCGATGCCCCGGGCCGGACATGTCTGAGTAATTCCCGCGTTGAGATAAGGACACGCCCGGCTGGCTCTGCTGCGGCGGCGGCGACTTGTGTGAATATTTGCTCCATCTGTGTCGCGCACGCGCTACGATCACGGCTGGGTTCGAGGCCCGGCGTGGTCGTTCCTGCCGCAAGCACGTCGTCGTCTTCGAAGGCCGGCACGCACAAACGTGCAAAAGCGCGCCCGCAAAGCTTGACTCACTTCTTCCTTGCGCACACACAAACTGCACAAGTTCATTCTTGAAACAGTGGCACATCAAAAAATGATGGGGAAAAAAATATTTGTAGGTTTTAATAATGTAATTTTTTTTTTTAAGAAAAAATGATAAAAAATTAGGGGCGTCGGGCGATTGCAATTTTTAAACGTAATTAATCGCATGACTTCACTAGTTAACTCACGATTAATCACAAATTTTATATCCGTTCTATTACAAAAACAATTCTAGGTTTTTCTACTTTTGTTAACAAAAGTAGAAAAAAATGTGAAACTAATAGAAATAGTTAAAAATATTTTTTGACGTCTATAACTGTCAATGGCAGTGAATGAGTGGGTAGTAGGTGATGTCTGCTCGGTGCTGGATTTCACCTTCCTTTCTTTGATCCTTCCTCGGGTCTCCTGACAACCTCATGACTCTCGCTGGATTCTGAAGTGTTCGGTTCAGGTGAACAATATGGGATTTCTAATAGGTTTTTTGGGGAATTCATGAGGACACACTCACACACACGCACATGCACGTACTCACGCACATACGAAAAAAAGAAGAAAAAGAGAAAAAAAGAGAGAGAGCAATGATGTTGACATGTCAAATCGGTAAGATTACCGAATGAACAATACTGAGCTCTTTCTCTAGAAAAAAAAAAAAAAGAAGATATTCCAGACCCACGAAGAATAAGGCAAACACACGATATAGAGACCATATTAAAAAATATATAAAAAATATCTGCAATATAGTGGAGGTATGAGGTCCACTACCACATTTTGTGGAATTCTGTATGCAAGTTAAAAAAAAAAAAAAAAAAAAAGTCTACATTTGGAAGTGCAAGTTGTGAGTAAACATTCTGTTAAAGATGGACGGGTTGCTGGTGTCCGTATGAAAGGAAGCAGTCATGAGGAGGCGGTCGATGAACTCCTTCCCTCTTAGGGGGGAGGGCTGATGTGGGCGGAACCCGACCAGCGCTCCCTCCTGTTCCTTGAAAATTCAGCTCAGACGCTCCCAACCACGCGCGCGCGCGAAGAAGGTCCAGAAAACGTTTTGTTATTTCTCATTTTCCGCGGATTCCTGTGAGGTCTCCCCCGTTTCGGTCCGAAATGAGCCGGCCCGTCTCCGGTTTCACCGCAAGCTCCTCGGCACCTGCGCTCCTCTCAAATTAAAGTTTGCTGCTTCAAAGCCGGGAGGATCCGCTCCATGCTGATTACGCCCACGCCGGGCTGCCTGCGAAGCGCCAGGAATTCCGCAAGGTCGGAGACGTAAACACTTGAAGGTGAACGTCGGCCAGCTTGCGGGGACGAGGAGGAGAAGACTCGGGAGGATCTGGACCAGGAGCAGTTGAAGATCCAAAGAAAGCATCTTCAGAGTCCATTTTGTGGAGGAGAACCTCAGGAGGAACCGAACTAGAAAAGGTTGGACTAGAGAGAGAGAGAACCTGAGCAGGGTTCGATCTTGTGTTGGAAACCCGAAGAAAGGAGCTGAACATCTACAGGGTCCATCTTGGGGAGGAGAACCTCAGGAGGATCTGGACTGGAGAAGCTTGGATTGAAGAGAGTTAAACATCTCCCACGGGCTCCCTGTTTGTGGAATTATAGAAGGTTGGACTCTTGGGTCGGAACCAGACTCCGGAAGTGAACATCACCTTCAGAAGATTCCCGGGAGGATCAAGACTTCTTTGTGGAGGCTCCAGACTGGCGTACGGTGAACGTCAAGGATGGCGACGTCTCGGCGCCAAAGCAGCAGGCCGCGCTGGGGTGTCCTTAAACTCCTGTCCGAGCACCTGGTCCTGGTCCTGCTTCTGGTCCTGCTCCTTCCGCTGGCCCAGCAGGCCCAGACGGCGCTGCACTCCAGCTTCCGGCGTCTGAGCGGCCGCGAGAAGAAAGAAATGCAGAAAGAGATCTTATCCATCCTGGGCCTGCCGGGTCGGCCCAGACCTCACCCGCCGCTCAGGCCGCCCTCGTCGGCGCCGCTCTTCATGCTGGACCTCTACCACGCCATGGCGGTGGACGGCGAGGACGACCCGGCCTCCGCCAACGACGTCATCAGGCCCGGCGTGGTCCGGCTGAGGGGCGGCGGCGAGCGGAGGGCGGCCGCCGTCCACCGCCCGGCGCTGCCCACCCTCAGCACGCACACGCCGCCGCTCGGCACCGTCGTCAGCGAGGCCGACACCGTCATGAGCTTCGTCAACTTGGGTGAGTGCAAACAGGAAGTGATGGAATGTGATATGTTCACAATGATGTCGTCATGCGTGCCATAATGGATGTCTGTGATCAAATCGACTACAATCGCAGTAGTTTACCGATACCAATATCAGGATACAATCGATTTTGTGAAATATTTTATTTTCTTGGAGTTAGCACGATTTTAAAATAACTTTAGGGTTACAAAGTGTTGTTTTAAAGTACGGTTGGGGTTTCAAAATAGGGTCACAATTTATGAAAGTAGTTTTGGATGATGAATGCAACCCTTAAAATGTGTGACCTTGAGGTTAGCTCAAGTTGACCTCAAGTCGAGTTCGGGTTTTAAACTAAATTTAGGGTTTAAAATTGGGGTTAATGTTCCGAAGTAGGGTCAGTGTTTCGGATGATGGATGCATCTGTGAAAATGCGTGACCTCAAGTTTCAAAGTAGAGGTCGGGTTAAACTCGGGTGTTAAGGTTTCAAATTAGAGTTTGGAACTTGAGTTCATTCGATTTAGGAACCACGCGCGTACAGTCGAGCGACTGTAAACGTTGAGGAGAGAAGTCATGGGCAGAAATATTTTTTTTATCAAGACAAAATAATCGCATGCTTTGCATTTTGTTGTTTTGGCAAATCTTTGCTTTTTTTTTGTTGCCATTTGTGAAATGGCGCGCGTGCGTGCGCTGATGCCTATCGGTCCCAACATAAATATTAGCATGCCCCTGCGGATTGCCTCCTTCCTGCAAGCAGGACAGCTTGGTGGGAAAGCTTCAAGTGGCGTATCACCCCCCCCCCCTCACCCATCACCCCCCCCCCCCTCCCTCACCTCAATGTAATGAAGGCTTTCCCTTTTTCTTTTCAAAAGTGTGTTTTTCCGAAGCAAGTACACACTCTGGAATTTCTCAGTCAACGCTGCAGAAAAAAACATGGTTTGATGTCGCAGCGCGGTCGTGTTGCGCAAACACCGGCCAGGCCCTCCACATTAAAAGCTTCTCACCTGCCGCTGCTCGCCGGCAGGTACGCCGCCTTTCTATTTTGCGCGCG
This sequence comes from Leptonotus elevatus, assembly GCF_054856555.1. Lineage (NCBI taxonomy): Eukaryota > Metazoa > Chordata > Actinopteri > Syngnathiformes > Syngnathidae > Leptonotus > Leptonotus elevatus. The sequence continues at coordinate 2,531,762 of NC_141257.1, read as the reverse complement.
CGATGACCTCATCCGAGCGTGAACCCGGCGCGCACGCCAGGGAACACACAGCTGCGCTCGATTAAAGGGCCCGAATGACACGCACCGGCAGAGAAGCCAGCCGGGTCCGAGTGAGATGAAAATGCGGCTGCGGGCGGCGCGAGCTAAAAATACGGAAAGATACAACGCGGGCCTGCAATTTGTGGCGTGCGTGTGTGCACAGCAGCTGCTGCGGTGCGCGGCACGAAAGTCTCTCTAATTATTGTGTGCGCGCGGGAGGGATGCTCAAGCCATCAGGAGTGCCCACAACTTTGTGTCTCTATTTAACATCCATCCAGGGTATTTGTGTGTGTGTGTGTGTGTGTGTGTGTGTGTGTGTGTGTGTGTGTGTGTGTGTGTGTGTGTGTGTGTGTGTGTGTGTGTGTGTGTGTGTGTGTGTGTGTTGCTGCTTCATTTTTACCTTGATTGTGTCCAATGTGTCGTGTGGCTCTTGGAAAAAAAACTAAAAAAAAAAAAACTGTTGAGATTCCCATCCACTTGAGTGCAATGTTAGTTTACACAACATGGGGGCGTGCATCTGTGGCTCGTAAAGAGGATGCCTCCAGTTGATTTACAGTGTACAATTGACATCCACATTATTTAAACGCAAATATTAAACTAATACGCTATACAGTGATTCGTTTTGTTTGCCCCTTCCCTCTCAATTTGAGGAATTTTTCAGCTTCAACCTCTCATTTAAGAGGTTGCTTGTCTCTTTAAAGAGACGCCCTTCCCGGAAGTATCCCTCTCTTCTGATTGGTCACCCCGAGGAAAGCGCTTCGGTCTACGCCTCCAGTTTATTGAGCAATTTTGAGTTACTTTAGACCGTCATGTTTACTAAATAATGAATAAAAAATACATGTAGGGAAATGTATTGTTTTTACGCAATTTTATTTTCAATTTGACACTCAACCCTAACCCAATCCGCCCTTCCCGGAAGTGTACGGCTCCGATTGGTCGGCGTGTAGGAAATACTTCCGGACACGCTGCGTTTCTGGTAGTTTAGTAAACGCAATGCTGCAATCGTTAAACAAGCGACAAAAGCGACGTGTTTGTATTATAACGATGAATTTCGAGTGCTTTTTTGTTTCTGTCACGTCGCAGTGGAGCAGGAGCGCGACCTGCTGCAGCCTCGTCCTTACTGGAAGGAGTTTCGCTTCGACTTGACTCCTCTGCCGCAGGGAGAGACGGTGACGGCGGCCGAGTTCCGCATCTACAAGACGCTGACGCTCGGCCAGCGGGCCAACAGAACCCTGCACATCTCCGTGTACGAGATCCAGAAGGACAACAGGCACAGGTAAGGTACCGTGTTCCTCTTTAATGACTGACAGAGTGTCGTTAAAAAAAAAAAAAGGAAACAAAAACGCCTTACTATATACATGGCCGTGTTTTTTTTATGAAAAAGCGCCTTACTATATACATGGTCGTTAAAAAAAAAAAAAAAGTAAAACAAAAACGCCTAACCATACATGGTCGTGTTTTTTATGAAAAAAAAACGCCTTACTATAAATGGTCGTTTAAAAAAATAATAATAATAAACAAAAACGCCTTGGCCGTGTTTTTTATGAAAAAAAACGCTTTACTATACATGGTCGTGTTTTTTATGAAAAAAAACGCCTTACTATATACATGGCCGTGTTTTTTTTATGAAAAAAACGCCTTACTATATATACATGGTCGTTTAAAAAAAAAAAAAAAAGTAAACAAAAACGCCTTGGCCGTGTTTTTTATGAAAAAAAACGCTTTACTATACATGGTCGTGTTTTTTATGAAAAAAAACGCCTTACTATATACATGGCCGTGTTTTTTATGAAAAAAAACGCCTTACTATATACATGGCCGTGTTTTTTATGAAAAAGTGCCTTATATATACATGGTCGTTTAAAAAAAAAAAAAAAGTAAAACAAACGCCTAACCATACTCATGGTCGTGTTTTTTATGAAAAAAACGCTTTACTATATACATGGTCGTTTAAAAAAAAAAAGTAAACAAAAACGCCTTACTATATATATACATGGCCGTGTTTTTTATGAAAAAGCGCCTTATACATGGTCGTTTAAAAAAAAAAAAAGGAAACAAAAACGCCTTACTATATACATGGCCGTGTTTTTTTATGAAAAAAACGCCATGGTCGTTTAAAAAAAAAAAATAAGTAAACAAACGCCTTGGTCGTGTTTTTTATGAAAAAAAAAACGGCTTACTATGGTCGCTTAAAAAAAAAAAGGGAAACAAAAACGCCTTACTATATACATGGCCGTGTTTTTTATGAAAAAAACGCCTTACTATATACATGGCCGTGTTTTTTATGAAAAAAAAACGCCTTACTATGGTCGCTTAAAAAAAAAAAAGGGAAACAAAAACGCCTTACTATATACATGGCCGTGTTTTTTATGAAAAAAAAACGCCTTACTATGGTCGCTTAAAAAAAAAAAAGGGAAACAAAAACGCCTTACTATATACATGGCCGTGTTTTTTATGAAAAAAACGCCTTACTATATACATGGCCGTGTTTTTTATGAAAAAAAAACGCCTTACTATGGTCGTTTAAAAAAAAAAAACAAGAAACAAAAACGCCTTACTTTATACATGGCCGTGTTTTTTATGAAAAAAAAACGCCTTACTATGGTCGTTTAAAAAAAAAAAAAAAAGAAACAAAAACGCCTTACTATATACATGGCCGTGTTTTTTATGAAAAAAACGCCTTACTATATACATGGCCGTGTTTTTTATGAAAAAAAAACGCCTTACTATGGTCGCTTAAAAAAAAAAAAGGGAAACAAAAACGCCTTACTATATACATGGCCGTGTTTTTTATGAAAAAAACGCCTTACTATATACATGGCCGTGTTTTTTATGAAAAAAAAACGCCTTACTATGGTCGTTTAAAAAAAAAAAACAAGAAACAAAAACGCCTTACTTTATACATGGCCGTGTTTTTTATGAAAAAAAAACGCCTTACTATGGTCGTTTAAAAAAAAAAAACAAGAAACAAAAACGCCTTACTATATACATGGCCGTGTTTTTTATGAAAAAAATGCCTTACTATATACATGGTCGTTTAGAAAAAAAAAAAGTAAACAAAAACGCCTTGGCCGTGTTTTTTATGAAAAAACGCCTTACTATAAATGGTCGTTTAAAAAAATAATAATAATAAACAAAAACGCCTTGGCTGTGTTTTTTATGAAAAAAAAAACGCTTTACTATACATGGTCGTGTTTTTTATGAAAAAAACGCCTTACTATATACATGGCCGTGTTTTTTTATGAAAAAAACGCCTTACTATACATGGTCGTTTAAAAAAAAAAAATAAGCAAACAAAAACGCCTTGGTCGTGTTTTTTATGAAAAAAAACGCCTTACTATATACATGGCCGTGTTTTTTATGAAAAAGCGCCTTATATATACATGGTCGTTTAAAAAAAAAGAAAAGTAAAACAAACGCCTAACCATACTCATGGTCGTGTTTTTTATGAAAAAAACGCTTTACTATATACATGGTCGTTTAAAAAAAAAAAAGTAAACAAAAACGCCTTACTATATACATGGCCGTGTTTTTTTATGAAAAAAACGCCTTACATGGTCGTTTAAAAAAAAAAATAAGTAAACAAACGCCTTGGTCGGGTTTTTTATGAAAAAAAAAACGCCTTACTATGGTCGCAAAAAAAAAAAGGGAAACAAAAACGCCTTACTATATACATGGCCGTGTTTTTTATGAAAAAAACGCCTTACTATATACATGGCCGTGTTTTTTATGAAAAAAAAACGCCTTACTATGGTCGCTTAAAAAAAAAAAAAGGGAAACAAAAACGCCTTACTATATACATGGCCGTGTTTTTTATGAAAAAAAACGCCTTACTATATACATGGCCGTGTTTTTTATGAAAAAGCGCCTTATATATACATGGTCGTTTAAAAAAAAAAAAAGTAAAACAAACGCCTAACCATACTCATGGTCGTGTTTTTTATGAAAAAAACGCTTTACTATATACATGGTCGTTTAAAAAAAAAAAGTAAACAAAAACGCCTTACTATATACATGGCCGTGTTTTTTTATGAAAAAAACGCCTTACATGGTCGTTTAAAAAAAAAAATAAGTAAACAAACGCCTTGGTCGGGTTTTTTATGAAAAAAAAAACGCCTTACTATGGTCGCAAAAAAAAAAAAGGGAAACAAAAACGCCTTACTATATACATGGCCATGTTTTTTATGAAAAAAACGCCTTACTATATACATGGCCGTGTTTTTTATGAAAAAAAAACGCCTTACTATGGTCGCTTAAAAAAAAAAAGGGAAACAAAAACGCCTTACTATATACATGGCCGTGTTTTTTATGAAAAAAAACGCCTTACTATGGTCGTTTAAAAAAAAAAAACAAGAAACAAAAACGCCTTACTATATACATGGCCGTGTTTTTTATGAAAAAAATGCCTTACTATATACATGGTCGTTTAGAAAAAAAAAAAGTAAACAAAAACGCCTTGGCCGTGTTTTTTATGAAAAAATGCCTTATTATACATGGTCGTGTTTTTTTATGAAAAAAACGCCTTACTATATACATGGCCGTGTTTTTTATGAAAAAGCGCCTTAAAAAAAGAAAAGAAAAATAAGTAAACAAAAACGCCTTACTATATACATGGCCGTGTTTTTTATGAAAAAAAACGCCTTACTATATACATGGTCGTGTTTTTTATGAAAAAAACGCCTTACTATACATGGTCATTTTAAAAAAAAAAAAAAGGAAACAAAAACGCCTTACTATATACATGGCCGTGTTTTTTATGAAAAAAAACGCCTTACTATACATGGTCGTTTAAAAAAAAAAAAAAGTAAACAAAAACGCCTTGGTCGTGTTTTTTATGAAAAAAAACGCCTTACTATATACATGGTCGTTAAAATAAAAAAAAAAGGAAACAAAAACGCCTTACTATATACATGGTCGTGTTTTTTATGAAAAAAAACGCCTTATATACCTGGTCGTAAAAAAAAAAAAAAAAGTTAACAAAAACGCCTTACCATACATGGTCGTGTTTTTTATGAAAAAAACCACCTTACGATACATGGTCGTAAATTTTTTTATAATAATAAGTAAACAAAAACGCCTTACTATATATACATGGTCGTGTTTTTTATGAAAAAAACGCCTTACTGTGTTCGCTTAAAAAAAAAAAGGGAAACAAAAACGCCTTACTATATACATGGCCGTGTTTTTTATGAAAAAAAACGCCTTACTATAGTCGTTAAAAAAAAAAGAAGAAAGAAACAAAAACGCCTTACCATATACATGGCCGTGTTTTTTATGAAAAAGCGCCTTAAAAAAAGAAAAGAAAAATAAGTAAACAAAAACGCCTTACTATATACATGGCCGTGTTTTTTATGAAAAAAACGCCTTACTATATACATGGTCGTGTTTTTTATGAAAAAAAACGCCTTACTATACATGGTCGTTTAAAAAAATATATAAAAAATAAGGAAACAAAAACGCCTTACTATATACATGGCTGTGTTTTTTTATGAAAAAAACGCCTTACTATATATACATGGTCGTTTAAAAAAAAAAAATAAGTAAACAAACGCCTTGGTCGGGTTTTTTATGAAAAAAAAAACGCCTTACTATGGTCGCTAAAAAAAAAAAAGGGAAACAAAAACGCCTTACTATATACATGGCCGTGTTTTTTATGAAAAAAACGCCTTACTATATACATGGCCGTGTTTTTTATGAAAAAAAAACGCCTTACTATGGTCGCTTAAAAAAAAAAAGGGAAACAAAAACGCCTTACTATATACATGGCCGTGTTTTTTATGAAAAAAACGCCTTATATACATGGCCGTGTTTTTTATGAAAAAAAACGCCTTACTATGGTCGTTTAAAAAAAAAAACAAGAAACAAAAACGCCTTACTATATACATGGCCGTGTTTTTTATGAAAAAAATGCCTTACTATATACATGGTCGTTTAGAAAAAAAAAAAGTAAACAAAAACGCCTTGGCCGTGTTTTTTATGAAAAAACGCCTTATTATACATGGTCGTGTTTTTTTATGAAAAAAAACGCCTTACTATATACATGGCCGTGTTTTTTATGAAAAAGCGCCTTAAAAAAAGAAAAGAAAAATAAGTAAACAAAAACGCCTTACTATATACATGGCCGTGTTTTTTATGAAAAAAAACGCCTTACTATATATACATGGTCGTGTTTTTTATGAAAAAAACGCCTTACTCTATACATGGTCATTTAAAAAAAAAAAAGGAAACAAAAACGCCTTACTATATACATGGCCGTGTTTTTTTTATGAAAAAAACGCCTTACTATATACATGGCCGTGTTTTTTATGAAAAAAAAACGCCTTACTATGGTCGTTTAAAAAAAATAAATAAGTAAACAAACGCCTTGGTCGGGTTTTTTATGAAAAAAAAAACGCCTTACTATGGTCGCAAAAAAAAAAAAAAAGGGAAACAAAAACGCCTTACTATATACATGGCCGTGTTTTTTATGAAAAAAACGCCTTACTATATACATGGCCGTGTTTTTTATGAAAAAAAAACGCCTTACTATGGTCGCTTAAAAAAAAAAAAGGGAAACAAAAACGCCTTACTATATACATGGCCGTGTTTTTTATGAAAAAAACGCCTTACTATATACATGGCCGTGTTTTTTATGAAAAAAAAACGCCTTACTATGGTCGTTTAAAAAAAAAAAACGCCTTACTATATACATGGCCGTGTTTTTTATGAAAAAAATGCCTTACTATATACATGGTCGTTTAGAAAAAAAAAAAGTAAACAAAAACGCCTTGGCCGTGTTTTTTATGAAAAAACGCCTTATTATACATGGTCGTGTTTTTTTATGAAAAAAACGCCTTACTATATACATGGCCGTGTTTTTTATGAAAAAGCGCCTTAAAAAAAGAAAAGAAAAATAAGTAAACAAAAACGCCTTACTATATACATGGCCGTGTTTTTTATGAAAAAAAACGCCTTACTATATACATGGTCGTGTTTTTTATGAAAAAAACGCCTTACTATACATGGTCATTTTAAAAAAAAAAAAAGGAAACAAAAACGCCTTACTATATACATGGCCGTGTTTTTTATGAAAAAAAACGCCTTACTATACATGGTCGTTTAAAAAAAAAAAAAAGTAAACAAAAACGCCTTGGTCGTGTTTTTTATGAAAAAAAAACGCCTTACTATATACATGGTCGTTAAAATAAAAAAAAAAGGAAACAAAAACGCCTTACTATATACATGGTCGTGTTTTTTATGAAAAAAAACGCCTTATATACCTGGTCGTAAAAAAAAAAAGTTAACAAAAACGCCTTACCATACATGGTCGTGTTTTTTATGAAAAAAACCACCTTACGATACATGGTCGTAATTTTTTTTATAATAATAAGTAAACAAAAACGCCTTACTATATATACATGGTCGTGTTTTTTATGAAAAAAACGCCTTACTGTGTTCGCTTAAAAAAAAAAGGGAAACAAAAACGCCTTACTATATACATGGCCGTGTTTTTTATGAAAAAAAACGCCTTACTATAGTCGTTAAAAAAAAAAGAAGAAAGAAACAAAAACGCCTTACCATATACATGGCCGTGTTTTTTATGAAAAAGCGCCTTAAAAAAAGAAAAGAAAAATAAGTAAACAAAAACGCCTTACTATATACATGGCCGTGTTTTTTATGAAAAAAACGCCTTACTATATACATGGCCGTGTTTTTTATGAAAAAAACGCCTTACTATATACATGGCCGTGTTTTTTATGAAAAAAAAACGCCTTACTATGGTCGTTTAAAAAAAAAAAACAAGAAACAAAAACGCCTTACTATATACATGGCCGTGTTTTTTATGAAAAAAATGCCTTACTATATACATGGTCGTTTAGAAAAAAAAAAAGTAAACAAAAACGCCTTGGCCGTGTTTTTTATGAAAAAACGCCTTATTATACATGGTCGTGTTTTTTTATGAAAAAAACGCCTTACTATATACATGGCCGTGTTTTTTATGAAAAAGCGCCTTAAAAAAAGAAAAGAAAAATAAGTAAACAAAAACGCCTTACTATATACATGGCCGTGTTTTTTATGAAAAAAACGCCTTACTATATACATGGTCGTGTTTTTTATGAAAAAAAACGCCTTACTATACATGGTCGTTTAAAAAAATATATAAAAAATAAGGAAACAAAAACATCTTACTATATACATGGCCGTGTTTTATTATGAAAAAAACGCCTTATATATACATGGTCGTTTAAAAAATAAAAAAAAGTAAAACAAACGCCTAACCATACTCATGGTCGTGTTTTTTATGAAAAAAACGCTTTACTATATACATGGTCGTTTAAAAAAAAAAGGAAACAAAAACGCCTTACTATATACATGGCCGTGTTTTTTTATGAAAAAAACGCCTTACTATATACATGGTCGTTTAAAAAAAAAAGGAAACAAAAACGCCTTACTATATACATGGTCGTGTTTTTTATGAAAAAAAGGCCTTACTATGGTCGTTTAAAAAAAAAGGAAACAAAAACGCCTTACTATATGGTCATGTTTTTTATGAAAAAAACGCCTTTTATGAAAAAGCGCCTTACGATACATGGTCGTAAAAAAAATTATAATAATAAGTAAACAAAAACGCCTTACTATACATGGCCGTGTTTTTTATGAAAAAAATGCCTTTTATGAAAAAGCGCCTTACTATATACATGGTCGTAAAAAAAATTAAAAAAAAGGAAACAAAAACGCCTTACCATACATGGTCGTGTTTTTTTATGGAAAAAACGCCTTACTATATACATGGCCGTGTTTTTTATGAAAGAAACGCTTTACTGGTCGTAAAAAAAAAAAAAAAAAAAGGAAACAAACGCCTTACATGGTCGTTAAAAAAAATACAATACCAAAAAAACGGCTTACTATATATACATGGTCATACAAAAGTTTTGTTCAAGAAATTAAAGTTATAGGTACGCGATTAACTTTTTTGGTATAGCGTAATTCTGTGCACATTTTTTTTTTACTTCATTGACCTGTACTTGTTATTGTTGACATATGTTGTTTTCAGGGAGCCCGAACTGGTGCTGTTGGACATGCAGTCGGTCCCTGCGGGTCAAGAAGGCTGGTTGGCCTTCGACGTCACCTCGGCATCCAACCACTGGCTTCTTCACCCCCGCAGCAACTTGGGCATCCGCCTCTACGTGGAGACCGAGGAGGGTCCGCGACCGCTTTTTACCGCCGCGGTTATTCTTTATGCCCGATGTCCGCCGTGACTGTCGTTGCCTTTCCAGATCGCTCGCTGTCGGCCGCCTGGATCGGGCTGGTGGGCCGCAGGGGTCCTCGCTCCAAGCAGCCCTTCATGGTGACCTTCTTCCGCGAGAGCCAGATCCCCTGCCGGCCCCCGCGCGCGGTCAAGACGCACCCCCGCAGGAAGAAGCCCAAATACGACCTCCCCGTGCCCAGCATCCACAGTTGAGTCGGCTTTTCACCCAACTTTGAACAAATCCTGCTGAATCGCCGACGTTGATTTCCAAACCCATCTGGTCCCGCTCAGATCGAAGTCCCGTCAACAGCGGCGGCCAGCCGTGTAAAAAACACGAACTCTACGTCAGCTTCAGCGACCTGGGATGGAAGGTCGGTGGCACTTTCAATGGCATGTTTGTGACGACAAGTCACATCTTCTTCTCTTTCTCTCTGTGTCCTGTTTTTTTTGGCCAGGACTGGGTTCTGGCCCCCACAGGCTACTCGGCGTACTACTGCCACGGCGAGTGTTTCTACCCTCTCGGTGCCTGCATGAACGCCACCAACCACGCCCTCATCCAGCAAGTAGTCAGTAGCAGCACTTTTTTTTTTTTTTTATTCATTCATGACACACACACACACACACACAAAAATATGCATATTCCACTTGGATGGCATTTCACAATGAAAGTACAAAGTTTTTGTGCGGCAGGTGCACCTGCTGAAGCCCGACGAGGTGCCCAAGGCGTGCTGCGCGCCCACCAAGCTCAGTCCCATCTCGGTGCTCTTCTACGACGACAACAACAACGTGATCCTCAAGAAGCACCGCAACATGGTGGTCAAGACCTGCGGCTGCTTATGAGTGGGGGCCGGCGGCCATCTTGGGCGGAGAAGCAACCGACGCAAGAGGTGTTTTATTACAAGATGCGCACGTTTATTTGGTCACGACAGTTGAGTTGAGCGGTTTCTTTTTTTTCTCTTCAACAGGCAACGGGGCCTTTGGACAACGCCACCACTTCCTGAAATAGGTACGGTGGCGTCATTTCAGGTCTTTCGCGATTGGACGATCTGATTTATCCAGGTGTGCCTGACCTCAGTGGCCACACACACCTGGATTAATCAGTTTGTCCGATCACGACCGACAGGAAATGAAGTCGCGGTATTGAGTTCAGGAAGTAATGGATTTGTGCGGAGAATCCATTGAAAAGGAGGAAGTGAAACAAACACTTTGAATTTGTGAACTTGCTTGTGCAGCACGATTGGCAACAAGTTCACAAATTCAAAGTGTTTGTTTCACTTCCTCCTTTTCAATGGATCCTCCCTGCACAAATCCATTACTTCCTGAACTCAATACCGCGACTTCATTTCCTGTCGTTCGTGATCGGACAAACTGATTAATCCAGCTGTGTGTGGCCTCAGTCGTCAGGCACACCTGGATTAATCAGGTTGTCCAATCATGAAAGACAGGAAATGACGACGCGGCACCGAGTTCAGGAAGTAGCGGCGTTGTCCAAAGGGTCCATTGGGAGGGAGGGTGGGCAACAGGAGCCCACTGGGCTGAAGAGGGGAGGGGCCAGCATGAGCCTACATGGCTGAAGCGGGGGGGGGGGAGGAACACTAAGAATTTGAAAACTTGTTGCCAGTCATTCTGCCAAAGAATTCCTGACAGTTGTAAGCCTGTTGCGCATTTTTTAATAAATAAGTTTATTACTGGACACTGCTGAACTTGTGCCTCTTTTGTTGCGGTCTTCACACACACACGTATGCTCCTCGTCGTCGGGTCACCTGGTCCCGGTGGTCTCCATCCGTGTTGTCTACGAGAGAAGACACGCGCGTTGCTGCGTATGGCGCCGGATCAGTCTCATCATGAACACACACGTTGTGGGATTCATGAACACATCTGACACGACAAAACACATTTTGGATGCACACACACACGTCTGCCACAAACAAACACAGTTTGGCATTTATGAATACATGTGACACGAAACACACACACATTCATCAAATGTGTGTGTGAGTTGTCTTGCGTGCATTTATAACGCGTGTTCATTTTGTAATTGGCACTCACGCGTGTGTGGATCTTTTTGAGACTCATTTCACGCGGCGGAGAAACACACTTGCATTTTCTCTAAACAAAGCTCGACTGCAGCCAATCAGATGTCTGCCTCCTTTACAGCCAATCAAACGGGCCGGGTGTTGTGCAACGTCACTCATGTAAGCATACATATCTATAAAAACGAATAGATATCTCGTCCACACGGGGCGGCCATCTTACCACCGTTACCTCACTCCGCCTCTCATCACTTTTGAGTCGTGGCAGCTTGACGATGCATTCGGATGACGGAAACTCAAAAAGATGATTTTATTTTTTTAGTCAAGTATGAATTATTTATTTGAGAACTCAACAGAGCAAGCACGTCTGCTTTCAACAAGCTTCAGTCTTAACACGGAAGAAAAAAGTTTGCCCCCCCCCCCCCCACGATGACGCAGGTGTCCCATATTCAGTGTCCTAGCGCCTCACTGTGGCTCATGCGCAACATTGCACATCAGCTGAGTACAGGGCAATAATAAACAATATCCCTTAACTTTTGTTTTTATCGTACATGTTCTTTTAAATAACTAAAAATAGCGGTTTACCACAAAACAACTTATTATCGAGAAGTTTAGAAGCGTAATTATTATACTACATACTTGTTAATAATAAATCCTCCCTTTTTAAAGCAAGTTCCCATTTCTTCCACCTATCTGCGGTTTTGGGAAACCTTAAAATATATATTAATAAATATACATATTAATATATTAACATATATATATTACATATATACATTTACGCACATACATATATACATTTTTAAGCATAATTTTTTATGGGAATATTCAACAAAACGTCTTACTTTGGGTTACACATTAAGCATGAAAGAATGTTATATTAATGGAACATTAAGCCTTAATATTTTATTTCAGTGTTATTCAAAAATGAAACAAACTGCAACCTGAATTTTTTAATATATATATATATATGTATATATATATACACATATATTTAAATATATACATATATAAATATATATATATACATATACACATATATACATACATATAAATGTATACATATATATATACACAAATATATATATATACATGTATACATATATACACATATAAATATATACATCCATATATACATACATCTATATATATATACATACATATACAGTTGAATCATTATTTTTTTTTAATTTTTAGTCCATATCCATTTTACAACAAAGACTAGACAAGATTAGAAGAGAATACAATAGAAAATAGGCGACTTTATTCATATAAACTGCCCGATAATCTGTTGTTTTTAGGTAAACCGCTATTTTGAGTTATTTAAAAGAACATGTACGATAAAACATAGTAAATATTAAGGGATATTGTTTATTATTGTACAGTACTCAGTTGAGGTGCAATGTTGCGATTGGGCCACAAGGACACTGAATATGGGACGCTTGCGTCATCGTGCGGGGGCACACTTTTTTCTTCTATGTTAAAACTGAAGCTTGTTGAAAGCAGACGTGCTTGCTCTGTTGAGTTCTCAAATAAATAAGCCATACTTGGCTAAAGAAAATTCATCTTTTTGAGTTTCCGTCATCCGAATGCATCGTCAAGCTGCCACGACTCAACAGTGATGAGAGGCGGAGTGAGGTAACGGTGGTAAGATGGCCGCCCCGTGTGGACGAGATATCTATTCGTTTTTATAGATATGTATGCTTACATGAGTGACGTTGCACAACACCCGGCCCGTGTGATTGGCTGTAAAGGAGGGAGACATCTGATTGGCTCCAGACGGGCTTTGTTTAGAAAAAATGCAAGTGTGTTTCTTCGCCGCGTGAAATGAGTCTCAAAAAGATCCACACGCGCGCGAGAGTGAATTACAAAACGAACGCACGTTATAAATGCACGCAAGACAGTTCACACACACACATTTGATGAATGTGTGTGTGCTTCGTGCCACATGTGTTCACAAATCCCAAAATGTGCGTGTTTTGTGCCAGACGAGTGCGTGCATCGAAAATGTGTTTTTGTGTCGATGTGTTTATGAATCTCACAACATGTGTGTGTTCATTACAAGACTGATCTGGCGCCATAAATGAGCGACATGCCAAGAAGGGTGTGCGTGCGGCACTTACCGTTTGGTTTGCGATGCTTCAAGCCTGAACGTCGGCCAGCTCGGGAGGCATTGGAGACTTTGGGTGTTTGCTCTCAAAGTGTTGCTTGAAGGTCTTTGGATCGGGCATCTGGGTCTGAAAAAAATGATGTCATCAGAATAAATGCCGTTAAATATTTCTGCATAGTTCAACAAAAAATATGTTCTTTCTAGAAAAAATTAAAACGCAGTAATATAAGAAAATAAAGTTATTTTCTGAGAGAAAAAGGAATCTTTCAAGAAAATATTTTAGGAAAAAGCAGTTCTCCCTTTTTTTTCTTCGAAAACAGATCAATGCTGGCAGAATCTTAAAAAATGTTTTTATATATATATAAAAAGATGAAAAAAATCTTGAGGGGCAAAAAATAAATAAATCAGGTAAAGTATTTTAAGAGGATTAAAAAAAAATGTTGAGTAAATTTGTGGATAGTATTTTTCCTCCCCCAAATCCTCCCTAAGCGTAATAATAAAATAGCATTTGTTTTCAGAATATAGAGTTGATTATTTATACTTAGTCAGAAGAAAAAAACAGAACCCTTGGGGAAAGAAGCTTGTATATAAAAGGGGAAATTTGCATGAAAATCTTTTTGGGAGGATTAACAAACATCTAGGAAAACATTTATGGGGAAGAAAAAAAAAATTTCTTCCAGGAAAAGAAATACGGAAAATACTAAATCATGTAATTAAAAATAGCAACAAATTATTTTTTTTAAAGTAGATTATCATTCAAAAATTGGTTTGATACGAACAAATGATCACTAAACTTAAATAAAACTAAGTTTATAGTTTTTGGTACTAGACAAACCACACAACAGGTTCAAATTATGGTAAATTCAATTGAAATAGAAAGAATGTATGAAAATACATTTCTTGGAGTAGTTATTGATGAAAATTATGTTGGAAGTCACACATAGATAATGTCAAAAGGAAAATGTCCAAAATGATAGGGCTACTCTCTAAAACCAAGGATGTCCTGAATAAGAAATTATTCTACACATTATATTGTTCATTATTATTACCATATCTGACCTATTGTGTGGAAATCTGGGCAAACGCATATAAAACAAATACCGATCCTGTTTTCAAACTGCAAAAAAGAGCCATCAAATATACTGAACCAACTCATTCTCTATTAAATCAAATACAATGAAATTTTACCACTTAGTTGAATTTGAAATAGCACAAATAATGTTTAAAGAACACAACAATCTACTCAGCAGCTGTTTGAAATAAGAGAGCGTCCTTATAACACAACACGTATTTTGTTGAAATACATTAACCTTATTATTTTATCAACATAAAACGAATAAGGGGTAGAACTAGATACGTTTTTAACTTCCTCCGACGCCTTTTGAACATATAAACTCCTTTCTTTCTCCCTATTCTTGTTTTTCTTTTTTTACTTCAACTTGTATTTTATACTTGTAATGTGTTTACTTTATGTTTATATGTTCAATAAAACCATAAACCAAAACCAAAAGAGAGGCAAATTTGATGCCTCCGGGGGAAAAAAAGGGCACTTTTTAAAAAAATACTTCCAAGGGGGAAAAAAGTGCAGCGAACATCTACTATTCAAGGGGGAGAGCCCTGCTGTGACTGGCAAAAAAAAAAAAAAAGTGCCCCTCTAAAAAGGTTTGTTGAACACTACTTATGTTGTCTTTGACACCAAGATCATAAATACACGCAAGAGGCTTTTAGTTTTTTTTTGTGTGTGTCCGTACCCTGCAGACTGGGCACGTGTGGACCAGCGCCACCTTGGCTGCTGTCTTCTGGTCGGCCGCCTGACCCTTTTTCTTCTCGGCGGCCTTCTTGGCGGCCTTCTGCTGGGACTGAATCTTCTGCTGCCCGCGAGCCATGGCCCTCACATGCAACCTGAAAAGCCAACATATCACATGCACGCCGTTAGAAAGCTCATAAGAGTATTAAGTCATGTCATACAGATTTCATCCACAACTGTGCTCAATTACAAACCTTTTTTAAATAAAGGTATCTTGTTATAGCGACCTACATTTCATTATTTATCCTGTGAGGTAAATTTGGTACAGTGGAAACATACAGCTAACATTTTGAACATGTGAAACCAAATTTCTACTACTTTCACAAATTTGTTTTATTTTCAAAGAGCCTTAAACTGATCAAAAATAGGAATGCTATTAAACTTATTTGTATAATTGACAAATACATGTTACGTGAAAAGTTGTTCTTATTATTATTTTAAATTGTATTTTATGGTGTATTTTATTTTCATTGCATACTGGTTCCTGTAGATGTGTGTTTGAAACAGTTAAAAAAAAACATTTTGAACACGTAGCTTGGCTTAGTGCCCAGAAACCCGTAAAAGCGTCGGCTTTTCGCATTACCGAGTTAACATTAATCATCAATCAAACACGAGAAGATGAAAAATATTGAAATTGTTCAACTTGGTCGAAATGGAACACATTTACATAAAGATATTACGACTTGTAATTTTGTGGGGGAAAGGGGGGAATATCTTAGCGAAAATGCTAACAGAATTAGCTCGCTTCGATAGCAGCGACGCCAAGACATTACAGGTCAGGCTGGGTTCTGTTTCAATGAGGACATTTCGAACATTTCGAACATTGAACATACCAATAAAACACAGAAGTTATTTTTTAACGGTAATTCGCAGAGGAATGTAACAATTTGAAGCTTCGTTTACCTAGGAGGTCTAGCAGTCACGCTCGCTCTTCTGTCGTTTCGTATTTGAACGTCAACCGGAAGTACGTCACATATTTTAAAAACTTCGGGGAAGGCGCTTACAACAGCGCCATCTCTGTTCTGGAGACGAACAACAGCAGTACGTCACTTTTTTTTCACCCCTTGCCATAAATGTATATTTTTAAATGTATTTATAAAAAAATTATCTATCGTTATTACGTAATTAAAAAAAAGAGACACTGATCTGCAACGTCGATCAAACATTAAAAAAAATTTTTTAAACGAATGTCATTTGTCATCTATCCATTTTCTTAACCGCATGTCCTCACAAGGGTCGCAGGGGGCGCTGCAGGCTATCCCAGCTGACAGGTGGTCAGCAGGCAACCATTCACACTCACAATCACACCTACGGACAATTTGGAGTGTTAAATGAACCTGCCATGTACGTCTTGGAAACGAGGGAGAAAACCGGAGTACCCGGAGAGAAAAAAAGCACACTCGAGAAAAAAAATGCACACTCGTACAAGATTCACCCAGAAAGGCCGATGACTGGACTCGATCTCACGTCCTCCGCATTGGGAGGCGGACACTCTAACCAGTCGGCCACCCGTTCCGCCACCGCCTACCATTGGAAGAACGTAGAAGCGCCGCCCACGAAGGCCGAAGCCCCACTCGATCTCACGTCCTCACGTTTTTAAATGTTTAGGTCATCGTTAAAAATATATATTTTTAAACCCTGTGATTTGAAATGTATATTTATAAATGCCAATTTCACTACTAACTCGTTAAGTGTGAATAAAAACAATTTGAGTGAAAGTTTCATCATCACTTTATTACAGTAAATGAATTCACATACACACGCGCGCGCACAGAACAGAGACAAACAGGTTTTGGTTTTCTTTCTCTCTCCTTCACAGCTCAGAGCAAAAATCATAGGTAAAAAAAAAAAAAAAAAAAAATCAGGGGTTGGGGGGGGGGGGGGGAATGACACAAACATTCTTGTAAGGCAGTCGCACCACAAAATGTCACCTGATGATAATTAGCAGCACATTGGAGCTCCTTCCAATACATAACGTCCTCACACTTGGACAAGTGACAAAATGTAACTCTTGTAACACCCCCTAAACACTGCACAGGATACACAAACAAGAAGCTCCATTGCCAAATAAAGTGAAGGTGCGCACCACACCAACAAACGGCAAGAGGGCGTGTCCTAGCTACCGACCCACGAGCGTCACTTGCAGGATAGATTAGCGAGAGATTCATTCAAGGAAAACCCCCCCGAAGCGAAACGGCTACTTCACAGGAAGCAAAGGAAAGAGAGAGAAAGAAAGAAAAAGTGCTGGACAAACATGACAAGCTTTTTCTTCTTTTTCTTTTCTCTGTTGCAATATTTACACGGCGACACAAAGGTGTACTGTATTTACAGAATAAACAAGCACGAACATATGGACAGAATGAGTGGCAGCAGATATAAACAGCTCTGTAATATAATAAAAAAAAAATTAAAAAAAGGTAAGATAATGGGGAGAGAAAAAAATATATATTTACACATGCCATGACAGCGTGAGGATTTCAACTGATCTCCAGGGGAGTTTAAAAAGCCTCCAGTTACGACATGACTGTGCCTGGAAATGAATATGAACCGATGACAAAACGCGTACAAGAAGTGAGTCTCTCGTTCACCAAGGAACGAGAATAAATAAAAATAAAAATAAAAATAAGCTGCGGAAGGCATGTGCTGCTACATGAGGACCATCGACATTTGCCTACAAATCCCCCGCTCACATATTCACCTTGATTCTTCTACTTTGTGTAATGCGTCAAAACATCACGAGATGACCTGGATAGTAGGAAAGTAGTAATTGAGGGAGGAGCTAAGTTTAGCACGGGTTCTTACGGAGAGTCACGCACGCTGCTTGTGTATGGTTTTGTTCTGGTGAAATCAAATCAAATTGCAGTACCAAATTAATGACACAAATATTGTTTATGTAATATTCTGCAATGTTTACGCTTCGTGATTGACGCGTGCCAGTGCATCATGGGAAATGCAAGAATGTCTCAAGAAAAAAAAAATGTCTTAAAAACATGACAACGCTCAATAAAATGGTCTAAAATTATTTTTCTTTTTTTTTTGTGTGCAAAGAAAGTAAGAACGGATGGAAGCGAAACATGCGGCTGGGGTGAGGAACATAAAATCGGAATAAAAAAAACAAAAAAGTGTGGAAGAAAATGAGACGATCTCCCGAGTGAACATCTTCAGCTTAACGAGAACATTCTGTGGCTCGCGCCGTGTCCAGTTGACGTCGCACGCACTTGAACATTGATTTCAAACAACAAAACAAAAACGCTAAGTGAATGAGGAAATGTGTTCAAATAAATAAATAAAGACAAACATGGGTGAAGAAAAGAGAGGGGGGGGGTGGAGTCAATGTAAAATAAAATTAAAAAAAAGGTTATATTACAGAGGACCAGCCCCCACTATTGAACCTTCACATACCACTGGAGCAGCAGCCAGACGGCACTGTGTGTGTGTGTGTGTGTGTGTGTGTGTGTGTGTGTGTGTGTGTGTGTGTGTGTGTGTGAGTGTGTGTGTGTGTTGGCTAAATCTCCGTCTGCGGTGTTGTCGAACGCGTCCACTGTACAAAAACATCATCTACGAGGAAGCACGGAGATGAGCGCTTAGAATTCACGTACGTGTGTCGTAATTGAGGGAGAAGAGGAAGAAGAAAGGGGGAGGGGGGGGGGGGGGTTCGGGGGCTGGCCGAGCAGACAGGCAGGAAGGCGATTGGTCGCTTCAGATGCTGTTGAGCGATCCTGGTACTGATCCCAGTTGGGAAGCGTCCGGGCCGGTACCGTCTGACGAGAGCAAACGTGTTGCTTAGCGCGGGAAACACAATCATTGCGCGAATCGATTCGTCGTGGGAAGGAAGGAAGGAAGGAAGGAAGGAAGGAAAGCGCGTTCCTACCGTGAGAGGAAGCGGCTGTGTGAGCGCGAGCGTGCGGAGGGATGAGCGTGGAGTTCAGCTGAGGCTGGATTGACAACTCTGCACACACAAACAACGTTGGATTGGACGAAATTCAATAATTCGATCCGACGTAAGTTCTGTGAACAGTCCATCTTATTTTACATTCCTCTCATCTTATCGTTAATTAATCGTATTAGTGCTTTCCTGCTCTTTTTAGATGAGTCACAAGATGGTACAGTATGGCACCAAAATCAGAAACTAAGACCTCGAAACGAACATTTTAGTAGGTCAGATTAACTAAGCCTTGCGTGGGTTGTTTCAAGGGCAATGTGGCGATTTACTGCCATCTGGCGGTCAACTAATAGAATGCAGTGACCTGAATTCAAAGCATGCGCACTACAAAAAAGAAAAAAAAACAACTTTCAGCTTTTGTTGTTGCATATTATTACAATTAACAGTGAGTTTTTAAAATGAATCAACACTGAATAATCAAAAATGTCTTTGTTCTTCCTTGTATGCGCACTTCCGTTATTAGTGATTATAGGGGCGGGCGACATGGGCCAAAATAAAATATCTTGATATTTTTTTCAAAACACTCGCTAACGATATTTTGACGATATTTTACGGAGAGAAAAAAAATCTTGCAAATCTGTTGGAACAGAAGCGAGCATTTTCTGGCACGATGTTATTTTGGTTTCGTCAACCCCAAATCATTTCCAGGCTAATAATAATTCATAAATATTCGTAAAAATACGAGTGTCAGAGTTTCCCCTCTCTTGACCTTTCACCTCAGTCAAAAACTAACGTCTGATTGAAGATCCGGGATTGGAACCTGCACCCGCGCGTTGTGTACGTACCTGTGGTGCTGAAGTTGAAGAGCAGAGGCAGCTCCCGGCCGCTGGGCAGCCGCGTGTTGGGCTGCCGCAGCTCGTCGAAGAAGGTGTGCGAGCACGCCTCCAGCGGCGAGAGGCGCGAGGCCGGCGTGTACTCCAGCAGGCGGGAGCAGAGCGCGATGGCCTCCGGCGGCGTGCGCGGCTTGAACACCTCAACGGCGGGAAAGGAAAAAAAACAAAACATTCAATGACACCTTTGTGGCGATTGGCGACACGTTTCACGCGGCGGTCCGACTTACCTTGGTCCAAGGGTGAGCTTTGATCTGCGGGAACTTGAATTCGGTGTAGTTGGGGTTCATCTCCCGGATCTGCTCCCGAGTCGGCGTGCCGAGCACCTGGGGGGAAAAAAGCCAAAGTGAGCCCAGGTCCGACGTCGTCGTCGTCTCGACGCCGGGCGCTCACCTTGATGATCTCCACCAACTGGTCGACGCCGCTGTCGCCGGGGAAGATGGGCTGGCCCAGCAGCAGCTCGGCCAGGACGCAGCCCGCCGACCAGATGTCGATGTTGGCCGTGTAGTCGGTGGCGCCGAAGATGAGCTCGGGCGCCCGGTAGTAGCGCGAGCAGATGTACGACACGTTGGGCTCGCCGCGCACCAGCTGCTTGGCGCTGAGGAAGGAGTGAGACGCGCGGCGCTTCGTCGTTAAATCGGCCGCCCAATCAAAACCATTCCATGCGGCAGACGTATGCTGATGACCTCCACCAAGGCATGTTCGTATGCATGCTACTTCAGTATGGGCTGCTAATCACGAAAACATTTTTTTTTTTTTTTTTTTAGAATAGTGACAATAAAAAAGATAACAAATGCGCAAGTTAACGCAACTTAGCTCCTCCCTATCGACACCAAAGTGTTTTTGTTAACAAAAAGCTTCTTTCCATCATGGACGACTCACGGCATCGGCCGCACGGCAGCATCTCGAGGTCGAAGGCAATCCTAAGTGGCTGACTGATAAAATGTCCGCCAGCTTTTTGATTCGACTCTGGGCGTGAAAAGTTAAAATCACTCAAAAGCAGTTGGGTCAAAAAGAACCCAAACGGTGTCAAAAAGGAATTGATCGAATTTTTTCCTTTGATTATTCAATGAACCCAAAAAGTTTGTTCCAATGCACAAAACAACCCTAAAAATTGGGTTATTCATTTAATTTGACAAAACTTTTTGTGTGCTCAAATAGTTGGGTCGTTTCACTTTTGGCCCAATTCAATTGGGTTCTTCAATTAACCCAAAAACTTTGGTCAGTCTGTGGCCTATTAATTGAATTTGACCCAACTTTTTGGGGTCAAATAACTCAAAAACATTGATTAGTTATTCAACTTTTTAAGCCAAATATTTAACCATTTTTTTTTACCCACTTTGGGTTGCTTGACCCAAACGTTTTGTTTGAAGAGCGCGAAGTCCGATTTCGAAACCTCGAAGGAGGTCCGCTTGGCGAGCAGACGTGGCCGCCGCGCGCTGCGCGCGTGTGTGTGTGTGTGTGTGGGGCTCACCTGCCGAAGTCACACAGCTTGAGGATGGCAGTCTCGGGGTCCACCAGCAGGTTCTGCGGCTTGATGTCCCGGTGACACACGCCTTGCGAGTGGATGTACGCCAAGCTGCGAAACAGCTGGTACATGTACACCTGCGCGGGAAGAGACGAGCGCGCGACGTCACGGCCGCGCTTAAAGGGGGAAGGCAGGAAATGGGAAAAAAAAAAGAAAAATGACCTTGACGTAGATGATGGGAATGATGCTCTTGTTCTTGTTGAAATGCCGGGCAACCCTGTAGACCGTCTCGGGGACAAAGTCCAGCACCAAGTTGAGGTACACTTCGTCCTTCTAGATCAGATCAGACAAAAACGGGTGTCACATATTGACATCAGCGCAGATGTGCATACACACACACACGCCCCCCCCCCCCCCCAAAAAAAAAGTCAACCTTCTCTCCGCTGGAGTAGAAGAAGTAACGTAGTCTGACGATGTTACAGTGGTCCAACTTCCTCATGATCTGCAGCTCACGATTCTAAAATGAAAAAATAAAAAAGGGAAACCAACACGTTGCACACACTTTTAACCGTCTCTGCGGATGCCGCACCTTGAACCTCTTGTCTTGGAGAACCTTCTTGATGGCCACCATCTCCTGGCTGTCGATAAGGCGCGCCTGGTAGACCACCCCGAACGAGCCGTTGCCGATCACCTGAGTGGGGAGGGGGAAAAGGTCAAAGGTCGCGTTTGGGGGGACACAACAACCCCCGCACGTGGCGTGGGCCTCGTCTCACCTTGATGTCAGTGTAGGACACTTCTTGCGGGCGGTCCGGGCCCTGACCCGGCGTGGCCACCACCGTCGTCACCTTGCCGCTGTCTCCTTGGAAACCACATGACGTCGTAAGATGAATTCAACTGGACATTTTTTCTTTTAATACGAGGGTTAATAAGGCAACTTTCATTACCGCTCCGGATCGTTAAGTTCACTTTTAAGACGACACTGTGGATAATTAAATGGGGGAATGCTCCAAAAATAGGCCAGCCTCTAATTTCTTTCTCCTGGTGGGACCGCTTTAAATGACGATTGTCGTCTCATCCGCCGAGCCATTTTTTGAACCACTTAAAACACACGTTAGCATCACAACATACTTTAATAATTATATTAAATAATTTGATTACAAATATTACAGCAAAATGTCTGCCTCGAAGCGTTAAGTCATCATTTTTCCACACTTGCGTTACACGCACCCCCCCCCCCCCCCCCAATGTAGAAATAGCACAGTGGCAATACGGCGCATTTATTTGTTGACACCCACGTCACTCACCAGACCAGACCTGCCTTTTAAAGCCGCACACACTCAAAGCCACATAGAGCCTTGCGGTCGCCAAATGAGAGTT
Organism: Leptonotus elevatus; assembly: GCF_054856555.1. NCBI lineage: Eukaryota > Metazoa > Chordata > Actinopteri > Syngnathiformes > Syngnathidae > Leptonotus > Leptonotus elevatus. The sequence continues at coordinate 2,508,929 of NC_141257.1, read as the reverse complement.
TGGCGACCGCATGAGATCACGCAAATGCCAAACAGTTTTGTTATTGGATCGAGAGAATCTCATTGGGATAGATAATTGGTAGAATAATCAATTCTCAAAGTAATCGACAGCTGAAGCCACAGTTGCTTTACTCGTTTGATTTGAGATCCGCTTCCAATATTTATTAGCTTCTCATTTCACGAAAGAGATCTTCTTTGTGTGGTAGCAAGTGCATTTCAAGCGCAGACAATAACCACAATAACAATTTGTGGTTAAATAAATGACTGAAAAATGAGCATCGTGTCTCTCGCATTGGAACGCAACAGACAGAGTTGCTGTGGCGAAGTGCACGGTACAAAGTAGCCAAGTGCAAAACATGATCCTGACATGAACTCCAAGTTCTAAATGGAGTCACAAAAGGAAGTTACATTCATTAATATTCATCCCAAAGCATCAGCTGGTAGACGCTATTTAAAAAAACGAAAAATATTGTTTTTCCATTTATCATAGACAATAAACATTACTCTGCATGAATTGCATATTTTTGTCTTGAATACAGTGGACCTGGAGTTGGACCACGAAAAGTGAAAATCTCGGAATTGACTTTATAACTGCAGTGAAAAAAATAATAACGCAAATAAGCAGGGGATTGTGTAAAAAAAAGTGAGAGAAAAAATGTCCACAAATGACAGGGACTATGTTCCCCCAAACATTTAAAAATAAACAAGAAAAAAGTTGTACATTTGGGAAAGAATAGTATATTTACCATAAAATTGTATTTACAAGCCGTCGTCATTTTTAGGAAAATATAGCATATTTTGTACACCGTCCTATTCTTTAGTCATAAAATAGTCACCTCCTGTCAATTCATCAATACTTTAAGAACAACAATATTAACGATAAAAAGTCATACATTTTATTCTCGTAATATTTCGACAATAATCTTATAATTGTTGCTATTTTTTTCAGTGCGGATCTAAATACTTTGTACAACAAGTAAATGTAATTTCAAGTTGATGTTTCGTGTGGCGACAAGCGGTGTTCATCTTTCTGCCCTTCATCCTCTTCTTAAACACCAATTTACAGTTTAGGTCACATGGGGAGGGGGTTCTTGTTTAGGGTCGCACGCTTGTCAAAAATAATCCCAAGGATGTCAGGTCACTTTCAGACTTGCAAAGAACACAATGTTTGGGACGGGATTTTGGAAACATTTGGCGATTCTGACGGCAACTTGACATTTGACCAATGCAAGCCCAAGTGGCTCGCTTTACGCCAGGGATGCAAAAAAATGTCAAAGCACATCACCCCCCCCCCCATGCAATTCATCGTGCTAACGGGGTTCATCTGTGGATAACTCACCTGCAGACACATCCATCACACCCAAAAAGGCAACCTTTTCGTTTCAAAATGTCCTACGGTGTGCGATGAGGTGTGCGCATTGACATTTAAATGTTAATAACATGATTTAGACACGTCCTTGCACCGTAGCAAGGCGGCTAACACCCCAAGCCGCCCTGGACGTCAATGACTGGCGTCCTCCAGATGTCGGCCGGCCCCGGACGACCACACGCGCCTTACCGGAGCCTTCCCCGAGCCCGCACAGGTGACCTTGTGAGCGGGCAACTTTCCACCCGGGAATCCCGCGATGATGCGAGTCACCGGGCAGGCAGCTCGCGTGAACAATGACCGTTTCGCTCGGAACTTTAGCCACCCCTGCTACAGTAATTACCTCGTTTCGATGCTGGCCTGGACATGAATAGTGAGCTCAAAGATGCGAGATGTGTAACAAAGTACAAAAATGGCGATTGGAAGACGCTTTTCAATTTCACGAGGGTCCGGCCGGAGCACATCGGTAACACTGAGCGATGAGCTGCTAACGTACAAAACAAGTGGCTAACGTTAGCATGCTAACCAGCAGGGACGATTGTCTTCTTGTGACTCAAACAGTGGGGGGGGAAAAAAAGTCAAGGCAGCGCAGTAATATGTAACATTAATTTAGAAAGTATATCATATTGAGTATTGTATTTAAAATCTTACTGGCGAGCTTGAGGTTGGAGCATCCCGACAAACTACTGCCGGAGGCCTGTGGGACCCCGGACTTTCCTGTGCTGCTCCCCACGGCAGCGGCTGATCCGGCGGGCGCGGCGGCGGCGGCGGCGGCTCCTGGAACTCCTGGCGGCTCAGCAAACGAGCTGGTCCTGGGCCGCCCGCTGCCGCTCATATCTTTGCGCAGGGCTCGCGGTTGTCTTCCCACTCTTTTTTTTTCCCCCCCCTCCCGGCTGAGCGAGTATGTCTCAACGAAATGCGAATATCCCGACAGCGAGCAATTTTCTGGAAGACACGCCGAGAAAGGCCGCCGCTGCTGCCGCCGGCTGCTGTCTGCCTGGCGGCGGGGCTGGTTAGCTGTTGCTAGACACCCAGAAACAGATTGCGCGCAAAGCGACTTGGGGAATGTAGTTCGATACGATCCTAAAAAAAAAAAATATTGCGGACTGTACATGTACAGCTAAATGGAAATGTTTCAAATAAAGAAATAAAGACACAAGTCTATAATGTTTGTTTCGTTTCTCCTCGTTTGCACTCATAGCATTTGTATTAAAATTGAATTGATTTGTGAGAACTCTTGTGTTAACCACTTATTAATGCATGGTGTCATTTATCAGCAAAAATATTTTTTTTAAGTCCTTTTAAATAAACAGTGGATACAAAAAGTGTACACACCCCTATTGAAATGACAGACGAGACCAATATAAAACAATTCAAAACCCTTTTTTTTTTTTTTCACAATTGATGTGACTGACATAACCTGTATAACTCATTTCAATTCTTTAAAAATATTTTTGAAAGTGCGATAATGTGGTTGCACAAATGTGCACACCCTCTCATAACTGCGGTAAGAATGTATTCACAATCAACCCGATCATATTCAAGCTCGTGTTAAATTGGACTCAGCACACCACTGTCACCATTTACAAGTAAATCTGCCATTTAAAAAGCATCTCTGATGAACCCAAATAAAGTTCAGATTTTCGAGTCCAACCACATTATTTCAATTGTTTACTTTTTAAATCGAGTGCTATCGGTCACATTAACTGGAAACTTGGCATTAAACAGGGTGTGTAGACTTACGCAAACAGATGCATTCATCAACAAAACACAGTGACGTCAACAACAAAGGGCCTTGTGTTAGATCTTTAATATTTAGTTTCTTTTTTCTTCTTCTTCTTCTTCTGTCGTCGTTTAGAAATATTGCACATGGTCAACATGCTTGCTTATGAGATCGCACTCGCCTCACTCATCGTAAAATTCCTTCTCCAAAGCAAGGACAATTCATTTTTGAAGCACAATCATACAGTTACACACGCATACATACGTGTGCGGGCGCGTGTGTGCGTGTGTGTGTACACATACGTCTGTGTGGGTGTTTGCATGCCATTGCACATGCATGCAGACGGGGGGGGGGCACGCGGCGGCCCTGACCCACACTTTCTCGGGGATGTGATAAGTCTTTTTTTCTTTTTCCTTTTTTTACCTGCGTGTATCAGAGAGCCTGAATATATCGTTTGTATACATCCTGAACGTAACTGATAACAGTCAACATGGCGGACAAAAATAGTCGTGGCGACTATAAAAATACTGTCTAGCATGAAAAATATATATTTTGTCGTTAGTCGATGCTGTTGCAGTGCGACGACAGAACGAGTGGTCGGTCATGTTTACGCACTACCTGCATGTGCCAAAACGTACACGCACACCCAAACACAGACCTAAAATGCACACATATGGAAAAAAAAACGGTGAATATATCTATATATATATTTATATATTTGTTGTTGTTTTTTTTCACACATCCAACGGTTTACAGAGAAATAAAAGCAATACCCATAATAACAATCACTACCCCCTCCAAACTCTTTAGCAAAGGAAGCCAAGAGCCACAAAGTGCTATTCAATTATTATTATTTTTTACTTAAAAAGTAAAGTTACACGCTATAATCTCTTCAACAACAATAATTGCAACGTTCATTTTTTCTTTTATACCATAGCTGAGATATTACCAAGGAGTATTAGGGCCACACTCAAAAGAAAACAAATAATGACGATACGTATTGTGATAACCTTATGAGAATAGTCTTACCGGTACTTTTTAAAACATTTTTTAGATGGGGTTATTTCTCCAAATATACTTCTTAAAATTATGAGAATAAAGTCAAATTTTCATCAGGAAAAGTCGTAATGTTAGGAGAATTTTTTTTGGGGGAAGAACATTTATTAATTATTTTTTCTTTTTTTGGGGGGGGGGGGGTATATTTGCATTTTTTTTTAGATTTAGATCAAAAAGTAAAATTTTCAGAAAAAGTCCTAACTTCATGGAAATAGTTTAAATTGGTAAATTGGCAAAAATATCTTTACAATATCCCAAGAAGAAAGCCCTAATTACCTTTTTTTTCAGCTTGTATTTTTTAAAATGTATGTAAAAAGTCAAAACATAAAGAGCATGCATGGTCTTTGATTTTGTTGATGTTTTTCAGATAAGGCAGATTTTTTTTAAAGGGAAAAAAAATAATACATTATAAAAAGTACTTAATGTTATGTTGTAAGTCCTACTTTCAACAAGATAAAAAGTAATGTTAGGAGAGAATAAAAAATTACTAATGTGCTTGCTAAAAAAAGAAGAAGTTTTTTTTTTTTTATCTATGCAGCTGGACTTTTGTTGTGTTGTGTTGTTTTCTGGAAAAAACCCATAAAAAAAATAAAATAATGCTATTAGGCTAATGGCATGCTCAATTTTCCGCACCTGACATCCTTCCTTAAATTCTCATCATAAGACAAAAAAAAACAAAAATAAAAACCTTAATCCGTATATTTTTTGGTGTTCTTTTCAAACTGGCCCAAATACTTCTTGGTAAGCTACAGCATCACATTCCGCTCGCTCACTTGACTGCATTGCTTGTCATTCTCTATGGCACTGAGCCCCCCCCCCCACCCAACCCCACAAAACAAAAACAACCCTCCCAGTATTCCCAGAAAAAAAAAAGTCCTATTGCACCATTTGATGGGAAAGGATAAAGTGTCGAGAAGCGAGGGAAGTGGGGAGGGTTCGAGAGACTGCCCTCCAGGGCTGGTCTAGGATCTGCTTTCCCTGAACTGAAGCCTAACCAGAACCATCCTGAGCTACATAGCGCTTGACCCGGGACCAGTGCTTAAGGGCACTTTCTAACAACGCTTGAACGAGCGAGGGAGAGGGAGGGATGGGCAGGGGGGGGGGGGCTGGGAGGGGGGGGGGGGTCAAAGGTGATTGATAACACGTGGAACAAGGCAGACTTGATCTGTCTGCTCTACGAAAACAATCTCTAAAAACAATACTTTCCTGATTTAACTTGCGGCGCTCTCACACGAGACGCGCCGCACGGATTGTGCAAACACCTGATTTCAACATTTTACAAAGAGACACCACGAGAGTGGTGGCGGGGGGGGTGGGTGGGGCGGGGGTGCGGGGGGCAACCTCTCCCCCACACCCCCCACCCCACCCCCACGCGAGTACATTTAAAATCAAGATTCGGGCTTGGGGACAGATAAAATCCCCCCCCATTTGAAGTCCAACGTCTCTTTTTTTTTTTTTAGTGATTTTCTTGACGTGATGCTGGAAAAGAAACAGAAAAACTGCTCATTTCCACCAGAAAGCAACAAGTGCGCTTTCGTTTTCTTTCCTTCTCTCCGTCATTGGACCTGACATCGTGTTGCTGCTTTGCATATCAACTTTTTTGTTGTTTTTTTTGGGAGTCAACCTTCCATCCAGCGTCCAGTTTTGCGTCTGTCAAAAATCTCTTGAGGGGCGACGACGGAAAGTGCAAAAGTTTTGGCCACAACAGAAATCACGGCCAGATCTTTCATTTTTTGTCCTCGCCGTTGCTCACTAAACTGTGCGTGGGGGGCGCCCATGGCTTGGTCACGGCATTTGTGTGCGCACACGCCGCACTGACTGCAAGGTGTAAAGTGTGTTGGTGTGTGTGTGTGTGTGTGTGCAGCATCGAGGGGCCGTGGAATATGAGTGGAGGTCGTCGGGGTTGTGGTTTTGCGTCCGGGCCCAACTGTGCTGAGGAGTGGACGGACGACGAGGTCAAGTCAATGGCAACTGAGGGCTGGCTGGCAACAGCTAAACTGCATTTGCACAACAACAAGTGACAAAGTGCCTTTTTTTTTCAAGATGTGTGTGTGTGTGCGTGTGTGTGCGTGCGTGCGCTGGGTGGCGGTCCTGGCTGCTGCCATCCAAGAGTAACAGTCTGACTTGCTAAGTGTGTCAGCGTCATGCTGAAGATTACATCTGCACCAAGGTGTGTATGTATATACGTAATACATACATACAGGTATGTGTGTAATATGTGTGTAACATGTGTGTAATATGTGTGTGTGTGTGTGTGTGTGTGTACCACAGAGCTTGTGTCCCGACTACAAACTACTGTACAAATGTGCTGAGGGCAGACCTGGGCGTAGATTTTCCGAGTATATTCGTGAATATTGTTGTTCTGAGATTTCCCGCCCAGGTCAAGATGAAGATGATGAAGATGATGAAGATGATGAAGATGAAGAAGCGCCTGCATCCAAACTTCGTCCCTTCTTAGAAACCTTCACTTTTGGGCGCCTCCATCGTCCGGCTGCTCCGCTCCTCCCCCTGCGTCCTCCCTCGGCGGCGGGTTGAAGGCGGAGGTGGCGGCGGGGCTGCCGGCCTCGATGGAGAAGCCGCCGCCCTCCAGGCTCCCCAGCGTGGCGGCCTGCATGATCTTCTGGCGGACTTCGCGGATTTTCAACTGCAGGCACACCTTGGTGGGGAAGGTGTCGGCGTAGCGGGCCTGGAAAGCCGCCGTGGCCTGAGCTGCAAGGAGGAGGCAGGAAGAGGTCAGCCGGTTCGAGAGTTTCCTCGTTTTTGGGCTTACCCGTGACAATTAGAGCAGCTTAACAGTGTTTCCCACGTGATGTTAATATTTTGCACCTGCAGCACATGATAAAGTTTCTCTGACCTGAGGGGAAGAAGCCATGTTCCTGAAAGAGCTGCATGACGAGCGCCCGCCGCTGGTCCAGGGTTCGACGCAGGGACGAGAAGGGCACCCGGTCCAGGTCTCCGAGGAGATCTTCTCCCTCCATGCCTGCCGGGGCAACGGCGGGAGTGAGGACACCCAACGGAAGAGCTCTGAGCTGTGATTGGCTGCCGTCCGCCACCGCGCTCCCACCTGCTCTGTCAAAGGTGAAGATGTCGCCCTCGCACTTGGCGGCGCTTTTCGGAGTGCTGGGCTCCGAACTGCAGCTGGAGAGGCGGCGGGTCTTCCTCCGCGGCGAGCTCGGGTCATCGTTGGCCGGATCCACTTCTTGATGGGCCGATGGAGGAGAAGGAATTCAAATGAAAGCAATGCGAGGGGTGCAATGGCGGGAGGATAAAATGTCGTTACCGGTGGAGTTGCGCCTCCTCTTGCGGTAGCTGCCCAGGATGGCTCGAGGGGACGTGGCCAGACTCTGCAAGGTGGGCGAGGGCAAAACCTCCGCCGGGTTGAACTCAGGAAGCTCGGCAAAACGCTCCTCGAAGTACGTCTCCGACAAAAGCCTGCGCGGAGAAGCGAGCGAGCGGGCGGGCGGGTCAGTAGGGCTGCTCGAATAAGGGAACAATTATAATCACGATTACTTTGGCAAGAATTGAAATCACGATTATTATTATATAATTTTTTGGGGGTACAAAACAAGAACATGTTTAAGCATTTAAAATTATTAAGACCAATTTAAAAAAATAGAAACATTTAAATTATGTAAGTTCATTTTGGACCAAAGAGAATTAATAATAATATATGTTTATAATAATATTTATTTATTCATTTATGTTGGCAAAAACTTGAAGTTGGAGTGCAGCATGTGCGCTGTACAGTAGGACATTTTTTGGGGTAGAAAACAAGAATGTTTAAAGGTTGAAAAAAAAAAATGAAGACAAATAAAAAAAAATGGATACACTATAATTATGCAAGTTCCTTTTGGATGAAACAAAATTTATTAAATTTGTTATTTAAATTTTTTTTAAAAGGTGCAAATGTATACAATTAAACAACTCAAAAATGAGTATTAATTCTCTTCTTTTTTTTTTTTTACGATTATGCTGATTTTGTAACTGTGGAGTGCATTAATTAAAATTGTAATTTAATTTGGATTAATTGCATGCACAGGATATTGTTTTTGAGTAAAAGAATGGAGGAATTATTATGTAGATGAAAACAGAACACATCATAATCCTTTCACTTTTTTGGAATATTAGATCTCTTTTTGTACCAGATGTTGGTTGAATGCTTGTACGTTCAAAAAAATAATAATAAATAAAATAAAATAAATAAAGTCTCCCGTGAAAGGGCTCTCACTTGTCATGAGAAATGGGCGTCTTTTTGAGCGGCGGAGGTCGGAACTTGATCCTCTTGGAGGACGCCGCCGCCGCCGCCGCCGGCTCTTTTTCGGCAGGTGGAGGTGGCGGCGGCTCCAAAGCTGAAGATGGCGGCTGAGGAGGAGGCCGAGGAGGTGGAGGAGAAGAATGAGCTCCAGCCTGTGATGAAAAAGGACATTTTTTTTGGAGCCATGATGACAAAAAAATAAATGCAACAAACTATATATATTTTGGGGACATATCACCTCTTTCTCATTTTCTCTTCCTTGTTTCTCATTTCCGCTTTCCTTCATCTTCTCCTCGTGCTCTTCATCCTCCTCGATCTTGACATTTTCCTCCTTGATCAAATGTCCAATGTCGTCGTCCTGTTTTTCTGCAAGAGGTGAAAGATTTCCAACTCGACAGTCCACCACCACCACTCGACGACGAGAGCGCTAGTTTTACCTCTGATCTCCTCCATGTCTTGATCCGCTTCCTGCTTGATGGCCGGCCCGCTAAGCGCTTTCTTCGTCTCGACTTCCGTCGCGGCCGAGGGCTTCGCCGCGTCGAGAGCGTCGGTGGCGGGCGAGGCCGTCATCACGGCGACCAGCGGGGCGGTGGACCCGGCGGGGTAGATGGTGGTGAGAACCTGATGCAGGAGATTGTTTAAGCATTAAAATCACACTTAATGTGATTTGCCTTGGCCACCAGGGGGCAGTATAATACAAAACATAGATTGCTTGGTAAACTGCACTAATATTAGTTGTTCTTTGCTGAGGATGAAGAATATATTCATGTCAGTATTGGCATTTTGTGTTTCTACACGTGTTCACTTGTGTTCAAATATCCTATGTCCTAATTTCATTAGCCCATCGAAGGCTATTGATTTTTTTTACTTGCTGATCTTCACCTGCCGAGCAGCAGTGTTGGCAGAGGTGGAGGCGGTCTTAGCATTGTGGTTCTGACCAGTCAGGTTGGGAGGCGGGGCCAGGAGAGGGTGTCCGGCCGGCGCGAGGGCGGTGAAGCCTAATGTCGTCAGGGGGGACGAGAGATACGCAGTGCCCGGCAGCGGCGGCGGAACCTGGGCTTGTTGGGGAGTCGTCGTGGTAACGCCCGGACTGGACTGGACGTAGGTGATCCTGCGGGTGAGATGCAGTTGAGTGTTGACGTCAACAAATAAAAAAACATTTACAGTATACAGACAATTACAAATTTAGAGTTGTGCGCAGTAAGTGTAGTACCATGTTGTGCCACAAAATTTTTGGGCAGCACTGAGCTTTACTGGAAGCAGCGTAATTAACAAGAAGAAGAGTAAAATCTCCAAGCAAGCAATGACAGTATTGCTTTGGCGCCGTCTGATGCGGCGAGTAGAGTATCTTCATTTAGAGTTATTTGTGCTGCCATCTTGTGGCATCTATTGGCAATTACAGTACAGCATAAACACATTTAGGTCAATTACTCGCAGATTTTAATTGTTAGCAAAATAAAGATGCTCAGGTAATGTTAACCTGGTGGGCGGCGTGGTCAGGAGGAGGGTCTGTGGGGGCGTGGCGCCGGGAGCCATCACTGCCGCCATGGAAACAGGAAAGGCGCTCCCATGGTGAACGCTGCCTTGGACCACGGGCATGGGAGCAATCTGGATGATCTGTGGAGGACACGGCAAGGCAACAACAGTTACACCACATTAACCATAATGACGCAGGATACAAGAAATTTACTATATGATGTTAAACAATATCATCAACAGTATGTCAGCAGTCTTTTTTTCTCCAGACATTTATACAAATTTCAAATGAGTTGATTCATTAGAACGAATCAAATGAGATCTATTTGTATTTATTTATTTTTATATTTATGTACATAAAATAGATGTAAATAGACATTTAAAATGTTTGCATTTATTTGTCAAGTGGGTTGCGTTGCGGCCTCTTCATGCACCTTATTTCCAGCGGCGGCGCCATTTTGCACAGGAAGAGGCGGCGCCAGCAAGGAGACGGGCGCATGAGGGGGCGTAGACCCGGGGGGTCGAACCGTCGCCATGGGAACCAGCATCTTACTCTGCAGCTGGGCTTGAACTGATGAACGAAAAAGAGAACGAAAGACATGAATGGAGGCCATACTGAATGGACACCAGGTGGCGGGGGGGGCACGGACGCAGAGGTGGGGAGATAGTTGGAGTGGCACAGGTGGGCGGCAATCGTTTATATAGCATTTTATTTTGAAAGGCTCACTGCATCTCACCTCTGCTTTCTGTGGCTGCTGTCACTCTCGCCCCCGGGTGCGGCGTGCCATTGGCCGACGGGGGGGCGTCAGCGGCCACCGAGCCCATTTGCTGGCAGGTGAGCTCAGGCGGGGAGTGGATCTGGGGGGTCGGCAGGATGTACTTGGGGGTTGGCGGGACGGGGGAAGTGGTGGCAGTGGGTCTGATTACGGCTAGGGGGGGCGGCTGGGCGTGGGGCGGGAGCTTGACAGGCTGGGCGGGCAGCAAGGAGCCAGCGAAAGCTAAGCCGGGACCAGGAGAGGCGGAGGACAGGTACCCACCCCCTGCGGTGATTGGCAGCTGCTTCCCTCCAATCAGGATGGCGGCTTTCTTCTCTTGCAGCGGGGGGCCGAGGGTGACGGCGCCCTCGACGGGACCAACGGCAGCCTGGGTGCTGGGCGTGGAGCCCCCTACAGGCAGGGAGGGCGTCCCCCCGCCTTCTCCTCCAACGGCGCTTCCCATGATGTCCTTTTCGTCCATATCGACGGCCGTCTTCCTCGCACGCTCGTCGGGAGGCGAGGGGGAGGCGAGGGAGGAGCGAGCCAACGGCTGGAAGCCAGGCTGGAGGCGAAGGAAAAAGACGGGAGATCAAAAGAAAAAGTGGAATATGATATCTCTTACGTGACTTTTTCTCGACGGCGTTTGCAATAAGTTTGAATGCATAAGACAGCTTCATGCTCGGGCTGGACGACATAAGCTTCAAATAAAATCTTTGTTTCCCCCCTTCTGGGATTTGCTTTGTATCTCTTGATAGCAAACGTTTTATTTTCTGATTATTAACTTGTATGACATCAACTTCCACAGAAATAATAGAGAAAAAAACCAATGCGCTTCTTCTTGGAAAACATCCCATTTTTGATCAAAACATATGGTAAAAAAAAATATTTTCAAAAAATAAGGACTTATTTATGTCATCCCCAAATGATTAACCGATTTTTGGGGAAGTCAACAATAACATGACTGGCTTCATGAGTTGAAGATTTAAATTGGAAGATGAGAAGCCAAAGACACGAGGTTAGCAATGAATCGCTAATGTGGAGTAGCCAAGTCAAGTCGACTTGACAAGCGGGGGTGTGGGGAAATAAAAATCATCCAATTCATCAATTTGCGATGGAAAAAGCATTTTTCAAATAAAGCTGCACAGCTCTACGCCTCGTACCTGGCCATCGGACTCGTCTTCGTCGCTGTCCGTCACTCTCTCCTTACACTTGAGGTCAATGGAGCCTTCGGGACACGAGTCCTCTGAAGACACACGCGTCAAGTCACAGTTAATTTCACATCCATGCCGTTTCCCATTATATGTTCGCATCAACTCAATGTGTATTTATACAATGATTCATTGTCTGTCCAGGTTTAACGGTAAACTTCAACTGTCTCTTAAAAGCAATTTTATTCGATGAAATGAGATCATTTAAAACAAATTACGATCATAATTGAATGGTAATCTGTTGCCGAGGACCACCCACCCATGACGTCGTCGTCCCCCTCTTCTTCGCAGATGACCATGCGCTCCTCGTCACTGTTGACATCCTCGTTAGCGCCGCCCTGATGGTGGGAAGATGGCGGCAGTTGCCGGTTGCGGAAAAAACCGGGGCCGTCCTCCTGACCAAAAAGAAATAAGATTTGGTTATCTTTGAAAGCTCCTATTGACAAAAGGTGCGAATACAAATGTCAATATCATCGGGTGCATTTCTCCAAAAGGAAACTTTTTTTTTTTTTTTCATTATCAGTAAAGAAAAAGTGATTATTGCTATTATTTATTTATGAATTTATAATGTTTAAAAAAAAATAATAATAAAATGAAGCAAATCAAACATTTCAATTGTTTACATATCAAGTATGTTAATCTAATTAATAATTTTACATTTAAATTAAAATTTCTTTCTTTCTTTTTTAGTATATTAAGAGTGCGTGATCAGTGTTTGAATTCATTTCCTATTCTTCAGATAGTGGACAATGACACCATGAAATGAATGTAATGCCCCAACATTTTGAATTTATTAATCCAATTTAGATTTATTTCGGGCTGGTTGACGCTGCGGCAGAGTTGCTAGCAACGACGCAAACTCATTGCCTCCGAGACGAGCTCGCTCGCTCTCTCCCGTGTGGTTTGCTGTCTAGCACACTTCAAAGGCATTGAAAAGCACAAAGATGTTTCAAGATCACACAAAGACTCCCTTTTAGCGGCGCGAAGGACACATGGTAGCTGTGGGCGCACACGCGCGCGCGCACACACTCGTGTTGTTTACACGGCCTGCATTCACGCTTTTGTTCCGGCAGGGAGATAATCGCACACGAGTGCGTCGCGAGCAGACGCAAGCGTCTCCCACCTTCTCGCCGTCTGCGCGGCGCCGCAGGCTGTGAACGGCACTGTGGGAAAAAGCTCTGGGACGGGGGTGCTGAACACCCAACGGGCCGCCGCCCGCTTGGCGCTCGCCTCCGCCGGTCCACGGCGAGCTCAGCACCTTGCCCTCCAGCGCCTGAGACTCCAAATGCGGGTCTGGGCAGAAGGAAGAAAAAAACAAAAATGGTGTCAAAATGTGTGCGTTGATTTAAAGTTCCTTTCATTTCAAACGTGCGATTAATGACCGCCCCTTACTTGGAAAGCCTGTACTGGGGGAGCAGACACGCCCACGTTTAAACTTAGCAGTAATGCATTTAATAATAATGCATATATTTGTGAAGACCGGGGTCAAGTTGCATTTTAAAAATGTGCAGAATTTTTGTGACTTCATGTTAAAGATTAGATAGCTCTTAATATGAAAAGAAAAATGCACTGAGCTGTCACCGTCTTACAAATGCAATTATGCCATCTAGTGGCAGGAAAAATGACCTCAACACAAATCACTTGTTTTTTACAGTACAGTACATCTTTTTGCAATCCTATGAACAAATATAACCACACATCACGGTTAGCATTATACAACCCTGCGATTATACATTTACGTGGTTCCACTTTCATCATCATTACAAACAACAACCCCCTCCCCCACCTATGGTTTCGGACATGCTTCTCTCCCGCGCCTCCTTGGGGGCCCCACGGCCGTCAGACAGCGACTTCCGTCGGTCCTTGTTGCACCACTTCCAGTCGGGATGGGCTCGGAAGTGGGCCTCCTTCACCTGCCATGAAGGGAACATTCGATTCAACATAAATACAGTGCAGACATTGTTAATATGGTCAAACGTGAATGTAAATATTCTGACAAAAAGGAGGATTTAAGGTCATTAAGAATTGATTCTCATTCTCAATGCCAACCTTTTTTTTTTTTTAAAGGCCACATCACACACAAGCAAAGGTGACGTTTAAATACTACTAGTGCTAAAAATAGTCCGGTGATGTAATGCAGTTAAATCGTTTAGCCTGCATCCCGACCTGGAAGGCTAAGTCGTGGTACTGCTGCTTCTCGTTGGGGCCCAGTGCGTACCACCACTCGCCCAGGATCTTGCTGACGGTTCGGTTGTCCTGGTTGGGGTGCTGCTGGTGGACCACGGCCCGGTGGCGCTTGCTGAAGATCATGAAGGCGTTCATGGGCCGGCGAATGTGGTCTTTCTCCCTCTGGTGAAAGAAGGGCATGTTAAGAAGGACATCAAGGTTCCTTCATGTTCCAAAAGTCCATATTTTTATCCAGTTCCTAATTAGACTAGACTAATTGCAATTTCTGTTGAAATTGCGTGGGAATGCTAATAGCTGAATGCTAATAGCTGAATGCTCATGAAGTAAATTGAAAGATAAATGATGTGAAAATTACAAAGTATTAATTGTAGATAAATGAATAAAAAGAACACAAACCCGTGAATTTTTGAAGCAAGTGTTATCTGAAAGTGCCCTCCATTCATTTAGATGGAAAAGTGGAACTATGACAGTCAGTTGGTATACGTGTATAACCCTTAGCATAATTGCCATGAATATGGGATTCGAACCCGTGACCTCCTGCTTACTGGACAATGCAATAAGTGCGCCACTGAGCTGTATCAGAGAGCTGGTAATGATGATCAGCTGTATGTATGGTATGCATAAGTGGGTGTGGAAAGTGGGACTTAAAAAAAGTTCAATGTCAGTCCCATTGAAAATGAATGGGGAAAAGTTGACATTTAACGTTAAATTGTGCGAGTACTGTAAGTAAGACGATATATACCCCGGAAGGCGTGAATTTTTGAAGCAAGAAATTTGAACAGTGTAAATCGGAAGTATTATGTGGGAGTTGTTTTCTTCCAGCATTCCCACAATAAACAATAATACAGATACATACTAGGTAAATAGTGGCACATGGGCTCCCTCTAGTGGTATGCAAAACAATCACATAATTAAATGTAAAACTGTCCATGTTAAAGTGAAACCTTTTTTTTTCATGAATGTGAGAAGAAGATTAAGATATAAGAAGATTAATCCATCCATTTTTGTCCATTTTTGTCCTGTACTGCCCTCTGGTGTCGACTAAAATTACGACGTTGGCAATGCGGGCCACTTTCAGGCAACAAAATGGCAGCACCCTGAGGTACATGAAAATGGATGAAACTTCTTATTCCACCACCTGTAACGATGGTTTGGTGTGAATTTTGTGGTCATGACGACGGACCGACCTTCCTGTCTGCGTCCTTGGGGAGGGCGCTGAGGGACTGCGTGCGTCTCTTGGCGGGGCCACGCGAGGGCGATGCGTCGTTGGCAGCCACGCCGGGGGAGAAGCTGCAGTGGGAAGACACAAAACAACATTTGCATGATTCAAAATAGTGCCAAGAGTTTGATTTTTTTTGGGAAGGAAAAAGCTCACTTTTGAAAATATTTGCTGAAAAAAAATCATTCATTTCATTTCAACCATTTTATTTTTGTAGTGTTATAAAATATTAAACTTTATTCTCACTGTTTTCTTATATGTTGACCTTTTCTGAAAAAAAAAATATCTCCAAATAAATGAATAAATAATAAATAAATAAGACTTAAAATCCCATATATAATTTTATTATTGTAAGATTATTGGGGAGAGAAAACAGCGTATTTCTTGTAATATTCTGACTTTTTCTGCATAATAGAATATTTAGGAACAATAAGACTTAACCTACACAAATAAGAAGATTATTACTTTTCTGGGAAAAAAAATACTGCTTTATTTTAACAATATTACACATTTATTGTTTCATGCCCTCATCCCTCCCCCCCACCCCCAAATTTTTTTTTGTTCATCAGAGTATGATGTTGTCTGTAAAGAAAGAAAAAAAATATTATCCTCGTAGCCTATGTTTGTTACAACGTTTGTTGTTTGTAATCCCTCAATCAAAACTGAGCATTGTCATCTCTATAAAAAACAACAACTCATTTTCTACACAGCTGCTGCATTGGCCCTCATTAGCCTGTGTACCTAATGAAGTGGCCGGTGATGTAACGTCTGTAGCCATGGCAACGCCTCAGCGCAAGTGACTGAGTCAACACGCAAAAGACACCTGAGCTGTCCTGTCGAACCGCATGCTAAAAAATGCTAAGGTTAGACAAACATGTTGACTTTGTAGTCCATCCAAAGTCAGACAACGGGGGAGGAGGAGGAGGAAGAGGAGGAAGAGGAGGAAGCTCTCTTTTCTAGTCGGCGACGGTGGCCTTTTGTGAGCGCGGCGACCCTGGAACATTTCTTTGACAAAAAAAAAAAAAAAAACGCACGCTACAAACCAGACAGCCTGTCTGAGTCAGCGTGAAAGAGCAAAAACAGAATCAGACGTTATGAAGAGCCAGCGAGCAGCGTGTGTGTGTGTGTGTGTGTACCATACGCGCGCGCACACACACACGCGCGCGCGCGAGGACGGCATCGCGCCATTTTAGTCGCACTCTCAGAGGAGGCAGATTTCACAACACAACAAGTGTGCGTGTGTGCGAGTGTGTGTGGGGGTGTGCGCGTGTGTAAGAGGAGCATCCTTGAGAGGAAGAACAAGTGGTGCTTCCATGGAGTGCTCACATAAATCAAAGCACCATTTCACAACGAGACAACACTAATTTATACACCACTATCACTTTATCCTTGTAAGTTCCAACTTTGAAAATACGTGTAGAAATAAGCCTTTATTTTTGTAATATTCAACATTTTCGTAAAAAAAAAAAAAAGTTTATTCATGCTATATTAGGGCACTTTGGTTGGGGAAAAAAAATTATTGGGGGGGAAAAAAAGCAACTTTTTGCCATAATGTTGACTTTGACATTGACCAAAAAAACACCAACAACAATAACTTACTTTATTATCATAAGATGGCACCTTTTTTATATATAAAAAAAAAATACAGCTTTATTCTCATAATACTATTTTTAATTGAAAAAATGACAACTATTATTGTATGTTTTTTGGAGGGGAAAAACGTTTTCTGCATAAGATAACGAGGGGAAAAAAACAACCTTTGTTATTCAATTTATTTTCTCAAGAAAATAGTTTTTTTTTCTCATATCACATTTTGTTTTAAAAGAAAATTGCAACTGTACTCAAAGTTCCAGTCCTAAAAAAAGTACAGTGACTGTTTTCCCTCAAAAAAATTATTATATTACCGTTTTTGTGTAAAAACTCTATCGATAGATAGATAGATAGATAGATAGGAAAAAATCAAACTTGAGTTTTTTCTCGAAAGACTACTACCTCTTTATTATGGTAATATTAAATTATTAAAAAAATATATATATTGTCAGAATTTTTTTGGTGTGTTAAACACTAGGTTACCACTTGACAAATAAAGCTTTGTTCTCCACAATATGGTGAATTTTTTTCTTGAAATGTACAACTTTAACCTCATAATACAACACCATTAACAACAACATTAATAGGAAAAAACAAAGCATTTCTATTATAAAATGTTGTCAATTAAAAAAAAAAAACCTACACAGGGTTGATGTTTGATGATTTATATATAACACACAACAAGTGAAGAAGCAAGCACTTCTCTTCTTTGTGGCCAAGCGTTTTGTACTCACGGGTCATCCGTGTCGCTCTCAGTCTCGCTGTCGGCCCCGCCCCTCTCCGCAGGGGCGTTGTTGTTATTGGTCGGGGGCGGACGTGACGGCGACGCCCTTTCCAGGTCAGGGGGTCGTCGGTCGCCCACCAGGGCCACGCCGCAACGAGGCTCTGAAACATTGCAACAATACAAATAGCAACTTTGTCCTAATTCTCATAAATTTAATATATATATATATTCTTAATTTATTTATACAGCTGTCCTCTGGTGACTGACTACTTTTAACTGACCAAAATGCGACATCATTCTTCCCTTTTTGTTACCTTGGCGTTGATTGGCGAGCTGCTGTCCGTCGATGGCGGGCTGGACGGACGCTCCCGATGGGCTGGGCTCCAGGAAAGGGACGAGCGAGTGCCAAGGGAACACTGGCACAGAGCGAGGCTCCACATTGGTCCACACTGGTGTGTGTTTGGACAAGGACAAATACAAAAATGATCGTTAAAAAAGACCACTTTTTTTCTGAAAATGTTCTAACTTTTTTTTTCTAGCAAACAAAGAATCCAAACTTAATTGTCATGGGATTACAATTTATCCAAACATGATTTTATTCTTGTAACATTACGACAAAAACAAAGAGAGAAAAAAAGAGTTATCTAGAAAAAACAGTTTTTTTCCCTGGTAATATTACAATGACATGTTTGTGTTTTTAAGAAAGTTGTCCAGCTCTTATGAGAAATCCACAGTTGTTGATGACCAAAATGAATCCCAGTAAGCCTCTGACACGATTTATGTGGTGTTAAAGCAAAAACCATGGTGTTCCGATGCATAAGGTTTCGTAGTACGAGCTAACACATTGAGGTGAAGTTGCGCCGCTGCTGAGTCGTCACTCCTGCCGCCACCCGCCTCACTTCCTGCTGATGCCAATGCGGCTGCTCTATATTTAGATTGAGGAGGAATCTCATCCGCGGGGGCCTCCGCCGCCTCCTGTTTGTTTTTATATGTATACAGTGAACCCGCGTTGTACCGCAGTTCATTGCGGATAATTAAGCGATCCTTTTAGTTTGGGTTTTTAGCACACAGGCGAGTCTTGAATTCAGAGTTGCCTGCCGTCAGCGCAGTACCACGATGTGCCACAACAGGCCAGGCAGCACTGAGCTCTACTGCAAAAGATGCAGTGTGATTGAGGGCAAGAAGGAGAGTAAGTCAGTCATACAGGACCACGTTTGTTAGCCATTAGCGTTAGAAAGGCTAAGGCCTGCTAATTCACGGCCAATCAAAAGGTTTGTAATCACCTACAGACGCCACAAGAGGGCAGCAAAGTGCTTTTTCTATTAGACAAGGCTATGGCCAGACAAAATTGATCTCTTTCCCTTAGTTCAACAGTTACTTGGGAGCAATATGCCACGAGATGGCGCCAATGCAATATTCTATAGTAGACATGGTTTGAGCCTGCACACAAAATGGCGGATAAGTGAAATTTTCAGCAAGTGGCAGAGGATAGGTTCACCCAAAAAAGAATAATGGGGGCCAAAAAAAACTTGACATTTTTTTTTCTAGCTTGGTGACCCAGCTGGTTGCTCTTACGCCACATGCTAATGCTATGCTAGGTTAGCATTTTCTCTCATAAGAGCTCAGGTTTGCTGGCGATTTGCAAGGTTGCATCACAACAGTGAAGACAATCAAACTTGACTAAGCTGAGGAAGTAAAAGTCTCAATAAGGTTAGCATTTAAGTAGCACTAAGGAACTTTTCAACTTTAATAAAATATTTTCATAACTCTTCTGATGAAACATCCACAGTTGAATGGTACCTGCTTTAATAAAATATTTCCATAACTCTTCTGATGAAACATCCACAGTTGAATGGTACCTGGGGTCTGTATCATTTTTACTGGCACTAGGCAACTTTGAGGAGGATGGTAGGAACACTGCCACACAAAAACTACAAATGTGCTGACTTGCTTTATGGCATACGTCACTTCCCCCTTTCGCCATCCAGTCAACTTGAATGTCGCCACACACGATTACTGCTTTCCTGGCAGAAGCTGCAAAACAACTGAAAAGTTTTGTCTGAGGAGACAAAAACGACAAATGGAAGCTACCCGGATAAAAGGACATCAAGCATCAACATTGGCCTGGATTTCATTCGCTGGCGTTAGCTCAAAAACGACGCAATGCACTTGTCCTCATGGGAAATGTGGTTCTTCTTCAGGCATAACAATACCGCTTTTGTCCATATGGCGCCGCCATAATAAATGTAAAATCAAAGTTCCTTAGTGTTGACTTTACACCAAATGACATAGTTGGGGTGAACATTTTGGCTTTTAAAATTACAACGTTTAATTCTCTTTCATTTATTTGTGTCATTTCTACAGTAAACTTCATAAATGGGGGTTGCCTGTAGCACATATTCTTTTTGTATGGCACAGCGGAGGCGACGCTACGCTACAAAGGCAGGTGGCTGGCGGCCGTGCGAAGGATATGTGCGAGGGCGTTAGCGCTGGGCTAATCAGCTAGTGCGCTAATTCTTCCAACGCGTAACCATGACAACACGCCAGCCGTAGACCACCACGGCTCCTTTTTTAGCGATCAGACAGACTCAGTGCCCTCTCGGATCGCGTGCGTGCGCGCGCGCGCGCGTGCGTGCAAGCGTGAACGTCCTTGTTGCACTCTGCGCTGCATGTCTAGACATGTCAATATTTTCACCCTTTGAGAGTTTCACTCACACTCCTTATCTCTTACACGCACACACGCTGGTATAAAGGGCAACACCCCTGGCACACACACGCACACACACAGAAACTATGCATGGCAGCACACATCCAGCGATACAAGGCAAACGTCATAGTTATTAATAATAAGCAGCATGGGTGGGGTGACCAGTACGAATAATTCAAGAGTTTATAGTTTCCCTCATCTTCACATAACCTACTTTTGTAGTAAAGATAAGTTAGAGTTAAATGATAAGTATTGGTATAAATTATATCAAATCTTTTTCCGCATGGGACATCATATTTTTATACGTCTGCATTTGGCCGTAGTGGATGTGAGGAGGATTGTCATGGCAACAGTTGGACAGTATGTGATTAACACCTCCCTTTACTTATCTCGCACAATGTTGAATCACATGTTGCCAAAATACATACACACGAGAACAAAAGACACCCACTTGTTTCAAAGCGAGACTAAAGCGAAGCCATTGAAAAGTCAAACAATAAGGAACACCAGAAAAGCAGACACAAAATGGAAAATAAGCTAGAGATTATCTTGGTATCTATTGATACTAGAATCTTCTCTGGGGACTGAAAACTTCTAGGGACTCTCTGGACAAGAACCTTCTCTCAGGACTGCAAACTTCTCTAGGGGAAAGTACCTCATCTCTGGACTACAACCTTTTCTTTATACAAGACCCTTCTTTCTGGAGTACAACTTTCTCTCGAGACTAGAAGATTTGCCGGGGACTACTACCTTTTATTGGGACTAAACCTTCTCAGGACTAAGACATTTTCTCTGGACTAGAACCTTGACTTGGGAGTAGAACATTCTCTGTGGAACAGAAATTTATATTTGGAACAGGGACGTTCATTCTCTACTTATTCAAACCTTAATCATGGGACTACAACATTCTCTATAGACTTGAACCCCGAATGGGGACCACAACCTTTTCTTGGACTAGTAGATTCTCTGGGGACTAAACTTCTCTAGGAACTAGTTCCTAGAGAGTCAGTACAGAGGGAACTAACACCTTCTCTCTGGACTAGTACCTTCTCTCACTCATTGAGGCGTCTATGTTTATATGTCTATGGTGAGCAAGAGAACTCCTTACCCGTTCCGGGACGTCCCATGATGATTTGCTTGCGGGGTGCAGGGTGCGAAGATTCGGCGGGCAGAATGAGTGGCAAGAGGGCTGTGGGTGTTGGGTGACACGCTACCGGCTGTGGCAAGACCCCACCGGTGGCCTCCCGGTGACCCTCAGGCTTTCTCTCCCTGCCCCCGGATCCTGACGAGTACAGGATGGGCCCTGCGTTGGTCGACGTTGAACTGGCAGTGGAGGAACTGGAGAGTGCGGCGTGGCCTGCTGAAGCTGGGGTGAGGGACTGGGCAGAGCAAGTGGAAACTTTGGATGAGATGTGGGGCGCACCCTTGATTGTCCAGTCAATCAAAGTCAGAGCACGTATAGACACACAATGGATTTGTCGCCAGTCAATGTCAGCCAAGGTACATAATTTAATACCCTTTGACAATGGAAACAGAAAACCAAGCTAAAGAGTACAGCTTGGTTGAATGAAAGTTATTAGAACAAAAAGAAGAAACTATGTTTTCTTACCGAGCTGGACGTGACCAGGACTAGGGCAGATGCAGGGTTGCGCAGGAGAACAGCGCCATTGGTCGTGGCTCCGTTTATGGGAACGGGTGCCTGAAGGCCAGGAGGGACTGCGTGTTGGGCCTGGCTCAACTCCCTGGATCGGCTTCTCTCCCGCCTTGTGAGGGGGCCGTCAGAGAACTTGGTCAGGGGGACGTCGGGGTTGCGGACGATAACCGGAGAATCTCGTAGGGGCACGATGCGACGCGGAGAGGGTTCCTGGGGAAGTGGGGAGGGGGGCGTGGGAGAGACCAGCATGGGTGGGGGTGTGGAAGCGGCAGAGGATGGGGGCCGGCTGGTGGCGCTACGTGGCCGTGGGAAAGTCAGCGAGGAAGGGGTTGTCGGTTGACTCTGGGGTGAAAGGACTCTAAAGGCAGCGGGCCCGAGGTTCAGATCCCCCACGACACCTCCCCCCACAGCCACCATTTGCTGTTGCTCCAGTTTGGTCTGGTAGTCCTGGACTGCTGGCAGTGGAGGAGGTGGGTGGCTGTCCAACTTCCTCTTGCTGGGACTCATGGGCACCGTAAAGGTGAGGTTGGTCTGACAAGTGGGCACGATGCCCGAGAGGTGGCGTTCCCGTTCTGCGCCCAGAGTGCTCAATTTTGTGCCACTCAGCTGGCGATGACGCAGCGAGGGGGCAGTGATGGGGCTGAAGTTGGCCGGGCGGAAAAAGTGTGGCGAGGGAGACGGCGATGGTGTAGGGGAGAAGGGGGACTGGTTAGAGATGGGTGAATATGAAGGCGTGCCCAAACGCGAACCCCCCAAGGAAACTAGCATGGTTGCCGCTTCACATTCGTCAAAGTCAAAGCGAGAAAGGTCCTGAGGGAGCAGGGAGGGCAGCACCAGACGTGGCCGGGAGTCTCCTCCACGGCTGCTGGCCTCGCTGCTTTCCCGAGAAGTCTCATCCCAGTCAAACTCTGAGCTTGTTCGGCCGCCGCTCAGTCGCAGATCAGACGGGGTCAAGGTCCCCGTGCTGCTGGCCCCTCCTCGCTCTCGGATCCCCCCGCTGGCTTCCATCTCTTTAGTCCTCATGGAGAGGTGTCTGGAGCAATATCCTCGACGCTGGGATTCTTTAGAGCAGCCTTCGCGGGAGCAAAGCCTCCTCCACTGCTTCCCGTTGAACTTCTTGCGGATACCAGTTGGCGTGCACACCACGTCTCCCTTCTTGTACTTCTGCTGGGCGGCTGTCAGTGGGGTGCGCGAACGTGAGGAAGAGGAGGAATTGGAACCTGATCCAGAACCACCACCTCCACTGGAGGAAACGCCTCCTGATGCTTTCTCCACTCTGGAGGAGGACATGCTGGAGGAGATAGGGGGCAGGGGCGGGAGCTGTGCAGTGGAAATGATGGCATTACTAGCTGCCACGGCTGCGACAACCGGGTCCAGGCCAAGCAGGACCGGGGAGAGAGGTGGGTGAGGGTTTAGGGCAAGATGGCCAGAGGGTATTCCAATTCCCTGCACCACAGACAAATGAGGATTGAGGTAGCCGGGTGGAGGCTTTGAGACAATGTGGCGATGTTGAGGAACTGCCATGGGTTTGGGTTCCGGTATAAATGCTCCCATGGGGACCATGTTGAAGCGGGACACCTCCATGTCTTCCTCGGGGGTGAGTGGCATGTATGAATGATGTTGCTGCTGTTGCTTTACAATACTCTCCCTTTCTTGTTGCTTTCTCTGAAGGTCCCTCTCTCTTCCAAAATCGTTTTCAATGTCCCAAGGAGCCAGGCTGAGGACTGAGGCCGGTGTGATTGGAGTGGTAATGCTGTGTCCTGGTGTGGTGGAGACAGGAACCATGCAAGGGTACACTCTCCCCAACAAGGACCCGACAACCGGTGTCATCCCACGGCTGAGACGACACACCTCCTGCTCCACGTCCATTTCATCCCTGTCTTCTTGCGCCATTTCATGATCTTGAGCGTCTACATCTGTCTCTCTTGATGGTAAGTCCAGGTCCCAAGGTGGCACCAGGAGCCGCAGTGTTTGCCTGGACACCCACACGGCCTGGGTGGAACTGGCTGCCACCCTGTCATCCTCATCTTCATTCAGAGATGACACTTTCTCATCAGACAAGAGAACACGGTAGCGATTGGCCACTGCTGGATGAGTATCCACCTGAGTCACCACACCTTCCCGGTACCACTTGCCCTCGCTGCCTTCCTCGTTGTTGAAGGGTACACAGACGCGGGTGCCGAGTGGAATAGGGTGCACACCAGGAGGAGGGGCATCAAGGATGATGTCTACAACCCCTGGGGGGCTTATGTGTCGATAAGGGTAACGGTAGAGTGTCTTCTGCCCATTCAGCTGTACCTCCAAGCTTCCATGTTCACCGTTGACTCTACGGACAACACCGGCGCAGAACACCAAGTCCATATTCTTCCCATCGCTTCGTCTTTCAGCTCCTCCATCCTCATCAATTCTTGTTAGGAGTTGACGGGCCAGGATTCGCTGATTTTTGAGTCCCTTGGCTAGAGCTTCAGAGAGCGCCTCGGAGAGACTGCAGGGTGGACGTGAGGAAAGATCTGCGACCACCTCCAGGTCTGCCGAGTGCTCACTGGCCGTGTCTGTGGAGGAGCAGCGGGGCAGGGGACTGGGCGACACTCGCTCCGCATCCCTGGCCACCTCTGCCCCTCCTGGCCTGTCCCTTTCCCCTCGCAGTGACAGGATAGGAGGTCCGGGAGAACCGTCCTGATGTGGTTCTCTGCTGTCCGCCATTAGACCCAGATTTTGGCTATGGCCATCAGGGAGTGAAACATTTATGGGACTACCTGAACATGATGACCCCTGGTTTAGGGACCCGCTGCTCACAAGTGGAGGAGGGGTCCTGGAGGCAAGGTTGCCATGGTTACTGCCAGTAGTAATGGAGCAGTGTTCAGATGTGTACTTCTTCTTGGGAACGCGGGCCTTAAAGGTGGCAGTTTTGCGACTGGACGTAGGGTTGGGGCTGCTGTTGGCGCTTGGTGTGCTGCTGTTGCTGCAGCTGCTAGCATTACTGTCACTGTGGCTCCCAGCACTCAACGCCGAATGTCCGGATCGAACGTCTGACGATGCTAGCAAATTCTCAGAGTCAATGACAAGCGATTCCCCGTTGGAAGAGTCCCGGGTTCTAACTGGATCGGGGGTCTCAGACTGAGAAGAGAAAGAAAAGTGATCTTGGCCTTGCATGGTTCTGTCTCGGTTTTCATCAGAGTCTCTTTTCTCGCCTCCTTCGGGGGCCTCGCTGGCACCCCGCCGCTTTCCCCCTTTGGCCCGGGTGGAGGGGGGGGAACGCCGGCCCTGCTTTTTGATTGGCTTCATCTTGTCATGAAGCTAGGCTTTCCTCCGGACAAGACCGTCTCCTAGTTGTTCTATCACGTTTGCTTCTCTTCTGTCCCCCCCCCCTCCCTTCCTTTCTTCTTTCCTCTCTAGTTATGTCTTCCAGGGACCCTTGCTGTCATTGCTTCTCGATCGGGGCCACTTCTTCACTTGCCACCGTTTTATTCCAGAGATGCTGAAAGACAGGAATGATAATTATAACAACACAACAAGAGCGTTGGAGGAGTTTCATCAATCAATTTATTAATGTATGATTGGTCTGGAAATCATGTATCCACTATAAATATATATATATATTTTTGTCTGTTTATAGTGATAGGCAGAACAATTAAATGCTGTTCCACTAGATGGCAGATGGCACAATTAACTTATGCATCCACCTGTTGCCATTTGAACAACAAAAACAGAAAAACTGTCCCAAAATACACACCACATGGTCATTTTGTGGGTCCATTGAGATGAGATCCTCATTACTTCAATACATGTACTTTTTGTGACAATTGTAATTAGTGCAATGCCATGAGAGTTGTACAATGTTCTTAGTTCAGTAGAGATTGGGAAACAGTTTCCATTTAATTTGAGGTACGTGGAAACGTTGTCGACGCGTGCTTCGTAGTCTTCCTCACAGACCAACAAACAGCATTCGGCAATAACACAAAATATTTCCCGGCCTGCAGGCTTTCCTCGACCAAAACTCTCGCCGCAAACTTGGAAGAAGCATTGTCGCGAGTTGCCTGGCCTTCATTTCTGGCTAAGGTTTTAAGCGGCTTATTGATGAATTGGCGTAGTAATGAATGTGACTCATTGACACTTTGATAACACAACACGGTGTTACATAAGACGTTGTACTCACATGCATCCACGCAAGGCTAGCGGCTAGCAGGCTAAAACACATTGAAGCGGCGGCAGCCGTGGCTGAAGTAAAACATGGACGAGCACTTTGCAGTTTGCCCGGGCAAGTCTTCCTACTCGCTCTCACTCTCTTTCACACACACTGCATTTTATCCGGGGAAGCAGGGGCGGGGGAATTCCTTGTTCGCTCGCATAGTCAAACCCTCCCTTTCGCTCTGTCTTGAGCACCCTCCACCCACCCTCATCCTCGCTCCTTCCTCCTCTTCTGTGGCGACCTTTATCTGTTTACTGTATTGCAAAGCAGAGTCAATCCGCCCCAACTAACTCCATTTCCTCCATTACCTAACTTCCTCTTTTACTTTATTCCTCCTTTTCTCAGCCTTGCTCACGCGCGTGAGCGCATCTCCGGTTGATTTGGACTTGTCACTCGCATTCGGAAGGAACTACTGTATTTGCCGATATCGCTCACACTAATGCTTAGACTTTAAAAAAAATAAAAAATAAAAAAAAAGCTCAACAGATAGATTTAGCTGACATGTTGAATGAGCTGTGTGGCAAAATTGCCTGTATTAACAGTTCTTAAACCCCAAACTATGATAAAAAAAAACACTCAAGTATTTCAAATGTATCTAACAACAGTACCTTTAAAAATAAATGGCTGACAGTTTATTTGATTTCTCCAGCGTGTATGTTGCCACTTTACAAACTTTAAAAGTACTAATTACTACTTTCCTATGATTAGCCATTTTATTGGCTTTTGAACTTCCGCCACCGTCAACACCAATTTGGACAATTTCTCTGCATTGGGAAACAAACATTAGCTTCTGTTAGCACATTAGTTTCCAAATTTACCATTTGAAGTTATCTTTCAAGTTAGCTTCAACATTAGATTCCAATATTTTCACCAAATGTTAGTTTCCAACCTTAGCTTCCAATGTTGCCGCCAATTTTTAGTTAAGATTTCAAAGATGGCTTGTTACCTAGATTGTTAATGGGACTAGCTTCAACATTAGCTTCCAGCATGAGCTTTCATGTTAGCTCCAACATTACCACTTTAGCGCTAACGAAGCCCTACGTTTGCTCTTGACCTTAGAACCCAATGTTAGATTTCATGTTAGTGTTAATGAAGATCAACTTCCAATGTTGCTCAAAAATTATCTTACAAATTGTTGCTCGCAACAATTTGCACCCAGCATTAGATTTTCAAGTTGTCGTCCGGCTTTATTTCTAATGTTAGCGTCTATGTTACCTCTAACGTTAGCTTCAACATTACCGTCCAAAGTGAGCTTTTAGTGTTAGCTGCTTTAGTTAGCTTCCAACGTTACCTAGAGCTATCCATCCATTTTCTGAACCGCTAATCCTAATGAAGACCAATTTTAACTTCTGATATTAGCTTTCGACCAATGTTAGCATCCAGCGTTAGATTCTGAAGTTATCTTTCAGCGGTGCCTCTGATGTTTTCTTCAACATGATCGCAAACTTTGGACCTAAAAAAGTTAGCTGTAGCAACATGCGTTGACTCACACTGTTGTCACTGTCAAGCCATTACAGAAAGAGCGCAAAAATAGATGGATAGGCATAAATAGGTTTGTTTTTATGCCATAGTTTTAGTTAAAAAATATATAAAAAACGAGTACCGGTATGTTTGATTCCTCTTTTTCCAGCTGAGGCCTCGCTTACGTGTGACGGCCCCTGCTATTGATTTTTGACTCCTAGCTCGTTCTTTTCACTCACATTCAGAACGAATCAGTCATAATCGTCCTAATCGCCTCGCTCGCTCACACTTGTGCTTCCGCTCGGGGGGGCGGGGGTAGGGGGGGGGGGGTGACTAGCTCAATAGATTGATTTAGCTGACATGTTGAATGTGGCTGATGGGGGCCTGTTGTCACCATTTAACTTGTTTGTTTGCTCATCTGTTCTCCGTTGCCTCATTTTGTGCAGTCAAGAGTTAAACTGCGCGACTTAAAAAAAAAAAAAAAACATAAAATACCAAAAACGAAAGGCGGTAATGAAACATCTCACTCATAGTAGTGCTAATAGTCCAAGAGCGGTCAGTGCGAGCGGAAAGACAAGACGAGCACTTTAAAACCACGACTGCGAAAAGTGCCAAAACCAACAACGCATAGGATAGGAAAGAGTGACATCACCGCTTCTTGTTGTTATAGTTACAAGACATTAAAAGGAAAGCCATCATTAAGAAGCTCAAGTCCACAAAAAAAAAAAAAATTAAAGTATGAGACAAAACACGAGAACTGGTCCCACACAACAATAAAAGGCTGCCAGTCAATGTCGGCATTGACTCACAAACACGAAAGTCAAGGTACTGCTGTGTTGGAAGCGAGAGCATAATGAGCCTGGCATGGTGGCAGCTGAGGTAGCGTGCGTGTGTGAGAGCGAGCATGTGTGAGTAAGTGAGTGCATGTGTGAGTGAGTGAGTGAGTGCGGTTTGTTGCTCGCGGGGCGGAGCAACAGCTGGTGGCGCAGTCATGGGGCCGATGATAACGCGCCGGCGTCAAAGACCTGATGCAACTCGCGTTCGGCCGCGTGAAACCCGCGGCGGCCTCAACTGCAGCGCGTACGGAACAGGTATACGTGACGGGCATTGAAGTCTCTTAACGATGAGAAAAAAATGAGAGCAAATTGATGAGTACTGTCAAGCAGATGTGTTTATAAAGAACTCTGTGGTTTTCACAGTTTTGTATTTGCAAATTTCGGGTACCCTCGAAAAATGGCGATTCTCAAGAAGGCTTTTCTTGAGGAATTTTGCGTTTGCGGTTTATGTCAACAAAATGGAATACGCATTAAAGTACAGAAATCATCCGCAATCCGAGCCGTCAATTCTTTACAGGTAGCAATCATACACTCTGTATTTACAATAAGCAGTAGTACTAGTAGTAGTAGAACTTGTAGACAAAAAGGAAAAAGTGATGTTTAAACCTCAAAAAGTACAGACTTTTACATGTATTTAAGTCCAAAAGTCCCAGTTGAACTTTAAACAAGAAGAGAATGAAGTGTTGTGTTTTTAATAACCACATAACTTCCGAACGTCTGCTAGCCTAATGCTAACACACGGGCTAACAAAAATAGCATCGATGTCATGCTAGTTATAAGCCCCGAAGCCAATCATATTTCAACACCGACATCTGTGAATAATGACACTCATTAACTGCCATGAAAAAAAGCTTATACATTATTGTTTGTATACCGGTATATTAGAATTGTTGTTAATGCAACATAAGGGGGACAAATAGCCACAAATAAGCAGGATTTTCCACAAATAACACGAGATCAAGCCGCGAACATGTCGGCGTCCACTGTACAACTCTACTCACGGGCATATATTCTTTATCCTCCACAAAAATACAACTAATATTGCCGCTGCTCTTGTTTGCCAAGGCGAAACACGTCTTGATGTAAAACTGCTAATGACTGCAGTTGTATGTCACGTGTCCACATGGACAGGAATATCCGCTGTCGTAGGCCGAGTCATGTTAGGTGAAGAAAAAAAAACACACGCGATCGTGGATTCCCCGTGTCAGGTCAAGGAATGTCATGTCTATGTGATGAGTACAGCGGCTATAAAAAGTCTGCACACCCCTGTTTAAAAGGCAAGGTTTTGGCGATGTAACCAAATGAGGCCAAGATCAATCATTTCGCACCATTACGAGACCTTTACACTGTACAAAATAATTCTATTACATTTTTTGAGAGGGGAATTATAAATAAATAATTGAAATAACGTGGTTGCACAAGTGTGCACACCCTCTTCTAAATGACAATCACAATCGAGCTATTTATTTATTGCAGAAACCTGAAGAATTTGTAAAACGTGTCTCTTTCATAATAAAATCTCCCTAACACATGTGGGAAAATGTCTGATGATTTTTATAAATTTTTTTGGGCACATAATTCCTAAAAGCATGTTTGGGGCAAACAAGACGGCTCGTGACCAAAACAACACCAAAGCTCCAATGAAGCCTGCTGGTGGCACAATCATGCTTTGGGGCTGTTTTCATTCTGATGCAACTTGAGTCAGGGTGCGGGAAATTATAAACAGATCCAAATAGCAGTCAGTTAAATGACTCCAATCAATGTAACACAAGTTTGCGCAGTTTGTAACGTAGCCACATTCCAAGTTTGGAACTAAATGACTTCAACTGTGTGACTTCAACTAAGTATCTGAAACTGTGATGGCGTAACTGTAGGTAAATAACTGTAACTCCTCACTGTGAAAAAAAAAAAAAAAAAAAAGTCAGGAAAAGCCTACTCAAACAGCCGAAGCTAATTTGTTTTTTTAGTTGTACAAAATAGCCACATTAATAAGGGTGGATTTTTTAAATATATTTTTTTATTTATCTCTGTCATAATTCAAACGTGTGTGACATATACTCTAATTATGATACGGTAATTATTAACCTTTCATTTAAACTGAACTGGTCAATTTTATGATTTATTTATTTATTATTATTGATCCGCTCGTGTTGACTTTTTTCTATTTGCACTTAGTTGCTGTTTATTTGTTTTTTGTGCCCACAAAAGTGTACTATAATTATAATTACACACAAGTGTAACATTATTATAATGACAGTTAAGACTACTGTTCAAAGGGGACCCTGAAGGCCTCATGACAAGAAAAATGACTTGACAAAGATATGTCGTTCCATGAAATGGATGGCACAATGCCGCCGTTACGCTGCCGTGCACTGCGTTAATGTCAACTGTTGTACAATTTGTGTGTTCAAGGGTGGAAGGTGCTCGCGGACCAAATGAGCCAATTATTTTTTACACTTGCACGACAGGTAAGAAACAAGGGTGTGCGCACTTTTTGTGCTCAAGGGCCTCATTTGCTTCTGCGAGTATGTGGTTTGCGACATGAGCTATATAAAATAGAGCGGAAGTTTATGTAAAAAAGTATGTTTTTGTGGAACATGCAAAAGTTAATATTGAACTATTAAAAGAAACAATTTTAAAAAATGTACATCTACATATATTATATCATATTTTGATCCAAATTTTAATGTGGATGTAAATGAGTTAACTTTACTTATAAAACATTTTTGAAATTATTCATCAGAATTACATCAACCAAATATTTAACAATATCGAAATTATAATATCAAATATATTTTAGCTTAACACCTTTACTGATGACTTTTTTGAAAAATATATAGTTTATTTTAATATTAAAATAACTCTCATGTATTATTATTATTTATTTTACAATTATGTCATTATAATTAATCTATCAAATATTTAATGAAGTAAATAAGTAAATGTAAAATTATATTAATTTCAATAAATCAAGCAACCAATTATTTAATTAAACAATATTTTTTTAAATCAAATACATTTGAATCAACCAATAAGAAAATAATACTAAATGAGATTCTCAGTCACCCATCTCGTGCAAATCGGTAGAATCTATGCAATTTTCGTTTATTGAATATGTTCTATATTTTTCTTGTTTTCTAAAAAAAGTTCAAAAACTTATTATGCACGCAATTCATGCTATTACGCAAACAATGTATTTTTAAACTCTTGGTCGGCCATATTAAAGACCGGGACGGGCAGTTACGTCGCCATCGTTTTCCTACCTCCGGTCTCAGAAGGTTCAAAAGTGACTTAAAAGTTTTACGGCGGCGACATTTTGACCCTGAAAAGCTTATTTCTATTATTTCCTGTAGGCAACATCGCAGAAATGAAATGGGAATAACAGTCATCCATCCATTTTCTACAGCGCTTGTCCTCAACCGGGGGTCATCTGTCCGCATATTATGGGATGTCTGAAACCTATGGATGGTCTATTTGTCATGCACAAAAGCTTGTGCCGTTCTGTGCACGGGGGAATAACTAAGTGAGTAACAGGATTATTACAGCTGGGCCTGCGTGCAGCCGAGCCTGTTTACTCACACTAGCAGCGACTATTACTTATTGAGTGTTTGTTACGCTGCTCTGAATTTCTGATGTTTTTTTTATTTCTTTATTATTATTACTATAACAACTGATATTTCACTATGACAGACATGACATTTTTGGCTATTGTTAGCATTTTATGAGCACGTGGCGTACGTTCACGTTGCAACGTGATTCAGTTACCTAACTCACTGTGTGCTGTTTGTTTAACAAATATATTTTGAATTTCTAAAAGGTTTGTATGTCGCTTGATATTCCAAAATGACAGTTGACATTTTTTTTGTCTAATGTTAGCATCAAAGGAGCAAATGAATGACAAATTATTATTGAGTAATGATTTCTAAATGAGTTAGCCATCACTTTGTGTACTATATATATATATAGTGTGTGTAATAATATGAGGCGATTAAACATTTATATGGTGTCACCGTCATAATGGCCCTCCGAGGGAAACTGCAATTACAAAGTGGCCCACGACAGGAATGAATTTGACCGCTCTAGCTTATATGGGGGGGGGGGGGGGAATTCAGCCCCTTTATGTTTCAAACAGCCTTTATTTAACCTTTAATTTGACCAATTAAGTTAACTTTTCATAGTTGTGCTGAGCTTAAGCATTATAAGTTCAAATAAAATGACCTAAATTCAGCTTCTTCTTTTTTCCCTGCAGGTCATAGTAAATGATAAAAATTCATTAATTACCATTATTGGCATATCACCCAGCCCTACTTTTCACACATTTGGCCAATAAAGAATATTCAGAGTCTACGTTATATAAACAAACTTGACTATTACAAAAGCAGCAAGTGACTACGTGAATGTTTGCACCAGTTTTGTGCAAGCCTGGCAACATGCATGCTTGCAGGCCGAGCAGGCGCGCACAAAACACACACACACACACGCGCACGCACAAGGCCGCAAGGAAATCCTGCTCTCCCCTAGGATTGAGTGAGACCTTCTTCGGCGACCCAAAAATTGGAAACGCCGAACAACAAGAAGACATCCAAGTGTCTTTTAAAAGTGCCAGCTCGACCCCATCTGAGAGTGACAGCTGTGTGAAATGACAGCTGAGGCCTCCTGCACAACTTTGCACGCACTCACGACGTCATTGGCCCGATTCTAAATGTTTTTTTTTAATTATTTATTTATTTATATATATATATTGGGACGACACGGCTCCTCGACAGCCCCCCCGCAGCCCTCCCTTGCAGTCAGTCGTGATAACGACACTCTGCGCTCTGAACTCGCAGCCGTCGGTGTAGTTTGTTAGTTATGACGTTGGATTTAATTCTAGTGGAAAACTTTGAGCCAGGCTCACTATGTCGAGACGCACCGCTCCCTTTTTCTCTCCCCCCCTCCTCCTTTCCCTTCCCTCGGCTGCCCCCTTTCACGCACACGCCAAGCTAGACCCCTCACTAAAATACGCAGAAAATAACAGCGTTAAATAAGAATAAGACAAAAAGGGAGAATGTTAGCGGCTCGCTGCAGTGCTGTAAGAGAAGCATTAGTTAGCTTACACTCACCGCGCGGCTAATGTGGACGAGAGCCGGGCTGAGTCCGCGGGTGAAAATAGGGCAAGGGAGGCCGCTCCGGTCGTCCGCGGCTGCCAGTTAGTCGTCGTCCATGTTTCTCCGGCGAGGCAACTTAAAATGAGGCGAGAAAAAACTAGTGCCCCTGTACATTCTACGCTACAGTCGCAAAATGGTGAATGGAGACCCCGAAGCCTTGACAACCAACACACTCGACCAATGGCAACACGCGGACGGGTACAGTAGCCAATGGTAGCGCGAGGAGACGAGGTAGGGGCGGGAGAAGGCCGGAAAGTAAATTTGATTGACAGAGTGAGGAGGCCAATGGCGGTGTGGGAAAACACAGAACAGCTGTTGGGAGATCGAGGATGCGCTGGCCAATCGGGTGCTTCTGTGGGCGTGACTTATGCGGAAGTAGCGGCGTTATATGTCTTGTATTCACTTATTTATTTATTTATTTTAATCAAGTGTTTTAAACCGGTAAACATGTAATAGACGAAAAATAAAACACTAGAAGAACCGGTCATTTTTAATATGGCTAAAAACGTTGCGCCGTCAGCTCAAACAGTAAAGATACTTAAACCAAAATGAGTTAACTTCCTTCTATGTCTGATTTCTTCTCATGTCAAATACAAACCCAAAGACTAATTTGAGCAGAAGCAAACAACATAACTCCCAACTGAAACACTTTCTCTTTCACAGGCGCTCTTGCGTTCTCTCGACCAATCAGAGACGTTCAAAACACCACTGCTTCCCCGAGTTCCGCCCTCCGGCCCAATCGGTGCAGGCGCAGGGCAGCCATACGTCACCATAGCCGCGCACGATTGGCCGAGGGCGCTGTTTTGCGCGGACCAATAGGCGAACGCAGCGGTGAGGTCATGAGAAGCTTGTTGCCATCAGCTTCGCCAAACGGGAAAAGCCCGTAGAGTAAAGTGCTCCAAGGGCGGGATTAAGCTTCATTTTAAGACACTGAGATGCTGGAAGCACGCACGTATAACTATTTAACGCGTGCGTTACAAATTGTCCACAAATAGCTAACAAGCGGCGATGTGAAGTTAGCCGACGGTAACGCTGCAGTCTTGACTGGCGCGCGCACGCACAGCATTCCGCGTGTTACATAACTTGACGTGCTCGCAGACACAGACATGTTTGTGAACGTGCACCAAGGCAATCATTTATATCTATCTATCTATCTATCTATCTATCTATCTATCCATTCATGGTAGTTGATGGTAATTTTATGTTTTTGTTTTATCATAAGCAACCGCTGCAGGAAGCCACTTTGCCCACTAGGTGGCGCCATCGCATTAATACAACGTGCAACTAAGCGGTTGGGAATCATAAAAACACAAGTTGTACTAGAGAAAAATAATGTTTAAAAAGAACAGAACAAATACAATAAAAAAACGCGAAATTAGACTATACACAATTTAAAAAGTACTGTATTGAACTAAAACAGGCATGCTGTTTTGTTTTTTGCTGTGTGAAAAGTTGTTAATTGCCTGTCTAAGTTTTTTTGTGTGTTTTTGCATGAGAGGTATTTTGTTTTTGCTGCATAAGTTTTGAGAGAGTTTTTTTAAGGGAGGGGGTGGGGTGAGACTTGAGTTGTTTTTCTGCGGTTAGAGGTTCTTCATGATTTGCATGTACAAGGTTGCTTTAGTGTGTGTGTGTTTAGTGATTGTGAGTTTTTAGGGTTTTAGATGAATGTTTATGGAGTGCGAGTCTTTGGTGACAATGGTATTTTCTTGTGTGAGTTTTTTATTGTTAGTGTAAGAATTTTTGTTGTTGTGTAAGACGTGAATGTTATTTTTGCGTTCCAGCAGGGGCCCCTAACAATGTGTGATAATTAGCCGTGCTGTGATCTGCTTTCTGTCTCGGTGCCTCCCTCCCCCGGACCCTCACCGACCTCTCATCCCCCTCCGGTGCGTGACCTCTGACCCCATCCCTCAGCCAGACAACAGTGCCTCTCAGCTGGAGGCCAAACAGGCCGTCAATCACATTGTGGCGGACGCTTCAAAACTAACAACAAAAAATGTGATATTAACAAGATGTTTTAAAATGACAACCGGGTCATAGGGGCAATCTTTCAGTATACTATTCCACAAATATACAACTCAAAAACTGCTACGTGTATAGTTTATGTCACGATTGTTGCGTGCATCGTTACAAACTCATTGATATAATGTATTCATTTATGTATACTACTAATGCACTGTTAAAAGTCAAGAAAGATGTATCGAGTTGCAATACTGTATACTGCCACCAAGGGGCGTTACAGTTAGTGAAGCTAAAGTGTATACAGTACAGTAACCACCTAAAAGCTAAAACATGAATGTCCTCGACGCATTTTAACATGGTGGTGGACACAAACTGTAACTAGGCAAGGACACAAGTAGCAAATGTGAATGTCCTCTTTTGAACCGTTTAAATGTAATTAACTAAACTTAGGGCAGTTCAACCATTTTAAAAAAAATTCTGAGGACTGAAAAAGGGGAGAGAAAAAAAGATCGAACCTCCGGCAGCACACGTAGACTTTCGGCGAAAGATGTCAAATGAAGTGTTTGTGTTTCCTGCAGATGGAGGAGAACAAAGTGTGACATGGTGTCATCCAGCACAAAACACTCACACAAAGAGTTCCAATCTTCCCCAAGAGATTCCCGTGTACCGCAACACAAAGGTCTGCTTGACAAAAGACACACAAAAACATCACATCCTCAAAATGGCTGCCATATGTGCCAGGATAGGAAATGACAATAAGGCCATCACATTTTTAAGACTTATTTCTGTTTTACATACCTTTTAATCACAATGCATCGATATTGGTAGTTTTCTTAAAGACACTAAAAAGCAATTTTGTCATCAGTTAGCAAATAAATTTACTTGTAAACTAAGCGCTACATGCTAGCATTAGCCAGCTATGCTCAGTGTAATGATGCTAACACAATGCTAGGCTGTGTGTTCTCAACAGACCTGTTGGTGGCGCCAAAATGAAACAAACAGGAAACAAATGCATTTTTCCTTTTTTTTTTTTAATGAACCCTGATTATTGTTTTAATTACACGTGAAGATGAACACAGAAAAAGAAACATTGAGCGGCCGCCTCTCCCCTCCTCCATGAAGCCGTCAATCACGTTGACCGACAGCTGACGAGACACCGACAAATTGGAATAACAGTTCAACATTACAATGCTCTTTTTTTTCTTTTAACACATTTTCCTTACAGAATTCTCCAAATAAGAAAAAATATATATACACACAGCATTAATAATAGTAATAAAAAAAAAGAAAGAAAACAGTTTCCTGGGTTACACACTTGTGGTAAAAAAGAAAAAGAAAAAAAAAGTTAAAAAGAAAAAAAGGTCCACTAGAAAGACAAGAGTGCAAATTGAAAATAAAATAAAATAAATCATTCAGAGAAAAATTATAACCAAAGCAAAAAAGCGACTGGGCAAACGTACATACAAAATAAGCTGGTTAATATCACGATACAATATCATTAAAATAGTAACAGTAATATATGCATGTGTGCGGGGGAAGGGTCGGGGGTTAAAGTTGGTGTGATGTTTTTTGAGCACTACTTTAAAAAACAAAAACAAACACTTTGTGCAAGGTTTGACCCGCTTTTTTTAAACTATCAAATTTAAGAGTCAAAATAGCACATTCTCTGGCCAAGATGATGACAAAAAAATGTGCAAGACCGCAGCTGGCTTTCTATGTGGAACTGTGGAAACAGATCCACTCACGGCGTCACACGCGCTCTGAAAACACACACACTGCCACAAACTCACGTACACACCGAGCGAGCTATTCTATGGGAAGTCCCGCTCTCGCCACACTTGCGCTGAGGTTTAGTGATGTCATTTCCTGTGTGTGTGTGTTTGTGGAAAGGGCGTGTGCCATTTCTATGGCGACGTCTGTGATGTCACCTAACACGGGTGTGTGTGCGCGTGCTGGTCAACAGTCCACATCTCAGCCAATCAGAGCATGGCGCCAGCTTTGGACCTGACATTTTTTGTGTGCGTTTCCATGATATTGTGGGCCCTAACTTTCATATTTATCAATATAAATATAAACTCCAACGGCGGCACAAGAAGGCAAAGGCGTGGTAATACAGTGGGCGTTATATAGAATATATATATATACTGTATTTATATGTACACGTATATCTTCAGCACGAAAAATAGGTTGTAGTTCCCCAATTTGTATCAAACGACCATATTGAAATATAACATTTGGATTTTTTTTTTGTGACTAAAATATATATATAGTTTGATGTTTAAAAACAGAAGGCAAGTTGGTATGTGGTGCTTTGAAAGGCACGCTTGTTTGGATTTAAAATTGGAAATACATTTTTTTTTTAAGTCAAGAAAAATAAGCTCTCTGCCTGAGTTTCGCTTTGTGACATTCATGGCAGCAGCAGCGCACCAAAAAAAAAAGAAAGAAAAAAAGACATCCGTCAGTTGCGCTTGTTGCCAATAAAGAGTTCAAAATTATTATATATTTTTTAAGGTTCCGCTTTTTTGGCTCTGATAAGCAAAATGCCCCAAAAATACGTCGACGCGCTAAGCCGGGAGTCTTTGGAATCGACGGGAATGACGACGGGATTCGCCAAAGCTCCAAAAATGCTCAAGTTTCTTAGTAAGCAGAAGGGACAAAATGTCCGCCTTCGGCAACACAACATGGCTGGCGGCGAGTCTGAGTCACTTCCTGAAAGCGTACAAAACGTCCTCGCCTCCAGGAAGAAGCGGTTCCGTAAAGTCCGGAATGTTCCCGGCGTTCCACGACGCCGGGCCAGGGGTCCCTCTTCAGTCTTAAAACCATCTTGGCCGGGCACTTCTGTCAAGTCAACAAAATGGAGGGCTCGCCATCTGCCAAAAAAGGGGATTCCATACAGTCCAATGATGTTTACTGTTCATACTTTATGACCATTTGACTTCGATTGGCTGGGAAAAAAAAAGTCCAAGTTGTTGTCCTCGAAGGAGTTTGTGGTTCTTTCAACCAGAACAAAAAAAATAAATTGTGGCCACAATATTGATATAACGTGCAAACAAAATGCCAATTTGCAGTCAAGAAACAGTCAAATACAAGTAGGATTTGGTACCAAAAAAAAACGAAACAGACATTTTTTAAGGTTAACTCATTCACTCGCAGCCATTTTCACTGAAGCAACCCCCTTTGCTCCTGGCTGTTTTACTGGATTTTGACTGATTTTGCTAGGCCCACAGAATATTTTGTGCTATTGCTGTAAAAACATGGAACTTAACAAAAGAACGGGGAAATTAGCTTGTTTTCAACGTGGCCCTGGTTCAGCTCTTGATACTCTGCTACCACCTGCTGGCCATTTTTGTAATAACTACTACTGCTTCAACCATTCTCTTCAGTTCAGAGGCTGCACAAAGTACAAATCCGTCTTTGGGAGAATGGTAATATTTGAAATGGAACATATTTATACGTTTTTGGAAGCAAATGAATTAACCAACAAATGAATGATTTTGGATAAAAGTATAACTCGTTGAAATAAAGTGAAAAATAATCATAGCAGATGCAATGAGTTTGACCAAAAATGTTTGTGTAGGATTTTATACAAAAAAGAAGGCGATCCACCCAAAAAATAATAAAATAAAAAAAAATCTTCAAATGATTCAAAGCCAATGAGTCAGCATGATGGAACCGAAAAAT
This sequence comes from Leptonotus elevatus, assembly GCF_054856555.1. NCBI lineage: Eukaryota > Metazoa > Chordata > Actinopteri > Syngnathiformes > Syngnathidae > Leptonotus > Leptonotus elevatus. The sequence continues at coordinate 2,469,737 of NC_141257.1, read as the reverse complement.
CCCAGTGACTATAATCGATTCTCTCAAGAATTGAGCAAGGTTTTGCACGTGTTTCCTAAGAAGCTAGCACTTTTATCTGACCACAAATTAGTTGTATGCACGCAAAAAAAACAAAAATGACCAAAAATAATAACATCAGTTACTCAGCGACGTGAAATTTGGTAGGTGGGTCTATTATGTAGGGACGTAATAACGATATTGCGGTTAAAATTGACACCATATCGTCGTTACGATATTAAAAGCAGCACCGTCAAAAAAAACAAAAAAAACGTTTTGCCCACTTCAGCCGAACACACAGCGCTTTTACGATATCGTGACATTTTATATACTACCGTGAGCTTCTTCTTTTTTTTCCCAGCCTTCCCACAATATCGTGACTTCTGGATATCGTTATATCGGTACATGATTAGACCAACACCAAAGTGTCAGAAGCCATGCCTGAAAAGAGACAGGAAGTCTGCCATTTTGGACTGAACGGACCGTTTCTGGAGTCAATACACTGATCTGTATATATTACTGGATGGCTGGTAGGTCAAAACTTTTGAAGCGGCGAGGCCGCCATATTGCTCCTCCCAAGAAACGTTTTGCGGCATACGATCCTATACATTTACAGAATTGAAATTGGAGAACATTTGAGATAGTACTAAGTATAAACAGCATGATTTATTAGAATTAAATTTGCTAAACATAAACAAGAGGACTTCAGACATTTTACAACCTGCCTTAAATACATGCATAAATTATATGCTTATTGATGTTTACAGGAGGAAATTTTTTTTTTTTTTAAATTATAACTAATTCAACAAAAGATGTCTCTGCCAAATTTTATATTTAAAGGAACTGCGCGATAAAATAAAAGGGGGTCTTCAAAGAAGCACATACCGTCCACTTGTTCTTTTTTTTTTTTTAACTTGTTAAAATAGTGACCACCCCGGCAAACCCCCCCCCCCCCCATACTAAAAGCCTACAAACTGTGTATGTCTAATCTGTACGTATACATATAATTTATACAGTAGTCTGCTTGCGAGATGGGAGGAGCAAGATGGCCGCCCTGTGGCGTGTACGTGCTATCGGCTATCCAGTCGTATATTCAGATTAGTGAGTCAAATTCCAGGAATTTCTCCGCTCCTCTCGTCCAAGCTGTTAATGGGAATGACATGAAAGCCATCAAGTATTTTGTGTGCACTTATTTCGCGGCCACAAATTAGCATTTGAAGACAGTTTGTCTATATTATGGCCACATTAATAAAAAATCAAAAAAAGTTCCCACGTGATGACTTGTTGCCTCGGGTTCTCAGCAGCTGGCATTTTCCAAAGACAACTGGGCGGTGGCTCTCTGCAGCTCGGAGCTGGCCCGGCGCTGGGTGGGCGGCGGAGGCATCATCAAGCCCAAAATCAGGCCCCGTCCTCCCCCGTTGTCCACAGGCCCCTCCCTCTCCTCCGCCTCCTCGCGCCCCTCGGCCCTCACCTTCTTGTCCTCGGCCTCGTCCCGCTCGCCGTCCGCCTCCATCTTTTGGTCCTCGCTCCAGCGCCGCTTGAAGCGCAGTTTGAGCGGGATGCAGCGGGTGCCGCCGGGGCTGACGGGGGCCGCCGGCGCCGGCACCGGCTCCGTCTTCAGGCTGAGCAGAGGGAACGCCGAATGACCGGCGCAGAGAGGCGGAGTGGCCGGAGTTTTGAAGACTTCCTCGTCGTCGTCGTCGTCGGGGTGAGAGGGCGGCTGCGGATAGATGGCGGGGGGGCTGCCGTTGGCCTTGGAATGATTGTGGAGCTGATGGTGGGACGCGGGCGCGAAGATGTCGTCATCCTCTGGGTTCAGCTCATCCTCGCTTATGTCGGTCACTTCCACCTCCTCCTCGGACTCGATGTCGGATATGGGTTCCACCTGAAAGCGATGCGGGTTATCAATTTGAGCTGCTGAGGGTCTCACAGGACATGTACTGTATTACAGTTGAGTATTTGTTTGCTGTGTATCAAAGTAGCGACTGAAGCCTTACAATGGCTGCAACAAGCTATGCTAATTTCTGTCAGCGTGTTCATGGCGTTTTGCAATTTAAGTTCGCGTTAAGATAGCGGACTTTGGTTCAGTTCTTTCATTGTGTGTGTCAATTTACAGTCAACGGCTTCAAGCAAGCACAGTATGCCTTAGTTTGGAAAAATTGAGCCAACAGTGAGAATACTTTTGTCTTTTAATACAATTAAGTGTTTAAATGTTAAAAACAAACTTTTTTTATTTGGTCTCTACATCACTTCAATCAATTATCATTTATCACGAGTTTTGGAAAGTATCTCCCTCGATGGAGTTTGCTGTAGTTGTAGTCATTTAGCAGGGTGGCCTGTTTCTGCGACGCGTCAGTGTGTCCACCATCTTGAATGTGGCAGATATGCTTTATAAAGTAATATAAGTAAATTGACAACTTCCTAAAGTGACAACTTACAAAATTAACACTTGTCATACAGTTGGAAAGTCAGCGTGCGCTAATATTTCATTAATTCATTTGCTCCCTAAAATGTGAAAATACGTTGTTCAATTTTAAATGTTTTAAAGTGTCCCAAAGACGTATTTATAATTTTTTTATGCTTGAGCATACGGAAGGCTTTGCTGCAGCCTCTGACCTGAAGTGGCTTAAAGCAATGGCAGTTACTGCAAAAAATGGCTGGCAGGTGGCAGCAGAGTATAAGAGATCAACCAGGGCCATGTTGCAACAGGCTCTTTCCCCCACTGTTTTAAACAAGTTTGTGAATAATGCTGAAACTTAATTATATTATAATGCCAATTGCTGCAAGAAAGAAACAAATAGAAATATTTTAATATATACTTTTACTTTCCGAATGAAAGACGAGACTCTCATCTTTCTTTTGGTAGGTTCCATGTTTTTAGAGCAATAGAACACAATATTCTGTGGGCCTTGCAAAATCAGCCAAAGCGGGAGCAAAGGGGGTTGCTTCAGTGAAAATGGTGGCGAGTGAATGAGTTAACGGACATGTGGTATAGAATGTATTTGGGAAACAGAGAGCCACCAAAGCAATGCATGGAACTTTTAATCTAATGATTACAAATGTTTACTCGTTCTCTATTTAGTTAACACTCAAGTACCAAACCCGCGAGAGAGAGGGTTCTAATCTTCAGAGAAGGTCTGAGTTCCAAGCTCCAAAGTTCTTAAACTATTGCCGCCCAATAAGATTAGATTTAGTCATTTATATCCATTCAACTACTACTCGTAATTCTTTCATCTTTCTTTCCTTTACGAGCGCCGTTTCTGGCGTTCTCGTCGTTCTCTTCGGGAAGCCGACATTAGGTTTGCTCAGCAACTCATAACTATCGAGAGCAATTGATTTAAATTTTGTTTGGAGTCTGGCTTCATCACAGAAACTGCACACGCCGGACTTCACAGTATTAGCCACAAAGCTAGCAAAATACATTTCTTAAATCTCACATAAAGCATTTGCTACACGTCTGCTTGAGGAGTCTCTCACGACATCACTTCCTGTTCCAGGTCTCACCTTGATCTTGGGCGCCGCAGCGAACAAGGAGGACTGCCCGGCCGCCGAGGACGAGGCCGCCGCCGCCAGCGAGCTTCCCGCTTCCCTCTGTTTGCGACCGAGCGGCGGCGGCTGCAACTTGAACTTGAAGGCCTCCTCGCCGCCACCGCCGCCGACCCCCGGCTGCCCTCCCAGCGAATGGGAGAGCTGCATGGGCAGGCCGTGCATGTGGTGGGGTCCCGGTTTCTCCGGGGTGGGGCGGTGGGGCTGCGGGATGACGATATTGGGGTAGTGGAAGAAGGCGCGGGGGCTGAGGTGGTAGTTGTAGACGGACTGGGTGTGAGCCTGAAGGTAGTGCTTCATGTCCTCCGGGTTGAAAGAGAAGTGGGAGCCCATCAAGGGGGAGGCGAGGGACGGGGAGGGGGTGTAAGGCAGGTGCGGGGTGGGGGTCATGGAGAGGGCGGGGGACAGAGTCGGGGCCAGCAGCCCGCCGGGGCCCGGCAGGGGGGACACCGGGAAGGGAGACAGCGGCTCCGGGTGGACCCTGTGAGGTCTGGGGAGCCCCGCCGGGTTGGGGGCGGCGCCGTAGAGCCTGAAGAGAGACTCGTGAGGCAGGCGGGGCGGGAGGAGCCCCCTGAAAGCTCTCTCGGGCCCCGCGCCGCGCTCCTCCGCCCCCACCGCCTCCTCCAGCTCCGAGTTGGTGGAGGTGCCGTCGCTGCAGTCGCTGACGGAACCGCGGGCCATGCGCCGCGTCACGCCGCTGAACACGCCCGGGCTGCGGAGCTCCTCGCTGGACGACAGCACGTCCGACGGCGTGGAAGGGGGGAAGCGGAAGTGGCTGCCCCCGGTGGGCACCGGCGGGGCGCTCTGTGGAATGCCGCGACCTGCAACCGGGGGAGGCGATTAGACATGACAATGAGCAAAGTGGGACTACTTAGCGCTGCGGATGAACGCCATCCTCCTTCCACTGTGACTCACCGCTGCTGTGTTTCTAATCATTTTCTGGAACAGATCTTAGAAAAATTATTAAGAAGAAACCATGTGAGGTTCTGGCTGCGCATACAAAACTTGACTTGTTTGGGGAATTTGTGGGCGAGAAAAGGCAAATAATACCACAAGCGTCGCATCAATGCAGCTGACGCCAGGAAGGGAATGTTTGCCAGAAGCGAAAAGCAATCAAATCATAGGCAAGGGAAGAGCGATACGGACTTTAAACAATTAAAAAAAAAAAAAAGTTTTACAAGAATCTGACTTCCTTGCAATTAACTGGGCTTCAATGTAAACAACACAATTGAACAATTCCCTACAATTTGCCTGCACCCCCCTGCTTAGAGAAAACGGGTCCATGATGGCCTCTACCTCTCTTGAACCCTCGCTTGACCCCCCCCCCTCCCTCCCCCCTCCCAACAAGACTGTGGCACTGCAATGAATTTTTGGCCTGCCCAGAATTAAATACTGGAAAAGTTGCTCTGGCTGCCATTACAAACATGGGCTGGGCTGCTCTCCTTCCCCCAGTGGACTGCCACTGTGTGTGTGCGTGTGTGTGTGTGTGTGTGTGTGCGCGCGCGCGCAACAATCAGCGCAGACTGACGTGGGCACGTGTGTGCGCATGTAACATCCCAACACGCGTGGGCCACATCACACACACTATAATTAAAGTATCGTGCCGCACTTAAGTCAGCTCCATATGGGCCCTGTTTACACTGGAACAGAACACAGAGAGACCACTTGAGGGGGGAGGCAGGCGGGGAGGGAGGGGGGTGGGGGGGGGCGTGTGGGTGAGGTTGTCATGATGACGGATGACATCACGCACATCACGACACGATTTATTGATCGTTGAAAGACCGATGTCCATTGTGTGGAATTGAGTGGATTTGGAGTGCTTTGCCACCTGACATGTTAGCCACGCTGCTAATTAGCAATGTTTCCGGCCCGTTATTGTGCGGAGGCAAATATTTTACATTAGACAAGTGTTAATTCCAACAAAACTATATAAAAATGAGGGCCTGACAGATATGCATTTTTTTTTTTTAGGGCAATGCTGATTTTTGGCAGAAAAAAATACAGATTACCAATGAATCTGCCAATTATTTAAAATATATACAATGCATAAAATGACCCGATTCCTTTTCAATGGGTGTCACTTGGGCACAAACTTTGGTCATTAAGATTCTCTGCTTTGAATGACAAGTCCATAGTCTGACCTTATCATCAAATTTCATGAAATATACAAGTTTTTTGTAGATGTATGCGTCAATAATAAAACCATTCTTACTTGTTTACAACTGCTGTAAAGCATGAACCTTTTCTTTTGTATATTTTTATCTTGTGTGTGCGTTGTCACCAGTCTTTGGACTTACTGGGCTAACCCGGGACCTCGGAGATTGTATTTCGTGCCATGTCATGTGGAAATGTGTGTTAAGACGCGCACAAAAAAAAACTTGAATTTTGAGAAAAGAAAGTCTTTGAATCCTTGAAATATCAACTTTAAATATAACGTGAAAGGAGAATGACAAAATAAAACTATAAGAAAGTGAAAAAAAAAAAGAATAGAATAAACTAAAATAATAGCAACTGAAAAAAACGGAACAAATACTGACTGTTCCTGTGCGTTTTGGCCTCTTGGGGGCAGTGTGGTGCCATGCGGCCATGTTGTACACACTTAAAGTGAGTACAGAAGAAAGTTAAAATAACTTATTTTTTACACATTGGGAAGAATTTGTTCCTTTGTGTATAGTGTTATCTTACCTGTGGGTATGCGTTCCCACAGCATTTGTGTGTGAATATTCGTTATTTGAAGCAAAAACACTCCTGAAGTCGACGCTAACTTCCTGTTAGCATTTGAATGGGATCTTTCCTTCGCTTTGAGCATTAGCGCTAGGCGAGCGATGTTTTGAAAACGTAGCATGCTTTGCATTTAAATGCACAGTGGATGCAATTCTTTTTGTCGTGCGTTTAGTTTGACAGTTAACATTAAACAGCTTAAAGGGCGCTTGGGGGCAACAGAACAACATACGCTACACATTTGTTAGTTGCTAATGCTAAAGCTACGCAAGCAAAAGGGTGCATATTCAGGGTACTTTCACAGCGTCGGAAACTTTGGTTTTCTTCGAACACGTTTTAAGGGGAAAATAATCATAATAATAATTGTTTCAATGCCCGAAGCTTGTAATCGGCGGCCCTAAAAACGGTTTGAAACGTGCCGCGCGCCTTTCGCAAGGCGCGGGAGCCGTGCAACATTGCTTCAGCCCGAGTGTGAATGAATGTACCTGAGCCCATGTCGATGAAGGGGTAGTTGACCAGCACCAATTTGTTAAAGTTGAACTTGTAGGTGAACCTCTTGCCTTTGGTCTTGTGCAGGATCCTCTTGTTGTAGTAGTACCTGCGGAGGCGACAGCACATCGTCATCATCACCGCCTCCTCCTCCTCCAATTCACGCGACGTTCCAGGCAGGACGTGGCGAACCCCCCCCCCCCCCCCCAACTCCAACCCCCGTGGCAAGAACATGCGGTCCTATACGTGAAGGAAGTATGAGTCACGGTCAGAGAAGGTGGAGGAGTGAAAAGCGAGCGGCTGACAGCTCATCTAACGAGATGATCAAACGTGAGTCACACAAGCGAGCCTCCGGACTTTGATTCAACATCGTCTCTCGCTTCCATTGTCAAAGGCGAAAACTTCATTCGGGGAGGACTTTATTCACATTTTCCGCGCGCTTGGCTGCATTCACACATTCTGATGTCAACAAGCTGAAAAGATTACGTCTCCTTCCATCAAATATACTTTTTCTTATGCAGCTCCACACACGATGAAGGACACGAATGAGATCCAATCAGAGAGCTACAGCAACAAGTATTTTTTTGAATCAATCATTCCACCGATTATAACAGCAATCGGTAAAAAATGATTTGACATTATTAAACCCAAAAACCGTGCATGCGAGGTGCAGGTATAGTTGTCCATTTATTGTTGCAACTGGTCTGGTGAGTGACGTGGGAGTCACAAACTAGTGCGAGTAGAGCTGTCAAGTAATCGATTATCAAATGAATCGGCAACTACTTTAAAGGATCGTTTGTCACTTTTTTTTTTTTTTTTTACATGCGGCTGCCACCTCTACTAAAAACAAAAAACTCCGCCCCTCTTCAAAGAAACGGGTCCACACTACTCCAAAGGGAAGATTAAAGCTGATAGGTGCAGTCAGAATAAAACAGTCAGGGCTCTTTGTACTCATCTGGGCATTGGTGGAGCATGCCTGATGTAGAAAAACCTTGAATATGACCTTTTTAAACAGCACAATGCACCTTTAATAATCGAGTAATCGTTTGGAACCAATTTTTTTTTTTATTGAAAATTGTCCAAATACTTTGTTACAGCATTTGCTCGCTGATTTCTGTAGTCCTTCGTGAAAGAAAACTGATTATCTATCTTCTGTTTTTAATCAAAATAAGACATTTACAAACTTTTTAAATACTATAACAAATATGAAGTACGAAATAAACACTAATCACTGGTTAATAAATAGTAATCAGGGTGAAAAATGCTTTTGTGATACAATTTAATGCAGAATTTTAATGAATTCGATTAGTCGATTAATGGATTGATTAATCGATTCTAAAAATATTTGTGATGCTCAACTAATTTTTTGAAAATTCAGCCCCTGAAGTTGGTTTGACTTAGCAGAATCCATGGTTGAAAAGAAACAGGAAGTCTATTTTTATTCAAATCGGGGTCATTTTGGCTATTTAATCGACATTTGCAAATTTGAACCACATACTAAACAGATGGTCGACAATTTGTCATTAGCATTATTGTTGTCAAGGCAGATTGTGGACTGGATCTTATCGCACCGTGAAGGTGTACCTAATCAAGTGTCTGATGAGCGTATCCAAGCGACCGGCACTCCAAATAAAAGCCAGACGTGGGCGGCGTCGGGACGAATCCTGGAAAGCGCCGCGGAGATGTCCGACACGTACGCGCGAAAGGACACACACATGGCACCGGGGTCGACCCCCGTCTGGCTTTGAAGATCACTTGAACTTCTTCGCTGGCTGGGCCCGCCCGAGTCACGAGCGGCCGCAACATTCCCCGCTCGGCGCGAAAAATAGGAAGAGCGGCAAATAAGGCGCAGATGGGCCGGAGGAGGGCTGACATATAACAAGGTGCGAAGCTCGTGTGTGTGCGTGCGCGTGTAAGCAGACAGCGCAAGTCATCCGGCAAATGGAAGCCACACCAACCTACAAAACAGGAGGCCACGCCAATGACAAACCGCGCGTGTGTGTGTTATGTACAGCAAGGGAACAGACCGTCCGCTAAATAAAACCCCAGCGACAGTAACATCGGCATACGTGTGCGCCACGCAGGCCGAGGGAACATTTCTAAAATGGTCGGTCGCCCTCCGCTCTCGCGTCAATCTGACCTGGACCCGTTCGGAGGCGTGTGACAGACACAAAAAAAAAAAAAACGATGAATATGAGCAAGAGTAGAACTGGAAATGAGAAACAGGAGTCATGATGGCCACTCCGGTGCGTGCCAGCAGGGTAACGTCATTTTATGTTATAAAGTTCTTTTCCATCCGAAGAAAAACCTTCAGAGGTTTTCCACGGTCGTAAAATACACTACTCAGGAAAAATTTAAATTAAAAAAAATCGAGATGCAAACTGGTGTGCAATACACACAGGTTGCTAACCCGTTAGCTATTACCACCTGCTAGCAACATTGTCATGTCTTATTTTGGCAAAAGTCTTCAATATAACTGAACAAATCTTTTTTTTTTTTTTGTGGGAAATGAGGAGAGTTGAGAATAGACAAAAGATTGATATGATTTTTTTTCAGGGTCGATAACGATGATTAGCAGTCAAGGAGGTCGATAACTGCTATTTGGAACTTTCACAAAAAAGGAAAATATTATAAAAACTCTTAACCTAATCAAAATGTTTGTTTATTGAAAAACTTTTCACATTTGAAAAATGACGATTTTTTAATTTTTTTTTAGATTTACACAATAGACATCTTTGTTTTAAAATTCTAACAAAAAGTTTAGGTAGCTCCCAGTCTTTAAAAGTTAAATGAAAACTTAAACAAGCAAACGCCTCCCTATTGTTTTCTATCGTGAATAAAGCTTTCAAAAATGTGAAAATATCTGAAATGTAAAAAATGTCAACCGCTTATCAAAACAAACCGATCAGCTTTTCCCAAACTGAACATGTATCCTTTGCGGTCTGACCTGAGGGCGCGGCTGAGCTTGTCGTAGTTCATCTGCGGCTTGCATTTGCGGGCGCCCCACAGCCGGGCCACCTCGTCCGGGTCCTTGATGACAAACTCGCCGTAGTCCCCCTGCCAGGCGATGACGTCGTGGTACTCCTCCTTGCGCAACAGTTCCAGGATGAAGTGCCACAGCTGGATCTGCCGCGAGCCCGGGCTCGACTCGGGCTTGTAGGCCCACTCGGGGAAGGCGTACCCTGGCATTGGATGACAGGCAAGAATGGACGTCAGGTGGATGGCGGATGAACCGAGAGGGGGAACGTTTTTTTTTCCTTTCTAGATGTTGGCGCTGACGAGGCCGCAATAGTTATTTGACGCTAAAAAGTTATGATAAACTCAGTTATCAATTTGAGTTGAGGTAATTTGCTGCCACGAGACGGCATTTGTGTTTCATGTTGGGTGGTGACAGAAACAGTACATTTTATTTTCTAATTCAGAGCAATTGGGATTCGGAACATAAAGCAACTCGTGGATTCTACGCCATTTTGTAAATTGATTACAACTAGTCTCCAGTCCCCACAAATACTTTTTTTTTTTAAATCACATTTATTATTGCTAAATTGTGTTATAGTGACATTCTATGTCAAATAATTGTAATCATGATTATTCAAACGATTATTTTTTTGGCACAAAGACCAATTAAAAAAAAATAGAAACACATGTAAGTTCCTTTTGGACCAAACTGAATTTATAATAATATATATTTATTTATTGATGCTGGCAAAAACTGGGGTTTGAGTTAAAAGATAAAAAACACTAAGACAAAACAAAATCTTTGGAACACTATAATTATGCAAGATCCTTTTGGATGAAACAAAATTGATTAAATTTGTTATTTAAAATAAAAAAAAAAGGTTCAAATGTATAAACTTTTAACAGCTCAAAAAAGAGTATTAATAATCTTTTTTTACGATTATGCTGATTTTGTAATTGTGGAGTGTAATAATTGAAATTGTAATTGAATTTCCATTAGTTGCCCAGCCCTAACTAACTTCTTCTATTCCGTACTCTCTCTTCTTTTTTGTATTTTTCGGCAGTCTGGAGTCTCCTGTGCCACCCCCCACAGGTCAGTCATGGTACTACACCAGACATCGTTATGTGCTTAGTGTGCGGTGTCGGTTATTTCCAGTACAAAGACGGCCATTTTAGGTTTCATTACATGTAACGTCTCCCATATTTAAAAAATCTGTTATGCTAAAAATCTTGGTGCGTGTACCCCGTTTTTGTTATTTTTTTTTTTAGTTGACTTGCTTTCCTGCTGCATGTTCCTTAAAAAAAAAGTACATTAGCAACTGCGTTAGGAACTTGTTAAAACTCTAAATTGTAAATTAATTGTCGACATTTTTTTTTAACAAGTGTGACTCAGCGTGCAACAGCTCCAGATTCTTAATTCTTGCACAGCTGCTTTCTCAGCACCACAATAACTGGAACACAACGTGCCGACTTTGCCTCGCTTGCCGGGAAAAAGTCGGGCTGGCCGCCACCATGGGCGGCTTTCCCGCAGGCCGCGGTCGCATCACCGCCGCTATCGGCCGCGTTCAAACGGACGGGCGGACCGCTGCTAAGGTGCAGACAAAATATAAGCATGTGGACGGGCGTGTGCGGCAGTAAAAGACTCAACATTCGGCCTTAGTGTCACTCGCGCACATATAACGTGCACACGCGCGCACACACCTCATTAAAACCAGATGTGCTTGGCACCCGGGCTCAGCGCTGAGGTTAGGAAACATATGGGCACAATATAACAATACTGCTTTGTGTGCGCGTGTGAGAAAAGCCCTATGGCGAGCGCCTCGGTTGCGATCAGTTTCCCACACTCCACAAACTGTCATATCTATATTGGCAACTTTAGGCATGGTAAGCTAAGCGCTAACACACAAACAAACAAAAAAATACTACTCCGATATGTCACACGTAAGTGCGCACATCTGGTGCACTTTATTGGCCTGTAAAAGTTTTGGACCAGTGTCATAAAAGATGATGAAAACATGAAAAGCAGATAAAAATTGAAAAAACACAAAAAAAAAAACAAAGGAAGACACACCTGGCAGACAAAATGGCCTCCCACCGCCAAAAGGTATCACAATATGGAGCCCAGATGGCCATTCAAGTCATTACTTTTCAAAAAACTGTTTTTGTGGCTTGCATGTCGGGAAATGCCCAGAAGAAGCCGCGAGGAGCGCCGTCGGGTGGTTCTATACGGGTCGTGTGTTTGTGTAGGAGTAAAAATGAGGGCCCGAATTCTATTCAAATAACTTGTTTTTCACACATTGGGAAGAATTTGTGTTTTTGCGTCGTGCTATCTCACCTGAGTGTATGCGTTTCCGCAGCATTTGTGTGTGGATATTCGTTATTTGAAGGAAAAACACTCCAGAAGTCGATGCTAACTTACTGTTAGCATTTGAATGGGATCCCTCCCTTCACTTTTAGCATTAGCGCTAGGCTAGCAATGTTTTAAAAACTAATCATGTTTTTTTAAATATACATGGGATGTAATTCTTATCGTCGTGTGTTGGTTTGACAGTTAATTAAACAGTCTCAGAATATTTAGAACAACAAACACTACACACTTGCTAGTTGCTAATGCTACGCAAGCAAAATGGTGCATTCAGGCTACTTCCTCGGTGTCGGAAATGTGGGTTTTCTTCAAAGATAATGTTTTAAGGGGAAAATAATCGGCCATTTGGCCCAATTGGCCGACGTTTGAAGGACAATCATCGGCCGATTATAACCGGCGGCCAATGAATCGGTCAGGCCCTCGTCAAATTTGGTGTGCGAGTGTGTGCCAATTTAAACAATAATCGATTGATCATTTGGGACAAACTTCTGAACAATATTTGACTCAAGTAAAACATTTCCATCAAAATATGGGCATTTTGTACCGGTGACCATTGAAACTCTCTAACGCTCTAAAAGCAGCGCTACTCGTTTGGAGTGTGCGCGTGCTGACTCGGCACATTGTGCCCGCACGAGCGCGATTTACGTAGCAGATCATTTACGACCTGAGCAAGCAGCGACAGGACTCTCTGCTTATCAACATGGCACCATAACGGCGGGTATAAAGGGCAACGTCACACATTGGCGAGGAAGCCGGCGGGGCTAGCGGCGGTAATCATTCACAAGCCAGCGCACGTGGAGACGAGTAAAAAAATGAAAGAAGAACAATGTGAATGCAACTGTGATCAATCTTTTGGCTAAACGGTGGGAAAAAGTGTGATCCACAAAATGTAACGCATTCAAGCTGCCTATAATCGTCTTGATGGAAAAAACACGGCTCGTTCTGGACATTTTACGGTTGGCAGCTTTAGAAACAACAACCACGAATTGGACTGAACAAAAAAGGTAACGATGAAGACGTGATGATGGACAAACAATGTCTGATTGGGTCATCGTGATTACAACATGAGGTACACTTGCGCAATTCGTTTTTGATTGAAACAGTCTGTGTGAAAATTAAAAGACCAGCGATCAACATTTTGAACAGAATTGAGGAATTTCACTTTTACACCAAATGTATGAATCGATCTTCAGTAGGGCCCGACCGATATGCATTTTTTGTTAGGCTGATACCGATATTTGGCAGGAAAAAAATACGGATTACCGATTAATTATTTAAATATAACTTGAAAGGACAATGACAAAGCAAAAAAGAATAGAATAAACTAAAATAATAGCAACTGAAAAAACTGAACAAATACTGACTCTTCCTGTTGGGGGCAGTGTGGTGCCGTGCATCCATTTTTTACACATTGGGAAGAATTTGTGCCTTTGCGTAGTGTTATCTTATCTGTGGATATAACATTTGTGTGTGAATATTCGTTATTTGAAGGAAAAACACTACCGACGTTGATGCTAACTTCCGGTTAGCATTTGAATGGGATCCTCGCTTCGCTTTTGGCATTAGCGCTAGGCTAGCTATGTAGCATGTTTTGTATTTATATATACAGTGGACGTAATTCTTATCGTCGTGTGTTTAGTTTGACAGTCAACTCCAACTGTGGTGTCATTAAACAGCTTAAAAGGCAGCAGAATAACCAGAATAACACACTTGCTAGTTGCTAATGCTACACAAGCAAAATGATGAATTCAGGGTACTTTCACAGCGTCGGAAACTTTGGTTTTCTTCGACAACGTTTTAAGGGGAAAATAATTGGCCGATTGTTTTGGCCGATGTTTGAAGGGCAATAATCGGCCCATTATTATCGGCGGCATCCGCGTACAAAAAGTTATTGCATTTTCATTCAGTCTATTAAACTATTGATCAAGTGATCAAATAAAATTGCATTTTATGTTTCATTTTATTGCAAAACCATTTATGTTTATTAATCAAATATTGTTTTTATAAAAAGGTACTGTTTACTGGAAAACCCAACTAAACAATAACACACGAGAGGGATTGATGTTGCACTCACCAACCTTAAAAAAAAAAAAAAAAACAGACTCAGTCATTGTTTTCCAAAGTAAAAGCAGATGTTTGCAAATGTAATCTTATTTTGATTATACACAAACGCCAATCAGTCTGCTTTCATGAAGGAGCACAGAAATGTGATAATAATTACCGGCGAGAGGTTCAAATCCAAAGATTTGGACAATTTGCAGTCAAACAATGGCTTTAAACGATGACTCGATTAATGACGAGACTTTTTAACCAGTTAGCTATTCATCGATGTATCCATCCTTGGAAACGAGGGAACGAACGAGCGAGCGTGATTCAGCCGGCAGACAATGAGGTTCTTAGAAAGCGCATCTGTCAATGGGGTCCAATCACTCGCGCGCGCACGTGCCGTACGCGTGCATGTCTCACGTAAGCGCCGCTGTGGGCGAGCCGCGCGCACGCGTAACGGGCAGGTTTGTGGGCGAGGTAAGTGGGTTCATACGTGGGCGCGTGCCGCACGTGCACAAAGAACACAGGAATAGTGATCACGCCCACGTACGCGTTCCCGCTGACTCACGGCACATCGGCTTTTGTCGTGCGCCGATCGCGCCTCGCTGCCGTCTCCCTTTTCCCTTTCACGGCTGGCCCGCCCTCGCGCCCGCCCGCCCGTCGCCGCCGCCTTCCCTGAGACGCAGTCGCCTGGCAACGCAAGCTTTTAAGCGCTAAAAATAAGCGGCTGACTCACGACTAGATGGGATTCAATTACAAGAAGGGAAAAAAAAAAAAAAAGTTGCCAGAGGAGTTTGTGGAGTTTTGGGCGGCGAGCCAGCAGATCAGCTCACATCTGGACAGAGAGCTGACGCCGAGACGTTCGGCAAAAATGCTGCAAAACCTGTTTCGTATTCGAGATGGTTGCGGTAGGATTTTGTTCTATCCGCAAGGGTCAATCATCAAGCATTATGGCAGCCAGTGAAATGGAACAAAAACATTCATGTATTCAAATATTGTTTAACTCATTCAATCGCAGCCATTTTCACTGAAGCAACCCCCTTCGCTGCCGACTGTTTTACTGGATTTTGACTGATTTTGGAAGCTCCACAGAACATTGTGTTCTATTGCTACAAACGCGTGGAACCTGCCAAAAGAAGGATTAGTCTCTTCTTTCATCAGGAAAAAAATACACATCTGTATATTTGTATCCGTTTCCATTTTTGCAGCAATTAGCATTAGCATATAGCTAAGTTTCATCATTATTTACAAACCTGTTGACAACACTGGCAAAACGCTTGTTGCAACACGGCCCTGGCTGATCTCTTATACTCTGCTGCCACCTGAAAAGCGGCACATACTGGATTGCTTGGTAAACTTGGGCAAAGGTTGGTACATATTTGTGCCTGGCATGAAGTGCTGCACCCACAAGTGAAAATTATTTTTGCCATTATGGCTCTGGGGTGTCCATATGAATCCGGCAACAAAGTAAGTAAATCCATATACTTGACACTTTTTAGACACAATATGATGAGAGATATTTTCTAATACCGCCGTTCCAAAACAGAGTCACTGATTGAGCTAAAAAAAACAAAAGATGCATCCAAAGCCGCCAGCAACAAGTTTCTGTAGCGTGCCACCCACTCTGTGCATTCACCCCTCCCTTCCTCCTATTCTTTGCAGAGTCTATATTTAGCCCTCTCAAAGGTCGTCTGTGACTCAGGGGCACGGCGGCGATGCAGAGAGGCGAGCGGGCTGTGCTAAACGGCGACGGCTGGCTGCCGTCCAGGGCGGGAGGTTATCTGGATGCCATCGGCCGGCCCGAGCGCAATAAGGCAGGAAGTCGATGGCCTGCCGACAAGAAGAGGCGGGGGAAGGGGGGGAATCTCCCTGACGTGGAAAGTGCCGGCATGTGCGGAAAGCCAACTTCCAAAGGGAATAAATAACGGATGCCCTAAAATAAATGTCTTTTTTTCTGGAGACGCAACAGCTGGCACCCGAAGCCAGGTCGTCTGAGACCATCAGAAAACGGAAGAAAGTCCTGTCAGAAAAGGCATCATAATAAACAATGGGAAACTTAGGAAAGCAGTTCTATAAAAGTGGCTGCTCCATTCCAGGTACGGGCCCTTGAGACTTTTTCCATGCAGCCCCGTTTCTTACAATTTGGGCTGTGACGGCGGCTCCTGTGGCGTCATGTTGGGAAACCCTCAAATACAACCCATTTTCTCCGGGCCACGAGACTCCGTCGAGTTTCCGGGTACGTCGAGGCCTCCGAAAAGTCGTTGGGAGAGAAGCGAAGCCATTTTAAGCTTTCCCGGCATTTCACTTTTTTAATGATCTAAAAAAGGGTACGTGCGGCCAAAAGATCAAATCGCACAAACTCAGCTGGTCGTCCGGGGCTCAGTCGGAGCCCGAAGTGCACCTGCGCCCACGTGCGTCACACGGTTCCGTCTGGACTCCTGAGCTCGTAATTACCCTTTCAAGGACGGATATTCGCTGGCTACGGGCCAGAGAAGAGTCTGAAAAGCAGCGGGAGTGTCGGGAAGGCAACGGGCCGGAAAGATTAGCGGAGGAGGAGAAGGGCCGATGGACAAAAGGGGAAAGGCGAGCCTGCCGAGATGAAAGCAGGGGAAGAAGGTTGGCCTCACTCGTGACAAGGGAGCGGACAGAACTTACTGGAGCAACATGAACCCGACTACAAAACAATTACTGTTGCTGTTGTGCCGTCTCGTCGCATGGTTCTGTGGACCTGCTGACATTCTTCCCACGGTTCATCCAAACCCGACGTGTCAATAGGAGCAGTATTTCGGGTGTGATCATCGCAATGATAGCTTCGGACCGTTTATAGTTAAGGAGCGTAGATACTGAGCAGTGATTCACTTTGTTTGGTTCTAAAAAAAAAAACTCAATAAGCCTGCATTTGTTGAAAAGGAAAATGTCAAATGTTTGCTTTTTATTCATATCAAATATAAAGAATATGAAAATACCACCGAGTGAGCTGAAATTGCACGCAATCGTCCAAAACACGCTGAAGTTCAAAATGGCACCGTCCAAAATTTCAAAATTGTCATTATTATATGTAGGAATTTTTTTTATAGTACACATGAGTAAAAATGTCCAAATTTTGGCCCATTGACTCCCATTACAAATCATATTTTTTTCATGCACTGTACACCTGATGTGTTATAGTGCATTCCCCACGATTACCTATTTATCCCTTCACTGGAGTCCCCATTCTTATACCAAAACAAGAAAGCACGGTTGGGTTCGAGAGCTCAGGCCTGTGAGTGGACGCAGTAACAGTGACGTGTAACGAGTATGTGATGAGTGTATGTGCGTGCGTGAATATTCCTATTTGAATGTGTTATATATATATATATATATATATATATACATACACACACACACAGATGAGAGTTAGTAGGGGCGTTCAAAAAAAAAAGTTGAGGGCATCAAAAACAAATAAATAAAAATATTATGTATGTATAGAAAGGTCTGATGCCACTGAACATTTTGAGTGGTCGCAAGTAAAAAAAATTATAAAAAAAATATCAGAAATGACTTAAGTATCACAATTACAACAGTGAGCCAAATTTGGGCTCATTTTACTTATGTGTCATAAAAAAAAACAAAAATTAGGTTACGAGGGTTTTTAAGATCTGTTTGATAGACCGAAAGCCTTTTAATGAACGCTGGTCCCACAGACAGAAGAAAGAAGAACTGAAATGCACAACAAAGACTGTTTACATGACGAGAGCCAAGTCAATTCTCAGGTGAGCTCCGGTGGTTAGTGTGAAAACCCACAAGAGACTAAAATCCAGTCTTTAAAAGGAGGCGATTATCATAGTTGACCTGATGACAACTCAAAAATCATTGATTCATAAATCCTCGTCTGATGATAGAAGCGCTAAGACCAGCAGATTCCGTCGGTACAAGACCACGCTGGGAATCGTGTCCGGGCAGGTCGTTGTGGACCCGCTCCCAGAAAATGACACGCCTGTAGAAGCATTCCAACCTGAGATGGCTCCCAAGCATCAGGATGGGAGAAGAAGTGAATGATGGCGAGCGAGAGGCGGAATAAGAGCCAGACAAACAAAAGAGGTGAGGGAGATGAGTCAGCGTCTCTGGGACGAGGCGGCGCGGGATCTCGCTCCGATGAACATTGGGAGTGCTTTGGAAGCGATCCCCGTTCACGGGTCGGGCCTTGTTGTCTTCAAAAGCATACTTTGAATACTTTCATGAATGAATGAGACGTTTCCAATTTGAGAAAATGTGTTTCGATGAGCATGAAAACATTCATGTTCAAATATTTTGGCTTATGTTATGT
The DNA here is from genome assembly GCF_054856555.1 of Leptonotus elevatus. NCBI lineage: Eukaryota > Metazoa > Chordata > Actinopteri > Syngnathiformes > Syngnathidae > Leptonotus > Leptonotus elevatus. The sequence continues at coordinate 2,451,309 of NC_141257.1, read as the reverse complement.
TATTGTGGAAGAGGCAGGCTTTTGTTTGGGGTTCAATTACTTCTTTATGGTGATAAAAACAAGCCGAACGGGAGCACAAGCTCTTGCTAATGTCTAATGACATTTTTTTTTTATTCGCATATAAACACTGCAAACAAATACGGATCCTCAGATGCAATTCGTTCTGTATCACGATTCATAGGTCACGATTCGATGAATCAATTATTGCTAAAAAAAAATTTTTAGCTCAAATTTTGAAAATACTAAATCAGTAAACTTGTACATGTGCACTTTAAGATTTGAATGGAAATTTACTTCAGGCTTATAATTGTGATAATGATTCTGTATTTAACAAACAGGTTGCAATCGGTTTCGTGTTTGAATGGTTGTTCCTTTAATATAACATTCTTCCATGATGAACTCATTCACTGCCATTGACGGCTATAGACGTCAAAAGTTTATTTGCACTATTTCTATTAGTTTAACGTTTGTTTCCACTTTTGTTAACAAGAGTATGAAAACCTAGAATTTTTGTTATTGTACATTTAGAACAGATATAAATATATATATATATTTTTTTAGATAACATTTTCTCTTTTTTAATCACGTCAGGCGAATTTTTTTTATATCTGTTCTAAATGTACAATAATTTTTTTCTAGGTTTTCATACTCTTGGTAAAAAAAAAGTGGGGAAAAAACTAATAGAAATAGTTCAAATGAATTTTTGACGTCTATAGCCGTTAATGGCAGTGAATGAGTTCAAGTGTGAACCCTAACCCTAACCCTAATTAAGACATTTTGTTGAATATTTACATACAACATTTGATCTTAAAAAATGGATTCGGCTGCATATTGAATCGATATGAGAATTGTGCGCTGTAATATCGCGATATATTGCAGAATGGATTTTTGTAACACCCCTAGTAGAACTGAAATGGACGGAAAATGAGACGGCTCCGCCTTCAAATACGATATGAATGCGAAAAAAAAAACAAGTTCAGTATCTTCATTTTCTAGCAGAAAAACTCATGGATTGTGTGAGATGTTGGGAGCCCATTCATGCAAACCCGGGATAAAAGCGCAGCCTTTTGGAATCCAGAAGAAACCGAGCGAGGCAAACGCCGCAGCTGCAGTCGTTTGTAGCGCGGCGGTGCTGGGAGAAATTTAGAACTGGCTCCCGTGTTGTGGTTTTGGTCACCAGACGACTTTCATTTTCCTCCAACACACACACACACACACACACACACACACGAACACACACACATCCCAGAATAGGCCCTCGGAGCTTGACATCCAGGAGGCTCTCTCGTACCACTGACTCATTCCTCAACTGGCCGCCAATCGAACCTTCCGAGCGGCCTTCCTCGGCCATCGTGACACTTTGCAACGGCGGGGGGTTGAACCGATAAAAGCCGCCATGCAAACATTTTGCCTTCTCCTGCAACTGGGAACGATGGAAGCGAGACGAGCTCCTGGACGCTCGTCAGGAATAAACGTCGAGCTTGTGATCAGCTCCACATGTCCTCCGCGGGTTCTGCTGAGAAGACTTTTCTTCAGCGCGCGTCAGCACATCCAAAACCGTTTCATATTCGACGCGTGGCTGCTGCGAGACGTGAACGCTATTTGTCACTTTTGACAAATATGTGGAAAAGTAGACAACGCTTCTCCCTCAGAATCGCTCAAATACTCACAACTCCAGTTCGCGTTTTTGTTAGCCAAAACATCCAACGGCATCACTAAGTTGTTGAGTTTTTTTTTGTTGTTATGACTAAATGTTATCAGGGTCGATACGACAATCGGTGAAATGCTAACAAGCATCTTGCAAGGGAATCAAACAGAAGCGGGCGACTCGACTCCAAGTCAGACTTGAGGTCCCGCCGCACACAGCGACTCAGCTTTAAGTCATGCACACGAGATTCCGCTCCGATTCAAAATGCGAATCGCTGGCAAATCAGTCAATCGAAAATACACACAAGATTTCAAACGTTTCTGGGTTCAAAGGGAAAGTAAGCTCGCTCTATTATTGTCCGTTTCCTCTCATTGTGGCAATCAACTTCTCCCCCGACAATCGCACCATGATTTTATGGTTCAATTCTTATTATTTTTAAATACAGTACAGTAGTACACTGTATGTGGAGTATCACAACCTGATTTTCCGTTGCAGCGTGTCGGTAAATGTGCAGCGCTCAATCGCTTTTTGTGTGGCGAAGAGTTGCAGAATTTGGGACTTGGCTAAAACTTCAACTTCATGACTTGGCACGTCTTGCATCTGAAAATGTGCATTATGAAAATAGTGTGCCAACAGATCTTCACATCAGTACGAATAATTGACAGGACAAACTAATAGACAATGCGGAGATAAAATGATGCGAGTGTGAATGTGTTGTGCAAAGCTAACTATAAATAGCCTATAGTTAAGCACTAACTTATTAACTAACCAACTAACATGACCTGCTTAACCCAAATAATGAGTTGCTTGATTTTTGCCACAGTGACTTGGGACTTGTGCTGTCACGATCGAATATTTTTAGAATTGATTAAACTATCGATTAATCGGATTCATTTTAGTTTTATATTAAAGTGTATTACAAAAGCATTCCCCCCCCCCCGATTTCTGTTTATTAGTGATTGGTGTGCATTTCATACTTCGTATCGTGATTAAAAAACAGGGGATTGATGTTGTACTTCGTTACCTGTTTGGTCATTGTTTTCCAAAGTAAATGTCTTATTTTGATTAAACACAGAAGATAATCAGTCTTCTTTCATGAAGGACTGCAGAAATCAGTAAACGATTACTGTTGATATGCTGAAATCAGACAGATGCAGAAATCTGGCTCCAAACGATGACTCGATTATTAAAATAGTCTAATTTGATCATCGATTAATTTTGACAGCTTTTGTGACCGAGCCCAACTTCTAGGATCAGCTTTAGCAAACGCAAGTCCACATGGCACTGATGTTTGCTTTTCCTCGCAGGGTGGCGCTGTGCGATGGAAGCACTGTGGGGTGCAGCAGCTCGCACCGACTGCAAGTCGGCCCGCGCGTTCGATTCCCCACGCAGCAAAAACAAAACGGGACTTTCTCCCCAAGGAGACGTCTGGCCGCGTTACTCAGCCTTTCCTCACCCGCCGCCGCCGCCGCCGCCGCCTTAATTCCCCCGTCGACGGCATTAAAGCTGGATCTTCTCGCCTCTAGACTGAGCGGCTCGTGCTTGGCGTAAAAAACATTAAAGGCGGAGGCGCGGCGGCGTCACCGCAGGGACATGGCGGCACTCGCCAACCAGGGCGGGAATATTAAAAGAGCGTGTGCGCACTAATGCGAGACAGACTACTGCGCTTGTGTGTGTGTGTGTGGGGGGGGGGGGGGGGGGGGGGGGCTCGTGACTGACTTTCACTGGGACTTGTGAGTGGTTACCTCCACCAAGGAAGTTGGCAGGACTTTTTCTTGTTTCCGTAAAAATTGATGGAGGGGTGGCGCTCGGGCCAAGAAAGAAGTCGTGACATTTCCGTGCCCTTTGGTTACCATGACAACCACAGAAGTTTTGTCACTGATAAGGTGAGAGCGCAAAGGTGAACAAGCGGCCTTTCGGGGCCGACCTGATCAAACGCCGCACGCGCTTATCACTAATGGCGTTTACGAGCCACCTTTGAAGCGCGCGACGGCACCTCGGAGCTGCTCGACAGTTCCTGCCGCAGAAATCGGATCGATGACTCAAAAAGATGGGCTTCGGCCGCAAGTCAATGACTTTGCGCCATTTGCGTGTCGAGCGTGTGAACGGGAAAGAGTGACATCAAAAGCGCACCTGCAGCTTGTCAGGACAGAAAAAAAGAACGGCAGAGACGAAAAGTCGTCAAATTTCTCAAGGTTTGAGATAAAACAGGAGAAAACCTTCCCATTGCGCTTTAGACAAAACACGACGACATCATTGGGAAGGTCGAGACCGCTGCAAGGTAGGCTGGACTACCAAACTTTGGACCATTTATGTCAATTTCGACATCCTAGTGTTCACATGTTGTATTGTTTTTCCTTGAAAGATGCAACAGGGTCCAAGGGTGTACCCCGCCACACTGATCAAAACAAACACGACCGAAAACCGGGCAGATAATATTTCAACTCCTTGTTCATATATTTGGCTTGAGCTAAAGAATCTCTCCGCCGCCGAGGACGGCCGCCATTTTGAGATTGTTTATCAGGCAGGAATTCTGGTGAGAATCCTGCTCCTCGTCGCAAGGAAATTCCAAGTGGTCGTCTTGACACGTCCTTGCCGCACACACGCGCGGTCATCAGAAAGCAACAATGTCAGGTGATGCCAGCTCAGTCTTATAAAGTATCACAAAAGTGAAGACATTTGGCAGGATGAACATACTAGAAATTTACTAGGGGTGTGCCCAAAAAAAAAGAATCGCGATTCTCATTTAGTACGATTCAGAATCCATTTTAAATGTCCCAAAATTTATATCATTTAAATTATTTGATACTGTCTTCCTTTTGTTTGTGTGTGCCTTTATTGGGAGCGCTGTTCATGTTGCACCCGATTTGGCCCCTTAAGGGCAGTGTGGTTCCACGCCGTCTGATACACTGTTAAGTTGGAGCCACATTAGCGAGCGGAAGGAAAAAGTCACCATCAAGTTATTCCAATAAAAGTTAATTTTTTTTTGCAGCGTGGAGCCGTTCTTTTGGGTGATAAAAGCGCCGCGAGTAGCGCGCTAATTAGCATTAGCGAGTCCGACTGGAGTAGATCATTACGATTCCTTGCACATCTATAGATTGAAGCAAAAATCATTGTCAAAAGCAAATCATTTTCAATCTCAAAATCTTTCTTAATCGAATCGAATCGTGAGACATTCTAAGATTCCCACCCGCAGCGGGCCCCCTTTTACACTAGTAGGGCAATACATAGACTCGATTTGACAATATATGAGTTTTGGCAATAGAGTGAGTGGTTTGAAGAAAAACAATGCACACTACCGAGTTGTTGTGAACGCCGTCATGGACATCACCATAATTTAAGGCTGATATGTTTTTTTTTTATTTATTGAACAATCGCTATCGAATGAAAGACCCAACTTATTGCACTCGATAACGGATTGAATCGATTGAGGAAATTAGAATGGAAACCGATCTCTACTATAATTACAGCCTTTTTTTTAAGACACCCGGTTACAGTTTTATCAAAACTTTACCAATGTCATAAATTTGAAAACAAAGCCGCTATTTTTGGTCCATGTTAACTCTTCACCTGTTTTCCACACACACACACACACACACACACACACACACACACACACACACACACACACACACACACACACACACACACACACACACACACACACACACACACACACACACACACACACACACACACACACACACACACACACACACACACACACACACACACACACACACACACACACACACACACACACACACACACACACACACACACACACACACACACACACACACACACACACACACACACACACACACACACACACACACACACACACACACACACACACACACACAACAGTCGGGTGACCATTTGAAATCCAGACTCTCCCCCCCGACGGGAAGATGGAAACACGTTGATGGTGGTCGAGCGGGCCGAGGTGGTTTGGACCGCAAACGGTCGTCGCCCGCTACTGGCCGAGCGGACGCGAAGCATCAAATGAAAGCAAATAGTCGCCACGAGCCGCTGAAGTGTGCGCAAGTCGACCGCACCGAGACCACACATTCATCAACATTCAAAAGACAACAGCGTTGGCTGTCTGCTTGGAAGGCACATCCAAAAAATATTAGCTTTTTGGATTGCAGGCGGGCAGCAAGTGTACGCGCTCGGGACACGTCTGGGACGGATCAACCCAAATTCAGCCGCCGCAAAAACCAAAACTGGGCTTTTTATTTGATTTATTTTTTTCCCTCCGTCGACTTTCTCGGCTCGGCGGCTCAGGCGGTGGTCGCTTGTGAGAATCCGCCTCACTTTTTCCCCGCTCCAGACTTTCCACTCGCGCGCCGCCGCCAACAGATGCCACACTTGCACGTCTGAATGCTGCCATTTAGGGCAAAAGAAAAAAAAAAAATTATAACAAGACACACACACACATTCTGGATCTCTCTAATTACGACAACATGAGCCGACTGGCCGCGCTCCGCTGCAACGAGGCGGAGCTTTCTACGGGGTTGCGGGGCGCCGGCGCGGACGGGATGGCACCTGGGCCGCCGGTGCCAATTCGGGCGCGTCGTGTTTCGGAGATGGCAGACATAACAAGGAACGCCTCTTTCACTTTGGATGACTCCAGTCAAAACACGAGCAGCCTCCAAAACGCCGGGAAGGCTCGAGTGATCACACGAAGGACATTCCCACAATTTCCCACAATTGAAAAGCACATCGTCAGGGTGCCGCAAAGTGCGCTTTTCCAACAGTACACACAAGCATATAGAATTTATCCCCTGCGAAAAACAACTAATATTAACTCGTTCACTGCCATCGACGGCTATAGACGTCAAAAATTCATTTGAACTATTTCTATTAGTTATTATTTTTCCCACTTTTGTTAACAAGAGTATGAATACCTAGAATTTTTTTTTTTTTATTAGAACAGATATTAAAAATAATAATAATCGTGAGTTAACTAGTGCAGTCATGCGATTAGTTACGATTAAAAATTGTGATCGCCTGATGCCCCTAATTTTTAATAATCTTTTCTTTAAAAATAATGTTTTATGAAATATTACAAGAAAATATTAGAAAAAAATGAGGGACACAGGCGATTAAAATTTGTAATCATAATTAAGTGCATGACTTCACTAGTTAACTCACGATTATTATTATTTTTAATATCAGTTCTAAATGTACAAAAAAATGATAGGCTTTCATACTCTTGTTAACAAAAGTGGGAAAAATGTTAACCTAAAATAACAGCATCTTGTAGTCATTGACACAGTAATTTCATAATAATTCATAAAATTGAGTTAAAACTAAAAGAAACAACGAGTGCGATATCGATTTGTGTTGGCCATTTTTCTGCCACGAGATGGCATAATTGCATTTGTAAGACGGTGACAGCTTAGAGCACATTAAGAGCTACCTAATCTTTAACATGAAGTAACTTATGAAAGTCTGCAGGTTTTTAAAATTGTAAAATACAACTTGACCCCAGTCACATTACATTTATCACTGCTAATTATTGACGTGTACGTGTCAGCTGCGTTGCGATTGGAATTCACCCCTTACAGGCTTTCGACGTAAGGGGCGGGCGGTCATTAAAAAAAACGAGTAGCATTAAAGGAACTTGAAACGAACGCACTGCAGACACACAAACACGTCAATCAGCAGCCCCCCCCCCCCCCCGAGTTTATTTGGCCCGCATGTCCCAGCTTGTGCGCGACCTCCTTTCTATTCTTCCGACTCGGGTCACCGCAGCCACTGTATACACACGCACAAACGCGCGCACACACTCACGCTTCCAGGAAAGGATGCCTGCCACCACGGTGACGACCCGAGCGGCGGCTTCACAACACGCCAGGGAGATGCTGACGTCACTCTGTGGCACTTTTCTTTTTTTTTCCGGCCGTTTTTTCTGGTCCCAATCAGGAATGCGATGGGGGGTTGATGCGCGTGACGGTCGTTCGGGGAGTTGCTTCCTGCCATTATTGTATTTACTCCATCTGTCGGACGTCTGATTTATTGATCAATGTCAAAACAGCAGCATGATTTATTTTCTAACCACCATTTGACTGATAATTATAATGTAGAAGGTTAATAGTCATAGGTTTGAGAAATAAAAATGTTGCAATGGCAATGTGATGTGCTTTTGTTTTTTTTAAATGGACAAAATGTCTCGCATAAACATGGCCGCACACGTGCCAACACCGTATAAATCGGCATTTTCTTCACTCAAACAGAAATGACGCACGGCTGTTCAGGAACCAAAATCAGGCGTGGACGGGAAGTGGGCACCGACAGCATGTGATACAACAACTTGTTTGCAAAGTCACGGCCGGAGAGTCAAAGTCAACCACATCATCCGTCACCGGCATGAATCGTTTCAATTTGTGAATCGTGAACCGCAAAGACACAGCGGATTACTGAACTTTTTGTCACTATTTTCAAAACCTTGAACGGCAGATTGGAAGATTCATTTTCCACCGTAAGGACAATTAAGGCCTCGATTTTGGAAAGGGTGAAAATTAATCGGGTTCAAAGATGAGACGAGCCGTAAATTTAGTCACCCCCCCCCCCCCCATTTTCAACGGCATATAATCGCCATTTTCGCCATTCCCTTAGAAATGGCGGAGACGGGAAGTGGTCACCAGCAGCATGTGACAAAAATAAAAATCACAAACTTTAGCTGATTAGTTTGGTTTCTATTGTGCACAAAATGGCCTCCAGTACTCAATTTCAACAAGTTATTCCTGCTTATAACAAACGGTCATCTAATAGGTGAGTTTTTCAGCAACACAGTAAATGATGTAGAATAAATTTGACTCGATTTAGAGTGGGACCAAATAGACTCCGTTTTAGAGTAATATTTACAATTGGAAGAGAGTAAAATAAAGAATAAGATTTAAATAAATAAATAAAAGTCACTCAAGGGTTGAGGAACGAACTCACGACCTTCAATTTAGGAGACACTTACCACCTGAGATATGGCCACTCCTACGGTTTGCTTATCTACAAGAGGAGATCAAAACCATCGGAGTCCTGCAGGTTTGAGAGGTTTCCCTACTCGAACCGCAGCCGATTCCAATTAACAGGATAGTTATCAGGCTTATGCAGAGCTTGCTGATAAGCTGATCATGAATCAGCTGTGTTGAAGAAGTGAAATATCCAAGACCTACAGGTCTCCGGCCCTCGAGGACCGGATCTCGCCATCCTTGGGATAGACCATTATCAGCATTTTGACGAATATCGGCATCAGCCATTTTGAAGAATCATATGACCGATAATAGAACCATAAAAAAAAAAAAGTGTTCACTTCAGGGAACTCATTTAAATTTACTTCTTCTTTTTTTATGCTGCTGACCGTGGGAACTCTCTGCACCTTCTGTTTTTGTTTGAAATCAAAACTAAGATAAGTAAAAAATATATACACTTCAGATATTTTGAAATACTTTATTTACTGTAGAAAACAATTTTTTTAAGTTTTTATTTAACTTTAGAAAACGTGCTACTGCCCCTAGGAGATTTCCATAACTTTTTGTTAGATTTTTAACACAAAGATGTCTATTGATTAAGATTTTTTTTTTTTTTACTTCCAATATTTTACAAACCCTGAAAGTTGTTCAATAAACATATGCTTCAAAATTCTTCTTTTTTTTTTTTTTTGAGCTAGAGTTTGTTTTCCCCCCACAATTTTCATGGCAATATTTTCCCTTTTAGTGAAAATGAGTATCGGCTCCAAATATCAGTTATTGGCATCCTTGACAATAACTAATAATAATCTGTATTGGCCCCGAAAAACCCTTAACGGTCTAACGCTACTAAATAGTGTCAAATTGGCTCTACATAATTTACTGTGAAATCACAAAAAAACAATAAGCAAATTTCTGAATATGTTGGAGATTAAGTGCACATTTGTGGTATTTTTTAAGACCTTTTAAGTTAGAATTTACGGGTTAAGTGTTATTTTCAAGGATAATTAAGGCTTCCATTTTGGAAAAAGGGTGAAAATTAGACAGAACATGATTGTAAAAAAAAATAAAAATAAAAATAACTGCCTCGCATAAACAACCCATAAGTGTACCGATTCCCTCCAATTTGATCAACACTATATAATGAATCAACATTTCAAAAGGGAATGACGCACGATTCCGAAGGAGCAAATTCTGCCGGCGACAGGAAGTGGGCACCAACAGGCACGTGATGCAACAACGTCTACACAAAACCACAGCCGAGGATTCAAAGTCAACCGCGCCGTCTTTACTCAGCAACACCTTCGCAAACGTTAGCAAGGACCGGCAGGGGGTCCCCGTCTTAAAACAAAATGGCCCCCGGTGCTTCATCTCCATATCTTGTTCTTCCTGCCTTCGACAAATGGTGGCCCCAAAAGGGCAATTTGGGCGGCCTCAAAAGTCAAACCGTGGCCGCGTTGCGAGCGCGTCAATGTCACGCGGCGCCAAACTGACCCGACACGTGGCCACGCAACACAAACACACGCGCGCACACACGACAAGTCACAAACACATAAATGCGCTGGCGGTCATTAACAGCGGGGCCCGTCCTCGCCAGACTTAACGCCGGCTAATTGCTCATGTATGGCCCCTTTGACTGGGCTCCCAGTTAGCGCACACGCACACACGCACTCGCGCACACGCTAAGCACAACAAAGCGCGCCGGCCGTGACGTCGGCCGTGTTGATATAAGGAGCAAACACAAGTGGAAAATTGGACTTGCCAGCGGCCAGACTGCCGACTTCCTGATAGGAAGAGTTTGACCCATTTATATTTACACGTATGTGCATGAAGTCACACAGGAAACGCACACACAAAAGGCCTGTGTGTGTGTGTGTGTGTGTGTGTGTGTGTGCGCGTGTTGCGTGCCACAACAACACAACCGGGAGATTGCGACTGAAACGTTTTGCATTGTTATGTAGTGCTTCATTCTCTTTACACTTGTTTAAAAACAAACAAACAACATATGAAACATAAACAAACAACAAAAATGAAGTCACGTACTAACAAACCTGCAATAAGACCAAAAATAAACACACTTGTTGCCACGCTGTAAAGACGTGGCCACCATTTTAATAGAACCAGTAACGTCATTAACTCATTCACTCGCAGCTATTTTCACTGAAGCAACCCCCTTCGCTCCCGGCTGTTTTACTGGATTTGGACTGATTTTGCAAGGCCCACAGAATATTGTGGTCTATTGCTGTCAAAACAAAGAAAGAAAGATTAGTCTCTCTTCTTTCATCAGGAAAAAAAAAGGATATTTCAATCCATTTCCATTTTGCAGCAATTAGCATTAGAAGATAGCCAAGTTTCAAGAGCTTTTTGCAACATGGCCCTGGTTGATCTCTTATACTCCCCTGCCACCTCGCTGGCCGTTTTTGTAATAACTACCATTGCTTTCGACGACCTCTTCAAGTCAGAGGCTGCATCAAAGCCTTGTGTATGCTCTAGCATCAAATAAAATAAAAACGTATAAATATGTTTTTGGGACCGTGGTCATATTTAAAATAGAACTGTTTTTTTGGGAGCAAATAAATTAAAGTGGATTATTTCACGTGATTGGCCATTCTCTTGCCAAGCACACCATCATAGGCGTCTTATCCCAGCAGGGGTGATCTAATCAGGCCGCCCTGGCCCTAATCTCACGCTCGTCTCCCGTCAAAGCATCGGTCGATATGGAACCGGGACCGGCTGTCGGGTTTGCAAAGCTCAGGAGGGGCGCGTTTGTATCGGCTTTAAGAAAGAAAAAAAAACGCGATGAGCGTTGAAGTGACTTGGCCCGGAATCGGGTCACACCACAGATGCAACAAGCTCCTTGCGGCGAAGCAAAACCACACTTTGTACACAAAACGCGCTTCCTGGTTTGCCACATTGGCAAATATGACAATCTTATCCGAGAGGCCACAACGGCACGTGTTATTTACTACCGGGTTACGATGCACTGAAACTGATTCCAGTGGCAACATTACGCATCTATCCTTTAAATAAATAAATAAATAAATACATGTCGCTTGGCTTATTTTTAAAGTCAAGTAAAAGCGTGATAAAGTAGCACTTGAGTTGTCGCGTCTCTGTTTTATTTTACAACTATTCTCAGGAAGCAGTCTTATATATTTTTTCAGCTCGCTTTTTGTAGTTTTTACACCGCGGTGAAATGGCGTCCACATTGCCGCAATTCTACGTTCTTATCGGTCTCATCGGTGCACTCCTTTCCCACGGTGCCCTCTCATGGCCAGACTGAGACACTACATAACTGAATTGCCTTGTGCTACAGGCTGCCCTGAATGGAACTGTATGGCAAGTGTTAGGAAAATGATGCGTATGGGTGTTAAAATGCACATTAACGGCAAGTTGGTACGCTTAAAAATGTTATATTGCGTGAAACTTGGGGCCGTGCTTTTGTAAACTTTGTGTTTTTGGAAAGTATCAGATTGGAATATACAGTAAAACGTGTACCACAATTGCAAGAGGTACCGACATCATAAAGTGTTGGTACTTGGATCGTCAAGTACGAGAACTTGTCCTTGGCGAAACCAAGTGATATGCATGCCAAATTACTGACTTTGCTATTTACGTTTGAGGGGCTGTGAAAAATTTCAGTGGGTTCCTAAAGTCGGACAAATTGTGTATCGTGAATTTTGCCAAACATATTTTGTATCACGCATCAGATCTAAAATGTTAATATTCCAAATAGTGTCAAAAATAATGACCTTCTAGAACATTGAAACCCATAAATAGGAGTCACGTCTCTGGATTAACTGTTTAAAATAATACATGCAAAATAATGCAAATAAACGAGCACGTTTCCCGGCAGGGTGGCTTTGCCTCAACTCCTCCAAAGTGCTCAGCAGAACATCACCGTTGATCAAAAAAGCGCCTGGGGCACGTCAAGTATGATGCAAATGCTATTGTTAATTCACGCCGGCAGAGAACGTTCCCTTCTCGGGCGTGTTGAACAATAGCGACGGAGAGTTTGGGACGGAGCCTCTCAGGCGCCATCGCTTGCGGCCACTTTCCCTTGGAGAAGTTGGCGACTTAGCTTGCTAGCGGCGGTTAGCCACCAAAGCTAAACACTCTTGTTTCGCCCCTACAACACATGTTTTCAAATTAAGGGGGGGGGGGGTCAAGTTTAAAAGTATGAGAATATATACTCACCCGGGTCTCCCGGGGTCTTCATTGCGGTCGTCGACGGGCTTCTCGGCTCACTTTTCCCGTCGAGTGCTAACTTTTCCCCTGGGTTTAGCTGGCTAGCCGCGTTAGCCTCTCAGTCCTCCCGTGTTTGTTCTGAGTGGCCCCGAAGAAGAAAAAAAAGCAAAAAAAAGCAGCAGCTCCTTCGGGTTCTTTCACTCTCAAGCCTGGCTTGGATTACTTTGGCTGACTTTTTGCACGCCGCTTGGAAACTTTTACGAGCCGCGTTGAGGTTTTTTTTGTCTTCATGCGGGAAAAGTTGCCCCGTGTCTCCGCTGGGGGGGAATCCGGTAGGCAGGCCGAAGTTGGGGGGCGGGTGCCGAGGGCTCGCTTGACGGGAGCAAAGGAATGGAGAAGAAGTGGCGGCGAGGCTACAGTTCGAGTCGGCTTGCGGGAGCGACGTCGCGTGGTGGTCCACTCGCCTTCCACATCATCGTCCGCCTTTTCCTCCTCGTCCTCGTCGTCGTCGTCTTCCGCGACCCAAACGGCGGCGATGCTCGAAGAAACAAAAGTGACCGAGCCAACTCTCCTTTCTGTGCAATGCTTTCTCCGGCGCACGCTTTTTCTTTTTCCACTCAGTGCTAGAGCGCCCCGGGCCCCCTTCTCTTCCTCCTCCTCCTCTTCTTCTGTCGGGTGTCGTGTTTCGCTCTCCCCTCCTGCCACACGGGGCCGCCCACGCGCACCCACGGAGGGAGGCAGAGGGGGAGGGGGGGGGGGAACTCAACGCCCACTTGTTGCCAAAAGATCGTCTTCGTTCTTTGGATTTCAACATTCCGTTTGATTCAACATTTTTTTTTCTCCCTAGAAGTCGACTTTAATTGGATTAAAACGACATCTTTTGTTTAGGATTAAACAGACACTATTCTTGAACCATTCTTATTCACGGAAACAGCGTGGCAAATGTGTGCCCTAGTCATTTACAATGAGCGTATTGTGCGAGTTCGCGTGAGGAAGCACGGACTGAAGTTGTGCGCGCGTGAAACCGAATTAACAAATCATCTCAAACAAGAATTCCGCGTGCCAAATATCTGCCAATTCAGTGCTGGTGTGAAAGCACGACATCAAATCTGAAAAGTTTGAAAAGTAGAACATGCTAGCATGTCAAACCGACAAGTTACAAAGTCGATTTTGGTCCACTGTTGATGTTTGATGACTTCCACCACGAAGTGCTACCGGTTCTGACAGGTTGCTATGGAAACCAGGACGTGTTAACCTGCAAGAGATTGAGACAGGTGAGGAGGGAAGGAAGAGCCAATCAACATCTCTTTCTCTCTCTCTGTCATCCGTCCGTCCGTCCGTCCGTCCATCCAACCGTGTGTTTGTCAGTCGGAGCGCGTCGTCCGACATCTCACGACAACTGTTGCTTACGCGAGGTCAGCCTCGTCACCTGTTACAGCACAGCCTCCTCCTCCTCCTCCTCCTCCTCGTCATCCGTGAGTGTGTCTCCTACTTGTCGCCTCCTCAGTGGGCGGATGAGGGGGCCCGCTCTACTCCTCACCCTCGCTCGGCCACGCATGCCTCCTCGCCGCAATTGAAGTCGTCTCCTGCACTCCAGGCTGATCGTCAGCTTTTCTTGTGCTTCACCTCCTCTTTCTCCTTCCTCCATTTTTTTCCCCCCCTCGCGTCTTGCTGTTCACACTCCTCAGTTCCTCCTTGGGCCCCGTTTCTTCACCTCCTCTTTTCAGTCACCATTCTATTTTTCTCACTCCCTTCACCTCCTTTTGCTCTTAACCTCCCCTTGCTCCTCACTTTTGCTTTACTCTCTCCTCCTTTCTTTACCTCTTCACCTCCTATGGCTCCTCACCTCTTATCCAACACCTCTACTGGTTACTCACCTCCTTGCCCTGTCTTCACCTCCTCTTCCTCCCGAATTCCTTCTTGCTTATCACTTTACCTCGTCTCGTACCTCACTTCCTGTTCCTCCGTACCTCCTTTTTTTCTCCTAAATTTTTTTTCCTTGTTTTTGTCACTTACTCACCTCCTCTTACTCCTCGCTTGCACTTGTTCTTCACCTCTTTTAGATTCTCAACTCTTATTTTTTCCCCACCTCATTGCTCCTCACTCCCGTTTACTCCTCCCTTCTTTACCTACTCTTGTTCCCCACCTCCTTTTGCTTTTCACTTCTTGCCATTCAGCTCATCTCACCCCTCCCCATTCTCTTTTCTCACTTCTTCCCCTTTTACTCCTCACTTTTTATCCACGCTCCTGAATGTTCCTCACCCCCCCTTGTTTCTCGCCTCCTTTTCTCCATCTCCTCACTTCCTTTTGCTTACCTGAGCTTCTCCTCTGCTTCACTTCCTCCTCACCTTTTTTTCTTAACTTCCTTCTCCTCCTCTTTCTCTTATCCCTCACCTCCTTTTCCCCCTCACCTCAATTATCCCCCCCCCCTTGCTTCTCATCCTTTCCCCCCCTTGCAGAAAGCAGGACGAGTAAGTTGACAAGAACAAGTCGCAACACGCTCGCTGCGCCTCCTTTCCCGGAAAACGTATATAACCCCAACAGCCGTGAAGCTTTTTCGAGCGGCCATGAAACTTGACGTTCATCTCATTCGACTTGAAAACGGTTGAAAACGACATCCACACTCGACCACGTTTGAGGTTTACCCGGCGACCTAAAAAGAGAATGTGAGGAAAAAGCAGAATTGAGCTCGTGACTGACGGGAAAAACTCGGCATCTTTCTGGGAACGATCGCAATCGGGACAAAAAACATGCAAATTTGGAAATATTTGCTTTTTATTGTTGGCAAGATTTGAAGTGGGCGCCATCTTGTCTGCTTGATACATGCATGTGTACCTAATGAAGTGTCCACTGGGTGTCTCTTGCAATGTATTATTTATCGAGCAACACCTGAAGAAAAGAAGATGGGGGGGGGGCAGGAATAGTTTGTGTGTGGAGAGGGGAGGTTCAAGGGGGGGTGTCGTGGGGGGTGGGGGGGGGTCAAGCTGTGTGTCTGCGGCATGAACGCTGCTGGCTCTGCATGTGAAAGTGTCGGCCACAAAAGCCCAGCGGGGCGTCGAAAGTGCAGCATACGTGAGAATTGGCGGCGGGGTCGGCGCTAATTGATCAGCGCACTTTTGTTGCTGCCGTGCTAATGAGTAAGTCAGTCCATATTCCAGATTCTTCTTTTTTTAAACTACAGTATCATTTCTAGGATTCTAGTCCAGAGACATTTTCCACATAGGAAATAATGGAAAGTAAAAAAAAAAATACAACCCAGGATCAAACTGTTATCATGAGAAGTAAACAAAAACAACAACACACAAATACACAAACACACGCGGCCATGCACTCGTGACAGTCGATGTTGCCAAGTGGCCTGCAGGGGAAAGTTTCCTGTTCTTGTTTTGTGCTTCTGATGGACCATGTCGTCCCCCCAAAACCCCCCACTGCCCTCTCGCTCCCTCCCTCCATGATGACAAGTTTGATGAAGAAGGAGCCCCCTTGTCTGTTTCTTGTCAGGTCACATGATCAGATGATACAGGGAAGGGGGGGGGGGGGGTCCGAGGAGGCCAACACCAAGGCCAAGAGGAATGGGGGAGGGGGGAGAAAATGGGGGAGTGGGGTGGGGTGAAAGGGGCCTTTGTGATCAAAAGGCTTGTTTATTTTCTCTGTTGCGCTGGCGAGCTGGCATCCATTGCCGGACGTCATGAGACCCCCACATAAGACCCCCCCCCCCCCCCCAGTCAACGTGAAAGTGCTAACATTCGCGCTAGCTACGCCACGCCATGTTTGTTTACGTTTGGTTTTGTTCATATTAAATGTTAAATAGATGAATTGTTGCAGAGTTGGAAGTGGCTAGCTAACAGTTAGCCTTGTCACAATAAAAAAAAAAGAAATAAGTTGACCAGTGACCACACCAACAGAGACTCAATGCAAATGGGTTATATTACAATTTTATTTTCATTTAGTAAGGAAGGGTTTTCTCAAAAAAAATTCACTCACGGACTCAATACAGTAAAATATAACAATATTGCCATAACTAGAGCATCTATTAAGTTTATATAAATTTTTGAATTAGTGATCCTCATGAATTGTCGCTGCATTGTAAGCGGCTACCTAGTGAGCTAACAGTTAGCCTTGTCACAATAAAAAAGATCAAAGTCGATGATTGGGCCTTATGAAGCCTGCCCAGCAACAAGTGACCACACCACCAGAGACTCAATGCAAATGGGTTATATTACAATTTTATTTTAATTTAGTAAGGAAGGGTTTTTTCAAAAAAAATTCACTCACAAACTCAATACAGTAAAATATAACCATATTGCCATAACGAGAGCATCTATTAAGTTTATATAAATTTTTGAATTAGTGATCCTCATGAATTGTCGCTGCATTGTAAGCGGCTACCTAGTGAGCTAACAGTTAGCCTTGTCACAATAAAAAAGATCAAAGTCGAAGATTGGGCCTTATGAAGCCTGCCCAGCAACAAGTGACCACACCACCAGACACTCAGCGCAATTATTAAGGAAGGGTTTTCCCAACTTTTATTTTTTTTCCACTCACGGACTCACTGCAGTAAAATGAATCCCATATTGCCGTAACTGTGGCACCGACATCAATGTTGGACTCAAACAGGAAGTGTAAAGGAGGACAGTGGCGTGTAAAAGTGACATTCCAGTCGGAGGGAATGCTGAGCGTCATCCAAGTGCTTCACTTCCTGTCCGTGCGCGTGTGTATACATTTCCTCTGACATGTATAGTCTAGTCATGTGCTGCTGTTGCGCATCAGCACTCGTCCATCCTGGATTAGGCTAATTACTTTTTTGGGGGGGGGGGGGGGTCACACACACACACACACAAACGTGGCCTACGTGCAGCAAATTTCACTTTTTTTCCACACGTGCTATTTTAAACTTTTCTAACTGGAGACTTTTTGTTGCCATCATTCCCAGCGTGCGTGTGCGGGACGAGCGGGTGCGAACGTATCAAATGCAGGGCGGAGCAGGGTGGGCTTGGATGGTCTGCGACTTGGCCCGCCGTGTGTTTGCGTAGGTTTTGGCTCCACCTTGGGGTTGTGCGCGCGCGCGCGCGCGTGCGTCTATAGGCCTCTGTGTCTTATTTGGCCTCTTGTTTTTGGCTGCGATGGCAACAGACATCGCAGCAAGGACCGCCGCGGTCGCGACGCTCGCCAATCTGCAGCCCGCCGTCCCCGCCGCAAGGACGACGACGGGGATGAGGAGGAAGGAGGTGGAGGAGGAGGAGGAGGAGGAGGAGGAGGAGGAGGAGGAGGAGGAGGAGGAGAAGATGCGTGCGGAGGAGAGAGAGGACCAACAAAAGGAGGCGGATGTTGAGAAGGAAGGCCAAAAAAAAAAATGGCATCCAAGTGACAACGATGACACGTCGCAACTTGCTGACACCAAGTTGCATTCACTTGCGCGTCGGCAGCCATTTTGTTGTTGTCGCCCCGTTGCCACGCAAGGCAGTGCAACTGTGAACACGATTTACATATGAAATGAGTGTGCGTGCACACACACACGCACACACGCGAATGCAGTGTGAGCCAGGACGACACGCAAACACTCATTATACATGCACTGCAAGAACAAACTTTCGCCCTCACGCGCGCACAGCTGGTGCCCCCCATTCCAACACGCGTATTGTGTATTCCTCTCATATAATCGCACTTTCCCTCTTTTTCTCTCACACGCGCACGCGCACACTTTCCACTATAGGGCAGGTGTGCCTAATGATGTGTTCGGTGAAAGTACACTTGTAACTTGCATCTCTAAAATAGATCAGATCCTGATTAAAAGAAAATATTTAACAAAAAGTCACATTTACATTTATCAGTCAAGAATAGGAAAAACAAAACAACGAATGATGATGAAGTATGAACATGAAAAAGGAAAAGATGAGCGGGCCACTTTCCCGCCAACAGGCCGTCGCGGATTTTTTTCAAAACAAGAGCGTCCCCTGGTGGAAAGACGTCACATTTCAGCTTGACTATACCTGTATTTTGAATCAACATTACCAAAAGAATAAGCTGAAGGAGAGAAGGGAAAAAAAAACATTTATAAAGGATTTGATGAGAAAAGTAAAAATTATTTTGGAAGATGGTGAATATTCTAAAGTTAAATCAATAATGTTTACTTTTATTTAAAAAGTTTTTTTTATGTTTATGTATGAGAACTTGTCACTACATCATAAATAATAACAGTAAATATAAAATAGTGCAACATTTTGATATTTTTTTTTTTACTGCATACACAATTTAGTTAAACTTATGATAGTTTTTATTTTAAAAATACAACTTTTATTAATATATTGCTTTTATGTAAATTAGATTACTAAAGTTAATCAATAGTGTTTTTTTAAATTGAATGAATTATTAGTTCACCACTAGACGGCGCTAAAAATACACACTGGGGCTTTCATGTTCAATATTGTATTAAAATAGTCTTTGAAAAAAATCCCATCTTTTTAGATGATTAAATAAGCTATAAACACAAAAATGAACATAAAGTCAAATATTAAAAAATAAAGTGACGTGCCATATTTTTGTATGTAAATGCCTCGCAATCCAATTTTGAACATGTCCACATGAAAAGTGAACTCGGCTCACCTCTGCTTGACACCTGCTGACTGAAGAGGTCCATTTACAAGCGCTCACACCGGCCGTGTGTGTGCGCGCTGTTCGTATTTACGTGTGTGTGTGTGTGTGCTGAAACCCTGTAGACTTGCGGTTCTGACCCACTCGTTGCCAGAAGAGACGCTGACTGGAAGCACACACGCACACACACACACATGGATGAGGGCCACCCAGAATGGGGCCAAGTGGGACCACCCCAACACTGGCAGCATTCTGCACACACACGCTCGCATACCAACACACACACACACACACACACACACACACACACACACACACACACACATGTGAAGTGTTGCAAAAGTTGCCCGACAAAGCGGCTGCGGAATCTTCTTTCATGTCATCAAGAGTCCGACGCAATCTGAAATGCTTGCAAGCCTTCAGGGTCCGATCGGGTGTTGCAGCATTTGGGACTGTGCAAGTTGTGACGTCTCTGATCGGCACGCGGACGCCATATGAATTATCCACGAAGGTCCGAGGGGCTGCGGGAGTCCGGGAAGAACGTCCAGTTGATGGACAAAAGGCATCAAAAGTCAAAGATCTGACGTGTCGTCGTGTCGCCGGCGGCACAGAAAACAACCAGGAAAGTTTGGCTAAGTTTGGCAGTGATTTCAACTTCGGCCAGATAAGTCAAAAAGCTCGGATCGAAGCAAGATGTCAGCAGCCAATCAGAGTGCTCGGATGTCATCCTTGAGGCCGCTCGCAATTTATTCGCCATTTTACTTTCTGAGGTTCTTGGTAAGATTAGTACGACAGCGTATTGGGGCTACGTATAAAAAAGTATAATTTTTTTCAGAGGAGGGGTAATATTCCGAGAGAGAAAAAAATTGCCACTTTATAAAGTCAAGATTCACATTAAAAAAAAAATTGTCGCAAAAGTGGCAAATTTAGGCAAATATAAATTCGCAAATTTGCCACTTCATTAAGTGGGCAAATTTGTGAGAGAAAAAAATCAAAACGTTTATAAAATGGCAAATTTGCGAGTTTATAAAGTCGCAAACTTAATTTTTAACTTAACTTGGGACTTGATAAGTGGCAAATTTAGGCAAAAACAAACTCATAAATTTGCTAAAAAAACAGTTATACGTGGCCTTAATACTTTGTCGTAGATTAGCATCACTAGCTTAGCATCACGCTAAATGAACAAACACAAGACATGAGGTCTTTGGTCTAAATCCGCACTTTATTTCTAACACTTACAGTTTGCTTGAGCCCCCCCTTCTCCCCTCCCCCCCCCCCCCCCCCCCCCCCCCAGAAACCACAGGCACACACCAGGCGATGCGTTCAGAGACACAAACCCGGACAGAAGAACATCCGGGTTGCAAAAACATCATCGTCATGAACGAGAAAAGATGTCAAAGTTTCCAGAGTGGCCTTTGTTACATCATCATCATCATCTTCATCATCAGTAATCATCATCATCATCATAAATAGAAACGCAGGAATCTACATTACAAGAAACAAAAGATCGAGTGGAGTTCTTTGGTTTTTACTATTGAGGTTTTTCTCTTCCTTAGCAGTAAAATCTTTGCTGTCCTCTCATCGAACTTTGGATTGAAGCTGCATGCTAGAAAAAAAAAATCATCCAAATAAAATCAAGGGCGAGCCGAGCGACGTTTGTCGGAGGAAAAGCTGAAAAACATTCACAGGACAAAAAACGTGTTGGCCAACGTGTTGGCCATGAACGCATCCTGAAGGTTGCACTCATGTGGACTTTGAAAACTTTGGTCGTTGACTTCCGCTCCTGAGTTCACACCAGTCCTCAAAGCGCAAACGTTTGATTTGGTTTTTCACGAGAGAGAGAAAATTTCTACCCACAAAAGTCAACACGTTCATCGAATCACTTTCTTCGTGGCACGATTTTGTCACCTCAACTGCAATGAGTTGAGAAAAAAAATGACATAAGCAAAACAGAAGACGATTTTTCGGACCAAATTCTGTGACATTTTTGGGGGGGCCGTTCCAAATCATTTCTTATAAGGTCAAAAAACTGTGTTACTAAATAAAATGTTCTACAATCTCCTCCATTCTTATACTTTTTGTACAAAAACAAATACGGAATTTTGGCGTGAAAAAAAGTTGATATGACCGAATTAGTCGAATTGTGTACAACAAAACTCCATTTGAATGAGTTGAAATAAATGACATTTTTAGCAATATGCTTTTTTTGTGTTCAAACATTACACCAAAAATT
Source organism: Leptonotus elevatus (assembly GCF_054856555.1). Lineage (NCBI taxonomy): Eukaryota > Metazoa > Chordata > Actinopteri > Syngnathiformes > Syngnathidae > Leptonotus > Leptonotus elevatus. The sequence goes on along the minus strand of NC_141257.1, from coordinate 2,429,675 downwards.
GGAAAAGATTTTTGTTTTTGTGTGTGGGGTACAATTTACTACAATTTTCGGCCAATTCATGTTGAGTTTGTGTGTCCGAAATCCTTTAAAACTTAAACTTCCAACGGTGGAATTTAGTAGCATTTTACACCAAAACTCAACCACTATTAGGAGGAAAAAAATTTTTTTAAGCATGATGCATTTTCGCACCAAACCAAATTGAATTTGGCGTCGCGTGTATGACAAGTTTGTGTGTGTTTTTTTTTTATAATTTCCAACTAAATCCAACATAACAATATTCCCGACGAGCCCTGCAAAACCATAACGCGTTTTAAATAGAATTCAATAAATACATAAAAATAAATACAAAAAAGATATAAATAATACGGAGCCCCTGAAAGTGAAATGGGTGGGCTTGAAATGTTTCTCATTCGGGCAAGAAACTTTCTGGGATCATTTTCTCATCAAAATGAGAAACATTATTCATCCCCCGTCACTTTAAAGGCTCCGCAAAATAAATAAGGTACAAATTAATACTTTTTACGATAAATACAATTCCGTGTAAAGCTTTTTGGTATTTTTTTCTCCCATGAGAAACAGCAAGAACATTCCGCCCTGATCATCATCAGTATTTTTTCTCATCATTATTATTATTAAGGCCCGAACGATTTGACCATCTGATATTAGCGCTTTTAAAAAAAAAAATTTTTTTTATTAATGATATGTTCTTTAAATTAATCTGTTGATTAATCGATTATGGTAAATTTCATTCTGCATATCGGAATGGGACTAAAAAAAAAAATCCTTATCAGTCAGGCCCTAATAAAAAGTCAGATGAAACTGATGATGATAATGAGTTTTTATTACGCTGTAAAAAAATGCATTATTATTGATGTGTGTTGTGAAGGAATATGAGCCGCACAAGCATCCGCACAAAAACGCACACTCAGCCAGTCCTGCAGTTTGTCGTGCGTGGATTTGGTTTGTTCTATTTGGTTTGCGTCTACGTCGAAAAACTTTGGGTTTGTTTCACTTTTGGCTTTTTTGTTTTTCGTCTTAACATTCCATGTTTTTCTCCTCGTCGTGGGAAGCTACATCTTCACACTTTGCTCCACTCATCAATAAATCACAAGTAAAATATATGAAATTAGGTAGGACATCACCCCCCCCCGCCCGCCCACACCCACCAACCCAACCCCGGGCCCTCCCGCCACATATCAAGTCATGAGACAAATCCCGCACATCATCGTCATTATCGACAAAAAACACCATGAGAAGCCAAAGAAAAAAACGGGGGGGGGGGGGGGAAAATAGACATTTTTCTCTGAGAGTCACTACAAGTCCAAAAAACGTCAAAACGGGGGCGAGGGGGGGGTGTTTGAGTGCGTCCATACGAAAACATCACATTTATAGACACACACATACGAGAGCCCCCCCCTGACGCCCCCCCACCCCCGCCCGCTATCTTCTTTTGTTCCTATTTGGTTTCAGGGTGTCAGTCACTCACGTTTGCTTCTTTTTGGGTTGACTTTTTGCTTTGTTTGTAGTTTTTTTTTTGGTTTTTCCTGCTCCCAGCGCACCTCGTCCCTTCCCCCTTCCTCTTTAACCACCTGCAGCTCCTCCTCCTCCTCCTCTACTTTTTGGTCCTTTGATGCGAAGATCTTTGGAAACAAAAGGGAAGGATGGGAGGAAGGGATGGAGGGCAGGGGAGTGTTTTCCCCGCCTCTTCTTCAGTTTGGGCGTGTGTGCGTGTGTGTGCGTGTGCGCGCGCGTGTGCGTCTCAGGTGAGACGGCGGCTGCCACAGGCCAGGCTTTGGTATCCGAGAGTGACGGTCTGCTGGGAGATGATGAAGATGATGATGATGATGGAGGTGATGAAGTATGGAGGCCGTTGTCAATAAATAAATAAATATAATAAGAAATAAATACTTCAAATTGCCTGTAGGGTGCGCCCTCGCATGAAAACTTTGGTTTGAGCAAACATTGCGCTTCCTGCTGCTGCTGCTGCTGGTGATGAAGGCGATGAACTTCCTGATAGACTGAAAGGTGTTTTTTTTTTTTTTGGTTTGGCACAGAAAAATATAAGGCAGGCGGATAACAACAACGAAGTGGACGTTTGATAAACGCATCCCGTCTGGACAGGCGGGTGGGGTTTAGTTGATCAAGTAGCTTTGGAGTTTTGGACTTTACGGTCTGTTTGGTCTGTTTTATTGCCGCTTCACTTCTCTTCTCTAAACTTGGTTGCAAACTTGGATTCCTCAGAGGAAAATCGAAGAATTCAAAGGTTGGAATTCCTGAATATCTGACAGGTGGGCGGGGTTAAATAATATTGGAATGGCAAGGTCAATTTCGTTGTTTTTTTGTTGTAAACTGAAGACATTTTGGTTTCAGAGCAAAAGATGACAATTCCAGCTTTTACTTGATGGTATTTACATCTAAATATATGAAACAACTCTGGACAGAGCACTTTTTTTTTTTTTTTTTTATCTACCCACTATTGTGGGTAGAACAAAAATTGTGGATAGTGTTCGTTTTTGGCTTCGAGTTTTACCTGTAAAAACTGCATTTGCTGTTGCGCAAACATGAAGACACGAGATCTGTCTATGGGAAATCTTCTGAACTTTGGTCTCATATTCATGTTTTGATTTTAAACCCAAACATCAGAGGTGGCAAATCCAGGTCCAGAAAGTAACAACTCTGCCACGGTTTGGCTTTAGCTCCCGAGCTAGCTCCCCGGGTGCTCGTTCACCTGCTCGGGCGCTAGCTAGCTAGCACAAGGACCTTATTACATATTTGAGTATATTTTGTGTCTTAAGTTGACTCTGTCAGCATACAAAAGTAGTTCAGCCGTTTCCTTTCCCTTCTCAGAGGCAACTGTGGGGTGTCACGTGTAACTGCGAGTGCGAGAACGGCCCTAAACTGGAATTCTTCAATGATAAATCCAAGGCAGGAATTCCAAGTTGTTCCTTGTCCGACTTGAGTTCGCATCCTGCCCGTGTCTTCCATCTTGGATAGGGTTCAGGGTTAGCATTAAATCGTAACCGCCGTGAATAATTCCCAGATCAAATGCTATGACGACTGCAAAGTTTGGTGATAATCGGCAAACTTGGCGGTGAGCCCCGTCCGTCTGCTCCCCCTGGTGGTGAAAACAAGCGGCGTGTTTGGCGAGGTAGAAAGTTCGGCATGTAAACATCACGCTACGTGTCATAGCGAGCGATGAGTAAGAGAAATCGATTGAAATCATCCTGAGTGAAATGGGAATGCGTGAAAATGGGGTCGGGATGTATCGGAAACGCGATCCCAGATGGATCGGAATGCAAACGTCTAAAGCTTTTCTCTCCGTTTCTTTTTTTTGTCTTTTTCTATTTGGTTTTGAGTTTTTGGTATTTGTAGATTTTGGTTTTTGGTGTTGGTCGCCTCCTATCATGCACTTAGTCTACTTCCTGACTCCTCAGCTCCACGTGGTTTTTGTTTTTTTTTTGGTTTCAAGTCGCCTCTTCCTCTTCTCTGCCTCCTCGCCATCCCTCCTCGTCCTTTGTGTACAATTTTTGGCTTGGGAGGACGTCGGCGAGGTCGAGAGATGGCTTTGGTTGAAAGGCGATGTTTTTAAAGCTTCCCGTCTCCGCCCCCTCTTTTCTCCGATAGGCCGTCACTCAGCCATAGCCCCGCCCAGGGGCGGTGGCGAGGCTTCGCTGAAGGAACAGAAGGAGGCGGGGCTGGAGCAGGGCGAGTCGTCGGGGCACGAGGGCGGGCCCAGAAGGTGGGCGGGACCGGCCGGTGGCGACTGGGCGAAGGCGAGCCGGGGGGCGCCCCCCGCCGGACCCCTCACCAGCCCCATGGCGGACGGGGACGCCGTCGCCATGGAGATGGAGCCCGTCGCCATGGAGATGGAGCCCGTCGTCATGGGCAGGAGGGCCGAGCGGTTGAGGAAGAGCGAGGGGCGCAGCGAGGGGGGCACCCCGCCGCGGCCGCCGCCCAGAATCAAGTGACCCGCACCTGCCTCCATGATTGACAGCTGACCCCCGCTCGCTGCCAGTGCTGCTGGCGAGGCCGGGACGAAAAGGCAGGAAGGGAATAGACAGAAAGAAAGAAAGATGTGGAGGGAGGGAAAGAAGTAGAAAAAGTCAGTACAGAAATTAGAAGACATCTGAATGTTGATAAGAAGAAGAAAAGAAATAGGGCCCGACCGATGAATTATTTTCCCCTTAAAATGTTATCATCGAAGAAAACCTAAGTTTCCAACGCCGTGAAAGTACCCTGAATGCACCATTTTGCTTGCGTAGCATTAGCAACTAGCAAGTGTGTAGCGTATGTTCTTCTCGTTATTCTGTTGTCCCCAAGCGCCCTTTAAGCGGTTTAATGACACACTAGTTGAAGTTAAATATAAAACTAAACACACGACGATAAGAATTACATCCACCATCGTATATTTAAATATAAAACATGCTTCATTTTTAAAACGTCGCAAGACGAGCGCTAATGCTAACAGTGAAGGGAAGATCCCATTCAAATGCTAACAGGAAGTTAGCATCAACTTCAGGAGTGGTTTTTTTTCTTCAAATAATGAATATATTAAATATATATTTTAAAATAATCGGCAGATTAATCTGTAATCTGTATTTTTTTTTGCCAAAAATCAGTATTGGCGTCGGCCTAAAAAAAGAAACAAAATAAAGTCAACTCAACTTTCTCAAGTGTGAAGTGGTCGATAATCCCTCGTGAATCCATCATCAAAATGGAGCCGAGTTTCCACTTAGTGCTCGCTATGCTAACAATGCCAATCCAGGTGACTGCCGCGCAAATCCCCCACATCATCCCTTCATTTGGCTTTCCCTGCAGGAGGTCGCTTCAAAGAGCAGCCCCCCCCCCCCCCCCCCCCCCGCAAAACATCCTTTGTGACGTCTCATTGATTTGGAAGGAGTGCAGAGGATTTCTTTAGTGCGGATTTGATTCATCCTGACCGAGTCCACTGAGCAACGCGACATTCAGTGTGGTCACAATGGATGAAGGCACAATAACACACACACACACGCATACACACACACGCACACACATCCAGTTTCGCTGACTACTCAATTTCTCTTCCCATTGTGGTAAAAATGTATCAGAAGAAGTGCTGCCGACAACTTTTTGGCAGCGGACCATGAAGACAACTAAAAAGTCAATTACAATTATTGGCCACCAGGGGGCAATATACTACCAACAATAAATACATGAAGACAGACCCAATTAAGTGACTCAATAAGCTGCAGTAAGAGGATAAAGAATATATACACTGTTTGTTTTTAGGTCCCTATAGCCTTATCTGGCATATATAATAACACCAACCTTGCATGGTCGCCAATGGATTACTTCCCATGAGCGCCTGGTTCATCCCTGTGCTTAGGCCCATCATCGTGTTCCTAAGAGAGCAAAAACCTCCAATTATCGTTTGCGTTCAGTTCATGTCCACAATCTGCCACACTGTTTTATGGCACACGCATAGCATGCAATTAATTAACGCAGGGCTGCCACGTTTGCCGGAAAAACGGCGTGGCGGAACTCACCCGGTGTTGAGGCCGTGAGTACCCAGACCAGGAGGGGCGGGGCTGGCTGTGCTATGAGGGGGCGGAGTCAAACAGGAGGAAGCGGATCCTGCTGCCACGGAGCTGACGGGCGACGGTGACAAAGTGGCAACTACAAGGGGCGCAAAAAGTAAGACAAAGAAAGAGGAGCTAGTTTAGGACGAAATACGTCACGTGGAAATTTTTGGTCTCCAGGAAGTAGACATGTTTGATTGGGCTCTAAAAAAAAATGAAAAGTTAAGTTAAATTGTTAAAATAAATATTCGTGTGTCGAATCGGCTGCTCCCCGTCATTCACTTGCATTTACCTGAAGTATGCTAGCTTCCGATTCGTTAGTCTGAGTCAGCTGATCAGGAAGTGTTGTCGCTCTCGCTGCCGCGTATGACGAGTAAAGTTTAAATGAAGAATGGATCCGTCTCCATCCTGCCTTTTCATTTCATAAGCAACCAACGAATCCTCACATTAGACTATAGCGACGCGTATTTCTCGTTAAGTTTCAGAGTTTTTTTCTTGTCACAGAAAAAAATATATATTTATAGGTGGCCCTATTACGCTGTTCGTATGTTCGACATGTTTTGTGTTGTTTTGGGCTCCAGGAAATGGACACGTTGTTGTTGTCTAATAAAGCGCAATGTTTTTTGCAGACTGTCATCGACTGCGTGATAACGGAGACGAGGCGACTTGTCACACAGTGGAAATCATCAAAGTTGTCTTATGTGTCACTCACAACACAATCAATGTTGACTCGCGCTCAGAGAAGTCATCGGCCTCTTCGGCGTTTCATCAAAGACGCCATCGCATTTTTCATCTCGCTGACGGGCTCATGTGGGACAAGCTTTAATAAGAACGTGAATTACCGCTCACCAGAGGTGGGGGGACCCGAGTCACATGAATTAACCCCGGTTAGACTCAAGTCACCGATTTTTGGACTTGGGACTCGCCCGGCTAAAACGCATGATTCACATTTCATGTCTTTTGACTTGATATTCATAAGACTCATAACCTGGTGATCAAATGAAAAAAAAGGTCTTTATCAGAGGAACGTTTTGAGGCTCTACTTAAAAAGGTTATTATAGTTAATGCAAACTATAATTAAACGACTAAACCTAAAATTGATAAATCACTAAAAAAAAATTTAAAAGAGCGTTTACAAAATCAAACTATATTTTATGTTTAATAAATTAACTAAAATTTGGAAAATTTGTAGTGAAAATGTTGTCAATTAGCATCATTGATGAATTTTTGGGGTTGATTTTAAAATTTGTATTTATATTATTACTATAGTATTTTATAATATTTCTCTCTCTCTCTCTCGCTCTAAAAAAACTAAAACTAATACTAAAACTAAAAGAAACAATTTTTTTTTTTATCTTACACTCAACAACTAACATAACATAAAAAATAAAACTAATAGAATTTATTTTTTTTAAATCTCACACTTAAATACTTTACACATTTGAAAAAAAAAGAAAATTAATACTAAAACTAATAGAAACAAAACTAAAACGAAGCTCCCCCCTCGAATTTTTTTTTCTAAAAAAACAAAACAAAATCCAAAATGCTTACAACTCTGCCACTTACACTGCATTATGTTTTTATTGAACCACAAAAAAAAAAGTGCGATGATCAGAAATGAAGCTGATTGCTGCTCACCTGTTGTGCTGAGGCTGCTGCTGCCCTGAGACACACCTGGACTGGATATCTGCCAACATAGAGAGGAGAGTGGTTGGGAAAAAAAAAAAAGAAAGAAAGAAAAAGGAGTGATGCCGGCAAAAGGTACGTACCATGTGCGGGCTGTAGCAGGGGGCTTTGTGCGTGACGGCGGGCGAGGTCTGCCCGGGCAGCGGCGGCGTGCTGCTGCTGGTCGGGTTGATGCGCTTCTCCTTCTGCCGCCGGTTGCAGAACCACACGCGGATCACCTCCTTCTCCATGTTGAGCTGCTCGGCCATCAGCAGGATCTCCTCCGAGGTGGGCTTCTGGTTCTGAGGCCGCAAACGGCGTGAGATCACAAGCGAACCGGCGACGGCGGGCCACCGCGCGACATGTGGCGCTCTCTTACCGCGCAGAAGTTGCGCTCGAGCGCCACGCGCACGTTGGTCTCGATGCTGGTGCGCTTCTTCCGGCGTCGGCCCGCCAGACCCTCTAAGCCCAGCAGGGGGGAGGAGATGGAAGAGGGGCTGGGCAGCATGCTGTCCACTGCCATGATCTCTGCGCATGCACGCGACACCAAAAATAAGCATGACCTCCACCAAGGAGCATTTTACGGCAGGTCATCAAACGACCATGAAATGTAATTCCTCATGATTATGCATCACAAATTTGTGAAATTAAGCTTGGCACCTGGAAATGATCATAAAATAGCCACTTAAAAACAAAAAAAGGCTAACTTGCCCTTTCTTTTCAGGCATGGCTTCTTGAGACTAATGCCTAAGACTAAAGACGATGGATCCCCAAAACTGGCCCTCCAATGGCCACTTCGAACCAAATTGACAGACGACTTCCTGTGTCCTTCGAGGCATGGCTTCTTCAGACATTTTTTTTGTGGGTCTACTCATGACAGACATGTCAAATAAATTTCATGTTGCTATGTGAAACACGATTTGTGGGCTACATTTTCAAAAAAATTCCCGTGACAAATTTGACTTCGGACCTCTGATAATGGCCCAAAAACGGCCACTTCTAACCAAATTGACAAACGACTTCCTGTGTCTTTTCAGGCATGGCTTCTTGAGGCTTTTTTTTGGGGGGGGGGGGGGGTCTACTCATGAATGACACGCCTGCCAAATTTCGTGTTTTTTAAGTGTCACTGGCTTCTGGGTCAGAATTTTCAAATGATCCCAGGAGCTGACCTATGCTCGATCCCTGGATCGAGGTGAAGTGAGCGAGTGTTCACCTGCGTCCCCCAGCCACTTCTCCAGCAGAGGTTTGAGCTTGCACATGTTCTTGAAGCTCAGGTTAAGGGCCTCAAAGCGCGAGATGGTGGTCTGGCTGAAGTCGTTGCCGTATAGTTTGCCCATGGCCACGCCCACGTCGCCCTGTGGGGAACACACACAAACAAGCGCACCGTGTCAGAACATCAAACTCACACACACACGCGCGCGCGCGCGCGCGCTTTATGTCGTACCTGTGTGAATCCCAGCTTGATGCGACGCTGCTTGAACGTGCGAGCAAACTGCTCCAGCTCCTCCAGGTCGCTGGGCTCCTCTCCCAGGTGGCCCCCGGGAGTCAGGGCCGAGTTCAGGGAGGCCGCCATGGCGCCGCCGCCCGAGGAGCCCACAGCCGCCGCCGTGCCGACGACGCCCGTGGATGCTACCGGGGCGCTGATGCTTGAGCCAACATCGCTGCTCTTCTCCCTCTGCTGGAGGAAACGCAGGTGGGAGTAAGGTCAATGTGCTAATGTGCCCTTTGACCTCACTGGTCGGACAACCACATGTTACTGGTGAAGCAAAACTGCACTCGTTAACTAATGCATGAAGAAGGATATTGAATGAAAGCGGGAACAGCTTTCCATTACGCATTTGCTTTGTGAATGAATCCGAATGCAAAGAGCGCGGCGGCATGTCAAACATCAAGCTTAAAGTGGCGTCTGAATGCGCCGGCACACGTCGGCCGACGTGCCGCATGTTTGCAATCCGCCGCTCCAAGTGCCGCTTATGCACGCTGGCGGAGAATGTAAATGAGCGCGGCGCCGGTCCACGCTCTGCATGATGCGAGCTCAATTCGGCCATCCTGGCGGCTGAATTCCTGATGGCGGGAGATGCTAAACGCGCCTTTGACAACTCCTCCAAAATGGACGTGCTTGCTGTTGTGCATGCCGGATGCCCAGCTGATGAGCGGATGGGGATTCACGGCCAAATGTGTTGAAATGCCGAGAAACTGGAGCATCATTTTGTAGGAACCTCGACTTTATTTGGGGTTAATTAGAGGCACCTGAAATGGTGGCAGGTGTGTGCGTTTAACATGAGTTTGAATGTGACTGGCTCAGCCTGAGCACAGTTTTAAGGGGGTGTGCACACTTATGCAACCACATGATCTCAGTAGTTCATTTTCACCTCTCTTGGAAATAAATTCAGTTCATGAGTTACATTAATGGCGGAGCAAAGTTTAGAAATGATACAAAACTTGATTTGAGGCCGCCATTTTGCAGATTTTTTTGCAAGTTTTCAAAGTTCCACAGATCAGCACGAATTTGGGTGGACATCAAAGTCACAAGGACCCAAGCCAGATACTGAACAGGAAGTCGGCCATCTTGATTTGAGGCGGCCATTTTGGGCCAATCGCCAAAGCAGGCAATTGGCCCAAATTTCCCACCAAGCACCAACATTCCGATTGCTCGTGTACGAAATAAGTGGGCTGAGCAAGCAGGTTCTCCCTGTTGCCACGCCCCCTCACACTGCTCACCTGTGCCTGGAGGCTCAGGCGAGGCGTCGGCGTCGTCAACAGCCCCGCCGAGCTTTGCTGAGGTAGCTGGATTAGATTTGACGTGGAGAGCAAAGCTGTGACGGGAAAACAACCGCCACAAAAACATCAATATCCATTTTCTATCCTCAACAGTTGTTGTTTCTTCCAGCAGTTATCCTGTCGTACCTTGCGGCTGCTGTTGCTGAGTCTGCGGGGGCGGCTGCGAAAGGAGAAACTGGGCCGGGGACTGGAGCGGGTGGCCTGGCATGAGAACCAGCTGCTGGAGCTGCAGCAGCTGCTGGATGTCCTACGGGACCACAAAAAAAAAAAAAAAAAAGGTGACGACACCCTTTAAAACCTGACAAGCTGGCGCGACCTTCTTCCATCGTTGCGTTGGCACGCTGCGATTGGCTGCTGGTACCTGCGCCGTGAGCTGGATTGGCTGAGAGAGGGCCAGCTGAGGCGGCGGAGGAGGAGCTTGAACAGTCACTTCCTGTTTGGCGGCTTGCTGCTGCTGAGATGTTTGGCTCTGGTGTTGCTGCTGCTGTTGTTGTTGTTGTTGTTGTTGTTGTTGTTGTTGTTGGTGTTGGTGGTGGTGGTGGTGCTGGGCGGCGGCGTGAGCGGCGTGCGCGGCGTTGGACTGCTGGACGGCGGCCACCAGGAGCTGAGCTTGGGCCTGCTGCAGGAGCAGCTGCTGCTGGGCTGGCAGCAGTGCGGCCAGCTGCAAAAGGTAAAAGGCAGAAATTGAAGACAGGAAAGACATTTAAATGGCGAGAGATCGCCTTAAAATTAAATCTTAGATTTTTTTTTTTTTTTTTTACAAAAACAAAAATCTACAAAAGAGGATTAGGGCCAGCGAAGAGGGGGAAAAAAGGTTGGTAGGATTCTGACTTTATTCTCTGACTTTATTCTCAGAATTCTGATTTTAAAATCGGAATTCAAACTTTAAAATGAAAATTCTGACTTTATTCTCAGAAACTTCAGACTTTTCAGAAATCTGAGAATAAAGTCAGAATTCTCACTTTAAATCAGATTTCTGAGAATAACATTTGAATTCTTAATTCTGACTTTATTCTCAGAATTCTGACTTTAAAGTGATAATGCTCACTTTATTCTCCGAAACTTTATTTTCAGAATTCAGAAGTCAGAATGATCTGAATTCTGACTTTATTCTATTCAGACTTTAATCTCACAATTCTGACTTTAAAGTGAGAATTATTGTATTAAAGTCAGAATTCTGAGAATATTGATCAACTTTTCCCTCTTCATCCTTAATGAAAAACTAAAAAAAAATTTTTTTTTTAATAGTTACTAGGTTGGTCAGAAATGCTGCCAACAAACGTTTTGTGTCGCTGTTGGCAGCCGCGTTATGAGTGTAAGCAGTGCCCACCAGCCCGGACCCGCGACAAATATCGTCCAAGCAAATGAACAGAAATGAATCGATAAAATCAATGAATATCCCTCGCCCACCCCAGTGCGGGCTGTGCGTCCTCACCCCCGCCAGCTGACTGCCGGCCAGCATCAGTTGCGTGTGGTGATGCTGTGCCTGCGCCTGTGCTTGTGCCTGCTGCTGTTGCTGCTGCTGCTGCTGCTGCTGCTGCTGCTGTTGCTGCTGCTGCTGCTGAGAAGATGGCGGGACGGCGCTGCGGGTCATCTCACAACTCTCTTCCGCCTTCACCTGACAAACAACAACACACTTCTTCAATATATAGTTGAGGTTTTTAAAATGGGCAGACGGCTCAGATGAGTTCAACTCTATGCAAAATATGCAAATTAATTACAATATTTAAACTGCATTATTTATAGTCAAACACATACATCAAATTGCTGATCTTACTATTCTTTTTTTTTTTTTTTAACAAAAAAAAACAACAACATTTAATTATATCAATGTATAAAAATACATTTTACCCAATCAATTTTAGGAGAAATTATTGCTAAATGAATGCAACAAATACATCACTCAATAATACCCCGGATTTAGATTTATTTATATACATAATTATGTATTTATTTTATATTTAAATTTATAATCATTCTAAATAGTATATTATAATATCTATTATACAAGCTTCATATAGCATCTTTTAAAGGGATGGATCAGCTTATTAAGACCAAACGCCTTCTTCATATGTTCAGGCCCACACGCAAGCACACACTCACACACTCACACACACACACCCACACACACACACACACACCTTGCTGGCTGGGGTTGGTGAAAGGCTGAACGGGCTGCTTTCCATCGGCTGCAGCTTGTGGAAGAAAAAGAAAAGATGAAAAATCAGTATAAAAAATGAATTTATGCAGAAATATTAATAATACATTTTTTTTACTTTTCACACACTAGTGAGGAAAAAAAAACATGTTAAAGGTATTGAATTTTGCATCTGTTGAAAGCATGGTCATATTTCATAAAAAGTACATGACAATTTTTATGTTTATTATTAACATTACAGGCAAGAAAAAAAAATTCACATTAAAACAATCCTGACTAATGAACATATTTGTTAATATTTTAAGACTAACCTGGTCGTCTGGACTGTTTCTGTCTGAGTCTGAAACACAAGAAGGATGTTAAATGACAGAAGGGAAAAAACGAGAGAACAATAATAATAATAATAATTATATATATATATATATATATATATATATATATATATATATATATATATATATATATATATATATATATATATATGTCAGCAAACAGAAATGTTTTTTTGTACCTGAGCCATCGCCGTGATAGTCCGGCCCGGCCTTCTCCTCCTCTGCTTTGGACATCCTGATATCTGCAAAGAACACAAATTAAAAAGATGTGAAATGGAAGACGTGGACGGAGAAAAACAAGAATCCGAAATGGATTATTCATTTTATTGAATAATTTGAGTTAATTTTTTTTTTTTTTTTTACCTTTTCTGACAGCTTCCAAATTGAAATTAATTAATTAAAACACATCTTTGCTAATGTGCACTGCTTACACTAACATGATGGCTATGACATGAAGGAGTTAGTTGACCAAAGCATAACAATTTGGTGGCAATATTTTGCAACTCTTTCCGACACTAAAAAACAGCCAACATGAGCCAAATCAGAAATCAGACTTTTTCTATTTTATTTTATTTATTATTTTATTTTTTTGGGTGGGTTTTAAAAATAAATCTCTGTATTTTTGTGCAGAAAAATCTGATATTTGTATTTAAAGGCCATATCATCCTCCATGTTAGTGTAATCTATTGACTTCAACTCTTCAATTAAAAAAAAAAAAAAAAAACATCCCACAAAGAGCGACAGATTTAATCAAAAGGACTGTTGGCTGACATCCGTTTGCGGCGACCTCTGGGACAGAGGCGGTAATTACGGGGACAAGGACGGCGGCGAAGGAAGCGCTTACTCCAGCACGGCACATTACTCAACACTGCCTGACGCCATTTTGGCTCAAACGCTCTCACTTTCTGTCCGTCATCTATTTCTTTTTTTCTACTCCCTTTTTTCCCTTAATTTGAATTTCTGCATCCTAATGTGATCTTGATGGTGTGCTGTCATATTTTCTCTTTTGGTTCAATAAAGTTTGGGATATTACAGAAGTGTCGAAGTGTGTGTGGATGGGTGCAGTTGCACAAGTGCGCCAAATGGTGGCAGCACCTTCCAGCACAAAAGAAGAACACCACATGAGCAGGCCACGTCATTAGGTACATCATCTTTTGCATCCATGAAAAAATGGGGCAACCATTCTCAATCCAAAATGTATAAACGACAACAAACACAACAAACACAACTTAAATGTAACACAAAGAAGAGCATTTCCTTATTTGCCTTTTTTAGTGAAGCTGGCCACATAATGGCTGAAGCGAGTGTGTGTGTTTTAATGTGATGGCTGGAGGGGTCCTAAACTGGCCTCTCCACCCCGCCCACCTCCTCTTTTGCTGCCCACCAACCCCGCCTCAGTTACGCCTGTCAGGGGCCCGTGACAGACGGCGCGTGGGTTCGTTTGTGTGCGTGTGTGTGTGTGGTTGAGGGGGCCGCGGGCAGCGCTGTTTGGCGTGTGGAGGTCAAAGTTCAGGCACATGGTAGCGGTCCTGTCCCGCTTGCACACATGCACACACACACACACAGTCAAGCTGCTTGCCGCCTGCCTTCTCCACCTGCCCGCTGTCACGCTCAGGAAAACACACAAACACACACGCGCGCTGTAGCGCTAACTTCAGTGTCGAGTAAGCAGAAAAACAAAGACAAGTTAGTGAGCAGTGTTCGATTTTCATTATTTATAGAAAATATTATACTGCTTTATGATGGTTTTACGCTTGATTTCTGAGTACATTTTTTCCTATTTTAGTGATGTGTGCTTCATCATGTGAAAGTGTAATTGCTTTTTTTTGTCTATTGGAGACCTATTAGTGCGATTTTCGGATGTCGATGATGTTGCAAATGAGACGTGATCGGCGAAATCTGTTGTAATAACATGTCCGGGAAAATAATAATAATAATAATAATAATAATAATAATAATGATAATAATAATGATAATAATAAATTATTTTAATTTATAATAATAATAAACAAAAGAATGATGATGGTAATAATAATAATAATAATAATAATAATAACAACAATGATAATAATAAATTATTTTAATTTATAATAATAAACAAAATAATGATGATAATAATAATAATACAAATAATACAAATAATAATAATAATAGAAAAGCAGTATATGAAAAATTCTATCTCATCATCTTTATTGGGATTAACAGCCATAAAGTAAAAAGTTTCACGCAGACGGCATTTTTGTGCCATCAACTTCTTCCAAAAGCAATTCAACTCCATTCAAATATTCAAAATAAAACAACTCATAACAATCATTCTAAATCCTCTAAATTGTCTTCTTTGAACCTCTGAGACGTTACTCACTACTTCAACCCGGTCAGGCCAGGCCTGGACAACGCCGCGCTCACACACAAACCCGGCGGTTGCCAGGCAACAGCCGAGAAAGAGCATTGTGTATGTGCGTGCGCACACCTGTGTGCGTGTGTGATCATTAAGAATAAGCGCGTCTGCTAGCTGCAGCATGCTAACACGTGGAGGTGGTTTCTCACACACGCGCACACACACACATGCGCATGCAGACTAACACTCACGCACGTACACACAACCAAAAACACACACAAGTCAGAAACAGGCGCGCACAAGGTTTTAAGACTTCCTGTAAAAGTGTCCACAGGCAAGACACTTTTCAAGGTTTAGGACGCAAGACCATCCACATGCACACGCGCACACACACAAACTGTCCCTGGAGTGTTTATTATATCGGATGCGGCGGCTGTTTCTCGCACCACATATTTCTGCGCCGATCGATCCCTCGGACTCCCGACAAGACAATAATGGCAGCGCCTTTCCGTCGCCATTATTACCGGCCCTCCCCGGAGGAGGGCGGCGCGAATAAAACGGGAAAGGAAGGAGCAAAGAGGGAGCCACAGCCGCTGCCATGTTAAAATTTCCGCGGAAACGACGACGCCGGGAAGGACGCTAATGGCGGCTGACCGACAAAATGGCGGCCAAAAGGTCCAATTGGACACAAGGCGGCAAGAATGATAGACGCATTTATCATGACTAGTTTGTTTCGTAATCTAACTGAAAAAAAGAAAAACACCAGATTTTGTTTTATTTTTCTATATTTTGAGCGCGATATAATGTGTGAAGCTGATTACAAAATGGCGGCTAGCAAGCTAAAATAGTTTTTACTAATGCTAGTTTACATGTGAAGAAGACTACAAAATGGCGGCTAGCAAGCTAAAATAGTTTTTACTAATGCTAGTTTACATGTGAAGAAGACTACAAAATGGCGGCTAGCAAGCTAAAATAGTTTTTACTAATGCTAGTTTACATGTGAAGAAGACTACAAAATGGCGGCTAGCAAGCTAAAGTAGTTTTTACCAATGCTAGTTTACGTTTGCGATGTTGTCAACTTGTCGGCCCGTTGATTGCCGCCGCCCTAAATTGTCTGCCAATTAACGGCGGCTGCGGTCTGACCCTTTCGTCTGGCCCTCACCTTGCCGTCCATCTCCCGCTCGGTTAATACCTCTTCAGCGCCCTCCCGCTGCCCCCCCCACCCCCCCCCTTTTTTTCCCTCGTTGTGTTTAAACAGCCAGAATGCCATCCTTGCTCCGAAGCGTCATCCCCTGCTTAAATCACGCCGATGAATTATTGAGCGTATTTATTCAAACAACATTAATTATAAACTAGCGGCGGGAGGAAGGAAGGACGGTCGGGAGGGAAAGCAAGGTGGAGGTGGGGGCTACTTGGAAAAGGGAGGGGGGTGAAAGGTGGCGTGTGTGTGTGTGTGTGTGTGTGTGTGTGTAGAGGGGGGGTAGGAAATTGGTGTGGCTAGCGGAACAGAACCCCCCCAACCAAACACCCCCCCCCCCCCCCCAAATCTCCACACACCCTCCATCCCGGCTCTGCTTTGTATTCCGCGGAGATGACAGGGGGAAGCTTTATTGCTCTGAGTCGGTATCGATCGGGGCCCCCGCCAAAGGGGGAGTCGGACCCGCGCGCGTGCCGGCCCCTTTTGCAGGCCCCTCCGTCTGCTGCGACCAAGCGCGCGCTTTGATTTCGCTCGTCCGCAATCGCTGTCAACGCTAGTTGGATAAAGATTCAACAGCGGCGCGGCGCCCTAGTGGTTTGGTGCCACTGCTTCACATTTTGCAGTTTTGACACATATATATATATACGTAAATGCTTTTGTATACATGTGCCCTGCAATTGGCTGGCGACCACAAAAGTCTAAAAATAGCTTACCAGTCATGAGGCATTGTGATTTCCTAGGAATGCTGTCGAAGCAATTATTACATTTTGGCCTCTTGGGCAGGTTGAGCTACTTTTGTCACTCTCTTACAGTATTTGCACCCTTGCACACTTTATGCGAGAAATATTTACATGAACATAGATTATTATTCATAAAGTATTCATAATGACATATCCAGCTCTGGTGCAAAGTCAGCTCGGAAAGGCTCCAGCTCACCTGCCACCCCAAAGAGCACAAGTGCTATCATAAATGGATGGAAGGACATTAAACACCTAACACACACACACACACACACACACACACACACACACACACACACACACACACCTGTACCGCTGACCCTAATCCGGCGGGATCGAGCGTGACAAGCGCAGGATCAGGCACGCCAACGGGCACGTTCCAAATTTGAGGATTTAAGGGTGCAGGGGTCCCAAGTGTGGCCTCGGGATGGAGGGATGAGAGGAAGCAGAGCGAGAAGGTGAGCTACGCACGCACACACGCTTGTGAAGTTCACGGGCTGGCTTGCGGTTAAAACACACAAAAAAAAATTTCTTTTATTTTCCTAAAGAATTTCCTGTATTGGCATAATAACAGTAAAAAGAAAAATATATATATATTAAAAATAGTTTTGCTTGGATTCAATGGACTGCTTCAGGTGTGCTCACCTCCTTCCTTAATAAGCCGCACGAATGTTAGTCACTCTTCGCAGAGGATAAAAAATGTATGCCTGTTAACTAAGCTTTATTTCTACAGCGCTTTTCACAGATAGAAGTCACAAAGTGCTTCACAAAAGGACAGCCTCGTACAAAGCAATGTAAAATACAATGCCATAAAACAAAAACATATATTTATACTGTATATATAGACAAACGTGTAACATATATGTATATACAGCATAAATATAAGAGCAGTGAGGCGAAAAACAAAAACAAAACTGTGTTGCTTTACTGTTTGCTTAAAAATGCTAAATACATGCTAATTGTTAGCTGGTCTATAACTTTTCCGACTGTGTGTTAGCATTGAGCTAGCGAAGAGATTTTTATTGAACTGTGAGCCAATTAAACAATTATTTATTTAGATATAAAAAAATACGAAATATCAAAATAATTAATAATAATTTTTTATTGTGTTACTGATGATCAATTCCATTATGATTAATTAATCTATTTATTGAAATTAGAAAGTCAAAAGAGTTCATTTGTAACTAAAATACCAAACTTTTACCAAAATTAAATTTAAAAAATAATATTTATATACAAGCACTATAAAGAATGCAAAATAACTGAAAAAATATTTAAAAATAATTACGATTTTTGATTTGACTTTTAAAATGTATTTACATCAACGAACGAATGAATTAGCCGAACGAATAATGTTAAATCAACACATTTTACAATAAAACCCAGCAAAATATGCATTGCCGTACTCTTGATGACGTAAATGCCCAGCGGGGCAGACTTTGTCCACCTGTGTGTTGCAAACGACTTACTTCCAAGGCCAGGAAATTCAGTACCATCAAAACATTCTAAGATACACACACAACACACACACACACACACACATGAAAGGTGTGTGTAAGTAATTGCGAGCTCATAAGAAGAAGCGATGTGTGCGATTGTATGGGTGACATCGGTCACAATAACGAGCAATTTAATGCAGGTCTGTTTCTTGATGCTTGCTGGTGTGCGCGAGCAGCAGGAGACAACACAACATGCTTCTCAGCGTTACATTCTGCATCGCACAAAGTGTCTTTATCATTGAGGCCGGAATCGCTGCCTTTAGTCTACCGACTACAAGCGCGTGTGTGCGTGTGTGTGTGTGTGTGAGGGATTCACACACACACACAGCGGCTGAGTGACCTAGCGCCATTTCACACTAGTGACCAGTACAAATTAGATAAGGGTCCATTTTCTCTGCACCGGCACACTTTTATACACAAACACACAATTTGCACTAGTTCATCACACTAGTACACACGTCTACACAAAATGTACACAAGTTCAAAATGGCTGAATATGGCATCAGCGGGGGTCGTCGTAAAGGAAATTTGAAAATGTTACCAAGAATATATATGCATTAAAGTCAATGTTTGCGTATGACATTTAGAATATTTGTTCATGTCAAAATATCGGGGTCATTTTTAATGTTTTTTAAATTTTTATTATGCAAATAATTAAGTGATTAGAAAAACAGGAGGGTGTGTGTGCAGTGGATCAACAAATGTTGGCGACGTCCTCAGAACATTAAATGTCAAAAGAATTGAAACATAACAGGTGCTCTTCAAATTTGGTGGGCAAAAAAACAAACCCTTTTTAAATAAGCAATTAATTGTGATTAATTAATTAAATACAATTCTAAGATGTGATTAATCTGATTTAAAAATGTAATCGTTAGACAGCTCCAATATATATATATATATATATTTATTTATTGTGAGAAATAAGCTAATAATGTTTAATTTGTATGTATTTTTTTTTTGTTTATTTTAATATATTCTTTTATTTTGACCTAATGTATCTAGAACATCAAAAACCAAATGAGGAAACTGTCAACTTAGTCTCAGGAAGAAGAGAAACTCCTATAAAATCAAACTTAGGTGCGAGAAAAGTTAACGGCTAGCCTGACGCGATGCACTCGGGCAGCACACTGCCAATAAAACGAGCCCGAGACTTCGATCAATGGTAAAGTTGTATTGACAAATATTTACTAGCAAGAACAGAGTTCCACAAGCACCTCTTCGTAAAAAACACGATTTAGTCGGACTCCAAAATTTAGGGCGGCCCAGTGCCTTCAAAACAAAACAATGCGCTAAAGCTAACGTCATATTAGCATCTCCCGCGCGATTTTTACGCCCGTGACACACATTTGTCAACGGGAATATTTGTCCTGGACTCACAGCGCTGTTTACATGAGTTGTCGGGGGCAGGCGGGGCCATATCTCACGCTAATCGATAAGCGAGGGAACCTGCGGTGGGGTGGGGGGCGAGCGGGAAAAAAAAAAATCGGTAACGAAAGCAGGTTATCTCCTGTCATTAACAGAGGGATTCCCGCATGGCGAGGGGGGGGGGGGGGGGGGAATCGGGGAAAGACCAGCAGCGCTCATTGAGAAAAACAGCGTGTTTGGCATGAAGAGAAAGCAGACAATTATCTCTATTGATTAAAGGCAGCCAGCCAGCACGGCCAAGACGGAAAACTACGGCCGGATCAATGGAGACGGAAGAGGGGAAGGCGGCGGCGGCGGCGCCGGCGGCGGGAGAGAGCCGCCGGGCATGGCCAAGGAAAGTCGCCCTGCGAAAATTCAGCGGGAAATTCGGGCCAAGACAAAGTTCGTCGTAATCGATAGCGACGAACATTTGATACAGCTGCTGGGTCCACACGAACCCAAATTGGGGGAATTTGTTAACCCAGCACTGAAAAGCGTCAGACAAAAGCTTCTTTAAAAAAAAAAAAATAAATAAAGAGATTTTTTTTTTTTAATGACACCCTTAACAATCCACACGCACTCTTCTCCTTGGCGAGGGTCAGCTGATGGCGTTGGAGGTGCCGGAGCGAGCAGGATGGAAATTGTCGGCCTGAGACCAACTGGCACTTAAACGCCTCTCGAGCTGGCAACAGCTTTAATGATGCTTCGGACGGACGCCAGATTGCCTCCACGTCCGCGTGCGCACGCCGGTTGCCGCGTTGACGATGCACAACAGGCCGAGAGGCTTCTTAGCTCAAACGAGATGAAGATGGAGGCCGCTTATGACGGCTCGCTGACACTGGACTGTTTTTGTTTGACAAACTTTGGACTTTTTTTAGGAATGGTCCAAAGTCAATGAAAGTTGTTGTTTGTTTTGTTTTTTGAAAAAAAAAAAAAAAACTCTTTTAGATGGATTATAGCAATAGAACACAATAGAAATCAGTCAAAATCCAGTAAAACAGCAGCGAGCGAAGGGGGTTACTTCAGTTATAATGGCTGCGAGTGAATGAGGTAATTTTCTATAAGATGCTGTCACAAAAATTTATATATTGTGTATCCATACGATAAACAAACATTAAACCGATATTAGCACTTTTATAATTGAAAACAAAAAACTGATTTTCATGCTGGGTTTTTTTACACATTAATTTGAGACATCACAAAATGAGACAAAAATATTGACAATCAGCCCCCCCCCAAAAGCTGATTTTTTTTCTCCACTGTAAAGTCGAGTCAACTTTATTTATATAACACAGGACAAAGCACTGTAAAAAGAAATATTCAAATGCTCGGCCTCCAATTCATATTTGTATTGCTGGAAGCATTAAGGGACCACAAAAGATGCAATTTTATTCGTTATATACATTTTGACTTAATCAGCCGATTATTCGCTTATCGGACTTTTATTCTGCCAAATACTGAAATTGGCATCGGCCTCAAGAAATCAATATCGGTGGGACCCTGTATAATACATGTAGCACTGTCAAATCTAAAGCAATTTTGTTTGTAAATGCATCACGCTGCAAAAGCCCACGAGTGGCAATGTTGTGTTATTGTGTACGCACACACACACACGCACACACACACACATGCAGAGGCTACATATGAGCAGCTGTGCTAAGTCACACATAGTTAGGAGCCTCATCCACATTCTGGCTGAAAGTCCAGCTTTTTTTTTTTTTTTTTTTTGCAGCTGACTGTGGCATGTTACTACACACAAACACACATGTACACACCAACACACACACTAATGATGGCTAGACCTTATTCAAGTGTGTGTTTGTGTGTGTCATTTTTTAACATATAGCCATAAAATAGTTAGCTAATTAATAAAATATGAATTTGTGGATTTAATATCTTTTCCCACGAACAAGTTGGACGTCAGGGTACACGAATGGGGCGCACCTCCATTGTAAACGGCAAATCCTCTCCTTCCATTTCTCGAGAGCGTGCGCTCCATTTGCCGACTCAAACATCCAGGAAGTATACTAATGTCATGAATGTGTATTTTGTGCACACATTATACCTAAATGAGAATTTTGTAATAACAATTTAGAACAGTGGTAACCTCTCGACAAGCAGTGCCTTGAGTTGCGAGCAGATATTTGAGATACAAGTGCGAGCTGTGGTGGCAACAAACTCCATAACAAGCATTAGTTTGGCAGATGGTGAACAATTCGTAAAACAAAGCAAATTAAATGTTGAGTGTCTAACCAAATCACGTTGACTTTGCCTTAAAAATGGCTCCTAGCTTAATGCTAACACACACTCCAAAACTGCCTCACAGAACTAGCATCAATGCCGCGTTAATTATAAACCTTTTAACGACTTTTATGAACACAAGCTGTAGTAACATATGCAGGCAGGCATACAAAATACTCACATGAATGCATTCTTTATCCTCAAATCTATGTGTGGTATGTCTACAAACCTATACTGACCCCTGGTGGTCAAGACAAGAATGCCAAACAAATTTTCATGCTGCACAAAAAGTTTAATACTTCACATTCTGTTTAATTATGTTATCAGTGTATTTTTTTTAATGAAGTACAATACTGTTGAGTAATGTACATGCGTCCAGGTGTGACAGGAGGATGCTCAGGGTTCGAAAAAAGGCAACATGAGCTGTGCGCGGCCGATGGCCGAGTGGAAGCCTTTGCATTTCAATGCGAGGCGCAGCCTCCATTATTTATGACGCTTTACACCTCAAAACCAGCACAGACTCCCCTCGCTAGTTTGCTCGCTCGCTCGCTACCTGCATGGATGCATCCCTCTCTTTCTCTCTGAGCTAGCTACCTGCATCGTCTCCGTGGCAACTGGCGTCACAAACACAAAACTCCTGCTAACTTATAATATAAAAGAGCAATAATGTCAGTGCTGACTCAAAGTACAATAAGGAGGTTGTAAAAATAATGTAACAATACATAATTCACATATTTTGTAATGTTTTATTTTGTTAGTGCGTTAGCATAACAACGCAATTGCTAGCCGAAGCCTTTATGAATGTCTTCAGAAAACAAGACACAAATTCAACTAACAAAAAGTTGCCTCGATTCAACCTTTGACCTGGATAGCTTTTAAATAAAAAATAAATTAAAAAAATAAAATTTGCAAGCACATTGTTATTTTTTAATCGAATTGCTACTGTAACAGTAAGTAAACGCGACTTGGCAATTATGCTAATGAGCTAACAATATTTTGTTTTTGATGATTAGCAGCAACCTCCCTTTGTTGGTTGGCTGGTTGAAGTCACGTGACACGTTATTTGAATTATTCATGAATATTTTTATGTTTTCATTCCTTATATTAAGTTTTATAGCTTTATGAATTTGCAGGCAAAAATCATTTCTGGCGGCCATTTTGAATTCCATATTTGCTCCCTCGACGAAATTCACGCAGACAATTACAATTCAAACTACAGCGTGTATGAGTCAGTCCGCACCAAAAAATATTAAATCATTGACTGATTAATAGTCTACCTGTTAATATTCATTTGTTGCTCCATATTTTTTTTAATTTAAATTTAAATTGTTTAAATTATTTTAAAACAGATTGTTAATGTTTTTTTAATATTGTATTGTCACGCTGTATTTGTTATTTTATTATTTGAGATTAAGGAGGTCTCTGTTAAGTGTTATTTTATTCTATATGTTTTTTTGGTTTTATTTTATTTTTCCTGTCTTTTATGTCTGGTGTGTTATAATTGCTTTGTATCTTTTTGTTTGTGTGTGTGTGTGTGTGGGACCCCCTCGTAAACGAGAAGTTGCATCCCACGAAAATAGAAATTTTCAACAACAATGAATCAATTAATGTCTGCGATATTTTTTGCACCACTAACCTGCTTCACGTAAGGACATATTTCGACAAAGTGGCATACAACCAAACAAACAAAAAAGATATTAACATAATTACAAATATGGGACATTAGCGCCATATAATTCTTATTACATAAATGAATGAAATGCAATAAGTGTGGAGGACCAGAAGGGACAGGGGGAAGATTTATGATCCTCTCAGATGCACAAGAATCTCCATTTCCAGAATTAGACGCTGGCTGACCCCCAGCCCCCCCTTGCAACAATAGTAGGGCGCGCGCAACGATCGTCCCGACATCTGCCAGACATGAAGTCAAAACACTCGTCCATTGGCTAAACGATGGCGCTGGCGAATGACAATGGAGAAGGGGGCTAATATCCATCAGGACGTCCATCTGCGAGAGCCTGCTGGCCAAAAGCTCTGCTGCTGGTCAGACTTAATGAACCTTACCCGACACACGCGGCCCATCCCCCCCCCTCCCTCTTCAATCCAGCTCTACCTTGGCCTGCAGTGGCCGTGTCACTGCTAATATTGACGACACCCCCCACTCCTCACACATGCACACACACACACACACACACACACGCACACGCAAGCAACCCCCCCCCCCCCAACTCGCACTGGCCGGCAACTGCTGTTGTCCACATCTCACCTCATCCATAGTAGACAGTATTGATTTTCAGCACAGAAAATAAAAAAGGCCATGAATTTTAATGCCTCACTGTCTGTCTGACTTTGGTGTGTGTGTGGGGGGGTGTGCGTGTGTGCGTGTGTGTCCCCCCCCCCCCCCACATCCCTTCACAGTCAACTCTTTTTTCTTTGAGCCATCACGTCGTCCGTCCATCCTTCCTAACTCACTAGGATTCTGTCCTGCTTATCTGTGCTATCTTTCCGTCCTCTCAACCCCCCCCCCCCTTTTTTTTCTTTTCTGGACCCCCTCTTGCTTTCTCCTGAGGGAAGGATAGGAATGGGAATGGGGAGGTGGTGGGTGCTTATATGCATTAGCAAGCAGCATCCTGGTTCAGAGGCAGCAATTGTGATGAAGCGAAAAAGTAAACAAAGATGAAAAGTCATATTAATTAGCTTGAAGTGGCCCAGTAGGCAAAAATGCTACTGTTATATTAGCATAAATGCTATGTGCTAATTCCATGCTAAAATAATAATAATAATAATCACTCGTATTAATTAGCTTGAAGTGGCCCATTATTGATGTTGTCTGATGCTCGTCTGACCACAGTGGGCAAAAAATGTTGCTACTGTTATATTAGCATCAATGCTATGTGCTAATTCCATGCTAAAAAAAAATCCCTCGTTACTTTCAGTGCTGTTACTGATTTTTAGTAGAGTTAAATTAATTTTTACACACTTTTCCACTTCGCACTGCCTTCCCATTCACCTACTGATGGGCTGGCGCAGCCTCAGGAGCAACGGGGGGGTTCAATGTCTTGCTCAATGACACTTCAACATGGTCACATGGACCAGGGATTTGAACCCACAACCTCAAAATTCTCTTCCGCTGAGCCATGCCGCAATCCAAAACAAAAGCAAGGACATAAAAAAAGGTTGCATACGATACATTCTGAGTAGGTTGATACGCATCATCAGATTTATTCTAAGAGCGTTACAATCAGCAAATGGCAGCCATTAACATCATATTTAAAGCCCTCTACATCTCTAATGGAGCATATAATTGATGTTCTTTACACTTCAATGGGCAGAGTGCTGGCCAGTTGATGGGCACGGAGGTAAAAACAAGCCCAAAAAAAAGCAAGAAAAGTGACAGCACTTAAGATGGGGAAAGACAGTGATTGAACAGACGGGCTGACGACAGGCGCAGGCGCATGTCACGCTGAGGAAAAAAAAGAAAATAAGCGACATTCTTGAAGAAAGAGCAAACGCTTCTCTGTCAGGTTTTAATTTAGAAAGAGGTATAACTTGCTGAATTTGCACCAATATTTTCGCTTTGAGCCAAACACAAAGATCAAAAATATGAAACGCAAGATCATGACAGTACATCAAATATGAATATACAAAATGACCCAAGTGCAAAATCCTTATGTAAGTATCCAGAAGAAGTATTCAAAGCCATATACTGAGATAAAAATCCCTCAGATTTTCCGTCTCCTGCAAAATGACAACAATTTGGTTAGCCCACTCGAGTTCTCAGCGGCTAAATTGTACAACTTTGACTAGACTCCATATTTGATAAACATGACAACTCTTGGGCCGCTATTTTGCTACCACAAGTTGACCACGTGTGAGCACTAGAAATAATTCAGATAAATGCCACGCACAAGAGCTGTCGGCGTACGCGCTAATGGCGGCTCTTTTGTGCCGCAAACATCTCGTGGGCAAAGCTAGCAGGCTAATGTTGCTAACTAACTCACGCGATTATACGGACTAACTTGTAGCTACTGGTGAACGTCTATTAAATATTAAAAAAAAAAGAAGCTATTTTTAATCAACCCTTGTACAATACAGATTTTTTTTAAGGCAAAAAATTGCATATTAATTAATTTAAACCCAAAAACGCATCAATGTTTTTTTAATACTTTGTCCTTCACTCCCCAAAATATATTTATACGTTTTTTGTTTTTGTTTTTATGCTAGAGCATACAGAAGGTTTGATGCAACTTCTGACATGAAGAGGTCACTTAAAGCAATGGTATTTATTACAAAAACGGCCAGCAGGTGGTAGCAGAGTATAAGAGATCAACCAGGGCCGTGTTGCAAAAAGCTCTTTTCCCCAGTGTTTTAAAAAGATTTGTGAATAATGATGAAATTAAGCTATATTCTTATGCCAATTGCTGCCAAATGGAACCAGATACTTTTTTTTCCTGATGAAAGAAGAGACTCTAATCTTTCTTTTGGTAGGTTCCATGTTTTTATAGCAATAGAACACAATATTCTGTGGACCTTGCAAAATCAGTTAAAATACAGTAAAACA
Organism: Leptonotus elevatus; assembly: GCF_054856555.1. Lineage (NCBI taxonomy): Eukaryota > Metazoa > Chordata > Actinopteri > Syngnathiformes > Syngnathidae > Leptonotus > Leptonotus elevatus. Next base: position 2,403,200 of record NC_141257.1, on the reverse strand, counting down.
GCCAGGAGCAAAGGGGGTTGCTTCAGTGAAAAAGGCTGCCAGTAAATGAGTTAATCACATGAAATTACAGTAATCTGTTATTTACAATAAATAAATAAAAAATATATATAACTATAAAACAGCTAATGCAAGAATTATGACATGACTTTTCCTACTGGTTTACTATATGGCTTCATCTCTAAATTGGTGCAGATGCCATGTTGCTAAGGTCATTACAGATTCTCTAAACGCCTCGGAACCTGCGCCCCCACGCCAGCCGTCCGCGCTCGCTCGGCCATTAGCGTCTGACGCGGGTACCAGAGGTCTTCCTCCATTTGTAACCTTACAGGCCAGCTCAATCAGTCGTCAATCGGCATGTTTTTTTTTTGCGAAATCGCCGCCGCCGCCATTATGTGGGAGGAGGCCGCAAACACAAGCGGCCGGGTTCAAATGTCACCAGAGAGAGAGAAAAAAGGATTCATGTATCCTGGATGCAGTGACTGCACCGCAAAGTGATAGCAACAATGTTTGACTTGAAGGCGTTTGCTTCTCACGCGCACATTGGAGGAGGTTTTCTGCTTAAGAAAAACATGTTTTTGTCATTGGAACCTTTTTTTAGCACACAAACACACTGAAGGACGACATGTATGTGCATGTGTGTGTGTGTGTGTGTGTAAAGGTGTGTGTGTCAGTGGATATGTTTGCCTGACATAAATGAGCATGTTTACATTAAACTAGATTTACACTTCATGGCCCAAGCGCCCAATTTAGAGTTACTGACCAGTTTTTGTATGATCGATAGATCTGTAATATGGCGTATTTACATCATATTTTATGTGCATACACCTCTACTGTACCATATTTATATTACACTTATTAGTATACACCTCTAATATATACTTATTTATATATTTAATGCTCAATATGTTTCTGTATATCACATCATATCTAATGTATGTACTGTACATACTACAAAATACCATATTTATTGTGCATACACCTCTACTGTACCAAATTTGCATCATATTCAATGTGTATACACCACTAACCATATTTGCATATTTACCCTTTCATACAGCTCTATTGTACCACATTTACATTATACTTGATGTGTAGGCACCCCGAATGTACCTTCTTGGCCGGATTTTGTTCGTTTGATAGATCTGTAATGTAGCATATTTACATCACATTCAATATGTATACACCTTTAATGTACCATATTTTGTACCATGTTTGCATATTTACAGTGTTTCCCACACCATGTTAATACTTGGGCGGGCCACCCAAGTAAACTGGCCACCACCCAAGTAGATTTCAAGTAAATATATATTTTTTTGTCTTTTTATATTTTTTTTACGTGTCGCAACCAAATATACCGCATGTAACATTAGTTCGCCGTCACTCACTTGTGGATTATGAGGTTAGAGGAGACGCAAGTAGCAGGACTGGGAATAACCCCCCCCCCCCGACCCCCAATACATCTCATGTACCATATTTAAATCATTTAATGTGTATACACCTCTAATATATATTGTTTACATCATATTTTGTACTGACATGTATTTATGAACTGGATGTACGAGACATCTCTCATGTAGCATTTATAATTAATGACTTAAACATTAAATAATTAGCTAATTTACTTTGTATACACCTCTAATATATAACAATTTGCATCATATTATATTTGTGCATCACAAACAGACCATAGTTACATAATATTTCAAGCGTATTCACCTTTAATGTACTATATTTACATCATATTCATTACAAACGAAGACTATCGAAATATTTCAACGCGCACACGTTCGTCAATTTCATGGCTTTGGTTTCCCCACTCGGAGCAGCAGCACCAAAGTCAAGTCCGCCGTCTGCGGGTCCGTCTGGTCAGCTAACCACCCAGCCCCGCCCACTGACCCCTGACCCCACCCTCTCTCTCACTTGAACTTGAGACGTGACACCACAACAGGCCGGCCGGGCGTGGAAGACGAAGAAGAATGGCCTCGATGACGCCTGGCTTGCATATGAATGGCTGGATGGGACGGGGAGTGTCAACGTTGAGGGGAGGGCAGGGGTCAGGGGGTGAAGGGTGAGGGTTAACCCCCTCTCTAACCTACCCCACCAACACACACACACACACTACGCACGCTAACTGACGAGCACACAAAGGCTGTGATGCGGAGGGCCGGGGGGGGGGGGGGGGGGTGCAAGATGAAGGCACACATGGGCAGGTGCACTATGCAAACACACACACACACACACACATACGAGCGAGCCCACGCACAACCCGTTTGACGTGAACACGCACATCAATAATTGGTGTCTAATTTTTTACAAATTGGCTTGTGAGTTATTTTCATGCTATTTTGACAACAAAGAAAATGGGAGATTGTTGTCACGGGTAAGGACACAGCAAAAGTTAGCCTAGAAGTAGGAAAAAAACAAGAGATTGTTGTTACATGTAGGACAGTACGGACCAGAAATTAGCCTAGATATGTAAACAGGACCAAAACATTACCAATATGTGTAGGATCAGAAATTAGCCAAGACATAAGATGGTGGACAGCATCAGAAATCAGCCTGATGAAGACGGAAGATTAGTGTCACATGTATGACCAGAAATTAGGCTGGATGTATGACGAAGATGAAGGGTTGTTGTCAAACATGAGACACGGTCACCACTTGCCAGGAATTAGCCAGGATGTGTGAAGAAGACAGAACATGTCCAGTACTTGCCAAAAATTAGCCCACGTGCAGGGTCAGAAATTACAGTGGAAACATGAAGACGACACAAAATTGTAGACCTCTGCTAAACTCGCCATGAATCAGCCAGCCATAAGAAAAAAAATGAGTCCAAGATCTATGAGTAGCTGGAGGCCTGTTGTCATATTTAGGACCAATCAGGGTAAAAAAAAAAAAAAAGTGGTAAATTGTTGTTACATGTAGGGTACGGTTAGTTATTTGACAGAAATGAGCACAAACATATGAAGAAAACAGGAGATTGTCATCAAATGTAGGACATGGACACATGAACAAGATGAAAGATTGAAGGACTTGGCCATTACTTGCCAGAAATCAGCCCAGTTAAAGGAAAAAGATATGTCGTCATATGTAGGCCACAACCAGTACTTGCAAGAAATTGGTCCAAATTATGAAAGATGGAAGGTCATTGTAACTTTAAGGACCATAAATTAGCCCAGAAAAGGCGGGAGATTGTTGTCACAAATAGCACAGAGTCAATACTTGACAGAAATTAGCCCTGATATACGTATAAGGATGCTGTGAGATTGTGCCCCCCACCCCCACCCCCAACAGTGACTTAAAAGGGGTGTGTCGACTTTCTCTAAGCACTGTGTGTGTGTGTGTGTGTGTGTGTGTGTGTGTGTGTGTGTGTGTGTGTGTGTGTGTGTGTGTGTGTGTGTGTGTGTGTGTGTGTGTGTGTGTGTGTGTGTGTGTGCTGATGGAGCTCCCTGCACCGCCTGAGGCTAGCACACGTAGCTAAGCTAAATGGACGCGGCTCAGCCAGTCCGCCCGCCGTTGACACGGATGCTCCGGCACGAGATCGCGATTGCCGCACCGTTTCCCGACCCCGATCCACGTAAGCCGCCGTCAGGCCGCGTTACGCGCTATCACCATCCCGCGAGATAGATAGGGGGAGGATTGAACGAGGGGGCGGGAGGCTACCGGGACCCTTTCAAACCCCCCAGAGAGCACAGAGGGACTGAGTGCTGGGCCTAAATGCAGAATCTTCTTAGCGCGTACCCCCGAGGGAACGCCGACGCGGGGGCCATTTTACTGGAAGAGAATCGTGCTGCCAAGCGGACGGCGGGTTTACCATATTCATACCACTTCTTTACCGAGGGAGGGGGGGGGGGGGGCGGGGGGTCACCTGTCCTATTTCAACGCACCGGCTCGCACGGCCGCAAAACCCCCGAGGGGGGACCATTAGAGGCAACTGTGCGCATTCTATCCCTCGTAACCCCCCACACATTCACCCCTCCCCTCCCTGAGTGTCCCTTCCAGCCTTTTTTTTTTATACGAAGACCTTTCATTCATACGACCTCCACCCTAATAAAGTGCAAAGAATTTTAAAGAAGATGAGACAAAGTACAAAAGGTGGACGCTCCATGTACAGCGATTTGACTTGCAGGTACGGCAAGTTTTTCGTGTTTTTTTTTCGCGATTTTTGGCTTTGTGTTCCAAAAAATCATATAGGTGGTGCTTCAAAAATAAATAAATAAATAATATATATATATATATATATGTCTACAGCCGTCAATGGCAGTGAATGAGTCAAATAATAAATAAATAAACCCAGTTTTTATATTAATTTGTCTTTATTTTTGCATAAGACTAACCTATAAGACCAAAACTAACATGATCAATCTGATATTGTTTATTATAATGCTGATTACTTTATTTGTTCTATTTGATTTGATTTATTCAATAAATATTTATTTATTTTAATTTTATTTTTTTTACCTCGAGAAAATAATTGCATGTTAAATCGCAATCACAATATTGAAGAAAAAAAAATCCCAATTTGATTATTTTTAAAAAAGCCCTAATACGCTAGCAATTGTCTGCAGTTTCCATTTCTTTTGTCCAGTTCAGTCGCGTGTCTTAATAAGGTTAAACTCCGCCAATATCGCCTTGTCTTGTTGTCTCTAAAAAAGTGTGTGTTTGAGTGTTTAAACAGCTCCTTTCCATTCACAGGCCTTGATGAAAGATGTGCACCCGCTAAAGAAACAGCTGCTGCTAACAGCCACCGCGGGACAGATTGGTGTCAATGTGCTGGATTGAAGCGAGCCGCAACATGTCAACGTTACTCTGTGGATGTGAGTGTGTGTGTGTGTGTGGGGGGGGGGTCCTTGTTGTCATTACAACCTCACAAACTCCACGTGAATAGGGAAAAAAGCTTAAAGCGTGCTTAAAATCATGCTAAAATCATGTCTAAGATGCCCTGGGGACTCACAAGTGCGCGCGTGTTAAAGCCCATACTCACTCCACCACTTTCTATGTTGTTTTTTTTTTCCATTTAAAAATAACCACAAACCCAAGTCCCCTATTAATCAGTGTCGAATGACAGTCCCCTGATAGGATGCGAAACGTGCACAAACGGGATCGCGTGCGTGTGTGTGTACAGAATGTAGCCTGCGTTAGCGAGAGGGCGCTAAGGCGAGCTAACGGATTGGCGAGCAATACGAGGAGGTTAAAGTGACGAGTCAAAGTCACGAGGAGATTGAGACGCGCCGGGAGGAAGGAGGAAGGATGGCGAGGTGTGCTACAACAGATTCATTTCATTTGTGGTAAAGAAGCGGCGGATAATAAAAGAGGATAAAAAAACGGAGGAGGAGGAGGGAGGATGGTGATAAGGAGGAGAGCTGGGAGCCAGTTTTCCTGCTTTATCTGATGGGGATAATGCGTGTGTGTGTGTGTGTGTGAGTCGGGGGGTTAAATTGTGATTTTAAATCAAGGAGATGGAGGCAAAAAAACATCACTCGAAGGCAGCTTTGCCCTTTTTTCTCATGTAGGGTTTCGGAAATTCACTTTAATCAATGGATAGCTTCAAAAATTAGCATTATTATTATTTTCTACGCTATTCATTTTGGTTAGTTTTGTATTGGATTACTTTACATCGTGTACCTAATGAAGTGTCCAGCAAGTAGTTGTCTTGTACATACAGTTCAATTGTAACACAGTTTGTAACAGATTGGCAGGCAAACAAAAGGAGGAGCAGCACAACATTCATCAAATTGAAGCAAAAAATGTGACAAAAACAGTTTAATTTTTACATTCTATTCAATTATGTCATTATGTTATTTTATGTTTACTCAACTGTATGTACTGTATTTGTTTTTTGGGGTAGCTGGAACGGATTAATGCTATTTCCATTCATTTCAATGGGGAAAGATGCTTTGCCATCTCATATCTTAAAAGTATACTTGAAACATTGAGCCATTTTAAGCTGTAAAAAAGTTGATATTTTGTTCAGAATGTATGTGATAACTTTTTTCATGAAAATGTATACCTTTAAAAATTATGTTTTCCACTTGCTGTCGACTGAATTCATTCTGGACAAAATATCAATGAGTCAAGTATCCTTTAACGCCCACTGTACTCAATTTAAAGGCTCAATGTCCAAATAAATGTAAAGAATAGAAATAAAGTGCACTTTAACTGTCCTGTTAGTTTCACAGGAATACGCAACAACGACCCTGGGTCAAGTTGACCCGGGTAAAATGTTCACCATCAAAGTGTCACAAAGGGAAATGAATGTTCTTTACGTCTCAACAAACCATTTGAATCGGTATTTAGTGTTGATTTAAAAAAGGATAAGTCACTTGATGAATAAATATTGAAAACCTCTCCTTGAGGGTCAAACTGACCCACTGGCCTCAAAACCAATAAAGGGGACTCGTAACGAAGCAACAGTTTTAAATTAAAGTACGACGGACGACGAGTAACTGCATGTTTTAGCGGACTTTGGAACATCTCGTGTTCATGCGATGTATTGTGGATGTACTTTGTGAATGTGTGCGTGATTGTGTTGTGTTAGTGTGTGTGTGTGTGCGAGGTTAGTTGAGCAGATTGAAGCACTAAGCAGAGCACTCCAATTTATTGAAGACATTGTCCAACCAGGCCCTCTCCTCCATCTTCCATTGTTGTCACTTGACTTGTTTCTTTTCATACATACACACATGTAGACCCCCCCCCCACACCCCCTTATGATATTTCATTTTTCACACACACAAAAAACTCAAGTCACCATTGCCAGTACAGAGGGAGGGGGTCCAAGCCAAGGAAGGACAAGGTGCCTCCCCTCCCTCCAATCCCTCTCTGACCTTCATTAGCATATATCCTGTCCGCTAAATTAAATTGGGGGAGTGAGTAGCCCCTCGTCGGCCCCCAAAACTGCGCTGACCAGCGGCCAAGGGGACACAAAAGATCCAATTGGGCTAACCGCCACATGTGTCATCTGACTTTATTAGCTAAATGTGGCGCTGCTGCAGGAAGGAAGGCCATTGTTGACACACCGTCTAAACCCCCCCCCACACACACACACACACAAAGGAAAAATTTAATCTCAAATTTTATTTCATTATACCCGAGCCATTCTTTTAGCTTAATGCTAACACAATGCATAACGTCATAGACACAGCATAGACAGTCAGCGTTATAGTTGCTTTTGTGGCACTTTTGTTAAAATGTCAGAGTTTTGAGAGATACAAAACTCTCTTCTTTTTTTTTTGCTAAGAGAATTGCATGGTGTGTAATAAAAAAACAACCAAACAACTTTGCCTTGCGCTAGCTTAATGCTAACACACAATGGAAAACGCCGCAAACAGGCTCATGGTTAGCATTGATAGTCACACAGTTATGACCTTTTAAGCAACAGATATTTGAACCCAAACAGTACATTTACACATCTAGACACACTACAAAAATATTCACAGGTATATTTTATTTGTCACAAAAAAAAACACAAATATTACTTGTATCTCAAGGTTGATGGATTACATTACAGCAGTGAGTACACAAACGTGCAAACACACAAATTTTATATATATTTATTTATTTATTTATTTTAAACATCACAGAGAACTTGAGCGTCTGCATCCCGCAGCGTCATCTCACGCACATGCAGAGAGGCCCGGCGGGGGACCGAACGGCGGCTTCATTACGGCAGACCCCCGTGAGGAGGTCCGGCGGATTTTCTATGCGAGCTAACAACAACAACAACAACAACAACCAACAAGTGATCACACCTCTGGGCGCCGCAGTCGCCGCACGCTAAAGTCAACAATCACCAAGTGGATTTGTGTTTGTGGCGGCACAATGTGTGCAAAGTGAGCGCGAGAGAGGTGTCGGGGATAAGGACAGGTCGCCAGAGAAGACATCCAGATGACATAGCGGCGGTGATCTGGGATTAGCAGCATAAGACGCTTATCGTTTAACCAGCTCCGACTGCAGAATTTAAGGGTTGAAAAATTAATCCCGGAAAGGGGGTGGGTGCGCGGGTGGAGAAAGCAATTAAGTGCGCACCGCCGGGATTGTAGCCGAGAAGTCATTAAGGTCGCGGCCAATCCACAGAATTAGCTAGAAAGTACACTTGTACCTTTATGGGTTCAGATTCACTGGAACTAGACTTTACACAGATCTAATTGGCCGAATCAGATCGGCAGATATTTTGCATTTTATGCAAAATCGGTGATCGGTTGCAGTTAAAATAAAGTTATGAGATACCAGGTTCAGATGTAGTAAAGCAGCCCCAGATCAAAACTGAACTTGCTGTTTATTGTTAATGAAAGAAAAATCAACAATTGTAACTTGAAACAACTTGAAACTGACTGCAATGTGCTTATTGAAAAGCCACATAGCTGCCAGGTAAGGTGTACTTCAAACCTGCGGCCTGGGGGGCATTTATGGCCCGCAGGATGATATTTTGTGGCCTGTACTTGATATCAACATTTAATGTCATAATTTATTTTATTTTTTTTGTTTTGAGAGCTCGGTATTATTCATTCGGCAGCCTTCCCAAGTCAACATGTCATCATCATATCTCTCTTTTGTTGTGCGTACGCGCGTGCATGCATGTCATAAATCCAAAAACCCTTCACCTTAACCAGAAACGTCAGAGTTTCGCCAGAGTCATGATGTTGTCAGGAGACCAGAGGAAGGATTAAAGGAAGGAAAGATGAAGCAAAGAAAGATCCAACACCAGTCAGACACCAACCTCCACCCACAGAGTTACAAATCCAGAATCTTTCACCAACATGATTAGGGAGACATCAAGAGACCAGTGGTAAGACTAAAGGAAGGAAGGAAGGATAGATGCAGCAGAATGAGATCCACAAATGGCAAAACAAAAACAAAATAATGTGATAATTTCTTTTTAATCACTTTTGGGCTACCATAGCTCAGCCTCAAGACAGTTTTCAGTGAAACATATTTCTGAAGTGGAAGGAAAATATCCTGTCACCTGGTCCGAGTCATGAGAACGGTCGGCAACGAGAACGACCAATTTAGAGAAAAACAGGGAACGGGATGCTTTTTCTGTTGAGCATGAATGAATGTGCAGTGAAAGTAGTGGTGCTCAGATGTCATTACTCAACTCATCTTAAAACTTCAACATAATGCGACTTTACCCCCACTTTTGGCACTCGATAGTTGCGGGTTGCCATGAACATGTCATCAGTAGTTTGCAGTCTTGTGGCCTTTTGTCGTCGTCTGTAAGGGAATTGACATTTGCGCTTTTCTATGCTGCTTCTATGTTGTCCAGGAATGCCAACACACACACACACACACACGCACACACACAGTGTGTTCGCTTTGGGCGTCGCATCGACGTTGAATCAAAACAAGGGTGGCCGCCTGTGGCCAGGAAGGCTCATTATCAAGCGGGGCTGCGGCGCAACAGGGGAGAAAGTAAATAAGTGCAAGGTTAGACGCACTAGTAGCACAAAAGGCAGCAAGAAATGTCGGTAAACGCACACTAGCACGTAATTGTCAATCACACACACACACACACACATGATGGGCAGTCAAATATAGCCTGAGTGCAGCCAATTTAGCCGCTAATGCTTTCTGCGCCCATCACGACAACGATGAGCGCTCTGTGTGTGTGCGCGTGCGTGCGTGCTTACCTTGACTTCGCCGCTTTCGTGTGTCTAATGGCCAGCCAATGTTTCCACGGTAACGACGGAGGTGAAGCCGAGTTCAAACGCGAGCAGCAGGTAGCCGCCATATTGTCAAATGGCGCGCAACACCATTTCCTCCTTTATGATATTTGACGGTACAGTACACTTATATTTATATTTGGTGGAAACGCGACATTTCTACACACCGTGTAAGTGGGACTTGTGCAGCCACGTGACAAAAACATATTCATATTTATATGCACACGCATACATATAGATGCACATCATAAATATATATATATATTAAAATTGTTAAAAATGAGTGTGATAACGATTTTGTACGACGGCGTATTCGGGCCACGTATAAATATATATTTTTTAGAGGGTGGGGGCAAAATTCTGGGGGGAAAAAACTCGTGCAAATTTGTGACTTTATAAAGTGGCAAATTTGCGAGCGAAAAATACTTGCAAATTAGCGACTTTATAAAGTGGGAAATTTGTGAGAAAAAAAACGTGCAAATTTGCAAGTTCATATAGTGGTAAATTTGCCACTACGCTACGTGTATTTGCTGTAAGTTTGAGAGTTTTTGTCTCGCAGATTTACACGTTTTTCTCTTGCAAATTTGTGACTTTATACAGTGGCAAATTTGCGAGAGAAAAAACTTGTACATTTGCGAAGTGTATTAAGAGTTTCTAAAATTTTATATACACACATATATATACACACATTTATATATATATATATATATATGTATACACACACACATACGATGCCCTAATACACAGTCATAGATATTTGCCATTAAAGGTAAATATAATGCTGTAGTGACAACAAGCCAAAGTGAAACAAGTGAACTAAAACAACTTGTGTGTGTTTAATGTGCGCTTGCATTGCAGGGCATCTTGTGTGTGTGTGTGTGTGTGTGTGTATATAGCTCAGCATGGGTGTGAGGCAGCTTAACGCAATAAAGCATGTTGTATTGACATCTGTGTTGTGTCTATTGATTCCCCATTATGGAGCTAACAAACCCGCCCGGACGCTTTGTCATTGGCAATCACGTTAGCGCCGCGGCTCGCCTACGATGCTGCCCCCCCCCCCCACACACACACCCGTCCCCCCGATTCCCCCTTTTTAAAATCTGATCCATACACGCACACATTCCTTCACATCCACAGCTCACTACACCACACACACACTGGCGTCGGCGGGAGGCAAGTCAATGGTGCTGATCAATAGCCGCGGAAGGTTAAAACCAATCACACAATGGGCCGCTGTGAGCTGCTGGCAGATAAACCGCACATGTGACCTTAACGTGCAATTATTGAGTCGTCAACCTGCGTGTATCCGCCGCTTTTACACACTTACACAAAGCGCAGTTTTTGTGACTTTATGGTGTTGGGCACACTGTTTGCGCACTTTTGGCATGAAAGAAATAGTGCACTGCTACCTTGACTTTGAAAGTTTGACACGCTGAGAGACTCAATTTTGTCATCATCAAATAAGTTTTCCCCTTTTGAAATTCTTTTAATCCATTTCTTCATTTTCAAATCACATGAAATATATTTTTTAAAAAATAGTGTGAATAAACTCATTTTATACAGTGTAATCACTATACAGACTATAACAATGGTGTGTTGGACGTGTGCCTTTGAAGGGTGCCTCCTTGTGAGTGACATCAGGTTGGGTAGTTAGCTAGCTCGCTAAGTACCTAACTTTAACGATCTACAGGGTACTGACGTTCAACTGCAATTTGCAGGGAAAATTTAAAATGTAGATTTGCAATGCTCTGTATAAAATGACAGCTTTGCAGCTAATTTCTACGTGCCGTCCCAAGTGGCAGGTAAGAAGGAATTTCCCATTTCCGAACGGTCGCGTGACCAGAGAGGTAGCATCACTCTCAGTTTAAGCCAGGAAAACCCCAAAATTTTGCACTCTGACAAACTGCATCTCTCCGTTTTAGAGCTGTCAAATAGTTTTAGAATCGATTAATCAGTGGATTATTCAATCGATAAATCGACCAATTGGATTCATTTTAGTTTAGCATTTAAGTGTATTATAAAAGCATTTTTTCCCCATTACTGTTTATTAACCAGTTATTTGTGGTTATTTTGTACTTCATATTCATATAGTAATTTAAAAAAAAAAGGGGGGGGGGGGGGGTTGATGATGTACTATGTTACCGGTTTGATCATTGTTTTCCAAATAAAAACAGATGTTTCATGAAGGACTACAGAAATCAGTTACTGTTGATATGCTGAAATCAGAGGATTTGGACAATTTCCAATTAAAAAATGGCTCCAAACAATTACTAGTTTATCAAAATAGTTGTCGACTAATTTGATAATCGATTACTTGCCGATTAGTCGATTAATTTTGACAGCTCCACTCCGCTTTATGACCGTTTTTGACTTTTTAACTTTAAAATGTGACATGTTTTTAATTGGCTGACCATTACCAATTTGTGCTGCATAGTAAACATCTTTTTTGCCGTCCGTATTACGTGCTCCTGAAATAATGCGAGGATTATCACTGAAACATGTCTTTCCTTTTTTTGGGGGAGCGTATGTTTTTATTAACTAGTAAAAGCCGGTACTACCGGACAGATGCAAGGAGACACTAACACACATCCACACACACATAGAGCCAATTAGTCCAGGCCTTCGCTTCGGCAGTTTGGTCCAGACACTAGCACCAGACACCCCCCCACCCCCACCCCCCAACCCCAACCCCCTTCCTCCTGAGCACAGCGAGGTAAAAATCCAGGGAGGTTGTTATCCGACAGCACGGAGCATTATGTGCATTTGTGTGTGTGTGTGTGTGTGTGTGTTCGGAACTTCTCCCTAAAACTTCCACTAAAAACCGACGTCCATCTTGCCTCAGCGTACTGCGGTCAGTGCGTCTCGCCACTTCCTGTCAGCCTCAGACATCAGATGCTGGCGGACCCAAAATGAAAAGAAGGTTCGGATAATGAGCGCAGGGACGTCACTGACATTTTTGGAGGGAATTTCAAAGCTAACAATTTAAGCACTTGAGTTTCAATTCTTGTAGTCGTGGCGCAACAAAACTTCCGTCCATCCCTTTCCAATGGATTAGACGTAGAGCGGTATCAATGATCAAGCTAATAGCTAATTCAATTTACAGATTGTTTTTGGCGTAGCTAAAATGGTGCCGGAATTTCGGGCTTTTGTTTGCATCACTTTCTCGCCGCAATTGCAAGCTCACAAGCTAGCAGGAGGCTAGCGTCTTTCGGTAGCAAATATTGTAGCTACCAGTAGCCTTAAGCGGACACGCCCATATAGCATTTCAGAAGAGAGACAACAAATTGATTTTTCATGGTTTTGAGTGCTCATTTTATATACTTGATTTTTTTTTATCAATTAAATTTCACAGGGTTGTGTCAAATTCCTTTTTTCACTTTACAATGACTTGAAAATAAAATTACAGATTTTTCTTCACATTAATTCAATTCAATTCAAACCATTCATAACAAGTTTTGCTTTTGATTTTCCCCTTTCTGAAATCTCTTTTTTTTTTTCTTTCTCTAAATCGCAAAGAGTAGGGCTGGGTATCGATTCTAATTTCCTTCATCGATTCGATTTTGATTCACACGGGTTCAGTTCGATTTGATTTTCGATTTTTCCCGATTCGATCCACTTCAATTCAATCGCTATTGCTTAGTTAAGAAAAATCAATTCTTCTTAAAGATCAAGGAGATGATTAAAAACTCCACAAACAAATTCTAAATACATATTCTGAGTGTTCTTGAAGTGCAATAAGTCAGGTCCATTAATGTAAGAAAATACTTTAAAATTCATATGAACAATAAATTTAAAGAAAACAGTAAAATACAAAAAAAAATAGTTTTAAAATGATATTTTCTTATGAATTTATGGGGAATAAAAGAGAATTCATGGTTTTATGAATTAATATCAGGCGAAAAAATGAAAATTTATTCAATATCGATTATTAATTTTTTTTAAACCCCAGCCCTAGCAAACAGATTTAGAAATGAGTTTTTTTTTCCCAGGCATTCAATTTCTTCAACTTTCTTGGAAATTAAATACTTTTTTGGGTTGTTTTTTGCTGATAATGTGAAAATAAGTGCTTTTCCTGCTGGAAAATAAATTATACCCAGACCCATAATGATGACTCGTGTTTCTGTTGTCATGGCAACTTCTGTTCATACAAGGGGTCTTGGATTTAAGATGTCGTGAATGGTGCAAATGGAACTAGTTTTCTGTACGAATACGTTACGCATTTCTTCTCTTACCCTTTCTTGTTCCCTGTTCTGTGAAAGACTTCACGTTTTTTTTAAACATTAAAGATGCTATAAAAAAATATAGTATTGATCAATTTATTGAATTACACTTCTGGGGGTGGCGCCCTGCAGCATAGCAACCCGAAGTAAATTCAGAGGGAGAAACCGTAAGAAGAGTGGAATCGCGATGAATTCTATTGAAAAGGCGGTGATGAGGCGACGCGACTCGGGACCCAGCTGAGCCCAGGCAGAGCTGAGAAAAACCCCGTAAGTTGAGTTCATGCTAGCGTCTGCCGAATGCGGCCGACTTCGTCTTTGGCCGTATAAACACCACGAGTTAAGAGTGTGACAGGGTGAGAGGTGGCAAGCAATCATACAGATGCACAAGCACGGTCAAAGGTGCGGATCACAGCCAGGCGGACTTGCGGCGGCTAACAGACTTAGCTAAAGTGGCTTACGGGGGCCCGGACCAGACCGCGGCGGGCAAATCCAATTCAACGTCGACTGGGGAGACGAGAGAGTGCCGGGGTTTGTTTTTCCACCGGCGGGGCTTTGGAGTTGGCGGTGCAAACCGGAGCGCCGACGAGGATTGGCGGCTGCCAAGTCTCCGGAGAGACGGGATGAGACAGAAAGACCAGACGAGGATGACGAGGAATGAGCGCCCCACCTTTTGATCCGCACTTTACTTCCTTGCCAAGCAGTTATGTTCGCACAACTGTTACAGCAAGCATCTACTGAAACGTATTGAAATGACATGACATCCATTTCCAGCACCCCGAAAAACACGACCAATTTTTGGTGAGTTTTGAAATTCCAGTGAAAATAAATACAGTAATTCGCCATCTAGAAATACCCTATTTAAAGACACCCTTTGCATGTTTTTATAGCATTTACGTCACACATTTAAACACATATTGATAATACAAAAATATTGTACACTGGACTTCAGTAAACAAATCCAGTTTTCTCCAAACTAACAAACTTATCATCTCAAAATGTGTGTAATAATCATGCCCAAAGATGCCCATTATAAAATTCAATTTACAGCCGTCACTTTCTGTAGGCGTAAAAATGAGGATTAAATGGGACTAATGTTCAATAATATTCAGCAAAAAACAGGCTGAGCTCAAAGTACTTCCTGTTTTCCTTCTTCATCTTTCAACCAGACACCAAACTAAATAGTGTCCTGCCAACTAGTGGTCGACAGTGGAATTAAACCCAAAATAAACAACAGCCTAACATTCAATAATAATCAGCAAAAACTAGGCTGAGCAAAAGTAGAGTTACATATATATATTTTTTTCAAGGGGTTGGGGGGAGGCAGGGGCGGTGGGTTAATATATTCCAAGAAAAAAAACTCTAAAAATAGAAAAAAAACTCAGAAACTTACGAGAAATACACGTAGCTAGTTTTTTTTTTACAAATTTGCAAGTTAGTAAAGTGGCAAATTTGCAAGTTTTATACATGGACCTAATACGCTGTCGTATAAAGTACTTCCTGTTTTCCTTCTTCATCTTTCAAACTGACACCAAACTAAATAGTGTGTTGCCATCTAGTGGTCGGCAGTGGAATTACACCCAAAATAAAAGACCGGCTGAACACAATGGTTAGAAATGGCACCCACGGCCGACAAGACACTCTAAGGCAGCCATGTCAGCCTAAAGCCCTGAAAATTGGGGGTTGTGACACCCACATCCATGACAACTACGAGTGATAAAACAGGAAATCCACACACACACACAAAAATTCAAAATCTTAATTAAGCCAAAACAAGCCCAAAATCATGTTCAATTGCTTATCTAATAGGCAAAAAAAAAAATCCTTTAAGTCTTCACAAAAACAACCATGGTCACGTCATCTTCCCCAACCTCTTTTTCAAGGATCTTAGAGCCATGAATGATGCGATAAATAAAATGTGCAAAATAAATAAATAAAAGCACAACAATAAACATATTTCTAGATAATAACTTCTCTAACAGTGTCAATCAAAAGTAAAAGGGGTGGCATGTTTGCACCTTGGACTTCATTAGCAAGGTGCAGGTGTACCTAATAAAGTGCATCAAGTCATACATCCTCCCTCCCTGTTAGCATACATGCTTCATTCATTATTCATCTTTTCTTTGACTTTCATTTCTTAAAGCGTGGACAGACAAAGTGACCCCACCAGCACCTAACCGCCCCCACCCCCCCCCCAAGCAGTGATTACGTGTCGCCCGTCAAACGTCCACTAGCGCCACTCATTAAACCCACTGCCATTTTTTTCCCCCTGCCGTTGACACCTACTTAAGGTGAAAGGCAGAATTACCCCGCCACGCCCCCCCCCCGGACCAATCCGCCTTTAAATCCACCAGCGCAAACCCCAACCCCCCGCCCCATACACACGCCAAACCCCATCCCAACCCCACGGCGGCCATTAGATATTTCTGCCTGGATGGACTGAGCCAGCGTAGTGGGGATGGGGACACTTTCACCTCTAGTCTCACTTGAGCACACACACGCACACACACATTGGGGACAAGAATAGTGTTAACGGGACACAGGTGAAAACAGACAAAGACTGACAACTGACATTTTCTTTTGTGGTGCGGGCAAAATTTGATCAAATTTAGTGGGATGTTGCACTGCCCTGAGTGGAAATTGTTCATCGTAAAAATAAAAATAATCACAGTGAATGGAGGTTAATTTACAAATATTTTAGTAGGATTTTGGGGGGAAATTCACTACCAATTTTCAAGACATTTTTTAAGGTGACCCACAAAATAAACTTTATTGTTCCATTTGAATGAATGATGGTTAACAATTGGTAGATGGAGTCCGTTCTGTTAACGGGATACTTTACTCGTTGAGCCATTTTCAGCAGGTAAAAAGTAAATATTTTGTCTAGAATTAATTTGATCATTTTTCATGTACAATTTAAAAACACATTTTGCCACTTGCTGTCCGCTAAAGACGACATCAGCCGTGCTCAGGAAACGGGTAGCGACCAATCACGGCTCACCTGAGTCCTGGGTTTGGTCATGTGATGTTAGCAAACTGAGCCATGATTGGTCGTTACTTCTTCCCCCGAGCAAGGTACGATGCCATCTTCTGTTGATAGCGGGCAAAATTGTGTTTTTGTTTTTAAATGTATTAATTGTACAAGGAAAATAATGAAGTTATCACAATTATAGACAAAATATCTTCTTGCTGCTGAGAATGGCTGAGACAAGTATTTATTTCGAAATTTGTAGCATTATTTTTATTTATGTGCCTATTTATTTATTATTTAACAAAAAAAAAGCACTACAATGAAATGTTTTATTTGTATTTTTTTTTCTTTTTTTTAATTTATGTATTTATTTATTACTTTACAAAAAACATTATGGTGAAAACTTATTTATTATTTATTAATTTATTATTTTATTTAAAATATTTATTAAATTTTATTTGTATTTATTTACTAACAAAAAAAAGCAACAAAAATGTTAACAGTGTGACTAACATGTTGTTGTTTTTCTCTCTACCAAATGAACTAAAGTTGATAAAAATACACCCCAATTAAAAAAAAAGAAAAGAGAAAGAAATTATAATCATAGTGGATGGAGTATGAATTGAGTAGGATTTTATAAAACAAAAACAAAAACACTTGAATTAGTGGAAAATTTATTTGGGATTGAACCAAAATCTCTCTTTTTTTTTAATGAATGTTGATTACACAATACACCTCACAAAAATGATGTTGAATATATATAATGTTCATGTGGTCGCTTGCTTTCAAACAACTACCGGTTTTAGTCACATTTGCTTTCACAAGCAAATGTGACGCACGCACGCACACACACACGCATACATACACTTAAGCGTGCACCCACTAGAAACAACCGAATGGCGTTTTATAGGTGAACGGGAGGAAACGGGATGAAACGGGAGGAAGCGCGACCCTGACGAACCATCAAACTACACATTCAGATTCAATCATAAACACACAATGAGCCACTCGGCGATATGATCTCGTCTATTCTTTAAGCCTGTTCCACTGTTACATCATGACAAGAGTATTCTTTTCCGCCAAACTTTCTGCCGGCAACCGACCCCACACTCCCCCCCCTCCCCACCTTTCCCAGACCCGGATCAATATCCACTAATCGATAGATGACCATGAACCTAGTGTGAGGGATGGATGCAGGAATAAGGAAAACGTGGACAAATATGCTAATGAATGCACATTTCTGCATTGAAATACTTAATAAGCTCCCAAAAATGTTTTCAAGGAATGTGTTATGCTTTGATAAATAAATGATGAATCCCCTCCAAGCTTCACCTGCTTGTGAATTCTACATATAGTAGAGTGGAAAACTTTTGATTTATAATTCAGGTGGATTTCAATACAGGGTGTCAAAAAAATGTTTCAGGCGAAGATAAATTCTCCTTTTGATGATTATTTCTCTGATGTCATTATATTGCGAGTATTCTCCGTTTTGAAAATGCCGAGAATGAAGCGGAGGTCTCCGGCGGAGTCTTACCGGGGCTGGACCGCGGAGCCAGCGACGACTTGAGTCTCCAGGCGCTGAAGTCGGACGCAGTTCTCTGAAAGACGAAGGGCACCGGCAGGGGGACAAACATGGTCCTCCGTCGACCTGGGACCCCTTCCCTTCTTTGCTCCTTGCTTTTTATTGTGCTCTCCTCTGGTCTTTAGTTTTCCCTCCGATCTTCTGTTCGGACACAAAAAAAAAAAAAAGGAGCGTTTTTTTCCCCCGGGGGTTTCTTGGTAGTATAATCAGTTTTTTGGTTCTTTTTCCTCTTTGGTCGTGGCAATTAAAGCTTGGAGGGGGAGTGCAGGTGAGGCGCTACGCTCCCGCTCTCGTGCGTAAAGACGGCATCGCGGCTCCTCGACGGCTTCCGCGCTACCCCAGCTTGCAGGCAAAGTGTCCTTTTCTCAGCTGGAATGAACGGCATGGAAAACAAAAAAAGTGAGATTCCGCTCCCGATAGCTGATCAATCGATGAGTAAATCCATGTGATCTCGATTCTTTGGTGCTCGGCGGGATTCTTCCCCCCACCACTAACGACGGTAGTCGCGCTCCGTCGCCGCGCAGCCTCAACGCGCTCTGCTGATCGCGAGGCGCCTCGTCCGGGATACAAGAGACAAGAGACACCCACCCCCGCTTTTACACACACCCCCAACCCCCCCGCTTTTTTCCCCTCTCTCTCTCTCTCTCTCTCGCTCTCTCTCTCTCTAACACCCCCCAACCCCAATGGCCACCCCGACACGCACACACTCGCAAAGTGTATGGACCAAACGTATGGAAGTGTATCAAGAGTTTTGGGAGAATTTCTGAGTTGGAAACGGAGTTTCTAACACCTTTTTTTTTTCCCCAGTGTAAAAAAATGCTGCATCTCAAAAATCTCAAAAATTCAAACTCAGAAATTTTAATTCAAAGTCAGATAGTGCAGATAAATACTTCCTGACTTTTGCAGTATTTTAGTGCCAAATGAGTTTGATTTTGTACTAGACACGTAAAAATTTTACACTCAATTTAACGTTAATTCATCATGAGAAATTCAAATTCAACTTAAAAATTTTGAACTCAAAAATCAGAAATCCAAATCCGTGATCAGTTTGAATTTTGACACTAATTTTTTTTAAATGCATTATATATTTTTAAAATGTCGGAAATTCAATTTCAAACTCAAAGATTCTAATTCAAAATCTAAAATTTAAATTCCAAATCGGAAATGACATTTTACAGAATTCCACTTTTTTTCATAGTCAGATGGTACAGATAAATACTTATTGACTTTTGCCAAATTAGTTTGAATTTGGCACCGGATACGTAAAACTTTTACACTACATTTAGCGTTAATTCATCATGAGAAACTCAATTTGAAACTCAAACATTCTAATTCAAAACCTGAAATGTAAATTCCAAATCGGAAATTACATTTTAAAATCGGAAATTCTAATTCAAACTAAGGAATTCAAATTTAATAGTGATCAGAGTTTAAATTCCATTTTTTATGTTTTAATTTCGTGAGCGTGAATTTGATATTTCTTTCTACAGATTTTTTTTTATTATCTACACAAAAAAAAATATGGTTTAAAAAAAAATAGCCCAAAAAAAAATCTAAATTAGAACGCATAGATATACTTCCAAACGTTTGTGCCATCTGAATTTGACAATGAATTTGAAATTCAACCTTCTAATACAAATTGAAAATTTGAAATTCACATTCAAACTCGGATGACAGCAAACAAAGTCTTGCCGTTTGGTCTCTATTTACAGGTCAATAGCCTTGGTCTTGTAACACACAGAGACGTACACGCGCGCATCCAGTCAATTGATCCTCTGAAAACGTCATGACAATGAAGCCAATAATCACATCATCACATCAGCCTGGAGAGCATCGATCGCCTCCTCGCACACTTACACTCACACACACACACACACACACACACACACACACACACACACACACACACACACACACACACACACACACACACACACACACACACACACACACACACACACGTTTGATGTATATTTCAGTGGGTGCACCTCTCTCTCGCCTTCTCTCTTCTCATGTTTACATATTTACAATAGTATCTTGCACCTTCCATAGCTGTTACGATTTCAACTAAAACTTTCTGGGAAAAATATGCCTCAAAGTTGTTAAAAAATAAAAGCACATGAATTAATATGAAAGTCAGTTTATTGATCTACTTCAATTAGATTTGCCGACTTATACAGATAAACCTACCAATCGACCAAAATGAAGCGGGGAGGTTTTTACCCCAAAATTGCATGTCGAATTTATATTGATGAATTAACTCGAATTAATTCAATTAACACAGGCTCACACCAACATTCACCGGGGTATATCCTTTGTCCTTGTAGTTACGATATTCTGTTTTACATCATCAAATCTGTGTACTGTCGTCTATGTATTATACTGCCCCCTGGTGGCCATGGGATGCACAACAGAAGGAGCAGCACAAAGCCCATTGAATTACCATGAATCATGATGCACTGTTTAATTATTGACATTTTATTTTTATAAAGTACAATAATGTACTTCAGTCAAGGCAACAATAGCAAGTAGAGACACTGAATGTGTAGTGTGAGTAAGCACCACAGATCATCATCGGCGCCAATAAAGATTCTTCCAAATACACTAATCGATACGGTAAATATGGCAGTCAATAATCACGTACGCCGCTCTCCTCCTCGCGCACTCCTGAAGGGACCAGGTGTTAATAAGTTATTGATCCGTTACGGCCCCCGGGGGATCTCTGCCGGCGCTTTACACAGCAACTGATACAGCGAAAGCGCCGCTCAGCTCACTTGGACGCTATCGATACCCGAACGGATGCTCAGACGCGTTGCGAGCTGCGAAAATGTCGCTGCTGAAAATCGGGACAGGTCATTTCGAGATGAGGCGTGTGTATTAAATCATTCATGAATTAATTGTGAAGCATTCATTTCAAATGATGCAATTAAAAAAGGGAACAAGTTATTTCATTTAAAAAAAAATCCTATTACATAAAATAATAGATGAATAAAAAAATAACATGGAAAAAATTTGTATTTTGATTGTATTGGACTGTATTTAATATTTAAAATTTGTATTTTAAATAAAACGATAATTAATTATAAATTCCATTCATATTAAATAATCCAATGAGAAAAATACAATTACAATGAGATTGAATCATAATTTTATTCTTGAAATAAACATTTTTCAAATATTAGCAAAATGAAGAAAAAAATCATTCAAATATGTTATAAAATATGTAATACTTTTTATAGAATCTGACCTGTAGTAAATGAAATGTAATTAATTTAATAATGCAATGAAAAATGTAGATAATTTACACACACATTTGACCTATTTAAAATGTTTAATATTTTTACTTTATTTCAAAAAAATAATAATAATAATAATACGCAAAATGAATAAAAACGTAAAACAAAAAACGGAATGAAAATTCTAATGAACCAGTTTTATGCAAAATGCTTGATCATGTAAACGTGTGGTGGGCCAGATGAATAAAAATGAAGCATAATCATTTTTGTGTTGGCAGATTTGTTGCTATAGTGCAGATGTCCCTAATATTATGTCCTCCACTGATCTCTCGTCCTTCAGTATGGCCTCACAAAGGAGCCCCAACAAGCTAATATCTCACCCCCTCCTCCTCCCAAACCCTCTCTTCCACCCCCCCCCCCCCCCCCCCCATTGACAGATGACGTCTGCGTGTCCAATGAGCGAGCGAGCGAGCGGACGCAGCGACCGGTCGGCCCTCCGGAGCCCCCCTCTGCAGATAAAAGGCTTTGAGTGCGGAGGAGCCCCCACATCCCAACTCCTTCCAGACAAAAGCAATTATTTCTTGAAAAATATAGTGTGTGTTGTGCGTCCATCGCAGCTGGGGAGGGAGTGTGTGCGTGTGTGTGCGTGCATGTATATGTGTGTGTGTGTGTATATGTGGGGGTGTTGGGGTTTGAAGGAGAGGTGAGCAATATGGCGCACGGCGGGCCTCATCAATAGCAATATGTTCTTTTTCCTCTCCGTCCCTCCTGTAATATACTTTTTTTTTTTTTACGGATACTGGACACAGGCCGTTAATGCACATCTGATCACACGCACACACACACACATATATGCATCAAGCTATCTATCGATAGATAGATAGATCTATCTATCTATATACAGTTTTCAGGATTGGCATTTTATATTACACACACAATATATAAATCATGTGTGTGTCAGACAGATCACTGTTAAATGGCTGTGTCGTGTTGACAAACGAGGTGGTTGAATTAAATTCCCTCTCATCAATAAAGGGGTGGGGGGACGGGGGGGTTTTACGTACGTAAGGGGGCTAGCTTGCAATCAATACCGACGTACAATTATGTCACAAGTTATAGCATGAGCGTGCACTACACACACACACACACACACACACACACACACACACACACACACACACACACATTACCACAAGTGTGACTCAATATATTTAAAAAACATAATGAATCATATCTGGAGCACGGCCCACAGCGTTGCAATGGATACCAGCGGTTTCACTTTATTACACCCTTAAGATGGGACGATGCCACAAAAGAAGCAAAATTCATGATTTGTCTGCACGGTAACAGCGCAAGCGTGACCTGATTGGTCCATTTCACCGCAAAGTGATAATTGCTTATTTTGGATAAACAAATGTTAACGTGTTGAAACTTCAAGATTCTCAACGCGTCGCCATCAAAGTGTACATTTGCCGACGACGTTACTGACACGTTGATTTCATTCGCTCATTTTAACTAAAGTGTTTCGTAGTCGACTATAACGTGACAAAACTTAAGTCAAACTCAATGAATGAATGTCTGGCATGCTCATTACAGGATTTTTTTATTTTTATTGCTTCTTGCAGGTCAGTGTGAACGAGAATTGTTTTGATAGTCATTTTTTTATGGTTAATGTTGAAAGATGAATTTGAAATCATAAAGTGTTTTCAGATCATATTTTGTGGCATATTTACAGTTAATTAATTTTGAGCATCCAAGTAACTTACACGGACGGGTTTTCCCGTTATAAGGCGTGTATTGGCCTATTTGTTATTTTTTGCTTGACGTTGTGAGCGAGCTCCAGATACCACCAGCAGACAATAAGGCACTCTATTGCCCTTGCATGCGGGCAAGGAGAGCCCATGTCCTGTCATCTAGACAAAAGTCAAACACAAAAATACAAAAAGACATGTTAAGAGTAAC
Source organism: Leptonotus elevatus (assembly GCF_054856555.1). Classification (NCBI taxonomy): domain Eukaryota; kingdom Metazoa; phylum Chordata; class Actinopteri; order Syngnathiformes; family Syngnathidae; genus Leptonotus; species Leptonotus elevatus. The sequence goes on along the minus strand of NC_141257.1, from coordinate 2,379,573 downwards.
CAGCTCCAAATGCCCAACAAAAAGATCCTGTGGTTTTAAATGTCACGGAACGAGTTCAAATGGTAAGTGAAGATATTTATTTTTGGCATCCGTTTGTTGTCGTATAACTTTCTGGCCCAGCATGGCCTGCTGACCCAAAGTAATCAATGGTGACAGATCGTCAATAGTTTGCTCCTCTTGCTGCCAATACGCCTGCCGCGTATCTATTACTCACAGTCGTTGCCGCCGTCAAACGCCCTCCGCGCTACGTTAGCGATAGCATCGCAGCTCGCTAGCATTACAACGTGCGTAACAAAGTGCTGGTTTTACGCCAACGCGCCGGAGCTTTTTTTCCCGCCGATTTTACGAGCGCCGTGACACGCCGCGCCGACGCCCCGATCGGGCGAAGCCTAAACCGCTTAGCTCGGCACAAACGCGGCCCCCATCAAGGCCGGCGGTAATGCCGATGACACGGATGCAGCTTTGCGAGCCGGCGTAACCTCCAGCGTGCCGACGCGCCTGTCTGCCTGCGAGTGTGTGATATGACTGACTTCAACAGTGAGAGGATCATGAGCAGAGTGCAGGAAATGGTGGATTTTTTATTTTTTTTAAAAGCACACTGCAGGAGGAGGTGGAGGATGTGCACCAAATATGGTTTTAAAAATCGAACATTTCATTTTTTGGTAACAAATTTCTAGCTAATGGCATGTGTGCCTTGGGTGGTGCGCATCTTCAAGTTTGGGAACGACTGCCCCAAAAAGTAAATTTAGATTTAAAAATAATAATAATAAATTTTTGAGGGCATCAGATGGGGTGTGCAATGGGATTAAATGTTTTATCATTTTCCCTGTAAAATTTGTGAAATTAGGTTTAAAAAACATTTTTTTTTTTAGGGTGTCAGAAGATGTGTGCACTAATTCGGCAGGGATTTTCAAGAAGGATGCCCAAAGTTCCTAAACTATTATTTTTATTACCATTACCTCTGAAAATTATCTTACTCCGTTTTGAGGTCGTCAGAGGGGGTGCGCTCAGTTTTGTGGGGATGTGGAAAGGGGTGCACAGCTTCCAAAAGTTTGGTACTAAAGGTTTAAGGATATGAGCACTACTTAAAAATGTGTTATTTTAGCTGAAAAAAAAATGCACGTGAGGGCCCGATATTACTGTTGTCCACTTGGGGGGTCACTACCTCACATTCTCCACCGTATTATTTGTGACTTTGAGTGTGTATGGCTTTAAGAGGCGGGGCCTAGCCTGGTGAATGATGTGAGCGAATGAATGCAAAGTAAAAATGGATCCCTGAAGCTTCGTAGTGCTGTTGATTATTAGTGGAAATGTATCAAGTGTGGACAGATAACACAAATAAACACGTGCACGCAAACACACACACAACCTGAAATGCGAGAAGGAGACACAGTGAAAGCGTGCGGGCAGATTTAGAGTCGGAGATCAATGAGAAATGTAGAAATCAATGAAGTTAGCGGAGGGGAATCAATGGCGCCTAATCGGGATGCCAATGGCCCGAGTAAAAACAATTAAGAAGGAAGAAAAATGTTTAACCGCCATGAACCGGAGCCCACACGCAACCCGACACACACATGCACGCACAAACAAACACACACACACACACACACACACACAGTAATGGTGTTTATTTACTGCTAATAATTGCAACGGCTTATAGTCAGGTGCGCCTTGTAGTCCAGAAATTACTGTATACATTTTTTTCCATAGATTTTATTCACCATTATAATCTTATTTAAAATTATTAAAAAAAATATTGTTTAAAATTTACAAATATTTTTAGTATGAAATGTATTTAATAATTTATTACTATTACTATAGAGTATTCGCGCTATTTTTCGCTCTACCAAGTATAAATACCTTTAGTATTTTTTGATATATAACATTTCATTGAACACATTAACAGACATTTCTGACGCAGATGATGATTTGTCAAACTGACGCAGTATAGCGCCAACTACTGCCAAGGAGGACTTGGTCAAAGTCTTTTTTTTTCTTTTCTTTTTTTTGCATTAAATAAAAATTTATCAAAAAATATTCAAAATATTGTTTAAATCTAAAACTGTTAAAAGAATTGATTATAATAAATAACTAAATCTAATATTTAATTTCATCGTGTATGTGTGTGTTTGTGTGTGCGCACGTGTAGGGTTGTTGCGGGGCCAATCGATAGCGGCAGGCTCACTTCCGACCCCGCGGCTGGTGGCGACGCGGAAATCAATGGGCCGGCCCAATAACTCAGGACGGCGTGTGGATTAGTGAAGTGTCAACTAATCAGGGAGTTAGTGAACGTGACACGCCGCCTATTAACCTATCGATACAACACTATTGACGAGGTTGCAAACGCGCTCCAAGATGGCTCCCCCGAGCAGGAAGTGCTGGGGAAACCCCCAAAACGTTCATATGCAATTAACATGCCGTAACACTTTTATGAAGACCTGTAATTACCGTTACACATTGATGCTAATTTGTGTTAGCCGGTCTATGTTGTTCTGTACTGTGCGCTAGCATTAAGATAGAGGACTTTCATTAATATATGGTTTGGTTGCACACTTTAGTGTTTAAATATACACTGCTTTGTTTTATTTTGTTTTGTGTGAGTTTTATAGTAAATTTCAATTGGGAATGAGAGAAAGCAGCTTGAAGCAAGCATGCTCGAACTCTTACCGTTTTTTGGGGAACTGACTTTTTTTTTTTAAATAAATTACACATTTTTATGTACAGTATGTCTAATTTCATTAGTTTAAAATTTATATATTTTTATAATATGTAATTTTTTTGTGAGCGACAGACTTGAAGAAATGTTCTACAATTATATAAATATTGCAATTTTATGAATGGTGCCAGAATGAATAATCCAGTTACACTCAATACAGATGGAAATATTTTTTGTTTTAATAAATTATTAATAAAATGTAAAATTGAGGTTTTTAGTTATATATTTGTTAAATTAAATTAAATTTTTTATAAATTTTTTAAATCTCATTTTATTTTATTTATTTAAAACATGTGCATTTTATTTATTTAAAAACAGGTATTTATTATTACCATGATTTAGTACAATAAAATATATGTTAGAAAGATTTTTTGTGTGTGTGTGTGTGTGTGTTTGAGCGAGAGAGAGAGAGAGAGACTACAGGCAGACTTACAATATTGTCTCATTTTACTTTTTTTAGATTATTTGGGTGGACGGCTATTAATTCCGTTCAAGATGCGGCAGTATAACTTGACTTGGCATGTGCCTATAAAAGACTCATTCAGTGACGAGGCAAAGCTCGGGCAGGACGGTGGACAAAAAGAACGTGTTCTCGCATGTGCGCGTGTGCGCGTGCGTGCGTGCGTGCGTGTTTCAAGAGCATCTTTAATGAGGGACATGAAGAAGAAAATCACCTGAGAAAATTAGAGCACTGGCAAAAAAGGATGAACAAAAGTACAATGACGACTTGTTTTTGGAAACCCTTTAAATTAAAAAATGAGTTTGTTTATAGTTATTGACTAAATCATTTTCATTGGAATCAATTTTGATGGGTTTTTACAGTATACTGTGGAGTTGCTCTTTGCTAATGCAGTACCACGTTGCACCACAACATGCCAGGCAGCACTGAGGTCGACTGGAACATTACTTGCTCCCACAAAGAAGAGAGCCTGTATGCTCTGTTTGTATGTGTTGCTGCTCCATGCGAGTTAAATAGCACCTGTTGAAAGGTTATGCTAATTTGTGTTAGCCGGTCTATGACAATTCTCATTATGTTAGCGCGGAGCTAGTGGTCTTCTGTTAGATGATGTTAAAGGCCGTTTTAACATCAATTGTTCTGACAGAGCAGAGAGAATATAAAGAGGATTTTTTTATTTTTTTTGCAGTTCGACATTCACAAAAATTTACATACTTGCAGTTTATTGTTTTGGAAGCTATCCCACGTAATTTGTGTGTGTGTTTTTTACTTATTTATATTTTTGGTTTGTTTTCATGACAAATTTAAGGGAGCATCAATAATTCACTGAATTTTGCATCTCGTGGTCGGGCTCGGGTTTGTTTTGCTGCTCCACATTTGTTTCAGGAGCAGTTTTATAATTAATGCAACAGCTATGCTAATTTAATTGTATTTAATTTTTTAGCGGACTTCTGTTCTCTTCGTGTTTAAATATTATAACATTCAATTGTGTTTTATTTATGTGTCAGTTTCACCAACCTATGCTTTAAAAAAAAAAAAGTATTTTAAGAAGCTTAAAAGTGTTGATTTTTTTTTCTTTTTCTTTCTGATTTCTCTCTATCTCAGATTCTCAACGATTGCTGGAACGTATCTCCGGTATTAAAATAGGGGTTCACTATCCATTCAAAAGGCGTACTGACTTTTCATGGATTGTTGACACGATTGAAGAAGCAAAAGGGGTGGATGTAAAAAGATGTAAAAAAAAAAAAAAAAAAAAAAAACACGAGTATTTGAAGGTGTGAGCGAAAATAAGCGAAGTGATGCAACAACGCGAGAAGGAGGCGGATGAAGGCGGATGAAGGCGGATGAAGGCGGGCCTCCCACACACGCAGGCCGGATTAGGAAACATATGCAGCCGAGTAGTAAAGGATTAAGGGGTGAAGGAGAGCGCGAAAGCGGGAGAAGAAGAATGTGACGAGGACGGGGCACGGGGGGGGGGGTTCGACCAGCCGGATTTCCAGCCCTGCTTTTATCCTGCCTCCTCCTCTATTTCATCCTCCTCCTCCTCCTCCTCACACTCACCTTCGTCTTTGAAGCATCGCACGGCGGCCGAGCGAGAACGCTGCGAAGAGGAGACGGGACCGGGCTGGACGATTCATTAACTGCAATCACAAAAAGACAACCTCCTCTCAGGGACAGCCAAACCAAATTTGACTGGGTCATTAATACATACCAGATATTGTGTTTAAGAAAAACCGTTGGGAGATTAAAAAATGTCACTGCGAAATTAGAGCAAAGTAAAGAAATAGCGAAAGATTCAATAGATAAATAACTATAAATGGTACAAGTAACTGAACTTCCTTGGGGGAGGTAACATGGACAACACTTTAAAGTTGGGACAACTGCAGCCTTATAATTTCACAAATTCTGTCATGTATGTTTAAAATATTTGTGTGGCCTTACAAGTGTACACATTTTGGATCCTTAAAATAATGATAAATGTGTTTTTTAACATGAGCCTGAAAAAAAAGTATATTTCTCTTATTTATATTTGTAATAATATATGATACATAACAAGGCACTAAGCAATTATTATAATTATTTTTAAAATATGGATTATTGTATTGAATGTGCTCTATGGACTGTATTGTAACTCTGCCATCAATACAAATTAACAATAAACCCACAAATCTTACAAAAAGGCAAATAATTTTGCATATTTTAAATTATGAAGACTTTTTTAAAACAGATGGATACAAAAATAGTTACATATCCAATTCTCAATATCTGAAAACTTTTTTTGTAAACTGTCATTGTCATTTCCGTTTTATGTAATAAGAGGGGGAACAAGCATCTATTAAAATCGATTTGTTTTATTTTATTTTTTATGAAATGCCGTATCAGCCAGGCCTGTTTTTTTACTACAAATAAAAACACATTAACACTCACTTGCTATTTTCTCCTCCATCTGCCCTTTTGCTCGATCTGTAAGGCTCTATACCCAAAACACACAGACACACACACACACACCCGTGACCCTGGAGGTCAACCCTTGGTGGATGGGGTCAGACGTCTGGCATGGTGCTGACCTTCGACCCAGAGGGCACAACTGCTCGCTCGCATTCTAAGCAGCTGGACAACACACTCTCTCACTCGTGCGTGCGTGCGTGCGTGCGTGTGTCGGATTTGTCCGGTCGCTTCCCAGGCGACGAGGTCAAGCCGCTCGTCGCCTTCGCCGCCGTCGAAGAACAGGCCGCAACGCTATTGATCAAGGCGGAAGCAATCGATGGGCGCACTAGCGGCTTCCCGCTTCTTCATTATCCGGGGGTTAATATCTCATTAGCGGCTATTATCACCACGGCGACAGGCAGTCAACGACACGCACGCACACGAATGTGACAATTCCCAGCCTGCATCACGCTTGCGGGATGCGAGGTTTATTGGAAATCAATCCGGGAGGAGTTAGTGTTTTCCTGCTCCATCGAGTCAAACAAGCCGGGACTTCCTGTGATGTCACAGACATGATCGCAATGCTGACTAGAAAAAGATTGGTAGGTTAGCTGGTTGGGTAGATTTGACAGTCAGTGACTGATTAGTGGGTAAGTTGCGTGATTGGTTAGTGAGTCAATTGATAGGCTGTAGTTAATAGCTCGATTGGTTGTTTGGATGGTGACTTGGTTCATTAGGCAATTGGCTTAGTTTGTGAATTGATTGAGTGATTGGTTTGGCAGGTTGGTCAACTGATTGCTTCATTGACTTGTTGGTTAGTTGACTGATCAATTGTTTGGTTGCTTTGGCTTGTTGACCGCTCAACGGATTGATTGGTTTGCTATTAAGACAATTAATCTGTTTTGTTTCTTATTTGACTGACTAGTTGTTTAGTCATTTGATTGCCTAGTTGCTATGTTGGACATAACGTTTGGTTGATGAAATGATTATTTGGTTGGTTAATATTTAGTCACTTGATTGGTTGGTCAGTCGTTAATCAGATGATTGGTTGGTTAGTTGATTATTCAATTATTGGTTAATTGGTTTGACCGGTGGGTCAGTTGATAGGTTGACTGATGAATGGATTGGTTGAGAGTATTTATTTCTTGGGGTGTTCACATGAGGGTGCCGAGTGACCATCTCGCAAGACGGTCAGTGACAGAGAAACGTCCTCCTCCCTTCGGAGTGAGCCTTTCTAGTTTGACATATCGATGGCTCTCTCGAAACGCCTTCTGTCCAGAATTTGGCCAATATTGTCCTCAAAAGCAATAGCCCTGATTTTGAAGCTACAAATGAATTGCTGACTCTTGAGCTCTCCCTCACAGCAAAGATTTAAACCTAAAGAAACCTTTTGGATTAAAGGTGAAACATTTTCAACGACCAAGAAAAGTCCAGTTGCTCCTATTCAACTTTTTGCGGACATGATTGTGCTACTGTATCCATTTAATAAAAAACACACACACACACACACACACACAAAAAAAAAAAGCAAGCAAGCAAGAAAAGCATCATACTTACAGCTGTTATCAGTTCATGTGGTCCACGGTGATGATGGTGGTGGGGTTATGGGGGTCTTTGAGGGGGGCAGCATCAGCAGGGCTGTGCCGCTTATCAGCCGGCAGACACTCATGATCCTTATTAGCCACGGAGGAGAAAATGCTATTAAACAACCCGACTGGCTGAGGCGGCACACATCGAAACAACACAAATATCTTGTAGAACTCATTTGTGTCTTTATTGTGATCAGTCAAGCTACTTACTGTGAAAATGTGAAGCCAGAACGGTCCCTAAATAACATTAATTGTGATGTGGCTACAGCAGATGAATCAAATTTAAGTTTGGCGTACCTTAAAAAACCAAACACTCTCCACAAATGACTTTGAAATGCCACCGAATTGTAATGGTTTAAATTATTTTTGTACACAACACAAAACAAAATTAACTAAGATAAAACCGGATGTATTCTGACTATTTCTCTTTACGTATGGTAAACATCAAACATTGTCAGTTTAGTTAATGTCACAAAAGCACCGACGTACGGTTTAGGGTGGGTGTAAATGTGATTGTTTTGCTCACTTGTTTGTCCTTAAATACACACGCTAGCTTAGCGGAAAAAAACTAACATTCAATTAACAAACGTCATTGAGATGCGTCAAAAGTGGCTAGTGACATTAGCCTCGCTTAAAAAGACGATATAATCTACCGTTATTTCACTTTAAGTTGCTTCACTGCGAGTTGTTTTCCCCAATTTAAAGCCAGAAGCCACAAATGAGCTATAGAGACAGTTTATAAGATGAGAAATTGTGATTTCGTTACATTTGACAAATTAGCGGCGGCAGCTACCGGCTAATGGCTTCCAAATATGCGCAACTACCGTAAAGTGTGGCGTCGCCAGGAAACCAGGCGAAATTCACGACGTTGAAAGTGTCCGGCCGGCCTCCGAGCTTCAGAACGGTTTTCGAGGCTTCGTGATATCAGCAAAACACCGGCCTCACCCGGTGCTCGCTTGGGGGGAAGGATAGATGGAAGATGGATAGGGTGAGGAGGTGGTGGTAATAGCAGACTGGCCGTGCTGACCTCTGACGTCACGTCGGCGGGGTCAGCCTTGCGCGAGCAAGCTGGGGAGTGAAAAAAAAATCAATAAAATTAAATTAAAAGAAACCCATCACGTCAACACTGCAGACACAATAATGTTGCTGTTGTTATGGTATTGTCCTCTTTTAAATGAAAGAAACCTGTTAGATGTTTACAATTCACGCAATTATCTTTTTATACAAATGGGAATGATCTACAGCAGCTCACAAATTGTAAGCTTGGAGTATACACTGATTTGATAACAGATCATTTCATAGAGGCACGTTTTGTGTGTGCAGGAAATCGTGGCTGCCTGCAATTCATCCATACAAATGAAAAACACGTTTTATTTTATTATTTCTTCAAATATGATACAGTACTCGTAAATGTCGTCCAAACAATTATTTGCATTTTTATCATAACTGCAGAGTCTACATTAAAAACAAAACATATATATATAAAACATTAAGTTAAAATGATCATACATTTTTTAGCTTCATTAAAAAAATACCTCACGTTTTGAATGAGTAATTTACGAGTATTTAAATAAAAATCTTTGCATTTTTGTGATGAATTAATTTGATTGAATCAACATAGCAGATTAATTCCACATATCACTACTTGCATAAGTATCTTTTTATTTTATTTTATGCGGTTCAAATGCATGCAAAAAGGAAAATGCACATTTGCTTAAAATATGCTCAATTGTCTATGTATAAAAGAAATAAATTGTACCTTTTATTTTTGCGACGATTATTTGACCACTCAGGTGCGTTGTGCGCCTTAAATGTAACCAACACGTAGAATATAATCATATCCAATCGACACCAAATCACACATTTCATTTCTAATATTAAACAACATGAAAATATAAGCAGGTGAAGTCCACGTGCAGCGTTTGCGGGAGACGTGCGCGCGCGCGCGCTGGTGGATCGATGCCTGCGTGCGCGTGCGCGTGTCCTCCCCCCCCCCCCGTCCAGGAGGCCCATGAATGGAAAGCTTGTGACGTCACCGCAGCATCTCGGCCTTTTAATTGATTTGTCATAATGAACTCAAGTCTTGTCGCCATCGATTTCCGCGGCGGTTAGCTCATTAAATAAAGTCGCCATTCGATAACAATTACAGTCAGACGGCACGAATACAACACGCGTGGGAATCTCAACGGCACGCATGCAAATGAGCTGGGCATGTATTTTAAATAATGAGACAAAAAAAAAAATCTGAGAATGAAAAGCAATAGTCCACTTGTGGAAATTTGGACAAATCATTCGTTGAATTGATTAAAAAAATGACTGGGACACATTCGGATCAGGGGGGAAATGGGGGCAAATCAAAATCACATTTGAACAATAATAAAAGTGACGATAATAATACCATAGGCCTGTTTAGAGGCACAATTTATTCTCCCTTTGTGGAATTTTAAACACTGTATAAATGAAACTATATAAAGTCATATACATGTACCAGACACTTCATAGCTCGTGCAAAAAAAAGAAAAGAAAAACAAAGTAACAAACAGATCTTGATGCGATGCAGTAGAGTCCAACACAATTGGATTGAAAATTATTTTTAATACATTACATTCAGCTGCACATTGTGTCAGGTGAGCACAACGGATGTGAAATCAAATCTGTTGAAACCAAATCCACGTGCTGACATGTCACCCCTGATGACTTTTATGCGTGAGAGGATGAGGAGGCCATGTGATGAGAAGATGTCAAAAGGAAAGGACAAGATGAGAAGAAGTGGACCTCCGTCCAAAGGATGAGAAGATGAGAAAATCAGGAAGTGAATGGATGAGAAGACGAGACGATGAGAGAAAAGGATGAGCAGAGGTGAAAAGAGGACTTAGAGATGACTGGAAAAATCATAAAGATGAAAGGATGAGAAGGCAAGAAGGCAAGAAGCGCGTACACGAGGCCCAGCACACGCAAACAAAGTGTGAGCGTGTGCGGGGGGGAACGAGAAGCCGGGAAAGAGGAAGAGGAGGGCGAAGAGAAGGCGGGAGGGTGTCTTAAATGAAATGCCGCCAGGCCCCCGTGTCCTCGGCACGTGCGCCCCCCCCCCCCCCCCCCCCCCCGAGAAGAAAAGGAGCTGCGGCCCATCTGGACTCTCAGCCTGCAAAGAAAAAAAGCAAAAGGAGGGAAGAAAAAGGACAATAAGGAAAGGGAAGGGAAAAGACGGACAAGAAAAGGACAAAAAGGAAGGACAGGGAATAAGAAAGAAGGAAAGGTAAAGAGAATTAATTGGACAGAGAAGAGAGAAGTAAAAAAAAAAAAAGGGGGGGGAAAGGAGGCAAAGAAAGAAAAATAGTGGGGGGGAAGTCATTTAGGAAAATAAGCGAAGAAACAAAGAGTAAGAAAAAAACGATGAAGAAAAGAGTAAAGAAGGACAAGAAAATGAAAAAAAGGAACCTTAAGAAAGACAAGAAAAAGATGACGACAATTAAAAGAAATAAAGAAAGAAGCAAAACAAAGCAAAGATGAAAATGAAGAGACGAGATAAAGAAAGAAAAAAAGAGAGAAAATGTAAAAGAAGGAAAAGATGACGGCCAAAGTTGCCGAGCCGCAACAAAGGCGGGATTCCGTTGAATTCCGCCTTTTCTGCACCAGCTTCTCACCTTCAAATCAATACGCTTTCTTTCACGAGAGTTTCCCGCCTCGGAGCAGCTTCACTGTTGCCACGGCGACGCGCCGCCAGGTGAGGAGGCGTCGACATCCTGTCCCGTGCAACCGGCAGCAACAGCCTGCCGGTTGCTCGTGATAAGCACAGAAAGTTGGACGATGTGAGAAGATCAAAAGACATTCAACTTTGGGGTTTGTTTATTGCATTCACACACTTGTTCAATGCAGAAGAGCCTCGCCTGCCCCCCAGTGGCCGGATGACAACATTCAGGAAGAAGGAGCTCCTTTGTCCGCGACAAACTTTTGACTGTCAATGACTTAACAAAAAAAAAAAAGGAAACATGAATCCAATTATTTTGTGCACAAGTTAGATTAAAATTTGAAAAGCACCTTAAATTCAACAAATTAGCATTCACTTTTTAATTATAATGGCATACCATTTATATGTATTTAATTTCCAAGACAAGTGGAACAATTTTGTGCATTACATATAAATGCTATTTTGCTATTTTTGAGTCATTTTGTGGTCAATTGTATAATTTGGACTATATGAATATATCCATCGATCTTATGTAACAGTTACCGTAACACTGGCTTAATTCAATAATATTTTTTTATACAAACAAATATGCAAAACATGATCATGAAATATATGAATATGTATTCATTTCATAGACTCGTTTTCAGTTTTGCACTCTATGTGAATTAATAAATATAGTAAATGTGTCTTGACAAATGTTCAATAACTTTCAACTCAAAAGCATCGTCCATATGGTAATGGAAAATTTTAAATTATGCTTGTAAATTATATTTATTAATGTTAAATCTACACTGGCCTTAAAGATTTAAACAAAAAATACTATATTTTAACTGATAAATCTATAAAATATGACCATAAAGTGAAACCACTTGACTCGCTCACATTACGCATAACAATATTAAAACTAGCAAAAATAAATACATTTACATATTTTACCTTAGGCCTTTTCAAATCAAATAAAAATGTGCACATATAGTGTTGTTTATGATTTTTATTTTTTTTTACTTTAAAATAAATATTTATTTACTAATATTTGCTTTTCATTTAAATGACTATACTCGACAGTGTGAAAACAGTCACAACAATAATGTTTTATAAAGGTAAAAAAACCCACACACACACACATTTTTTATCTAATAGATTATTTAGTATATACAGTATTTGCTGGGTCATTTCCTCCCATAATATCATCATGATGTGCTTTACTTGGAGTGTGTTTTACAAATGAATGAAAAAAACATCAAATGAAAAGAGCGCAAGTGGACACCTCTGTCTCATCCCTAGCCAACCCCCCCCCCTCCTCACCCCCCAATTCGTACCCCGCCACCCCCACCTCACTCCCTATTAACACACGCACACACTCCGAGCCCTCCAGGACCCCTCCCCATGACCCGGCGACCTAGGCGCCATGGCAACCCCCTGACCCATCCTGCCGTTGCCGTGGTAACAACCTTGGATGGAGCTCATCTGACCACCACACACACACACGTGCACACACGCGCACACACACACACACAACACACCCGACAAGACCCCCCCCCCCTCTTCCCCCCTCCCCGCCAAGGCGAGGCGAAGCGATCGATATTCTATCACACAGAACAGTGGAGCGAGAGAGAGGAGGCCACGGGCCAGCCAGATTACTGGGGGGAGGCGAGGGGCTTGTGGGAGGGGGGAGGGGGGGGGGGTCTGTGACAAAAAAAAAAGAAGGCATGTGTGTGTGCGTGTTTGTAGCAGAGAGGAAAAGGTTTTAGAGGAGGTGGGAGATGGAAAAGATGTGTGTGTGTAATCAGGTAGGGTAGGAGATTGAGAGGGGCGTGTGTGCTTTTTTTTGTTATGTTTGTGTGTGACTTTAATATCTACTTTCATTTATTTTATTTTTTTTATTCTGTCAGAATGTCAAAGTTTAAGCAAAGTTGCATCAATTTGCATAATTTGTGGCAGATTTTGTACTTTTGTGTGCACATGCTAAAATACAAAAAGTAAATGGCTGACTTGTCTTGTCGTGCTTTGGCGCCTTCATCGTTAGGGACATATGCTAAATAGTTAGCAGGTGTTAGCTTCGAGGTTCGGTGGGAAATGAACATTTTCCCTCAAATCTACATACTGTAATGTGGGTTTGAATTTACAGTCGCATACTCATGGGTCCGCATCCACGGATTTGAATTTATAATATTTATAATATATTTTTTATTGCAATTTTTTTACTATCAATATTTTGTCTTTTTTTTTTAGGTTTCCTTTTGTTTTTCCCACCGTTTTTCATAGAAAGTGCATCGTGGATGTATATTAGAGTTACAATTTTTGAAGAATTTGGGGATTTGAAAACAAAAATCAAACAAACATTATATATATACTGATAAAAGATGAAAAAGAAAATAATCTTACATCTGTGACTATTGCTGTATTTCATATATATATCCATATATCTGGTGTTGCCTTCAAGGACACTCTGAAATCAGAGCTCCCTGTCTTTTCCCAAATGTCCTTCAGAATAAAAGCTGACTATAATATTGTATTACATACATACTGGAATGTGAAGAATAACCATCCACAGTTTTGGTCACATTTTTGTTTTTAAATGGACATTGCGCTCTTTCTTCCTTCTTGTGTGCAGTTTTGCACTTTGGCCACAAGGGGGCAGTATAACACACCCGTAAACATGATCAACAGTCACAATGTATTTCCTATTCAGCTGGTCCGGTTTTTTGAGCCTTGTTATTGCTACCTAATCATTCATGATGGCTTCGGTCACCATGGCGACACGAATTGACACACTGCGACCTTGCGGTGCCTCGGCGTCACAAACGTGAGAGTCCAGAATCAAGTGTGCGCGCGTGTGCGCGCGTGTAGAACAAGAGGGAGGAATCAAGACAGAAGAGGTGACCTTTGTCCTCACTTCGAGATGTGTGCAGCCCCACTCACTTGCTCCGTGAGCCTTGTAATAGTATTCATGAAACACACACACACACACACACACATGCGCGCAACCGGACGCACGCATGCACGCACGCAGGTGAAGCGGCTTCTCTTGCTTGTTCTCCGCGCGCCTTTTAACACCTCAACTCAAGGTGAACGTCAACTCTTGACAATCGCTTTCTTTCCGCTCAGTGAGTCCACTCCTGGTCCGGAAAGTTTTCTCCATCTGCGCACGCATACGTCACAGACACGCGTCACGTGATCACAACACATTGGATAAGAAGTCAGATCATATGGATATGATGGATAAAGTTGACCCTTCGGAGAGTCGAGAAAATAGTTTACAAAAAAAAGAGGGTTGAATTTACTCTGCTGGTCACAAGGGTTTTCCGACAAAATAAATACAATATTTACGATTAAGAGCTGTGGGCTGTAATTTTACTATGAACCGCTAGATGGCGGCACATTTTTGTGTAGATTTGTAATCAAGGGAAATATTTCAGCGCAGCCATTTTTTGTTGAATATTATTGAATGTCATCGTAGTTAGTAACTATTTGGTTTATCTCTTGTTTATATTGGGTGTAATTTCCCAGCTGACCACTCGATGGCGACACAATTTAGTGAACATTTGAAAGAATGGGAAATATTTCAGCGCAGCCTTTTTGGTTGAAAATTATTATCATCGTAATTAATTAGGTCTAACTCTCATTTATATTGGTTGTCATTTCCCCGTTGACCACTAGATGGCGACACTAATTAGTGTAAATTTGAAAGAACAGGAAATATTTCAGCGCAGCCTTTTTTGTTGAAAATTATTGAATGTCGTCATAGTAACTATTTTGGTCTATCTCCAATTTATTTTGGTTTTAATTTCTCTCTTGACCACTAGATGGCGGCACAATTTAGTGCAAATTTCAAACAAAAGTATTTCATTCCAGCCAATCCTGCAATGTATGCCTACAGAAAGTGACAGCTCTAAATTCATTTTATTACGTACATCTTTAGGCATGATTCTTGACGTATATTGTGAGATGATAAATTTGTTCGTTTGGAACTAGAATATTTTTGCCTTATCCATTGATCTTGATCTCAAAATATGTGTTTAAAAGTGTTTTTATTACTTATATGTACTCATCCATAGCGATAATGAAAAACATGCAGAGGAAGGAGTGGCCAGTCTCTTCACATCAAGACTCAACGATCAGTTGTTGATCTATAGAAAGGCTAACTTGAAGTCTTAAGAGAGGCAAAAGGCATTCAAGTGCATTTGTGAACGTTTGTGGAAAGAGACGCCAGGACACCGGAGACATCAGTAACAACTGTTCACAGCGTTTATTTCCATTTTCATGACACAAAAACAAAATGGAGAGCAAAGTGAAAAAGAGAGATATCTTCGATTGTATTTCATTTCTTTTAACCTTTGCATGTTTTCTGTTGTTGTTGTTTTGCTGCCGTTTCCATAAGTGAAGTCATCGTCTTGCTCCACCGATTAAAATCATGAAAATGAGAGAGAAATCTCTTTTTCCCAGGACACACAGATTGGAACTTTTTCTAATTATTAACAGAAAGTCGATTTGTTGCAGGGGTGGGCAAAGTGTGGCTCTCCTGTAACATTTGATGCATTCATTTAGCTGTACAGCTATTCTCAAAAGTTGACACACCCTGGCAGAATTTGTGAAGTATTGGCAACACGGGCCATTCCTTTCTTATTGCTATGTTTTGTCAAATGATTGTGCTCTTCTAAAATGCTTTACTGTAGTGAATTACAATCCTTTAAAAAAAATAAACGTGTTTTGCCATATTACTCTTTTTTTTTAAAGAATGTTATACATATTACAAAAATGCCAGTGTAGGCTAACACAACTGTATTAACTTAAAATTGTTGAAATAAAATACGTTTTCTACTTTGAGGTTAATGGATTTGAAATTGTAAAACGTTTAGTAAAATAAAAAAGTTGATATTTATGAATGTTTTTTTTTAAAGTATGTCAATGGGTTCATCACATCAAATTAAGCAATAAATATGAACATTTTCTTTCTTAATGCATTAATGTAACTTTTTATTTTATTTAAATGTCTTTGTTTCATTCATTTATCTGATTCAATAACCGGTTAGTTGATTGATTGCAAATATTAAAATAGATAAAAGGTTAAAAAAAAAAATTGTTCTAGGAAATAATGTAATGCTAAACATTTAATTTATAGAATTGTCATTCTACAATAACATTATTATTTTTTATTTATTTTTTTACCTCATCTATGAATTTGCTGGCCCAGTTGTCCTTTTTCCAAAATCAAATCCGGACCTTGAGCTCCAACGTTTGCCCACCCCTGGTGGTTCCACAAGGACGGCGGGTGTCGCACGGCGTTCACAAACAAGACAAGCGTCAACACATAAGACGGGTGGGGGTGAGTCGAGGGGGAGGGGGGGGGGGGGCACTGTGCTTCGTCACGTGCGAATGATAACAAGCAGCTTACACGCACTCCCAAATAAAAATATTTAAAAAAAAAATAACAGCCAGCACACAGTGGAAGTGGCTGCAGGAGTAAGTGACCGATTGGGGGAGAGCGACAGGGAAGAGGAGGACGTGCGAACGCTAAAACCTCAGCACTGCGAGGCAGATGTGCTAACCACTCCACCATCGTGCTGGTCGAGCTGGAAACAAACACACAAACACAAAAAGTGTCCCAACTCTCGTTCCGGATTTCTGAAAAGCGGCGCGGTGCGATAGCGGCGTTTGGAAAGCGGTAACAACGGGCGACTTTGGGCGCCGTGGCAACGAGCATCGGCACAATGGCGACGGTTGGCAGTTTCGAGCTGAATGTTGAGAGGGAAGAAAAGCGACGGAGAGGAGGACGCACGTGCGCGTTCGCCCGCACACCACACCATCCTCCCCCGCTCCGTCGTTGGTCCCGGCGCCATCTTGTGTGTGCAGATGGCAGAAAAGTAAACAATCGCCAGCTCGTTACCGTGGCAACGTGCACTTCTCTAAATGTAAACAACAACAATGGATGCCACTTCATGGTCTAGCACGTGCATTTGTAATGTGCGAGCCAATCAGCTGACAGCACAGGAGGGAGGGAGGGAGGGGCCGGCGGTGGACGCGGGGTGAGGTTTGAGAAAGGGGAGAGGGGGGTGAGACAAAAGGGTCGGTGAGAGAGGGCAGGGGGATGATGAGACATTTGTGATGTTTGATAATTTAATAGTACGTCTCCTTCTCCACCCAACCTGAACGCATCACAAAAAGAAGACGAAAAAGAAAAAAAACAGCACATTTCAGGATTATTTGATTCAAACTCAAATTATTTGGTAAAAGGGGCTTAATGGCTGAGTGCGAGACGCATTGTGTGTGCGCGCTTACCACCAGGGTTTCGGCGCAGGATGAGCTTCCGGATCTCATCGTAAACAAAGATGAGGAAACTGTACGGGAACGCGCAGAACCACCAGCTGGCCCTAAAAAAAAAGTGACACAGTTTGTGTGTCATGATTTTAGGCTTCAATACCTGTTGACATTGCGCTGCTCTTCTGGTGTCACCAGGGGGCGGTAGAATACATCATCGATACGCAAGATGGACACAACTAAGTAGCTGACGGTCTCGTTTCAAATGCGCCAGTGGTGACTTAGCACATTTCTCGTCTCTTCTGTTTTGCGGGAACGAAGCAAAAACTTCCAGAGAGCTCCTCTTACTTGAGCGGGTACATCCGTAGCGCCACGTCCATGCCGGGGCAGTAAGACAGCAAGGCGGCGAGGGCCGTTTCCTCAAACAGGCCGAAGATCAAAATCTTGTTCCTATGGGAAAAAGTAAAACCCATCAACAGAAAACAAAAAAACAAAAAAAAAAAAACAGGCAATCAAAGTCCTCAGAGAAGAAGTGATACAAGTAAAATAATAATTACTTATTAATCAATATTGTCTTTGTAAAGTTCTGCTTCTGTTCAGTGGCTTTAGATTGAGCAAGTGTACCTAATCAAGTGGCTTGTGTTTCGACTTTATAAAAAAACGAGCGCTTTGCTTCCACCTAGCGGCCGCTAGCGGAAACCACAACTGGAAGAGAAGGCGACGGGGGGGCCAACTGAATTGCGTTCCTCTGAACGCCGCGCCGTATGATGATTGTAAAAGAAAGAAACGGCCCGACCTCATTCCCTGCTGGAAAACAGAGTTGCGTCGGGTCTTGCAGATGATGACGTCGGCCCACTGCACCACCACGATGCTGACGAAGAAGGCCGTGTGGCACGTGAACTCCACGATCTTGCGCTGCTCATACGTCTGCGGAAATTCCAACGTTGACATATAACCAGAGGATGCCGTTTTTGTCGGCGGCGAAGCTGAAAACGTCCAAATACTGAATCGGGTCGTTTACCCATTGTTGGCCGTAGCTGTCCTCCAGGTCGTTGTTGGAGCGGTCGTCCCAATTGAGGCGAATTCCCATCAGCACGGAAGGCCGGAAGCCGTTTTCCGCCATGATGACGAAGTAGGCGAAGAAGCCGCCGAGGGCTTGGATCATACCTGAAGACACGGCGGCCGCGCGTCAGGACAACGACCGGCGGGCTGCTCATTAAAACCTGGCAAACCCACCGATCTGCCCGTAGGCGATGCTGATGAGCCTCTCGTTGACGAGTTTGTCCCTCGTCGGGTTCCGGGGCTGCCGCTTCATGATGTCGCTTTCCGCAGCCTCGTACGCCAGAGAGATGGCGGGCACCTGAGCGCGTAAAAGTCACATGGTTTCATATGATTTGGGGTAAAAGCAAGAATCGAGGCAATTGTTTTTGGATTGGTTACGGTTGTTTTCTAAAAAAAATAATAATAATAAAAAAAAAAACTTCCAAATTCCAAGAATTCCCAAAATTAAACCGGTAACATTTAGTGCTAGAGTGACATTCCATTATGAATAGGATGCTTTTCTGGGTTAACAAGGCAACAAATGATTAACACCACATAAACCCCGCCCTTTGTCTCCGATTGGTTGTTTCTGCACAGTTTTTTTTTTTTTTAATAAAAGGTAAAAGATGCTGCCAGACAGGGCTGATTTTTTTCTTCATGTGATAGTTTTAACAAATTATTATTTTAAGTCAATAGTTGCTTTTTTTGAAAAAGAGCCGCTAAATATGATATAAATAGTATGCATATATGATATATTGCTCGTTTAGCAACACTGAAGGTGCACGACGGAAGCTACAAAAAAAAGAAGAAAAAAAAGAAGCTCAACTCAAATTACGATAACACTCATTTTTCCTCGCACGCATCCAATTGTGCAATTACACAACCTTCCAGCGTGTCGATGATCATTTTGAGGTTGCACGTGTCCCAATACTTTCGCCCATAATCGCACTCACCATGTCCGTGCCCAGGTCGATGCAGAGGATGGTGATGGTGCCCAGCGGAAGCGGGATGTTGACCAGGATGAAGAAGAGGAAGGGCGTGATCTCGGGGATGTTGCTGGTGAGCGTGTAGGCGATGGACTTCTTCAGGTTGTCGAAGATGAGGCGGCCTGCGAGCGCAAAAAAACATTCAAGCCGCGTCACATCCCCAAGTCTCCTCCTCCCTCCGCCACGTTGCGCTCACCTTCCTCCACGCCCGTGACGATGGAGGCGAAGTTGTCGTCCAGGAGGATCATGTCGGCGGCTTGCTTGGATACGTCCGAGCCCGAGATTCCCATGGCGACGCCGATGTCGGCCTTCTTGAGGGCGGGAGAGTCGTTCACGCCGTCGCCCGTCACGGCCACGATGGCGCCCTGGCAACGAGGAAACATCAAAACTGAGTCCTGCAACATTTGGTCTATTCATTTGTACTTTTTTCCCCCCCTTAAAATTGGTCCGTTCGAATGGTTTTTCACTCGCAGCCATTTTGACTGAAGCAACCCCCTTCGCTCCCGGCTGGTTTACTGAATTTTGACAGATTTTGCAAGGCTCACAGAATATTGTGTTCTATTGCTATAAAAACATGGAACCTACCAAAAGAAAGATTAGAGTCTCTTCTTTTAATCAAAAAAAGTATATTTTTGTTTCCGTTTTGCAGCAATTAGCATTAAAATATAGCTACATTTAATAATTATTCACATTCCCGTTTTAAACACTGGCAGAAAGAGCTTGTTGCAACATGGCCCTGGTTGCTCTCTTATACTCTACTGCCACCTGCTGGACGTTTTTGTAATCACTACCATTGCTTCACCCGTTCTCTGCAGGTCAGAGATTGCATTTAAGCCTTCTTTATGCTTTAGCCTAAAAATAAATAAATAAATAAATGCATAAATACGTCTTTGGGAGCATGGAAATATATAAAAATAGAACGTATTTATAAGTTTTTGGGGAGCAAATGAGTTAATATAGGGGTGTAAGGCGCAAACATTTTTTCATAATTAATTACGACTTCAATAGTTAACTTGTGATTAATCGCAAATTTTATATATGTTCTAAATGTACAATAAAAAAAAAATCTCCACGTTTTGATACTCTTGTTAACAGAAAAGTGGGAAAAAATATTAAACTAATAGAAATATGGCTGCATCTTTTAGTCATTGATTGAAATTTTTGTTAAAATTAAAAAGCAAGTGTGATATTGATTTGTGTTGGTCATTTTTCTGCCACTAGATGGCATAATTGCATTTGTATTCATATTAAGAGCTATCTAATCTTTAACATAAAGTGGCTTGTGAAATTGTGCACATTTTTAAAATCGCAAAATACAACTCCCCAAAATTTGTGGCATTAAAAAGGACCTTTAAATGAACGCACTCATTTTGACAACCCTAATTATCTATAAAGTCAACTGCTTCCTTTGATTGATTCCAAATAATCAAATGCTCGCTGCACCTGTCGCTGGCAGCCCTCGACGATGATGAGCTTCTGTTGAGGTGAAGTTCTGGCAAAGACGATCTCTGTGTGATCCCTTAAAATGTCGTCCATCTGGTCCTGGTTGAGGTCCTTCAGGTCCGTCCCGTGGATCACGCAGGCTTTGGCGTCCCTATGGCGGGCGCATTGGGACCATTAAGAATCATTCTCGGAAGGCGCGCGACCATATATGGACGTCCGTCTCTCACCTGGGGTTCACTTGACTCACGGGGATGTTGAGACGTGCGGCGATGTCTTCTACCGTCTCGTTGCCCTCGGAGATGATGCCCACGCCCTTGGCGATGGCCTTGGCTGTGATTGGATGGTCGCCGGTCACCATGATGACCTGAAGGAGGACGAACGAGTGAAGCGGACGGAAGAAAAAAGAAGACAAACCCAACGCGATCTCACCTTAATGCCAGCGGAGCGACACTTGCCCACAGCGTCGGGGACGGCGGCTCGGGGCGGGTCAATCATGGACATGAGGCCCACGAAGCAAAGGTTGTCCGTCTGGAAGTTGACATCGTCCGTGTCAAAGGCAAAACCTTTTGGGTAGGATTCCTCTGGTAGGAAGAGGTGGCAAAAGCCTGGCAGGATAAAAAAAAATAATAATTAAAAAAAAGATGACTAGCTATTATGGGCCTGATTTACTTGGCGACAATAACAAGAAGGAGTCATGCCATGCGACATCAACCTAAATGGTTTCAACTCCTTATTTCTGTGCGTCCGGTTTGTAGTCTCTCGCACAGCAATTTTCTGAATGTGCTGTCCCACGCTTGAAACATAAGCACTTACTACTACCACTGACACTTCCAATTCCATCACTTCAAACTTTATTTTGCGCTTGTGGTGCTTTCTTAAGGGTTGTATGGTGAAAGTTGAAAAAAAAAAAAAAAAAAAAAACCACCAGTATTTACCCAGCACTCTCTCCCCCAGGCCTCCCAGTTCCAGGTAAGCGTTCTGGAAGGACTCCTTCATCTCGTCATCCATTGGCTGCTCGCGGCCCTGCAACATGATGGTGGAGCAGCGGTCCAGAATCCTCTCGGGGGCCCCCTTCATCACCAACAGGTAGGGTTTGTCGGACTCGTCGTCGCTCTCGTGAATGGAGAGCTGGCGACAAAGAAAAAGTACAAATTGCCGTCAGCGTGTGCGCAGCGAACGTCGTGGCCAGTAAAAGGTCCGACCGGGTCGTACCAACCTGATACTTGTTGGTGGAGTTGAAGGGGATCTCGGCCACCTTCTTGTTCTTCTCCCTCATGCTCTTGACGGCGCCGCAAGACAGCTCGATGCACTTGAGCAACGCCGACTCGGAGGCGTCGCCGGCCACGTCGCGCTTGAGGATGGGCAACGAATCTTGGCCGGCCTTGAACACGGCGCGGTTGCACAGCGCGGCGATGCGGGCCAGGGACACCCATGTGCTGGAGCTTTTATCGAAGGAGGAGCCTGAGGGGAAAAATTCTCCATTTTCATCTGTCCATTTTATCTATCTATCTATCTGGGACGTAACGATAAAGGCAATATCGCAACATTAGCACCCTCTGGTGGTTAGTTTATTACAGTAGTGTAATTTAGGAATGTTTTGGCCAATGTGGCAGTTATCACTTCCATAAATCCATCATAGCAGAAAATATTTTTCAACATCTCTGTCAAAAACATGTCCTGATTTGTTCTGGATCACCGGAAGTGTGACGTCATAGGAAGTCCATATTTGGGCATAGGGCCAAATGACGTCATAGAAAATGTGCCCATATTTGGGTTGGTTTGGATATCGCCACATCCCCATCCATCCATCCATCCATCCATCCGTCCGTCCGTCCATCCATCCATCCGTCCGTCCATCCGTCCGTCCATCCATCCGTCCGTCCGTCCGTCCTTTACCTGACTGGTCCTCAGTAGTGTCGGCCTCATGGATCTGGTTATCAAACCACATGTGGGCCACGGTCATCCTGTTCTGGGTCAGGGTGCCCGTCTTGTCCGAGCAGATGGTGGAGGTGGACCCCAGCGTCTCCACCGCCTCCAGGTTTTTGACCAGGCAGTTCTTACGGGCCATTCGCTTAGCAGTTAGCGTGAGACACACCTACCGGGGCCAACGGCACAAAATCAATGTTAGCCTCTTTGGGGAAGCTAATGATGAACAGGTAGGACACCTCCAGGCAGCTGGGAAACAAACCGCAACTAATTTGGGACCATACTATACCTGAATAGTAGTGAATACAGAAGTACCTAAACCCTCCCAGTTAAACCTGGAAAAAAAAAAAAAAAAAAAAAAAAAAACCTGGAGATGTCCATCCTACCCCCGCCCCCCCCCCCCCACCGACCGCAAAATGCGCTTAAGTCAAAGCATCTTTCACAGGCCAGGCTGCAGTGAGTAAAGCAGTCAAGCAGAGCGGCCGGCGGCGCGTTAGGTTACGTTATCACGATGCACAACGACAGCCAATCGCAAGGGCCAAAACGCGACGAGTGCATTAACAGTCGTTAGCCAAATTACATGTGCGAGTTGGTCTCACTGCAGATAAACATCAGGCGCGACTGGCCTGAAAGAGAGAGACACAAGAAAAAAAGGGGACACGACAACACGAACGTACACAAAAGCACAACAAACACGCGGCACTGAAATGACAAGCACGGAGAGAGAAGAAGAAGCAGACACACAACAAGTCAATGCAACCATGCGGGCTGATTCGAATATCGATTTAGTATTTCCAATTCGTTTATTTCGACTCATTTTTAAAATAGTTCAAAGCGTTAGCGATTTGGTTGCTATTCTTAGTGACTTTTCTGATTTATTAAGCATTTTATTTATTTCTATTGTTTTTGACTTTGCTATTTTTTTGGGGGGGTTTAATTCAGTTTTGATCGTTTTTTTCCAAAATGTTTAAATAAAGTTGACTTCAAGTGTTTGACATTTAAAATGTTAATTGCCTAATTTAAGTTTTTCAAATTTTTTGCAGAGGAAGAAAATATTTCTATTATTTTTATGGGTGAAAATATATTAAGGGGAAACATTTTCAAAACTTGAAATAAAGCTAATCCCAGAACGGGGAAATCAAAACATGTTATGAATTGATGTCATTTACATTTTATATACGTAAAGTGGGAAAAACATGTGTTCAAATTAGGCTGACTTGAAGACTTCTCTCTTCGCTTCCTGTATCACTGGCGCGGCACTCACAGTGACGGTGGCCAGCAGACCTTCGGGCACGTTGGCGACGATGATGCCGATGAGGAAGATGACGGCCTCGAGCCAGGAGTACCCCAAGACCAGCGACAGGACAAAGAAGCTGACGCCGAGGAAGACGGCCACGCCGGTGATGATATGGATGAAGTGTTCGATCTCCTTGGCGATGGGCGTCTGCAGAATGCAGAAGATGAGCGACGTCATCGCGCGGTGTGAGCAAGCGGCAGGCTCACCTTGCCGGTCTCCAGGTTCGAGGTGAGGGTGGCGATGCGGCCCATCACCGTGCGATCGCCCGTGCACACCACGATACCGCGAGCTGTGCCTGGACAAAAAGGATGGGAGGACGGTTCAGTTCTGTGATGTAATGCAACGATTCTACCACAAGAGGGCGCCATTCCTTATTCTTAACCTCCATCCAAACATAGGTTATAGGTTTCATTCCCAAAATGTGTATCTAGTATTATTGCAAGCCAGTGTAACACTATTCACAGTTTCAAGATTAACATTGCCAAAACAAAAACTATTATTTGACAAATTAAAATGTATCGCCCCACAAAAACAAAAAAAGTTCCAAAAGATTAAATGAAAATGTGTTGTACTTAACACTTAAATAGAGCTCAACTGTTGTGGATTCAAATGTAGTTTAAGACACTCAAACATATAAAATATGCAAATTAATTCACGGATTCCTGTTTGCCACTAGAGGGAGCTAGTGTAGCACACTTAAAAAAAAAAAAAAACACTTTTCTATTACAGTATATATAAAGCACTAGGAGGCAAACATTAAAAAAAAATTAAATGACAGATAGGGCAGGATATTTGTAGAGGAAGTAAAAAAATAAATAAAATAAAAAAGTCTGTATGTTCAAAAACTTTCCCTTATTAATAAAATAATACGTTCTCATTTTGTAAAATATCTATATTCCATTTAATTATAATCGACCAAAAATTTAATTAAGCATTTTAAATGTTTTTATTTTGTTTAATCAATTTTGTTATTTCATTATTCACAATCATTTCACAGATTATTTCATAAAACTTAACTGTACATCAATGATTCTTTCGAATACCACTGGAGGGAACCAGCGTAACATCACCGCACTTTTCGAGAATCACTGCGATAAAAAGAATAAGAAATAGAAATGTGGGAGGAATTTGGAGCACGTGCAGAAAGTGGCCACGCCAACTCCATACGTTGCCCACCCTCGTCACAGAGTCTTTCACATGGTGGTCTTACCTTCCACACAGTTTGTAGAGAAGAAGGCGATGTTCCGGGTCTCCAGCGGATTATCATGGGTGCAGTCTGGCGACCTGGTCTGAGGCTCCGATTCGCCAGTCAGGGAGGAGTTGTCCACCTGCGGTCAACGTAAAAAAAACCAAGGCGAGGATTCAGATTCGAACCGCGACTAAAGGTGTCCTCCCTGTAAGACAGCATTACGTCATCACCTTGCAGCCGTGGGAGGAGATGATGCGGAGGTCGGCGGGGATGCGGTCTCCACCTTTCACCTCCACCAGGTCCCCGGCCACCACCTGCTCGGCGTCGATCTGCATCTTCTCCCCTTCGCGGATTACCAGGGCTTGCTGGGAACGCAGAGAAAAAAAGCGTGACGGTGACTTTCTCCACTTTTTCAAGCTACGCGTTGAGTCGCGAAGTACCTGGGGGACCATGTTCTTGAAGGACTCCATGATCTTGGAGCTCTTGGCTTCTTGGAAGTAGGAGAAGCAGCCGGTGATGATGACAACAGCCGACAGCACGATACCGAGGTACAACTGGAAGATACGAGGGGGTCCCCGGTTAAGATAGTCAACCCATGGAGCGGTAACAAATCTCTCGGTTAAAGATCAAGTGAACCTTCTTGATGGCTACAAAATAAAACAAAAAACTAACAAATCTGCTTTTTTGCCGATTACTGACGATTTTGAAATCGCTAATTGTCAGAATAAATGGACATAAGTTATCCCATATTTACTCTTAAGAGTATTGCAATGCATTTATGCAAAGAACTGTACCTCATCACAAAATAGCGGCCGAAACACTTTGCGGAAGAACTTTTGAAACCTTCAGCATGTCGAAGAAAGATACGTCTGTATTATTATCTGCACAATGACTCATACCCGCGATGGTTGCTGCTGTGTGCACCCCTCCCCTTTAGAGCAGCAACAGCTATGTAACTGGAAGAGTCGGCCCGGCGGAGTAGCTGCAACTTGAGATGGACCAAATGTCGTTTTGGTTCTGTGTGTGTGTCAGCCTTAGTCCAGCATGCGCTCTGACCCCCCCCCCCCCCCCCCGCACTCACGTTATCCCCGGCAGGCTCGTCCTCCGTGGCGGCCTGGATGGCGTAGGCCAGGAAGCAGAGGATGGCGCCGATCCACAGCAGGATGGAGAAGCCGCCAAACAGCTGGCGACAGAACTTGACCCACTCCGGGGTGGTGGGGGGCGGGGTCAGGGCGTTGGGGCCGTCTCTCGCCAAGTACTCCGCAGCCCTGGCGTTGGTCAGACCCTGGACCGGGCGCCATTTGGGTTTTTCATCGTCGATGAATAGCCTCTCGAGAGCATCAAGTGCTCAGTGTATCGTTATGTTGACGTACCTGGACGATGTCAGTGGTGTATTTCCTGCAAACTTCCTCCACGGACATTTTGTGCTCAGTCTGCAGAGTTGAAATGGAGACAATTGGTTTGTTCACGAATCAATGACGAAGACGTATACTGACAGGCAGAATGATGACATTTTTTTTCTACAAGATGGCAGAAAGCGCATAGAACGCCTTCCCTGCTCATGTTCTGGAGATATCGACGGAACACTCACAATCGGGACTTCCTTCTTGAGGTCGTCCATGCCCTTGCCTCCTTTCTTCTTGGGCGACTCCTTCTCATCTTTGTCCTGCGTGGTGGCCACGCGGTAGCTGTCCGACCGTCCATACTGACAACGAAACATGGAAAAAGCTTCATTACAGACAACAGAATTATACCAAAAAAGGTAGCACAATCTCAGGCTCATTCAAATGGACAAGGCGTCATAGCGCAGCACTTTTTATTTGTGAAAACTCTAAATTGTGCACACGACCATAATAACGGAATAAAAAGCGTTTTTTTTTTTTTTTTTGCAAATGTAATAAAAATTTGTGCCACGACCGATATTAGCTCTTTTTATAATCAGCCAATTAATCTGTTATTGGAATTTTATCATTTCATGTTGTCATTATGGGATGTTTTGTTCCCCATTTATTCAACACCAGTCTGTCTTGTTGCTATGACGAGTACTGTATTGCGAAATGTAGTATTTATTTATTATTTTTCTTATATAGTTCGAAAGATGGCTTGCATGGCGACCTGTTCGGGCAGCAAGCAAATTGAGCCCAACCTCAAGACCTTACTTGAAGAATCTTTAATTGTTTCAGTGTGCGTTTGTGTGTGCGCGTTTTTGCCATCTGTCATGCGGCGTCCATCAGATTACAGCGCTTTACTACACTGGCAGATTAACCCAGTGGCCAGTGAACAACAATAATCTCAGCAGGTCCGAGTGCGCCGTTCACTTCAACAAAAGTCCTAATAAAACCCACGACGTTTTCAGTCGAGCACGACCGAGGATTCATTTGCATTTTTTTTTTTTTAAATCGGAGTGGGCGTCATGTGATCAAGAGAATGCATGCGTTCCCCTTACGTGGAAATCCTATCTGTGGCAATTTAGCACTAACGAGGCTCATCAAGAGGTCCAGATTAAATCAGTCATTTGCATAGTTTTTAATACATTATAGAGCATAATTGATGTTTCAACTTCCTGTTACGTTTTAAATGTGGTCTATGAAATAAATAGCTGACAGCAGTTGTTATTGTTTCGGGACATTTTTCCAGGCTCGCCGCAGGGCTTAATGAAGTCAAATTGATCAGAACGTGAGCACAAGTAAGGCTGCAAGGTGCATGCTGGCGTTGGGTTCCACTTCCTTGCCCGTTGGGAATTGTTAACAATTGTGTGGCAATTAAATGGGAGTCAATTTGAGCCAAAGAGCTTCAGCAACATTAGTACGCTCGTAAAACGACCAAAATGTACAACATGATGCTGTGCTGATTTCAGATCCAAATTGCTGCAACATTGCCATGTACAGGGATCTGTGTCAACATACATTCAACTGTTATTGTCGCAGTATAGCGCCAACTAGTGCTGAGGAGGACTAACCAATGCCCAAATTTTTTTTTTCCCTTAAAGAGACAGTGTGTATTATTTATTGCAATCTAATGGTGAACTAATAGAATGCAGGTGAGCGGAAGCTAACAAGAGCAGCTAGCACAAGCTAGCTGGAGCGGCTAACAAGAGCAGCTAGCAAAAGCGAGCAAGAGCAAAGCAGAGGGAGGCAAGCGTCCTAATATTGTATTCACGCACAAGCGGCAGAGGCTAACTAAGTTAGCAAAGTTCTTCTCCTTCGGGTATCCTCAGCACAAAGATGGCGGTGAAACATGGCAGCCACCTGTAAGGCGTGGTGTGACCTATCTAATATAATTACTAGACCTATGATTATAAATGAATGTATGTTGATGAGATCAAACGTATTTCGGGGGGGGGGGATATTTTTGGAATGAATAGTGTTATTTTAAATGAATGAATTATTAGTTCACCACAAGATGGCGCTACATAACACACACTGCCTCTTTAAGTATCGTGGCTGGTATCGACAGCCTCCACGCGTATCATCACTAATACAGACTAAAAAAGTAACATAAGTCGGTCTAGTCTTTCAGTTTCGAGCCAAAATCGGACGACGTCGTTCAGTTAGACAGATTGCCGAGCGGTGGGTGATTGGTTTTGATTGGTGGATTGTCGATGTGGCTGTCACACTCACACACACACACACACACACACACACACACACACACACACACACACACACACACACACACACACACACACACACACACACACACACACACACACACACACACACACACACACACACACACACACACACACACACACACACACACACACACACACACACACACACACACACACACACACACACACACACACACACACGTCATGGATTACACACAGATCAGTGGAGCAGTCGACCTAGAAATTGCTCTCTCTATATGAGGGGGGGGGGGGGGGGGTTCCTCCATAATCCATGCCTCCGTACCCACCCCCATCTTTTGCATTCACTTCCTTTGGGAACGCCCATCTGCTTCTAGACATTTGTCTACTTGCGTCTAATGACAAAATGATGACTACATTCGCACCGTTCAAAACATGACACACAGACGCAAATGAAAGTTTACGGTGATGAGCCGCCGTCATTAGCATCGCCAGAAAATGCCAGTTGCTGGTGATTGACAGCTAACAGCGGGTGTGATGTTTCCTAGCAACAACCAATCCGCCGGGGAATTTTAAATGGTTCCAGGAGGACAGCCAAGAGGCAGAGAGAGGTGGTGCTGGATTATTATTATAATTTTTTTTAATGATGTACCTTGCGCGAAAGCGTATTATGAAACGCAAGTGTGTGGAAACGCCGCTAAGGCCTGACGTCACGGCACGCTGCTGGAGTGAGTGAGCTCACAGTGCCGCGTTGTCATCGATTCAAAACTCACACACTCGTCGTACTCAGATGGAAAATATATATAGACCAAATATCGACTAATTATGCAACATGCCCAATGAAGAAAAAATCTTTTTTTTTATTTAGCAAGCACATTGGTGTTATATGTGGAGTATTTTTTTTTGGGGGGGGGGGGGGTTTAACGTTATAATTATTAATTCATTCACTCGCAGCCATTTTTACTGAAGCAACCCCCTTCGCTCCCGGCTGTTTTACTATATTTTGACCGATTTTGCGAGGCCCACAGAATATTGTGTTTTATTGCTATAAAAACATGGAACCTGCCAAAAGAAAGATTAGAGTCTCTTTTTTCATCAAGAAAAAAGTACATTTGTATCCGTTTTCGTTTTGCAGCAATTAGCATTAGAATATAGCTAAGTTTCGTCATTATTCACAAATCTGTTTAAAACAGTGGGGAAGAGAGCTTGTTGCAACATGGCCCTGGTTGATCTCTTATACTCTGCTGCCACCTGCTGGCCGTTTTTGTAATAACTACCATTGCATTAAGCAACTTCTTCAGGTCAGAAGCTGCATCAAAGCCTTCTGTATGCACTAGCATAAAAAAAAAAAAAAAAAGAATAAATATGCTTTAGGGACCATGGCAATATTTAAAATATAACGTGTTTGGGAGCAAATGAGTTAATGGGGTTGTACTCAACTGCATGATACTCAAGAGATGCTCCTGACAACTAATTCAGGTCACCAAGTACTTAAAAGTTTTTAACTTTGCGCATGTTCCAACATGTGACGCTTTGCAAATATCCACTTTGGTCTTAACATACGAGTTACACAAATCATCGAAGCGTTAACACGGCTTTGTGTCTGCATAAAATGCCACTACAAAGATGATGAATGATGATGATGAAGTGCTACTAAGATGACATCAAAAACATGAAAGAACTGCTAGCGTTGCTTTAAATCAAGATAAAATGCACTTAAGGCTAATTAATGCTGCTTTATAACGACTGAGTACAAATGCACAATTGGGCTTCAGCATCCATTACAAAATGTCTCCCAACCTTCATCGGGCTAAAGCACATATTTAAAAAAATCTCACTGCGCACGACCAAACAAAAATGTCAGCTATAAGGGTACATAATACCAAAATAAGGCTTAAATGGTTCATTAGCTGGTTGGGAAAAATCTGCCAATTTTTTTGCCAATATTTATTGATTTTTTTTTTAATATATTAAACATCCGCTATCAAAATTTTTGCCAATTTTTCTGCGCACGACCAAACAAAAATGTCAGCTAAAAGGTACATAATACCAAAATAAGGCTTAAATGGTTCATTAGCTGGTTGGGAAAAATCTGCCAATTTTTTTGCCAATATTTGTTGATTTTTTTTTTTAATATATTAAACATCCGCTATCAAACATTTTTGCCAATTTTTCTGCGCACGACCAAACAAAAATGTCAGCTATAAGGGTACATAATACCAAAATAAGGCTTAAATGGTTCATTAGCTGGTTGGGAAAAATCTGCCAATTTTTTTGCCAATATTTATTGATTTTTTTTTTAATATATTAAACATCCGCTATCAAAATTTTTGCCAATTTTTCTGCGCACGACCAAACAAAAATGTCAGCTAAAAGGTACATAATACCAAAATAAGGCTTAAATGGTTCATTAGCTGGTTGGGAAAAATCTGCCAATTTTTTTGCCAATATTTGTTGATTTTTTTTTTTAATATATTAAACATCCGCTATCAAACATTTTTGCCAATTTTTCTGCGCACGACCAAACAAAAATGTCAGCTAAAAGGTACATAATACCAAAATAAGGCTTAAATGGTTCATTAGCTGGTTGGGAAAAATCTGCCAATTTTTTTGCCAATATTTGTTGATTTTTTTTTAAATATATTAAACATCCGCTATCAAACATTTTTGCCAATTTTTCTCTCTACAATTAAATACTAAATGAATCAGCGCGCGTTTGACGCCGACGTCTTAACTGCGGCAGATACGATAATTTGTTCTGAAATTAACAAAACGCGAGACAGCGACATCTCATTAACAAGACCGTCTGTCTTTCGCGGCGATTGGTTGACACACCAAGTGCATGATGGGTAGCATCCATCCTCTTTTATTACCTCCTCCGTGGCTGTGCTTGGAATGGTTCACTCATTCGCGACACGCTAATCGCTATGAAGTATTTATTTAGAAAGCGGACGACATAGTTCACTCGGAAAGTCGCTTTGGATTACTGCGCACCGGCTCGACGTCAACTGGTGGAACGTACGCAATAAATATGAAACAAATGCATGATACTAACATATTGTTTGGAGACGAGCGTAGTGTACAAAATGTACAAATAATGACTTTATGTCCGTGTTGTGATGAGTCGCTCAACTAACATTGAAGATGTTTTCTCGCCTCAAATTAGACGAAGGCTGCCACTGCTCCCCTTGTATGTCTCCCTCTGCCATTTTCTTTTCTTTGTTCTTTCTGTTTTGGCACAATGCATCATGGGATAGATTATTTCTCGAGCAACTATTGGTTGAGGGCTGCTTTACTGGACAAGATGCATTGTGGGATACACTATAGAGGGGATAGTCGCATTACAAAATGGTGAAGTCGCATACAATGTGCATTGCTTCTCTGACTTATTTACATCAAGGACTTTCTTAAAAAAAAAAACCATCACATTAAAATATGGTAACAGATTAGACGTAAGTATTTATATAAAAACAAGTGGTTTTATTATATATTATATAGTGCAAGGATGGGCAAGTGAAATGCTGGAGGGAGCCACAATCAGTGCCACATGGGACCACGCGCACTTCCTAACCAATTGTATTATTTTTTTTTTTTTTTTTAATATGGACAAAATACATGCATATGTGCCAAATATGTGATCTTTAAAATACTTCATTTTTGATAATACATTCAACGCATACATATCATAACCCACTCACAAAGGGTTTGATGCAAACCGCAAAATAAATTCATAATGTTTTGCAAAGAGCTCTCTTGCATAAGATTAGCATTTAAGGACAACACAAAACTCCTGGACAGAAAAAAAACAAGAACTCATTTTGGATATTTTGTCATTTTTTATAAACGCAACTCACTCAAAATTTTAATATTATTTATTTAGGTACTATGGTATGCAAATCATTCCAAATCCGGCAAAAAAATATTAGGCTAACTCACATTGTAGGAAAAAGTTGTAAAATATTTAGTGTAAGCGCAGATAAGACATGTCTGCCATCTAGTGGTGAATGGTGATATTACAATTTAAACATATGCTTCTTTTTTTTTTCTTCTCCATTTTTCCCCCCCCGGGGTTTTTTTTCTGAATTTTTCACTTTCCATTGAAAACGTATTACCGGTATTTAATATTTATCATCATTTCTTGAAGATTTATTTATTTATTTTTAATCAAGGGCGTGGCTATGTGTCGCCAGTTGCCCATCCCTGCTCTATATAGCGGATAGCAAGTGATTCCCAACAGCCCATCTGAATGTGTTCACCTGTCATTTTTTTCCCCCCCCACAGCATTCCTCAACACCTCCGCACATGACTTCCCAAAATCGTCCTCAAGGTGACTCGGCCTCCGCGCAGAACCTTTGCCATCCTCTCTCTTGCCAATCAGGAATGCCAATCCCAACCTGACCCTCGCCCTCGCCCCATCGCCAGCGGATTCCCGATTGATTGACCTCAGATGCCTTATCAACCCCGCCCCCACTCTCGTTTTCCTCCTCTAGAGTAAAAATCCCACACACATACAGTACCCTGCTCGTTTCAATTAGCCTCGGGCGAGCTCGTGGCCAAAGCCTGACAGAGCGGCACAACTTCTCCAGCCCGGCCTGAATGCTCTCTCATCCCACGATTCCAGCTTGCCACCTCCCACCCACTCGAATCCAGCTCGGAGGAGAGGCCCCTGCCAATCACACTTCGTTAGAAGGACTGGATGCAGTGGGAGGCTCGCTACACTGCGTGTTAGCGTGGCGCTAATAGGACTGGAGTCTATCGTGACTATACACGATGACTATTACTGCGATAATAGCTTAGAATGTCCCACTGGTGGAAAATACCGTGTAGCCTGCCAGGCATCTTCCAGTCAGGGTTTTTCCTGGCTCAGATTGAGGCGGTACATTTATGATCATTTGTCTGCCTAAAGTGTGTCGAGAAGGAGCTAAGTTTAGCTTGGGTTGTTCACAAAGTCGAAATGTGCTACTTTGGATTATTTTTATTTTTTTTAAAGTCATTTCATCACATAATGAGAGACTCAAGAAGTGAATCAGGCTTTTAAAACAGGTGGCAAATCCAGGTCCAGAAAGTAAAAGCCCTGCCACAATTGGGCTTTAGCCCCTGATGCTAGCTAGCTCCCTAGAAGGTAAACGAGCACCATGGGAGTTAGCTAGAAACTAGCTAGCGAGCACCTGAAAGTAAAAACCCTGCCACAATTGAGCTTTAGCCCCTGATGCTCGCTAGCTAGCTCCCTAGCAGGTAAACGAGCACCATGGGAGCTAGCTAGGGACCTAGCTAGCTAGCACCTGAGGCTAAAGCCAAACTGTGGCAGGTTTTTACTTTCTGGACCTGGATTTGCCACCTCTGGTTTTAAAGGTAGTCAGATACGCAAAAGTTTATGCCAAGACAAGCTAAAGCCACAAATCGTGGTAGTCACAACAAACATAACAACACTAAAAAAAAAAAATTATACTTTTGACTACAATTATACCACCACCATCATCATCATATTTGTCTATTCATATCCCGTATACGCTTCAACTCTGTTTTGCTGTTGTAAATGTCCTCGTTGCGGGATGAATAAACGTACTACGAGACTGAGGGGTCCGCCAAACATGAACACCAGAAGCCTCATAGAAACACATCCTGAAAACAGATGGTGCACATTTTCAACAAGTAAGGGAGACATTTTCCCGCCCCCTTCGCTCAGCTTAGCCCCAATACGCAACATGTTCATGTACCATCTCTTAACAATAAAAAAAAAAATGATTAAGATATTAGATTTGTTCTCAGTGATTAGCAACATTTGCAATCCTTTGTCCACCAAATTGGGCATGTTTGTAAGCCCCTGAGCATTTCCTGACCATCGCTGCCATTGATGAACATGGCAAGAAATGAAGGACTGGTTTGATATGCGTTGTGGATTTGCTTTTGTTCAATGTTCTGTTGTGAGTTGATGTGTGACCCTGTATTATAAATTGGAAAGGAGATCATAAATGTAACTTATAGGGCGCCTGTTTTTGTCATCATGCGGAGTCACAACCCTAATCCAAACATGCAAGTATATTATATAAAGACAAATACTCTCAATGGAAGTATGGCTGCAAGCCTCCAATTTGTCATCACACACTTTGACTAAATGGCGTCACCTGGTTAATGGTGATTGTCTTTTCTTACATTTTTCAATTGTTATGTTGCTCTTTACTAATCGAATCTCGACACGGTTAACATTAAGCCCAATAACGTGGCATTTCCCTGGCCCGACCCACTGTTAATCTTAACTTTGTGTTTATGGCTATTAAACGTTTGCTCGTAATTAATTGAGATGTGCCCTTAATGCAACGCGTTACTCCAGTTACTCCGCAACTGGACGCAGCTCACAAATGTGACGCAAACAGCGGGTCGGCACGTAAGCACCATAGAAAAAGAAATAGACATGCTATTAAAAAAATAAATAAACGTGCGGACAAATGTCGTCCTTACCCCCATTTTGGCTTCACTGGGAGGTTCGGTTCGAGCAGGTGCACTTGTCCGCTTAAAAAAAGATCGTCAGGTGGGCGAAGAAAAAAGATCTCCCTTCACTTGTCGGCTACCGCCCTATAGAGACATAAAAAGTGTCATGAAGAAGTGTTCAACATTTGAATACCACCACAAGAGCCACGGTCGCTGCTGTCTCCTTCCTCGTCGCAAATGATGCTGCTGGAGAAAGTAGAGCCGGGCAGATGTTCGGATGTCGTGTCCTTCCGCGAGGCTGTTCGCTCTCCGGATTCCGCGCAAGGAACTAGAGCCAAGCAACAGCTCGTTGCAAATACAGAATCTGTTCAGAAACATCGTTTCAAAACTTTTTTTTTTTTTTTTTTTTGCGGTAACGTCAAAATAAACCTGTAAAATTCAACTGAAAAGCACATATTGTGATGAAATAGCCCACAGTAGCTACATATACTTGCGTAAAAAAAATATAAAATACAGTTGAAAACAGAAAACAGTTAGCCAAACATTTTACGAAAGTAAGAGTGGGCCTACTTTTACTTTTGAGTAATATGACCCAAGCAAAACAACTTTATTCATAGTACACTCTCGACATTCAACCAGTGCACCTTTGCTGTACTACATTCATCCAATAGTGGAAGTAGTAGAGTAGTAGAGTAGAAAAATGTACTAGTAGTGCGCCCTATTTTTCTATTAGTTTGCCAGAGTTGTTCTTCAAGTTCACTGAAACATTTTACTGCCATAATCTGTTTTGTACTTGGTGTAAAAACACATCACCGCATTAGTAAAATAAGTAGACACTGTGACGACAATTTAGATTGAAAGAAAGCA
The DNA here is from genome assembly GCF_054856555.1 of Leptonotus elevatus. NCBI lineage: Eukaryota > Metazoa > Chordata > Actinopteri > Syngnathiformes > Syngnathidae > Leptonotus > Leptonotus elevatus. Next base: position 2,343,668 of record NC_141257.1, on the reverse strand, counting down.
GACAGTTAATCGGGTTTAAGCTGGTTGACATTCGTGCACATAACGACAAAAGATGCCGTGCATAACAGTGAGCTAATAAGGACACACAAGGCTTTTATTTTTGCCGTGATTATTTTCCACCTGCTGAGGAGGATTAGACAATTACATGCATGCTTTTATACCCCCCCCCACCCACACACACATGAACTATAAAGATGAATAAGAGTCAATGAGCAAATATGTGAGATGGGATCAATATTGGCCTCCATCATAATTGCAGCGTGGCCTGATTTCTCTTTTGTCTGCGCTGCAGCTGCTTCATCCATCATTTGCTAACGAAGCAGAGGGGAAGTCAAGCACACGGCATGAAAATCATCTTTTTTTTAAATAACGGTGACAGTTTGAAGCTGGAGGAGAAAACAACTTCATAATATCAAAACTTAAATTTTTCAAATGAGAGCAGTGAGCATCACAAAAAGGATTGTGGAGATTCAACTGCTTACAACAAATAATTTGTAGTTGTTGTTTTTAGACCTGCAGGTCACCATAGCAACAAGTGTCAGGTTACCATGGTTTACTCATCCCATTAAAATAAACACTAATGGAGTAATTATCGTACAAATGTTGTGATGGAAAATGCTAAGTAACTGTAACCATGAGCAACAACGTTTTTTTTTTTATTAGCAACGATATAGGAGACATTTAGTCGCCATAAGGGAGGACTTTATTATCCCAGCGGGTCAATGTGCTGTACAGCCAGCAGGACTAACAATTAATAATAAAACACAGATAAAGAAACATTTAATAACCTTTTTTCGCACAAGTAAACACGGGCTATATTAACAATTATAATTCACTTCTCATAAAATGAGCGTCAATTTAATAGCGTAATTGCCTATGTCATTTTCAACATACTGTGACAATATCAATAAAGGTGACCTGTGTGTTTATTACAAATTGTGTTTCTTTCTTCTTTATGTCTGTATAGATTCGGTTTGGCTTTAGCCTCAGGTGCTAGTTAGCTAGCTCCCACGGTGCTTGTTTGCCTGCTAGGGCGCTAGCTAGCTAGCTAACACCCATAGTGCTCGTTTACCCGCCAGGGAGCTAGCTAGCTAGCACTGAACACACAGATAAAAAGGGACATGAACACCCAAAATCAAACAAAAACCCAACCCCACAGAACCAAAACATGACAGGGGGATTATAAACCTAAAAAAAAAACCCACTGATGAACCTCCAATGTGCATTTTCCGCAAATAATGGGGGTCCTGCAAAAAATTTTTTTTTTTTTTTAATAATGAAAAAAGAAAAAAAGGTCAAGTCTGAGTGCTGAATTGCAGTCCACTGTAGTTGAGAAAACATGATTATAATTTCCAATCCCAACATTTTGGGGGTATAAAAACATACTACAAATTTTAAATTAATCAAAGGGCCGGTCAGAGGGTGGTCACTACATATTTTGTTGCCCAACTTGCAAGAAATCCTTCAGGCATTTAAAATGTCCACAGGAATATTTCTACTTTATTATTATTTACCTACACGTTGTCACAACCTCGTGTTGACAGATGAATTTAAATACAGCAATATGCAACATGTGGCACTTGAAATGAGAGCAGACATATACAGTATAGGCCCTTGCACCTGCAGCGTAAATCCAGCCGACGTATCACATAAACGTCTTTGTGCAAGACAGCCACTCTGTCGAGGAACTGAAATATCTGTCCCTTTAAGTCACTGGCTCTGCCAGGAAATGTGTGCGGACCGACCTTGTGGACGACCTTGACGGAGCCGAGTGAGGAGGGAGAGCGAGGGGGTCTTTTTTCTCTGTCTTTTACGTTTTTCCTCCTAACACACACAATGAACGTTGCACAATCCCTTGCATGCACGAGGTGGAGAAGAGGAACCGACAACCTGGGTTGCAAACTAAAAGCCCACTAAAGCAAATCAAGTGTCTACTTCTTGTTTATTGCTAGTTGGATTTTTTTGATTTTGGCAGCAAATCTGTACCAATATTTGTCTGGGTTTGCAAGCATTTATTTTCACAGTGATGCCTCGTATATCGCAGATTTTTAAGCAATTTCTTTTAAATGTTTTTTTTTTATTACACTATACAGGTAAGTCCAAATTTAGAAACAGTTTGAAATAACAGTGTGGGAAAAAACAAGCCAGGAAAAGCCTACTAGAACATCTATAATGTATGTCTGGTTAATCAGGCACTTTAATTAGAGGCCGGTGTGCATTGACTCCCATTAAACGTCAATTTGAATGTTAAATCCGAATAGAGCTACATCCCAGTTATAGGGTGTGAGCACTTATGCAATGACAAAACCCTTAAAAATATTTTTTTAAAGATTGATTTTTCAGGCAATATAACTTTTTTTCCCTCTTTTTCCCCCATATATCATTATTATTATTATTATTAGTAGTAGTATTAATATCATGTGGTGGAGATGACAACTTTATTTCCAATGCTGACCCCGCCAGCGCAGACATCCATCTCTGTGTCTGCCTTGTGATTGTCCGTGATAATGTGGCTTCCTTTTCTCCTGCACGAGCACACGCGAGGGTCGACTCTGCGGAGGAAACCATTCATCAACTTCATCAGCTTCGGTGATGCGAGGAGCAGAAACGAAAGACCTTGAGATCCACCAGTGGATGCTCGCCCTCATGTTTGTAACATCTCATGGATATTAAACAGCAGTTGCGCTTGAATTAGTCGGGAGTTTACGATATACAAACAAAAAACTAAAGAAAAGGATGAGTTCATTTACTGTGTCAAACATTTTAACGGAAAACTGCTTTTATATAAGCACAGCAGCTGTTAGCATGTTAGCATTGTATTAATGAACATGCTAAATGTTAGCATGCTAGCGTTTGAGCTATTCTGTCAGAAAAGCGGGAGGACCCAAGCAACCGCAGAAAAGCAGAAAATCTTTTATTTTCAAAAGCAAAAGGACAAACAAGACACGTGGAGGACTTAAAATAGGAAATTAGCACAAAGTCACAAGAAAAAAAAAAAGATTCAAAGTATCAACAACACAGCATTGACTCCACACCAGTGACGTGAATACAAACAAATTGACAAGATACGAGAGAGCACAAGGAACGGGACTGACGAGAAGAGGCGGAGGCGAAAACGAGTAAAACAATATGAAAACGATTTCAGACTCATGTTGTCTGTGTCTTAGCGGCAATTTAAGCCACTATGTGCTTCTTTGGGAAAATATTCAATAAATATACTGCCCACCTGGGGGCAGTATAAGACAGACTTATGCAAATACTGTACTGGAAACTCTTAGCAGCTCCTCAGTACGGCAGTAATATTCATTCTTCACAGAGGATAAAGAATGCATGCCTGTTTGTATTTTTACATTAACTGTCAAGGCACCACTGTATGAGTTTATAATTAATATATTATTAGTGAAAATGCATATATTTTTCGGAGAGTCGGATGCATGCCGAGAGAGTCTCACACACACACACACACACACGCGTACACACAAACCCCATTCCCATTGCCATCTCTGTGAATGAATGTAGCAGGGAGCTTGGAGACAACCATGTGAGGGATAATCGGAGGGTTAAAAGGGGAGACGGGGAGTTTAATTTTAGACCGCGTCTATAAATAAACTCCATCTATCACACACACACACACACGCGCGCACACAAATACACACACGCAATCACAGTTTGATGTTTGAAAAGAGCGAGTCAGAGGAGGGGAGGCGAGAGGCTGTTGTTGCCTGGTAACCGCATCCGGATTTTGCAGGTCATGTGACACACACGCACAGGAGATGCCAAACAAATATCGAGTGTCGATGCGTCATCCCACAATGCATTGTGGTGAAGGGCCGGGGTGCCCTGGAATGTTACGTAAAAAAAAAAAATTGTGGGGGTGTTCCTTTGATGGGATGACTGGGATGAGCTAAAAATAGCATTGTTTTATGATTGGGGATTCTACCTGGAGAGTGGCTGATGAGCACAGGTCAGCACCTGGCCCATAATGCATTGCAGTCCACCTCATTTTTCCCAGTCTAGTTAAGAGGAGAGAATGTCCACTCAAATCATCTTTCACCATTGAAATGAATGGAAATGTCATTAATCTGTACCAGCCCACAAAAATACAGCATTTCAATTATAATTTTTTTTTTAATCCGTTAGTTTAGTTTGGTTTTTAATTAGGGGCAAAAAGCACTGGACAGTTTTGTTCCAGTGTTGTGACTCATTTGAGAAATGCGACAAGACCAGAGGGACAAAAAAGTAGTGGAATAATAGAAATAAATATATGTGAACAATTTGCAAAGGTGAGTTCAGGAAGTGAACGCAGCTGGTCACACCTCAATCAACATTCATTCACCTTGACGGGCCCCAATCTCACCACCCGTCCCCCGAGCCTCCCTCACCAATAGGGAGAGAGAGAGCGGGCCAGGGCAGGCTCTGATTGGCCGCCAGCATCCAGCCTGTTGCTGGGCTGTTTCCATGGAGATGGCTATCAGCCTTTTCGCTCTCCTCGTCCTCCTCCTTTTCAGTGAGGATTGTGCCGCTTGGTGAAAACGATGTCTGCAAGGAATCCCGGCGTCGTGGGAGCCATCGTAAAAATAAACGAGGACGCCGGGATTAAATATCAACATGGGAGAGATTCTTCACACAAATGTGACATTTCTCATATAGCTTGGCCAAACGCATAACCAAACACAAATGCAATCACAATTGAACCACTGAGAACTGAGTCGGGCTCAGAGTGACTCCATTTTTTTTTTTTAAGTTTAGTGCATAAACTAATAGGAAACGGAAACCCTAATTTGGAAGCCAAAGTCTTGAAACCCTAACTCTTGAGACCTGAACCCAGCAGGCCTCAAACTGGCTGGCGTCCAAAAGTGTCAGTAAAATTCCTCTGCGGCCCGACTGTCCTTCACATGAATGAGTCCATACAGTTTGTGCGGTCAACCGCGCACGAATGTTCTCATTGCGAAGCACACGCACACGCAAAGAGACAACAGAATTCGTTTTATTTATGAAAAGTACTCAAATACAAGGAGTTTCTAAGGCAAGTGAATATTTAGCACTAACATCACATTGAGTCAAAAGTGCATACACTGAAATAAATGAGCGGGTTCATTATTTGTACCATTGCTACAGCAAATCGGGTTGTTTGAAGTTTAGAATTACCGGCGTAACATCTATGCTAATTTCTGCTCATCTAGCCGATTAGCATTACGTGCTAGCAATACGTTTGTTTCATGGGTCAGTTTTACAGTGAACTTCAGTTAGGAGTGAGAAATAGAAAGCTTGGGAGTGACAACAAGCGCTAAGGAATACTTTAAAAAGTGTTTTAATCCGTTTTTATAGTGTTTAAACCATGTAGGAGTTTTATTGGATCTTTATATTGCAGACTTTCTCCTTATGGTTCTGGAATCCTGCGACTGTATTCAAAAACCTCCCTGATGTCTCCCCGATCGCCCTCATCCTCCTCCAGCACTCTCGACTTTCTCTCACAATCATGGCATCCATTGTTGCAATCTGCCGTTTTAGATGTCGGCGCGCTGGTCCAGATGCATCCTGACCACCATCTGTACGGCACTGTAGAGACTCACGCAGGAGCCGGCTGCCGCCATGGTCGCGGCCAAGGGGTTGACCAGGCTGCTTGGAGGCTGCATGCGGACCTCGCCGGACATCTGCCGCTACCAGACGAGACAGAATAGCGCAGTGGGGAACACATGTAAACAAACAATTTAACAAAACTCACGGGTACATATTCTTGATCCTCTGTGAAGATCGACTAAAGCTCATATCTTGGGCTTCATGAATTAGTAAAAGCCCAATTTTTTTTTTAGCTTCGTCTTTAGGGGCTTACATAACACAATTTCATGTCCTCCCTCATATGAGCTGAAAGCACATTTTTAAAAGAATAAAGGAGCTGATGCACCAACCTGAAGGAGGCGGAAGTAACCCGGGGTCAGTCTTCCCAGTCTGATGATCATTTCTGCTGTTGGACACCTTTCATAGAGGGGTCATCATCGATTGCAACTTTTCAACATCAACACAAATTCATGCACTTTTTGAGCCTTTCCGCGACGACAAAAGCCAACTTAATTTTTAACAAACTGTTCAAAAGAGCCCCAAATTGTACCTTCGTCGGTTGTAGAACCTCAGCAGTGGATCCAAACGGTCTGCCAGCTCGCCCCTGTCTTCAGCCTGCAGGCGGCTTTTATACTGCGACCTGTCCCGTCTCGCATGGATGCACGCTTGAAGGAACGTGTGTGTTAATGCACTGCGGTGACTTATGTAAGTCCGCGCCATTCCCATTCCCCTTGAAAGCACCACAACAAGTGTCCTAATGGGACCATGAGAGTGTCAAAGAGGTGAAAATGCTGCACTTTCAGGCTTTTGGGACATTTTTATTGAGAACGAGGGCAAGCTTGGATTGTGATGTTGCACAAGAAAAATGCTCGTCTTTGGAGACATTTGTCTTAGTAGGTTAACACCTCAGCTGTTCATAATGGGAACGCCTGCAAACCTCTGGCCAATAGTTTTCAGATTGGATCAGAGTTCGAATTTTCCACCCTCTGTCTACGGATATGATGTCATGTGTGCATATATTCATTTAAATTTTTTAATTATTTATTTTTTAATTTTTTATTTTTTTAATTTTTAATTTTTTAATTTTTTATTATTTTTATTTTTTTATGTTTTTATTCTTTTACATACCACTAGAACGAGCCTGTGTACCACTAGTGGTATGTATGTGTGTACCCCACTATGTGAATCCCTGGTATATAGTATCCATTTATTTGAGTATTTATTTTTCTTGTAGGAAATGCAACATTGTTTGGGAAATCGAAACGCAAAGTTTTTTTTGGGTCACAAATAAAAATGAAGATAGCAGAAATGGCATTTATAAAAATAAAAAAAAATAATAAAAAGAAGCTTGGTCTCTGTTTAGTCTTTTACAGGGACCGTGTTGAAGTAGTGCGGCTCCCGCGGGGCGAGCAAGGCTTCCTCGTGCGCTGCCGCCATCACAGGAGTTTGGACCACCTTTAAGTTCACGCTGCTACGGCCGTCGCTATCCGTGTCCACCATCAGCTTCCCGATAAAGACCTGCAACAAACAACAAGAAAAACATGAGAAAATACCCGCTGAAGAACGCCATGTTTGTCATTTATAACTTTCTGCTGCTATCTTAATTTATTTTGGTGAAAGTTGTTTCTACTTTCTTATGTTAGAGAACAGTTATAGACATGAATTGAGCTCCCTCAATGAGGTTCAATCTCACTGGACCCTTCATTAGGTGCCCTTGGAATCAGGACAGGGAAATTATTTGATCATAAATAATAATTGAAAAGTCTCTCATCAGAAAAACTGTGATGTAGCAGGTGAAGACTATTTCAGTTTTGGTGTCAGACCTCTTCGTGACGCTGTGCCACATCCTCTTCCGTTGGTTCGGTCCTGATGGACTCCATGTGCTTCTCCCTCTTTTCTTTGATTTCCTTCAAGTGAGAAGAATAAAACTTTCTAGAGGAAAAGCTTTCCAGAGTGGGACGAAGGAGAATTGATGAAGGACAAAAAACGAACCTTGAGGATGTCATAGTTGGACGTCTTGGAGACAAAGTTGCTCCACGACTTGACTGTGAGCTGACGTTGCTTCCAGTGAGACTTCATCTGCAAAAAAAAAAAAAAAACCAGGAAAAAAACCCTCAAATCTAACGAATATACATGGCGACGGTGTTCAAAACTCAGTAAGCTGCAGTAAAGTTAGTCATTCATTGCCTTTGCTGACGATGTTGAATGTTCTCACCTCTTCGTACATGAGTTCTTCTTCCTTGTTGGCTTCTTGGGCATGTTGCCGCAAGATTTCTTCCTGCTCGGCGACCACCTCCTCGGCCGTGCGCTGCGACATCTGCCGGGCAATGCGCAGAGTCTCCTGGTCCGGTGTGACGGGCCGAACGCCCTCCAGGCTCAGCTCGCGGCTGATCTCGTCCCACACCTCGCTCACCTGCGTCACATTATCAAATACTTTTATTTTGGTGCTTCAAACCAAACTGTCCGACTTGCTGTTCAATTTGAGGTGTGGGTTCTTAAGACTTTTTTTGTGTGTCCCGTTATGAAACACACGGCCATTTAATTTTGTGGTGATTGGTGAAAGTTTTGCTTGGGGCTGCTTTTTTTCTAACTTTTTTAGGGGGCACTGTTGAGTGACCTTTGGGATGTCGCCTTTGGGACTCTTGCAACTAAAAAAAATGTCACCAGGTCCATGGTTTTGCCAAAAATGGTGCATTTTCAGGCATGGTGATGCCCCCAAAAAGGGGAGTCATTTGTCAGAAGAATAATTCCAAAGCTGTTTTGTTCTTACCTTGAAATCAAGGTACCTTTTGACAATACTCAAGGTCACTCTATCTTTTACGGACAATCCCGGAAGATCCTCAAAACCTGCACAAGATCAAGATCAATCACAATTATATAGACCACTAGGGTTGCAGGTATGGTGGAGCCTATCACAGCCCCCACCCTAGACTGGCCGCCAGCCTCATTTTGTATTTGCGTGTTTGATTTGTTTGCCCCGCGTCCAGTTTACCAATTCTGCAGAAGATCAAGTAAATCTTGGCTAGCAGGTTCTCTTGCATCTCCAGCACGGCGGCGCTCGCAGTGTCCAGAGTCGACATCAGCTCTGCGTCGTCCACCTTCCGATGAGCCAGGATGGGCTGCTTAGGATCTTTGCGTCGGATAGAAAAATGTGTCACGGCGTTTGTTTGTTCTTCAGAGCCGCCAACTCAAACGAACCTGTGATCCCGCCGTGTTGGTTCCGGCTGACTCCCAACTCCTCTTCCTCACGTCGCCACAGTCGCAGCAGGAGACTCGGGGCCGTCCGGCCACCGCCGTCGCTCCAGCTCAGGATGTGAGGAATCGTGTTCTGGTTGTCGCACAGCTCCAACAGGGTGGCCAGAACCACAATGTGGACACACTTGGGACTCGACTGAAAGAAAAATGAAGGCAGAGGTTAAAAATGTCTCCTCTTTAAAAGGAGTTTCTAGACCCCAAAATTTTAAGAACCCCCGAAAACCAGAGGTTGGCACTTCCGTCAATTGTCAATTCCCGTCAAGGAGTGAAGCAGGATTACTTCAGTCGATCGCAGTGAGTATACACGGTCTTTCTCCTTCTGTGTATTTTTGTGAGGCTTCGCATTACCAAGCATTTGGTGAAAGTGCTGAAGCACTCGCCAAAAAGGTGGGCATCGTCATTGACGGGAATTGACGATGGACGGACGTGCCCACCTCTGCCGAAAACTCTCCTTGGATGTCATTAAGGTTTGGGTTACTTACACTGAGTAGGTCCAGTAAAACCAAAACACCATCTTGGGCTAGGAAGAAATCCTCTGTCGGGCAGCAGCCTACGATACAGGTGCTAACAAAGTAATCACAAATTAACCATTTCTATTTAATTCGTTTAAGTCAAACTTCGCTAGCCCTACTAAAACCCAAGCACCCCACTTACCCTCGACCATCACCGTAACTATAGTAACCCAAATTCAGATGGCACAAACAACATTTCTTCAAGAGTGAGCGCTCGTCATGATCAGCAACAGAGTGAAAACCGTTAGCTTTAGCTGCACTTACCGCACACACATCAATGTTGAGAGCAGGAGCTTGTTGTGTCCCAGGCCACTGTAGAACATGCCGGCACCCCTCCTCAGGAAATGCACGGCCATCTCCACGCCCTCGGACCCAAACAGCTCCTGGCATGAGAACGCCGGGTGTGTCAGACATACTTTTTCTGGGTTTTCAAACTTTTAACTTACCGCCATTACCTTTCTGTGCATGTCACTCTCGCACAGAGCTGAGAGGATGACCTGCATGTCGGACTTCATCTCGACGGTAAACGCATCCTCATCGCCGGGGCTCGACTCCATCTGCATCAGAAGCCCTGAGGGAGTCAACGCATGAGTTGGAGAGCGTTTTCGGTGAGGGATTGAATTGACTAGAACAGAGATTCTAACTGCACTAAACCAAACCATGGCCCAAATACCTGCTAACCCTAGTAATTCCAAACCCTAACCTTACTTAAATGAATTCCAGTAACCCAAACTTTACTAACCCTAAACCCTAACTCCTACCCCCATCTTCATTTACCCAGACCCTAATCATCCCCACAGACCTAGAAACAGTTGTGTGGTTCCCTGGTCGCACAGGTCCTGGTTGAGGGTCTTGTCATCCAGCGAGGTGACGGCTCTCATTAATCTGATGCAGTAGCGCATATGAGCCTTCTTACTGCCTCGTCCTCCAGTAGCATGGAAGCTGTGACCTTGTCCGCAGTAGCCATCTGGGAATCAAAAAGTCCGTCAAGTCAAGTCAGCCCTTGGGTAAAGCAAGTCATAAGTCAAGTCATGTACTCTCTTCAGTTTAACTAATACCAAGTTAAAGTCAGGATTTTGGTCATTTTTAGTCAAGCAAGTCCCAAGTCCTAGTCCTAGATCAAAGTCGGACCTAAGTCAAAGTCATGTGACTCGAGTCCCCGGCTTCTGCTTCACTAGCCCTAACCCTGTCCTCGGTGTCTCACCTTGCCTGGCGCACCAGTCCAGCAGGTGCAGCAGGGCCACGTTGCCATAGCAGGCCATGTAGTGGTCCAGCATCAGCGGGGCCACGGTCGCAAGGACTGCCAGAGCCTGCAGCTGGAGCTCCTCCATCTGGACATATGACCAGTCACGAGAGCCTGACTTCTCCTCGGAAGGTCCGGCGGGCGGCCTGGCCAGGGTCAGCAGAGCCAGTATCACTTGTTCCTCCTTGAAGATCTACTCCGCAATGGGACAACGTCGTTATCACGTCAATAACTACGTATGTGCTTTCAACGTTTACAGAAGCAAGGAGCAGCCACCGGGATGGCCGCCGCATCTCTGGACATCACAACCAGAAGATTTAACAGCAGCTTCTTCATTTGCAGGTCCTCCATGTTGTACGTCAGCTTCAGCTCGCCCACCAAACTGCTGTCACTCTTCACTTGAAATGGAAGCGCGGGAGAGTCTGCGTCCGTCAAATCCAAAAAACGATTCACGTGGAACGGGTGGGAATTTGACTTACGCTCGGGAAACGTGCTGAGGGCAACAAGCTCCTTGGCGAAGAAGCTCTCCTAAAAAAAAAAAAAATTGATATTTGTTTATTCCAAATCAATAATGCTATTGATCCTGAATGACAGACAACTTACCTGTCGTGTACATACAGTACATGCTTCTAGTCGGTCTTCCTAACCCTACCAAAACTCAAGCTACCAGTCCTACACCCCCTAACCGCAGAGGTGGGCAATCTCGGTCCTCGAGGGCCGGAGTCCTGCAGGTTTTGGAGGTTTCTCGCTTCCAACACAAGCTGATTCCAATCAACAGGATTGTTATCAGGCTTATGCAGAGCTTCCTGATGAGCTGATCATATATCAGCTGTGTTGGAGAAGGGCAACATGCAAAACCTGCAGGACTCCGGCCCTCGATGCCCACCTCTGCGCCTAACCCTAACCCCCTAACCTTATCTTCAGTCAACCGAACTCTATCAACCCTCAACCTAATCCTAACCCAGAGAATGACTGCCGTAGAAGGCATCACTTACAATGAGCAGAGCGCAGAAGTTCTCAGCAAAGAGGGTGGTGAGCACCAGCAGATCGTTGCGGATTTGGAGGTCGACGTGTCGGGAAGTGTTCAACAGGGCGTGTTTAAAGGCTTCTTTTAGAGATCTACGGGACAGACAGGGAGAGATAAGACATATAGGATCAAACAGACTAGAGTTATTGGGATTAGGATTGGTGAAGTTAGGGTTTGTAAGGGGGTAGAGGTGCTCGGGTTAAATGAAGTCTGGTCTAGGACCAGTGGAGTGACACAATAGAGAAACACAAGAGTATGAGCGGGCTTCATGGAGTTGGGGCTCTGGGATCCGACATACACGGCACATTCCAAGTTGTTGAGCTGCGCGGCCACTGCAGCTTTGTTGCTGCTCTCCAGAAGGTTCCAGAGGATTTCCGAGGAGTGGAACAGGATCAGTCCGGACGGGTCTGGCTCGTTCAGGCGCAGGCAGACGCTCTCGGCCCCTCGCACGCTCAGCATTAAAGCGCAGTTCATATCTAGGGATGGATGTAGGATAGGATTAGTGACCTGCAGTGATTATAAGAAGTCTACACACCCCTGTTCAAATGCTAGGTTTTGTCTGATTATATATATATATGTATATATTTTTTTTAAAGCAGACCAAGATAACTCAAAACTTTTTCCACCAATAGTGCGATGAAGAAAATTTTAACTTTTACAAAAGGGGACATAAAAATAAACAACTGAGATAATATGGTTGCACATGTGTGCACACCCTCTTGTAACTGGGGCTGTGTTCTGAATTAACCGATCAAATTCAGCCTGCACCATTTCAAGTACCTCTCATTAACCTTGAATATAGTTCAGCAGTTCTAGAAGGCTTTTCCTGCCCTTTTTTTGCTTCCTACCACAAACCTGAAGGTTTTGTGTTAGCACTGAGTGCTATTTCAAAATGTTCATAATTTCCTCAAGCATTTCAACAGGGGTGTTTAATTTATTATTTTTTTTATCACAAAAGCTGGCATTTCATCAAGGGTGTGTACACTTTTTATATCCACTTCATGCTAATCAGCATGTCAACCCGCTGACATTGACACAAGAACCCTTGTGTTGTTAATGAAGGTGGTCCAGTAATAATGAAGGATTCTTCAGTAATCCCCTGGGCACTGACCAGATGTGCTGGAGAGCATCTGAAGTGTTTGCAGGAGCAGCAGCTTGATGGCGGGCTGATGCTCCAGCGCCGCTACGGACAGGAAGAGCGTCTTGGCCAGGTCGCTGTGCTCCAGAAGCTGAAGTCGGTAGCCGGGGGACGTCGGTTGAGGCCCTGTGCGCATCGACACTCGTTAACGCAGATCCCACAACCAAAATGAGCCAAATGAGGCCAAAACACACGTCGAATGACCAGGACACAACATTAGGTACACCAGCCAATAAAATCGAGAACACAAATTTGGCTTTTTTATTAAAGATATTAATCTTACGATATCAGACTGTGCAAGTGTTCCTAATATTGTGTCTGTCACTTTACATATCAATAAAACAGCACTAAAATGAATACAACTACACTACAAATACTTTGATTTTAAATGTAGATGGGAAAACAAAAAGATGAAGATGAGGGACAAGATGACAAGTGGAAGAAAAAGGGAGGAAGAGAAGCTGACTTAGTAGAAGTCGGTTGCGGTAATGGAGAGTCCGATACTTGGGCTTGGCGGGTCGGACCATACCGTCGAGCGGCGGTTTGCTGGGAGCCGAACAGTTGAAGTAAGACTTGACCGACTCCACTACTTTACGCCTCACCTCACCGTCCGACACCCCCATCAGGTAGCCTGCGCGCGCACACGCACACACGCCAATGTGACAGCTGGATTAGAGATAACCACTTCATCAGAAACTTTGCAGAAAATAATTATACAAAGGTGATTAAAGTATGGTCAGGGGCCACGTGAGCATTTACAGTGAAGTAATATTTGTTGCTATAATGAATATAGAATAAAATAAAATGTGAATAATTTCAATTAACCCATTTTAGGGAGGGAAAACCCCTCAAATTGATTTGATTTAAACGGCATTTATTTATAATATTTACATTTGGAAAAGTGTTGGTAAAATGTTGTATTTATTTTAATAATTGCTTACGTAGTTATATTGAAATAATAACATTAAAAAATGAAAAATAATTATTCAAATTCATTTTTAAAAATTTAATATTTGCCAATATTATTACTTTTATAAAAATTATACAGTATATTAAATATATAGTACACATATATAGTCTGAATAGTTACATAATTTATTACTTTAAAAAACAAACATTCTTTTTAACATCCTCAAGGAATGATTTATTGTAAACATTTAAAATTACAAAGATAATGTATTATTTAAAATACACTATGCTAACTTTTTTGCATAGATTTTTTTAACTTCTTTTTAAAACTCCTCTCAGATTAAATTATTATAAATAATGAAATATCACTACAATATTTCTGTTTATTTTAGTAAATGGTTAATTGATTAATTGATTGATGAATTACAATTAAATAAACTGTGAAGAATAAAATGAAAAATATGTATTTTAATTATGAATTATTGGCCAATAACAAAGTAATTTAAATAATAAAAAAATCTTTAAAAATGTTTTTTTTATATCTATATTTAAAAATATATGTTTTTATATTTTTCTACTCTGGGGAAACTTGCAATCATAATAATAAATTATACTTTTTTTATTTATTATTATTATAGTATAACCTAAGTAATACGCTCTTGCATTAGATCTCTTTCGATGGTATACCTAATAAAGTGCCAAATAAGTACATGATGATGTTTGTACTCAATACCCATGCGAGAGAGAAACTGCTTGACATCCTCAGCATAGTTGAGCTCATCCGACATTTTTTCCTTCAAGAATGGCAGCCTTAGAAGAAAGAACAACAACATTTTGTCATGTTCAAGAAACTAAATTCCATTTAAAAACAGAGAACGCATGCTTCCTACCTGCTAATGTTCAGAGCCTCACACAGAATGCTGCAATATTCTGGTTGCTTGTCGGCCTTCTCGCCGCAGACTTTGATGATCCTTGAGATGCTCGCCAGCTCCCTCAGTAGCTTGACATCGTCAAGAAAATCTCATTTCTGTCATGGGGAAAAAATGCTGACAGTCGTGCGTAGGGATAAATGAGCGCTTGGGGATTATTTGGGAATCTATTTCCATCCCCGCATACACCTAGGGAGCACTCAGGAGGAAAAGTTGACACGAGAAAGGATACAAAGCCCTGTTGTTTCCTCTTGAATAGCTTCTTCAGCACAAAAATGTGCTTCTCAAGCATGTTGGTCTAAACAAATAGAGCATTATTATAATGTTAAGTTATTCAGTTTGGCATGCATCTGATGTTGGCCTGCAAAAAGACCTTTTGCTGCTTATTGATACCTCTCTGTCTCACTGGAGTGGGGTGGGTGGGGGCACTTTCAGGTGTCCCCCCACCCTCTTTGCACAACGCTGCAAATGATATAAAAAGTGCATAATATCACTTACTGTCAGGGGGTCTTCAAGTAGACTGATCACCTTGCCAAGGTCGAGATGCCTTGGACAGGCCTGACAAAGACAAGACATAAAACCCCATTTGTAAACATTTATCATTATTTGCATTGGTAGATAAATGTATAAAATTCAAACTGTTACGACAGCAAATATGCACTGCTGTTGTATGCAACAGGCTAAAACATAATAAAAATTACCTGCTCGACATGGTCTGGTACTCTCGGCCGGACAACAGCTACCTCCGCTTTCTTTCTGTGCACAACTTCACACGAATCCATTTTTAATTAAAATCAAAACGAAACGTGTCTCATTAGCAGCATTTGACACCTGCCATTCTTTACCCGGGTCACCGATTCACCCAAAACGACGTCAAAAATGTGACAAGCCACACTGAAATGTGACAAAAGACAACAAATTGAGGGAATTAGTTATCTAACGGAACATTTTATAAAAAAATAAACTCGATAAAGAACTTGATTACAACCTATGATCACCTCGCAAACATCACGTCGCTGTCAAAACGCTGCCAGAGGATGATGGTGCATTCATGTTCCCGTGGAAGTTAGAACGTTCCGCTTTCACGGTCGAAAAAAAGGCAACTGGACAAGGGTATAAACTCGGGAAATCTTTATCGTTTTAAATTATATCGCTAACTGTTTCCAGCGTGTTTAGAGTGTGTCAACTGAATTTATATTACGTTTTTCATAGTATGTGGTTTACTTTAGTAGCTGCATGGTGTTTAAAAAGAAGCAACATGTACTGCTACCGCTATCTTGTATGATAAAACTCCACGCTAGAGCATTATATATAAAGTGAGAATACAATTATTTTAGTGACGTACCACGCGTTTTGTCTTTTCGACAGACGTGAAACTGACGTCTTATCCGCCTTGGTTTTCAAACTTCCATAGTTACTGAAAGGCACCATGAAGGAAGTTTGATTTGCAGTCGCCATGGTGACAGACTACAGCTACGGCGAGCGAGAGGAACTCAAAGAAATTTCGAAAGAAGACGCCCATTTCCTCCCCAAACCGGTAGTAGTATTCCCGCAACAACAAACGACGTGTTCATTCCTCACCACAACAATAAAGGGGCAACGAGTGGAAATCTTCGAAGAGGAATAGAAGAATTCAAATAAACTACATCTAAATCCAGAAGCACTACGAGTCCAACAACATGCTGTCGGACGCAGGTTAGTGAAGCATGGGGATAGCCAACGCTGTTAGCCACATGCTAAACGTGGCAGGCTAACACAACATGGCTGATTTAAAGAGTTCGTTGATGTGTGTTTTTTGTCACGTTAAGACACAAAACTCACTTGTGTGTCGTTAACTCCCTCATATTTGTGTTCACTCTTCATGGTTTGACGCTTAAGAACCGCCGCGTTGTCTGGTAACAGCGCGACAAAAGGCCGTAGTGGAGCACCGCTTTGTCCCACAATGTTGACATGCCACTGACTCATCGGTGGCGGGGCTTTTTGTTCATCAGACTACCCGGGCAACGGCTCCGGCGCCCGGCGAGCCAAGAGGAGGAACTCCGGGGAGTCTCCGGGCGACGGCCAGGCCCTGCGATCCTCCGGGAGGCAGTCCAACGTCCGGGTGAAGCGTGCAAACAACCCTCCCCCTGGACAGGTGCAGTGGTCGACCAACCCAGACCCACATCATTAGTATCCTAACCCTCCGATTAATTAACCCATGCATCTTTTTGCTCAGTCGATGCAGAATCCTTACAGCAACAGCCTCACCTCAGTTTAGAGAGAGGGGAAGTGGCAGTAAAACAGGCCAAAATCCAGATGTCATGGGGTGAGGGAGGGCAAGAGACTAGTGCTTTGCTAAACACCAACTAGCCACTACTATACATGTGTGGTGGTCTACTGTTATGTACAGTTATTCTAAATTGAGCTGTGTTAACTTAACGCATGTCATTGCTAGAGGTCCGTCATGGGGTCTTGAACGCGTCTATTTCATAGCGATAACAAAATGTTGGATTTGTGTCCTTTCAGAGCAAAAGGAAAGCGACGGACACAGAAGAGGAAGACGACCAGTCAGAAAAGAAATACAGGAAGTGTGAGAAGGCGGGCTGCTCGGCCACGTATCCCGTCTGTTTTGCAAGCGCTTCTGACCGGTGGGAACCTTGTCCATCAAAACACACGTTAATTATCATCTTATCTCCAGGCACAACTGCATTTTTTATAAAAAAAAAATTCATTATAGATGTTTTTTTTTTTTCTTCTTTCCTCAGATGTGCTAAAAATGGATACACATCCCGCTGGTACCATCTGTCATGTGGCGAGCACTTTTGCAACGAGTGCTTCGATCATTATTACCGAAGGTAAAAGCGCATTTGACACTATTAAATTTGTACCCGTTGTAGTCGATAATGGTGTCTTTTTTTTTTTTCTCTTCCTCTCTCTTCCCAGTCACAAAGACGGCTACGAGACATTTTCCGCCTGGAAAAAAGCGTGGACGAGTAACGGCAAAAGCGAGCCCAGTCTCAAAGCCTTCATGGCAGACCAGCAGCTTCCCTACTGGGTAACAACTTGGCGTGGATGACTTTGCCATCGCCGCTACGGTCACTGACGCCGGAATGTTCTTTCCCATGTGCCGTTTAGGTCCAGTGCACCAAACCCGACTGCAGGAAGTGGCGTCAGCTGACCAAGGAGATCCAGCTGACCCCCTCGCTGGCAGCCACGTACCGCTGTGGGATGAAGTTCAATAACGTCAAGGTAAAGCCACAGGCTAGAAGTAATTATTTCATGGAGAGCACAATCGGAAAAGTGTTGTGACATTATGTGTCTGTCTGTGAACAGAGCGAAGGGCCGGACCAGTGTTCCCAGCCAGAAGACCTGGTAAAATAATAATACAGGCTTGAGCCTTCATTTTTACCATGTTTACCTCCGCCAAGGTAGTTGGACTCACCCTAGCTGTGCTGCCTTGCATGTTTGTTTGTTTTTTAACCAAATTAGCAATGTCCAAACTGTATTTCTGATTAATTTAACATTTTTCTTCCGTTTTAAAAAATATTTCAAAATTACCCTAAACTTTTGAATGATAGTGTATTTGTATTTTTATTATTTATGTATCAACAGTAAATGATCAAATAAATTAATGCATTTTAATTAATCAATTTTACAAGAAAAAAAGCCTCAGGCCACACTTTGCTTACCTTGTCTTTAACTCATTTGCTCCCAAAAATGTATAAATATGTTCTATTTTAAATATTACCATGCTCTCAAAGACATATACGTTTTTTATGTTGTTTTTTTTTATGCTGGAGCATACAGAAGACGATGCAACTTCTGAACTGCAGAGAACGTTTGAAGCAATGGTAGCTATTACAAAAACGGCCAGCAGGTGGCAGCAGAGTATAAGGGATTAACCAGGGCCATGTTGCAAAAATACAGATTTGTGAATAATGATGAAACTTACCTATATTCTAATGCTAATTGCTGCAAAACAGAAACAGATAGAAATATACTTTTTTTTCTGATGAAAGAAGAGACTCTAATCTTTTATTTGGTAGGTTCCGTGTTTTTAGAGCAATAGAACACAATATTCTGTGGGCCTTGCAAAATCAGTTAAAATCCAGTTAGACAGCCAGGAGCGAAGGGGGTTGCTTCAGTCAAAATGGCTGCGAGTGTATCGGTCTTACCTGTGCATTTTGGCCAACTTGGGAGGTCCCCACATTTCACATTCCTTGAGCGATGCTCGTGTTTGTTTGTGTTTGTGTGCCAGAGAGTGGCGGAGGTGACGGACAGCTGGTGGCATTCGATGCTCATTTTGCCGCCGTTGTTCAAAGACAGCCCGGCCACGCCCTTCCTGGCCGCCTACTACCCCGACTGCGTGGGCATGAGTCCGTCCGGCTCGCTCGGCGGCACTTCGCTGAGCGAGCTGAGGGCCGACCACTGCAGAACCGTGCAGCCACAAAGTACGTGCGCGTGAACCTCATCATCATCAGCAGCTTCCTGGAAATTCTCGTCACTAATCGTTCCGCTCTGCTCAGTCGCAGGCTTGTGTCCATACTTCCAGCCCTTCTACCAGCCCAACGAGTGCGGCAAGGCTCTGTGCGTCAGGCCCGACATGATGGAGCTGGACGAACTTTATGAATTTCCAGAATTTTCCCGCGACCCCACCATGTATTTGGCACTGCGCAATCTCATTCTGGCCTCCTGGCACACAAACTGCAAGGTATCTGTTGGCACATGAATCCATTTGTGAGCAGCATAACAGCTAAATGCTGCTTCACCATGTTTGCGTTGAACTCTTTAGCTCTTGTACCCTAAATCTGTCTGTGTGTCGATCATGTGACAATCAATTGTATGGACAAAACCAAAGTGAGTTGTCCCCCCCCGCAAGGAGGTGCTGACTGTCCAGAAGTGCATCATGCACGTGGTGGTACGCGGGCTGGTGCGTGTGCGCTGCGTCCAGGAGATGGAGCGCGTGCTCCACTTCATGACCAGGAAGGGCCTCATCAACACGGGGGTGCTGGCGGTCCAGCGGCCCCTGCTGCCCGAGAAGCATCGCGCGGTGAGTGTCGGCCTTGCGAAAAATGAAGTTAACGTAATAATAAGACGTAACCATATGATTTTCTGATATGATTTTTTTTTTTTGCAGAAGAACGTCATTGTGATCGGCGCGGGGGCCTCGGGGCTCGCCGCTGCACGCCAGCTGCACAATTTTGGCACTCAGGTTTGTGACCTCTGAATTGAACAGTACGAAGTACTTATGCTGACGGGTGTATCTTGCTGTGTGAATTCCAAACTCTTATTTAAGTGGTTCGCGTCTTTTAAAACTTTTATGACCCTTAACTCCTTTGCTCCCCAAAACGTATAAATACGTTCTATTTTTTTTTAAATGCTAGAGCATACAGAAGGCTTTGACGCAGCCTCTGAACTGTAGAGAACGGGTGGAGAAATGGTAGTAATTACAAAAACGGCCAGCAGGTGGCAGTAAAGTATAAGAGATCAACCAGGGCCATGTTGAAAAAAGCTTTTTCCCCACTGTTTTAAACAGATTTGTGAATAATGATTCAACTTAGCTATATTCTAATGCTAATTGCTGCAAAATGGAAACAGATAGAAATACATTATTTCCCCTGATGAAAGAACAGACTCTAATCTTTCTTTTGGTAGGTTCCACGTTTTATTGCAATAGAACACAATTTCTCTGTGGGCCTTGCAAAATCAGTCAAAATCCAGTAAAACAGCCGGGAGCGAAGGGGGTTGCTTCAGTGAAAACGGCTGGGAGTGAATGAGTTAAAAATACTAAATGTTACAATTTAGATTTTACAATGACAAATTATGGTTTATTACTTTTTATGTAGAAAAAGTCATTCTCATATTTTAGACCGATTCTGTCACATCTTACATGTTCTACTGGGCTGGCTCCAGGTGCTGGTGTTGGAGGCCCGCGAGAGAATCGGCGGCCGCGTGTGGGACGACACGGCGCTGGGCGTCGTCGTGGGTCGCGGCGCACAGATCGTCAACGGCTGCGTGAACAACCCGGTGGCCCTGATGTGTGAGCAGGTGAGAGAGACAGAAAACATGTGGGGGGGAAAATTTGCTAAGGCTCTTGTGCACACTTTTACAACCACATTATTTCAGTTATTTATTTTTTACCTACTCTCTCGGAAAGACAACAAAAAAAACACTCATTTGGTTTTACGGTTTATAGGTTATATTGATGGTGGAAGAGGGTTTGAATTTTTTTTGGGGGGGGGGTCAAATTTTTCTGTATGACAAAAACACAGATGGGTATCCGCATGCACAAACTGGGCGAGCGCTGCGACCTGTTTCAAGAGGGCGGGCAGGCCACCGACCCCGCCATCGACAAGCGCATGGACTTCCACTTCAACGCCATTCTGGACGTGGTGTCGGAATGGAGGAAGGACAAATCTCAGAGCCAGGACACGCCGCTCGGAGGTGCTTTTATTCTTTACAGCAAATGTATCGAGAGAAACTAAAACTCTTGTTTTCGTTTTGACAGAAAAAGTGCAGGAGCTTAAGAAGAACTTTCTTCAGGAGTCCGGCATCCAATTTAGTGAGTTGGAGGAAAAGGTGCTTCAGTTTCACCTCAGCAACCTGGAGTACGCCTGTGGCAGCTCTTTAAACCAGGTCAGACTTGTCGGGATTCAGATTTTGATCTCCTGTGAACGGGATAAGCGGGTTATAAATTAAAGGGTGGTTTTTTTTTAAGTGTCTTACGCGTGTTTGCAGGTTTCCGCAAGATCCTGGGACCACAACGAATTCTTTGCGCAGTTCTCAGGAGACCACACGCTGCTCACCAAAGGCTACGGCACTCTACTCCACAAACTGGCCGAGGGTCTGGACATCCGCAAAAAGTGCCCGGTAGGACAATCCTATCAAGATTTGTATAGTACAACTACAATCATGTTGGAAATATGATTTATATTTTTTTTATGTAAAATGTTTTTATTTCAGGTGAAGACCATTGACTACTCAGGTGATGCCGTTAGGGTTACTTGTTCGAATGGCTCCCAGTGGACAGCCAAGAAGGTAAAAGCGAGCGAGAAAAGTGTTTTTTGTTGAGCCCCGTGCTTTTTCAAACGTTTTCTCTTTCTTTAGGTTCTGGTCACGGTGCCGCTGACGTTGTTGCAGAAGAACTTCATCCAGTTCGTCCCGCCGCTTCCCGAGAGGAAAGTGAAAGCCATCCACAGTCTGGGAGCAGGCATCATAGAAAAGGTACAGAGTTACAGCAAAGTTACTCATGTAATTCAATTGTTTTTATGCACTTTTTAAAGTCTTTTTTTTTTTTTAAAGATCTGTACAACATTTGGACTTAAATGTAAGTTTTCGCACTGGCATAATATTTACATTGGACTAGGGCTGTGCAGTTAAGCTAAATTAAATTACAATTTAAATTATTACTCCCCACAATTGCATAATCGTAAAAAGAAAGTTTATTGCTAAAAAAATTTGAATTGTTTAAATTGATTCATTTGCACTTTTTTTTTAAATAACTAATTTAATAAATTTAGTTCAATCCAAAAGGAACTTTTTAGTTTTTCAAAGAAATGTATTTGTATTATTTTTTATTTTTTTTAGAATTGTATTTAATTTTTGTCTTAGTATTTTTTATTTGTTTTAAATAAATAAATAAAAATTATTATAAATATATATTATTAGAAATTCTGTTAGGTCCAAAAGGAACTTACATAATTATAGTGTTTCTATTTGTTTTTTAAAATGGTCTTAATATTTTTAAATGCTTAAACATTTTCTTGTTTTGTACCAAAAAACGATGTATCATGATTTCAATTATTGCCAAAATAATCGTGATTATTATTTTTTCCATAATCGAGCAACCCTACATTGGACATTGTTCCGCATGTTTAAAACAAACATTTAAGCAAATCAATCGAGTAGGTTTTGTTTCTTATTTTTACTTCACTACATTTTAGACCCAATCCATTATATAGTTAATAAAAACAGCCAACTGGATGCATTTGAGACATTAACTACTTGTATTTCTTTTAAATGTTCAAATTCAAATGTAGTCTGGGGATTGTGTACTTGAACCATAATGTGAATTTTACAGATCGCTCTGAAGTTCCCATACAGATTCTGGGACAACAAGATCCAAGGGGCCGACTACTTCGGTCACATCCCGCCGACTCCCGACAAGCGAGGCATGTTCACCGTCTTCTACGACATGGACCCGCAGGTTTGTTCCCCCCCCCCCCCTCATTTTCAACACATTAAGTCCACCCTTTGCCTGATGCGAATGCATCCACGTGTGTGCGTTACGTGCAGGGGAAGCAGGCCGTGCTCATGTCGGTCATCGCCGGGGATGCCGTCGCCGCCGTGCACGACATGCAGGACAAGGACGTAGTGGGCGAGTGCATGAAGGTGCTGCGGGAACTCTTCATGGAGCAGGTAATGATGTGGTCCTGTAAGCAAACCTTATGAAATATTCTTGACTTGCATGGAAATAGACATTATTATTAACATTTCCAAAATATTGTTCACCATCTGCAACAGGAAGTCCCGGAGCCTCTGCATTTCTTGGTCACACAATGGAGCAAAGACGCGTGGTCGCAGATGTCCTACAGCTTCGTGAAGATGGGCGGCAGCGGTGAGGCGTACGACATCATCGCCGAGGACGTTCAGGGGAAATTGTTCTTCGCCGGCGAGGTACGACAAGCTGCCCAAATGTCATTTTTAGGTAGTGGTCAGGCTTGCTTAACACCATTTTCACACTGTGGCAGCTATGATGATGATGTCATCAATAAGCGCCATTGGTATTGGTCGATAGGGTCCAAATCTATATCCTTGGCCTGTTCTATACATTTATCACATATATTGTATATACTGCTACATGCTAGTTATGCTTAATTGTTGTTATTATTATTATTATTATTATTATTGTATAATTATGAATATTTTATATATATAAATATTATGTAATAACAATAATAATAATTTTATTATTTTAATGTTAAGTTGTTTTTTATTAAAAATTATTACTTTTTTAATGAATAATAATAATTTATAAATATATATATTTTTTAAAATACAATTAATTGAAATTAAATTTACAATTTCAATGATTACACTCCACAATTACAAAATTCTTAAAATAAAAGATAATTAATACTAATTTGGAGTTGTTTAAATGTATATATTTGCACCTTTTTTATTTTAAAATGACAAATTTAATAAATCTTGTTTGGTCCAGAAGGAACTTGCATAATTCTAGTGTTTCAAAGAAATGTATTTGTCTTTATATATTTTTAATTATTTACTTGTTTTTACCAAAAAACAAATGCTTGTCCTAATCGTGATTGGAATTGTTACCAAATGAATCATGATTAATATTTTCTTCATAATTGAGCAGACCTATTGTTAGGCTTATAATAGTGTACCAAATGTGGCCCTTAACACAACTAAGAAACATTCTGAACTGGATTTTTTTGTTTTTGTTTTACCACGCTTTGTGTTTCTAGGCCACCAACCGACACTTCCCTCAAACCGTGACCGGCGCCTACTTGAGCGGGGTCCGAGAGGCCAGCAAGATGGCCGCTCTCTGAGATTTCACCGAGCGCTCTCAAGTCACCAGCACAGACGCACGGGTTGAAACGCCGCCAAACCGTGTCTCGAACGCACACACTTATGAACCACGTGAACCACCAAGGGCTTCAGCAAAACGTTGGTGCTCAATTCCAAACACAGCGTAAAGAAGAAGAAAAAAAAAAAGCATGGACCTGCCTGGCTCGGTTGAAAACTCCTGAGAATCAAGCATCGCTAAACTCGCCGTTAACCAGCAAGACTGACCTGTGTTGTTATTTAAAAACTAAAATAGCATCCTTTTTTGTTTTTTGTTTCAGTGTTTGATATGGCTGGTGATGTGTCGTGCGTGTGCAAGATTACATGTGTAGAAGAAGTCAGAATATGTCTGTCGTAGCACTTTGAGTTGATTTTTGTGACGCCCGTTTGAGCCAAAGCGGGAATATGTCATATTAGTTGATGTGTTTGGAAACAATTCGCAATAAGTTTGAGATATTAAGCTTTGGGTGACATTTTAGGAGGAAACTTATAACCTTTACAAGTCAACTTAAACCTTACTAAGTGTCAGACAAGTAAATGTAATCTTTGGTTCCTCCTGAAATTTCACTCAAAAAGCCAAATATGCTTATTGTTTAGTGAATAATGTAACAAACTCTTTACTTTCTCAGGGATGACATCAGGACAGGCAGTACAGTAAATTACCTGATTAAAAAAAAATAAAAAATACTAAATTCACTGTTATCTAAAGTTGGTCAACAGCACAACGATATCCTCACTGTCTCTGACGTTTGTCCAGTGTTTTTGTTTTTCCAAATGTGTGACATTTTGAGATGTTTCTGTTTGTCACATGTAGTATTTATCTGCTTTATTGTCTGTGTAATAAAACGCGCTGCAAACTGCCATGTGTAGCAACCTTTTTATGACGGTTTTAGCTTGTCAACCAAGATGCCAACAATAACTCAAAATACTTTATCGTGAATTCAGTCATATTTACGTGCAATAAATAAAACAGTACATTTCAAGTTGACCCAACATTTTCTTTAAATATTTTATATGCAAAAAAAAAGTGTTTTTCACTGCTTAGTTCATGTTCCACAAACTCAATATTCATCACAGTGCCAAGTTTACACTAGTAAGGGCGCATAGAACAGAATTTTGGGGGGTTGACTTAAATTACACTTTTTGTCACGAAATTTAGGGTGTAGTGTTATTGTTCAAACTGCATAATCATAATGTTATAATGGTTTACAATAATACACCTTGTAGGAATAAAATCACTAAATCTGCATTGTTTTTGTGATAAACCATTAGGCCTGCTGTTTTAGAAATGATGGAGGATTTATATAGTATTTATTTATTCATTTTTTATGTAGTACTTATTTGGTGTAAAATATTACAGAATTAACCACCAATGTGATTAACTTTGTGTTCAACTGAACAGGCCATGATTTCACACGGAGTAGATAATTCTTTTGGAACACATTAAATTTGTATGGGGTTAAAATTAGTATAAAAAAAAAAAAAGTAAGTAAGTAAAAAGTATTTCCGTGTTTCCATTGTGGGAAAAAAAGGCATGTCTGTGACGTCACATTAAAGCGACACTCACGCCAAAACAAACCGTGAGCCCGCGCAGTGACGTCACAAAACAGAGCCCTGAACGTCTCGACTCTCTTCAAACGGCCGTCAGCGAGCGAGTCAGGTGTAGTCGGCGAGGAGGAGCAGGTCAACTGCGCCGCATCTCCAACAAGACGAGCGAGCCTTTTCGGCTCCCTTCGTGCTCTTCTCGTTATAACACGTCGAACAAATGACCCAAACTTTGCCGCTGGCCAAGCGACAAAACGCCGGACAAGTGGGCTACTAGCGTTGCTATACGCGAATTAAGCTAGTTTTTTCCCCCCTTTTATTTTATTTTTTGGACGCACATTGGATGAGCATCTTCACTCCCAATCAGCGACAAAATGGACCGCCGCGGTACGCTACTTAAGTCTCCAGGTAGTCATTCGTTTAGTTTATTACATTTAGTTTTCGTTTTAGCTTGCGTGTGTGTGGAAATGTGCCATTACGTTAGCGACATGCTGTGCGTGCGTTGTAGTGTGCCCGTAATAATAAACATTCAACGTCATTTTGTCACAACCAACTATTTAAATTAGAAATACTAAATACAGGATACAGTGATGGGCAAGCTCCTTGAAAAATGTAGTGACCTGCAATTCGAGGTACATACAGAATGGTACAAAAAAAAAGAAGAAGAAAAGGAAAACATGCTACCAAAACGTTCATCATATTTTTTTTTATTAAGTCTTGATCCTAATAAACGAATGGACTTCTGTCTTGTGTGCCTTTCTTTGATTATCCCAGTCCCTATGTATCTCAGCTACAGCCTGCAGATGACACTCTGTAGCAACTTCCCTCTGAGAGCATTTTGTTTGAATGTTGTTAATCAATTGAATGCTATTAATCAATAGTTTGGTATTGTCTTTGTTTCGATGATGTTAAAAATGTGGGCAGTGTGATGACAAGGAAATGTATCGGTCCATTCTTGGATCAAACACCTGTTGTGAAAATTGTGAAGCAATCGCAAAAAGTAGTGAGTTCAAAGAAGGTCAAATTATGTTAGAACAAGCAAACAAAAGCAAATTTCCCCAATTTTGGAGATAACTTTGTGACTAGTAAAAGGCTGGAGCTATCGTATTATTCGACTTAAAGTATTTGATTATTTATTTTAGAACTTACGATTTATTTTAAACTAACTGCACATTTTCCTATTCCGTTGGACGTTGTGGTGACTGTTGCACTGCAGGCAAGGACAACTCCAGCTCCGAGGATGACGTTCCCCTCTCGGACCTCGTGATGAGGCGATCCATAAAGGAGAAGCAGTCCGCCGAGGACGCGCACAGCTCCAACGCCGAAGACAAGAGCGGTGAAGGCGTCGGATTATTTGTATCTTCTTCCTTGTGGCAAAGTTCTGACGAGTTTTTGTTTACTCGCCAGATGACGAGCCGCTGATTAAGATGAAGTCAAAGAAGAAAGAAAACCGATTATCCCCATTTCATGGCAAAAAATCCAAGAATGCAGGTTAGACAAGTTGCATTTTTTTTTTTGTTTGTTAGTTTTTTCTGTAAACGTCTCCGTGCTTGTGATTCTAAAAGCAGACGACAGCTCCGACAACGGTCCTCTGGTGAAAGCCAAAGCTGGCAAGAAGTTCACGCCACCCAAGAAATTTGCACAGACAAAGAAGAAGAAAGGTAATAAACTGCATTGATTTGTAGGGCCCGACCAATATGGATTTTTTTTTTAGGCCAATGCCAATTTTGATAATTGGCAAAATAACATACCGTACCTTGGGTTTACAAACTGATCAACTCTTAAGCTGCCAGTATCCATCTGGACCTTTCTCTGCATCCCCACAGGTAGTCTCACCTGCCTTCCAGCCTCTATTGGAATCTTCCGTCTCCCAAAGTGCTTTCCTCTTCCCCCCTCCCCTTTTTTTTTTGTAAAAGTCATTTTCCTTGTCCAGAGGTTCGAGATGAGGATGCGAGTTCGGACGACGAGCCTCTGAGTGTAATCGCCAAGAAGCTGAAGCCGCAGCAGAAGGAAAATGTGCCTGCGAGCACCTCCGCACAAGCCACGAAGGCCCCATCCAAAAGAAACGCTGCCAAGAAAAGAGGCAAGTGTCACAAAATGGAATTTATTTTATTTAAATATGCCAAGTGGTCCTTTAATTCTTGTTAACTGGTTTTCTGTAGTTAGTTTTCTTGTTTTTCAAAAAAAGAACACCAAGATTATTTTTTCCCTCAATATTGTGGTGGTTTTTTTTCAATTTCCTATTCTCTTTTTGCTCCCCAAAACGTATAAATACGTTCTATTTTAAATGTTTAAAGTGTCCCAATGACATATTTATACGTTTTTTAATTAATTTTTTAAATTTTTTTATGCTAGAGCATACAGAAGGCTTTGACGCAGCCTCTCAACGAGTAAAGCAATGGTAGTAATTACAAAAACGGCCAGCAGGTCGCACCAGAATATAAGAGATCAACCAGGGCCATGTTAAAAACAAGCTGATTTACCCACAGTTCCAAGCAGATTTGTGAATAATGATGAAAATCCAG
This sequence comes from Leptonotus elevatus, assembly GCF_054856555.1. Classification (NCBI taxonomy): domain Eukaryota; kingdom Metazoa; phylum Chordata; class Actinopteri; order Syngnathiformes; family Syngnathidae; genus Leptonotus; species Leptonotus elevatus. Next base: position 2,315,459 of record NC_141257.1, on the reverse strand, counting down.
TAAGTCAGCCGGGAGTGAACGGGATTGCTTCAGTGAAAATGGCTGGAGTGAATGAGTTAATAAACACAAGCAATATAACCACTAACCAGCCATGTGAGTTTAAAATCAGCGTTTTTTTAGGTTCACTGACATTTTTCGTTCTTTTTTTTTTTTTTTTTTTCCCAGTCAAATACACAGAGTCTTCCAACGAGAGCTCGGACGACAACCAGCTGGCAGCCACGGCGAGGAAGAAGGCAATCGCCAATCGGCAGCAAACGCCCGCTGCCAAATACAAGAAAACCAGAGCCAAGCGAGTAAGCAGAGCGCAGAAAGGTAAGGCGCGAGGCTCCCATTTCCAGCGGCGACGTGACAGATTTGAAAAGCATCTTTGTCCCCAGACGACGGCTCCGAAAACGACGGCAATGATGATGATGACGACGACGACGACGATGACGTGCCCTTGGTAAACCTCATCGCTAAGAAGACGAAGCCGGCGCAAGACAAGAAAAAGCCAGCAAAAAAGAGCGCCGCGTCACAAGGCAGTGCGTCGAAAAAGAGGCGAGGTAGATGAAACTATTGGTAGTTGGCACACCCCGCAGTAGAGGGGTGCAGCCTGATTTAAGGCAAACTGTTAAAAGTTTCTGACAGTCCTTGGGTTAATTTGACCAAAGCCTGTAATGAAGAAACCAGCAAGCGTAATATGTGTCAAAATCTTGTCTACTTAGAAGCAGGTCAGTCTGACGAGAGCTCGGGCGACGAGCCCCTCATCAATCTGGTGAAGAAATCCCAAACGGAGAAAAAGTCCAAGCTGAAGAAACAGCCCTCGGCCCCCAAGAAGAGGGGGGCCACTCCCAAAGCCGGGACGAAGGCAACGGCAGGTAACGCATGAAAAAACTGTGAGAATTTCGTGGCCGTGGCATATTTTGTCACAAAAAAATGTTTTCCAGGCGAAAATTAAACTAAAACTAAAACTAAAATAGAAGCCATTCATTGAGACGATAACGTTAACTGAGACACCGTTGTATTAAATGTGTCTTGTGTGTTAAACTGCAGTTACAAATAGGTGTGTTATCATTTTCTGTATAAAAGTTGAAATGTACGCTGAAGGAATAAATTGACTAAACTGTCAATTTCGTCGACTAAAATTGGATTGAAACTAAAATACAATCGGATAACTAAATGATGACTAAAACTTGAATACATTTTAGTCAAAAGACTATAACTAAAACTAAATTAAAATTTCTTGTCAAAATGAACACTGGTAAAAACAAGGAATATGTGCTATGGCCATCGCTTAATCGGCTGATATTTACGCTTTGAAAATCATTGTTTTTGCCGATGACTTCCATTTGTCAGGGCAAATATTTTCAATTTGAAAAATGTGCTCATGTGCACTGCAGCCACTAAACAACATGGCTGCAAACAACAGCTCAGTCAGTGTTGCTTGTTTGGCTACTCTTCCTCGCAACAATTTTTTTCAAATATGTTTGAAAAATGCAAAGCCGGCTGATGTTTCGTCAGGCGTCAGCTCAGAAGACGAGCCATTGATGGAAACCATCAAACACCCCCAAGTGACCAAAACGCTCCGCATCAAGCTGGAGAGGTGCGAGATTAAGGAAGCCGCCGCCGCCACGGGAAGCCAAGCAGGTAACCGAGCGCGTAACCGAATCGGAAATCATCAAACGTCCACGGGTGTTGACCGTCCTTCTCGCTCCTCAACTCAGAATGGCGGCTGACCAAGGAGCCCAGCGAGAAACTCGAGGAGAGTTCTGAGTAATCGTTGCCGCTCAGGAGAAATGCGTTCAATGTTCAAACCAGTTTGTTAAAAGACATTTTGGGGCGAGATGCCTTCTAAACCGTGTTTAATGTTGAGGGGGGTGGGGGGGGGATGTGTTTTATATGTGAAAGTTTTCAAGGAGTCGTTTTTTTTTTGGCTCCACTTTTTTTAGTTTGGGACCAAACGCGTTTTAGTTTGGGTCCAAATGTCAGTTTTGCTCTTATGTGCACACAAGCATGCTTGTAAAGTGTCATTTTACAATTTGTGCCAATTTAGTTTTTCCATCGGTGAGTTTTATTGTTTACATCTGGAAAATTTTGAAGTTGCACTCTAATATCTCTTAAGCTTTTTCATGATTTCAATGTATATGTTTAGCATGTTTGAGTAAGTAATATAAAAAATGAGGAACAAATGTGTGTGGATTTTTTTTTTTTTTTTTTTTGCCGGCCAAAAAATTAGGTACACATAAGCAACTAAATCAGATAAAAACTTTATTCTTTACAAAGATAATAGTCCTGCTTTTTATTTTATTTTTTAATATTAATCTAATGCTTATGCCATGTAACATGCTATCATACTATTAGAGTATATTGCATGTTTCTAATTAGATTTCTTGTGCAGAAAAATAATGCTAAATTAATACCTGTAACTGCGATTACAGAATGACATGCAGATATGCGCAGTATACCACTTTTTTTTCATGGTACTGTATAAGTCAATACTTAAAATCATTTTTACAGTACTAAACAAAATAATGCCTCAGGTGGTGCTAATCGTTATCTATGTATATGCTAATTTACATAAAGGTGTCGTATGTGAAACGATATGACAAAAAATTTTCATTTTTTAGCATTATTAGTAAAACGCAATGTTGCTCGCGCATGCGTACATTGGCCGCCGGTTTCACGTGGTTAATATATCCACACCTGACCACAGCTGCTCACTTGCGCATGCGCAATTCGGTTGCCGGTGGATTACAACTTCCGGGTTGTGTCGCCAGATGCCAGGCACATCATTTCCTGCGTTTGAATTGTCACATTAGTTTTGTCGTGACACATTAATACATTAAAATATGGCGATTTAAACATTAACACAATATTTTCGAGAGGTGCGCATTTTCCTGTCGTCCTGGGTTGACCGGTGTCACTAGCCATCTGCTAACTGGCTAACTAGTTAGCATGTTGCCTTTGCAGAACGCCAGATAATATTATAGATCATTTAAAAAAACAGATTTACCTCGCCATGACCGGGTTGCGATGTCGGACGTCGGAGACTTTCGAGGTGGCCAAAGAAGAGGAGCAAGAACCCCGAAGTGATGGTAAGTTCGATGTTGCTGTTGTTGGCGTCGGCTCAAGTTTTTCATCCCAATGGACTAGATGGTAAATTAGAAGAAGAAGCGGCTGAAGAGAAACAATCGAAAGTAGGCGAGGAGGACGAACATTGTCAACAGAAAGAGGAAGATTCATTCAAACAAGAGTCAACGGTCAGAGTTTCCAAGCGTCTTTCTGCGTGTAAGTTCATCATTCTTTGTGGCAGTAGTTATTTTGCCGTGAACGGCTCTGATTGGTTATAGCTCCTTCTTCGCTTCATTCCCTTTGTGTCTTTTTTTATTTTATTTTGTTTTACCAGCCTAGCTGTTGAGAAAAAAAATATATCCCTAAAAAATCTTTATAGTGCGCGGGATTCAAACCCATGGCGCCCCACACTTAAGGGGTTAAATTCATTATCCCCTAAATTAGTCCACAGTCACCAGCACAGAATTTGTACTTTGAGTTCTCGCGCAAATCACAGCAAGATATCCAATTTGTTGACGAAATGCTCCTCTCTAGGGCCTTGAGCTTTTATATATATTTTTTTACATAACTATACATTAAGTTTCACCTGAATACCAACATGTAATGTATATTCCACATACCACTAATACGGTGCCATGTTAATAACACGATTATTTGCGCGTTTCTCTGCAGTGAGCACTGTTCAGCGCGTACTGAGGGTCTTGTTCGGATGCTTGGCGGCGGTGGCATGCGGCACGCTATATGCCGCCTACCTCTCTGCATTTCACGAGAGGAAGTTCTGGTTCTCGATGAGACAGGTGAGTCACGCCCGCTCCTTGGATGGCGGAAGCCATGCCTCTGAAATGTACACGATCATGAACCTTGACCTGTTCTTAGGAAGTGGAACGGGAGCTCACCTTCCAAGGAGGCAGCGCCATCTACTACTACTACTACAAACACATGCTGGCGGCGACGTCCTTCGATAGAGGTGTGACTTTTTTCGCTCCCTCGGTGTTGTTTGGAAAACCAAGTCCGTCTGAACACGTCATACAGTATTTGTGTTGTTTTGTTTTTTTGTGTGCGCCGAGACAGCCTTCTACGAGCTGATGAAAGATGACAGGACTCTGGCGGGACAAACCATCAACGCCGTGGAGCGTCTTTCTCTGTATCCTGAAGTCATCACCAGCTACATTTACAGAGTCTCCGGATGCCAGGTCAGCTTTAACAGGGGACGTATTATGGAAAAGGGACTTTTGATGGTTGGGGGATAGGAATTTGAGACTGCGGGCGCCTTGCAGGATATGGTGGAGCCCATCTACTTCTACGTGGGGACGGTGCTGGCGCTCCAGGCGGTGTACGCTACAGCGCTGTTCGCCTGCAGCTGGCTGATGAGCGGCACCTGGGTGGCCGGCGTGCTGACGGTGGCCTGGTACGTCATCAGCAGGTCAGTCCTGGACGGACGGCGTCAGTCAGGGACTTTGAACCGAGTCCCGGTTGTTGAATTGCTGTCCGTTGCGGCAACATCTCAGACCCGACGCCACCAAAGTGGAGCAGGCGCTTCCTCTGCGGGAGAATTGGGCTCTGCCGTACTACGCCTGTCAGGTGGCGGCGCTCACCGGCTTTCTTTGTAATAACATTGGCATGGCAGCTGAGGTAAGATTTTATTTTGGGGGTTGAACCCCAATTTTTGGTCATTGGCAGGTCATACACGTTATGAGGCATACTTTTCCTGTAGTTAAACTCCAAATTATTTTACGTTTGAGGAATATATTAACAGAATGTGGTTGAAGTCCAAATTGTTTGATTTTGAAGGTATGCATTTCCAGATTTTTTTTTTTGAATTACAAATTGTTTAAGTATGGAGTCACATTTTCCCAAATTGCTTATTTTTCAGGCATATTTTTCCAGAACAATTTAGTTAAACCCTAAATTCATTTTTTTCCCCAGAACATTTTAGTTGAACTCCATCATATTTTCTTTTAGAAAGTTCCAAATTGTAAAACTTTGCTGGTACGTTTCCAATTCAATATGGTTGAACTCTGAACTGTTTGACTTTTGAGGAACATTATTATCAGAAAATGTAGTTTGAACTCCCAATTCTTGGACTTTTGGGGCAGATGTTTTTTTTCCATTACGTTTCAGCTAACGTCAAATGGTATTTGGACTACAAATGGTTTGACTTTTAAGCCATATTTTTTTATCGAGAAAATAGTGTTGAACTCCAAATAGTTTGACTTCAATTCAACTTTGTTTTAGCTCCAAATATTTTGACTCTCCGGGCATTTTTTCCCCAATTAAATTATAATTTTTTGAGTCACATGGTTCAAGAACATTCTGGTTGAAGTCTAAATTGTGAAACTTTGCTGGCACGTTTCCAATTCAATATGGTTGAACTCTGAACTGTACATTATAATCAGAAAATGGAATTTGAACTCCCATTTTTTTTTACTTTTGGGGCAGATCCCCCCCCCCCAGAACGTTTTAGCTAACGTTATATTTTTTCAGAACACTCACGGTATGACTTTTAAAGGAAATTCGTTTTTCCAGCAAATTGTATTTGAACTACAAATGGTTTGACTTTTAAGCCATATTTTTTTATCGAGAAAGTAGTGTTGAACTCCAAATTGTTTGACTTGAGTTACACTTAGTTTTTTAACTCCAAATATTTTGACTTTTGGGCTATTTTTCCAATTTTTTTTTCATTTTTAAGGCATATTGTTGGAGAACACTCTGGTTGAACTCCAAATTGAACCGTCCGATCGTTGCTTTCAGCTGTTCTGCTATCTCACCATGAGCGCCACCACCTTGACCTTCCTGCTTGTGTGGGAGCACAGCCACTACGTGCTCTTCGTCCAAGCCTTCTGCCTCTTCCTCCTGGACTCGTTGGACCTGGTGCCACCTCGTAAGGTACAACATGTCTCCTTCCTGCTCGTTTGACTTTTTTAAAAATGATCAACTTTTTCTCCGCGCAGCTGTCCGACATCCACAAGGTGTACGTCAGCTCCTTGCTGATGGCCTTCTTCTTCCATTTTCACAACATGGCGCTGCTGGGCTCGCCGCTGCTCAGCCTCCTGATTGGCTCCGGGCTGGCGAGGTACCTGCAGGTAGTGTGGTCCCCTTATGTAGTATGACCTTCAGTTTATGCATATTTTGCCCACTCTTGATTTGTTTTCTATTGTGTGTGTGTTTTGTTTGAATTTTGCTGATCCATTTTTATGATCCAACGACTGCGCATGTATGTGAGTAACACGATGTTTTTTTTCCCCCAGCAAAAGATGAAGAAGGGCCCTCTGGTGGCCAGAGTGATGAAACTTTTCCTTCACTTCCACTTGGTTTTCACCACGAGCATCACCTTCAACTATTTAATCAAGGTGCTGACATGACTTTAAGGACGTTTAGGAGAAAAAAAACAGATTGTAATCAGACTGTTTTGTTGCACTTCAAAAATAATAATCAAATATTCTCTTAACTTGCAGAAAGTCGTGCCTGTAAGTGAAAGTGAATTTGTATTGAAGTTCCTGGAGGTGAAGTTTGGACTCAATACGACAAAGTGAGCCTCACTGACTGTTTGGGGGGCTTTGGGGGCAGTTTGAATCTTGATACTGAGCAAAAATGTGAGGGGGGAAAATTTTATTAAATAAATGTAATTTAAAAATCTAAAAAATTATTGATACTGAGCAAAAATGTGAGGGGGGGGGGAATTTCAATTAAAATATTAAATTAATTTAATTTAATAATATATATATATTTTTTTAAATCTGTTGATACTGAGCAAAAATTTGAGGGGGGTAATTAAATACATTAAATTAAAAAAAATTGCACAAAAAATCGATCGATACTGAGCAAAAATGGGAGGGGGCAAAATTAAAATATTAAATTAATTTAATTTGATTAAAAAAAAATTTTATCTGTTGATAATGAGCAAAAATGTGAGGGGGGAAATTAAATACATTTAAAATGTGAGGGGAAAAAAAAAACATTTAACTAAAAAAATAAAATACATCTATTTATACTGCGTAAAAATGTGGCGGGGAAAAATCAAATAAAAAAATGTAATACATTTAGTTAAAAAAAATCTTTTAAAATGTGTAGCCCATCCAAGTTACATAAGTACCTAAATAAATGAAAGCAAACTCTTGTAAATGATTAAAAAGCAAATTTATTGTACTTAAAAGTTAACGACTTAACAGTTTTCAGCAGATGTAGTGTATTGTACACCAGGGTAACATTTAATTCAGCGATTCTTTTGTATTCCACTTGAGGGAGTTATTCAGTTTGTTGCAATTTATGCTATGAAATGTAACATGTCAACGCATTATAATTGCTTCACATTCGGTGTGCTGCAGCGACTTTGTGAGCAACTTCCTCGTGTGCCAAGAGAGTCTTCAGTCTCCCGGTCAGGATTTGTTCCTTCGCCTCACTCAGGCGTCCGTTCTTCCTTTCTACCTGCTTGTGCTCGCCGTCTGCGCCGTGTCAGCGCTGCAGGCCGTCTACACCAGACTCAGGTCTCGCGAATTCTCGTCTCGTCTCGTCTCTTTTCGCCACTGACTCGTTTGTCTTCCTTCTTTCGTCAGCAGTCAGCCGATGCAGAGCAGCGAGCGGCGGCCAGAAGACGGACACGTGGGCGAGCGCCCCGAGGTCGTCTACCACGTGTTGCACACGTTGCTCTTCGGCGGCCTGACGCTGCTCTTCAACGGGTAGGACGGAAATGCCGCTAACAGTTTGTCATCGTTTTTGCTGCTCTGTTTGATTCAAACGTGTTGTCTTCCCGGTCACCGGAAGGATGAAGTACTTGTGGACGCCGTACATGTGTGCATTCGCGGCGTTTGGCGTGTGCTCGCCGGATCTCTGGATGACCGTCTTTCGGTGGCTCAAGGTCAAGTCGGTCCATCCTGTTGTACTGGTGAGAGGCCTTCAGGCTAAAACTTGAATCCATTTACATTGCATTACAAAGCCATTACATTTTTCTTTTTTCTAAAGTTTCAGTTTTTGGTTAAACTCCAAATTGCTTGACTTTGGAGGAATATTTTTGCTGACCTCTAAAAGTAATAAATATTTACTAATGGTCTTTTTTTCTTATTTTTAGTTCCCGCTGCATACCTATTTAATTATTTTTTGTCAGTAAACATACAATTTTATGGAGTAAATATTCAACATTTTTTGTCACATAAGCTTTTTCTAAATATCTTTTTAAATTGTCTGAAATGTATATGATTTTTTTTGACGATTTGTGTTGTTTTATTACTACAGTATACTTATTTTAAATTGTTTCATAATATTTAACATGTATTTTTTTTATACCTTTAAAATTACTGTTACATTTTTTTTATTTAATTAATTTAGTTTTTGTTTAGATTTTTTTAAATAGAAAAAACATTTAACCTTTTTAATGAGTAATTTTTTTTAAATTTCTGTTCTTTTTATTTTCCAATTGTTTATAATTTTTATTAACTTTAAAAATATATATTTTAGAAAGGTTTTAATCCTTCACTAGCATTACATTACGGGAATTTATAGTTTTTTAAATTATGCAATAATTATTGTTTTAAATGTATTTATTAATTTTATTGTAATTTCATTATCATTATTATTATTTTGCTATTGACTCAGGGTTATGCACAAGAATTCCAATGTACTTGTTTTTTAACCTGGACAAATATCATGTACAATACGATACAATGCAATTTCTTATTAATTATAGAATATAATTAGGAAAGCAATAATAATTCAATCCTTGGTTTGTTTTTGGTTGCTTCCTTGCAGTCGTTTATCCTGAGCATTGCCGTTCCGGCCATCATCGGCTTCAGCTTGTGGCAAGAGGTGAGACTTTGATATTAATAATAGTAGTGATGATAATAATAATAATAAATAAAATGTATTCTCCATCCTCGGCAGTACTGCCCCCGCGTCCTGACCGACCTGTCCGAACTTGAGGTGTTCTACGATCCCGACGCGGCCAACATGATCAGCTGGATCCGGTGAGTCTTCCTTCAGGCGAGCATGTCGTCAACGTGTAGTCATCATCCCACTCCTCGCAGGACTCACCTTCCAGCGGCGGCCGTGTTTGCCGGCAGCCCTCAGCTCCTAGGAGCCATCAAGTCGGGCTCTGGCGCCGCCGTCACCAGCTTGCCGCTGCACTCGGATGTAGACATGCTGAGGAGGAGTGAGGACGTGAGTTACGGCGGCCTTGCGTTCGGTTTCCATAATTAAGTGATGATGTAAGTTGAGTTGAAGCTCCATGTTTATCTGTATTATACTGCCCCCAGGTGGCCACGGTGCACACACCAGAAGGAGCAGCAAACTAGAATTCACATATTGACAATTGAAGCCAAAAATGTCAAACTGTTGAATTATTTTCATTTGATTCAATGTATTTCAGACCTACCAGATATACTCCATGCGTTCCGCCGAGGAGGTGTACAAGATCCTGACCTCCCGCAAGGCCAACTACGTGATCATGGAGGAGTCCTTGTGCGCCGATTTCACTGCGGACCGCGGCTGCCGCATCAAGGACCTGCTGGACGTCGCCAACGGACACGTGAGTCTCGCAAACCACACTCTGCTTTTATCTTCAATAAAGACCCCCCACCTCCTCCATGCCTTCCCTCCCCCCCCCACAGGTGGTTCACGACAACGGCGAGACGTACGCCTTCTCCAGACATCGCCGCTTCTGCCACGAGATCAAGACCAACCGCTCGCCCTACACAAACTACTTCACCCGCGTCTTCTGGAACCGGTCCTACCACGTCTACAGAGTCAACGCGGTCATCTCCTTCCAGTATTAACAGAAGGCAGCTGAACTTGAGCATTTATTTGATATTCTTGATATCTGTGTACTAGTATGCACTTTGTCCTCACTGGTAAGATTCAGCGCACGTGTAGAGCAACTGTGTGTCTTACTAGTAAAGTTAAACTTGCGTTCCATAAAAGTGGGTCTTTATGAATTGAAATGAAATATGCCATAATGCAGTTTGTCCTAAAAATTGTCCTCACATTGTGACTGTCCATACTTGCACATGTATGTGCAGCTGAAACAAAAGACAACAATAGTATGAATAATGGCCAGTCAAAAAGTGAGGGGGTGGGGGGGGGGGACTCTGTAGTCTCTGTAGTCTCTGTACTGTAATTGTATTTTATTTTTAAATGTGCATTTACTGTTCCTGTCTGCTGAAACTCATTGGATTTTCTGAGATGCCAATATTGTCTCTGCATCAGGCCATAGATAAAGAGGGTTGCAAAGTTACAGAATATATTATAATATCATCGTGTTCACAGAATGTGAATATGATGATTTTATTTTTTGGCTAACTCAAAATATATTGTTACATTAGTAGTGCCTCATTTAAGTGAATGTGTGTTTGGAGGCTGATGATATTTTGCCTTTGTGTTTCTCTTGCTTCTGATGCCTTATATGCTCATTTGTTTGTCCATCCTTGAATTCCCACACTGTACAAGTTAGCTTTCGTTAAACTATGGCGTTTGATTTACTCTTTATCTTTTCTACATGTCTTCAAGATTTTGTCCAAATAAACTGACATTTTTGTATGATATAGTGTGACTTTTTGTTGTTGCATGACAGTATTAGTTATTTTTAGATACTACATTCATCATGTAAGGAAATCAAATTAGTTACAAAAACAACAATGTAATGCAATACAACAGGGATTAAAATATATTTAAATCTGAGCAATGCGATATTGCATGCCTGTATATGGTAAATAAAATAACTGCTACAGTAATATTTGTTCAAAATGTGTAGTACATTACAGACACTGATATCCATAATGACGTTTTGCACATTGAAAGCTGAATAAATTGACAACTTTGTATATGGCGTTACTAAAATAGCAACAAAATGAAAATGTGTAATAAGAAGTTGGACCCTCTTGAAATATTTTTGTTTGGTTTTGGGATACTATAAATATGCGCAAAATGCGGCGCAATATGCGCTCTACCGAAGACGAACCGGAACCGGAAATCCAAGCGACGCAATGGCGATGCTCAGAACCAATTACGTGAGAAGCAGCAGTTCTATGTCGCTCTCCTAACATTTAAGCCCACTTTGAGATTATATACACCTTCTAAGTTGTTATAGTTATTGTTACCGTACGAAGGTAAGATAATTCACTTTCCAGTTAACGTGCTGGGTTCTAAAGTTTATCAGTTAACGAGAAAATAAACCGTAAATGAAACATAACAGAGTACGGGGGAGTGCGCTTGATATTTGAAGCAGAGGCTGCGCCGTACCGGTGTACACAGCACTGCACTTCGATTGACGACAACGACAACCCCGCCCGGTCGGGCTGCCATAAACACAATAATAAACTAGCTAGCTAGGTTCATGTGTAGTACCATATTTGTACTGGAAATATTTTTATTGCACATCATTTTACACATAAATGTGCTATTTTAGTTTTAGTACCGTGAACCAAGAGAAAGCTTCGAAACATCCTAACATTCAAGGTTTTTCTTGGCTGAAATTTTATTTAGGTAGTGTTGGTGCTGGCTCAAACACACTGTTAAGTTTATAATTTTGTTGCTATTTGTTCTGTAACATTTCACAAATCAAATATTGACTTGTGTTCATCAGTGGAGGATGAGCGCGGAAGCGGCCGACCGGGTCGCCGCTGTGACAAGCAGCCGGCCCAGCACGCCGCTCCAGACTTCCTGGTTTGAATTCCTCCTGGACGCATCTCTGCTGGAGACACACCTGCAGAGCTCCAACCCTGGTGAGAAGTCAGCCTCGTAACATTCTGCAGATAACAACATGACAATGACGAAACCCGTGCGCCTCCTCAGACCCGACTGGGGTGCAGCTCGTCGTCCAGTTTCTGGAGCAGGCTTCCAAGCCGTCTGTCAACGAGCAGAATCAAGTACAGCCTCCAGCCGACAACCGCAGGAACCGCACCTTGAAGCTGCTGGCACTCAAAGTGGCGGCGTACATGAAGTGGGATCTGGATGCACTGGAGAAAGGGTGCGAAAAAAATAATCTAAATTTTTTAAATCTGTTTTTTAAAACCGTTTGTGACACATTTTATGATTCAATTTAATAGACGTTGTGCTGCTCTTTCAGGTGTGTGTGTGTTTTGGCCACCTGGCGGCAGTATAATACAGGCAGAGATTAAAGTAGAAAAATGTAAACATTGTCTCCTTGTCAGCTTGACCATCCCCGTGTTGAACATGCTGCTCAACGAGCTACTGTGCGTGAGCAAAGTGCCGGCGGGCGTTAAACACGTAGATTTGGATCTTTCCACGCTGCCGCCCACCACCGCCATGGCCGTCCTCATCTACAACCGCTGGTAAGACAAAAAGACATTATATTTAAAATCACCAGAATAAAAACCTCTTCCCGCTTTACAGGGCCATCAGAACCATCGTGCTGAGCAGCTTTCCAGAGAAACAGACCAAACCGGGACCGCACCAAATGAACATGCAAGTTTTCTCCCGCAGTGGACGCGTTTTAATCACGATTACCTCACACAGACTTGAATTTGTTTGTGCTTTTCTGCAGGTTGAGTGTTGTGCAGCAGGAAAAAGAGATGACAGACAACATTCTCAGTGTGGTGAGAAATGTTGAAATAAAAAAATCTGGCAGGAAAACTGGCGATGAATTACAATTGCCACATCAATGCCATTTTGTGCGTCCAGTTAAAAGAGCAGGCCAGCGACTCCATCAGCGTCCTGGCGGGGGCGCTGCGTCTGAAGAAGGACTTCTATGTGCACACCATGAGGACTCTGGACCTGCTGGCCGCCGACACGGCCGCAGCCAACGGCGAGACCGAGTCCTCCACGGCGGGCCTCCGGATCAGTGCCAACGAGCTGCACTGCCAGGTGGGCTCAAATGCATTGTTTCCCAACTCGGATTGACAGGATGACAATAACAAAAACTTCCTCCATGTAACTTTTTCTTCACTAAAAAAGAAATAGAAAAATGGTCTCTCTTTTTTTAAATTTTTTAAAAAAAATTTTTTTATAAATCGTTCAACAATGAAATGAAATTGGATGATTTCCTGATGGCATCACTACTTGAACAGTGTCCGCCTTCTGGTCTTTTTAGGTTCACTATGACTTGGGCGCCATTTTCTTCCAGCAAGGCTGCACGGACCAGCCGGCCTTTGAGAAAGCCAGAGACCACTTTAGGCAGACCAAGGAGCTCTTGAAGAAGGTACCACCTCACTCGCGTTCGCATGCCGTGTTAAAGTACACACACACACACAAGTCCTGTCCTCCGTCTTTGTCTTCCAAGCTGGACTCCACGGTGCACGTCCACCTGGACCACCTGGACGAGGAGCGCCTGGCCGGCTACTGGAACGCCTGCAAAGCTCTGACCGGCGACTGTGACTCGTGCGACTCTCAGAGCACACACTACGACCAAATCAACGGACTGCTCGGCGCCCGCAAATATCAGGTGAGAAATCAGCAGAGCTGCCGTGAATGTATAGTGGATAGAAAAACTCTACACACCCCTGTTCAAATGCCAGGATTTTGTAGTATGAAAAATGAGAACAAGTTATATATCTGTGGATAAACTGCCAAAATTCAAAATAAATAAATGATATCTTTGCCATATGTTTTTTTTTCAAGGCCGATACGATACAGATTATTAGTAGTCAAGGAGGCCGATAACCGATATTTCAAGCCGATATTCATTTGCAGTAAAAGAAAAAATCTTAGTGTAAAAAAAAATATTTTCAACTATCTTGACAGATTTGGTTAAAAAATTATAACAAAAATTGCAGGGAATTTCCAGGGTCATCAGCATGTGTTAAGCTAAATGAAAAACTAAGCAAGTAAATAGATCCCTAAAGTTTTCTACTGTAAATAAAGTTTTCCAAAAATGTCTACATAATTTCTTGATTATTATTATTTTTTAAATAAAAAGTGTAGGGAGTTCCTATTTTTATAAAGTGGAAATTTAAGTTCCGGAATAACGCTTATCCCTGTCGCAGGCCGTGGTGGAAGCGTTCATCAAAGACAACATCAGCCGCATTTTGCCCAAGCACTTCAGACGCTCCGTTCTCAGGGAGGTCTTGTACAAGGCCCAGCAAGGGTGAGCAAACACGTCCTGCGCTTATCCAACACGTGTCCATATCGGTCCCAATTGACTCGTTTGCTCCCAAAAATGTATACATACGTTTATACAGTGTCCCAAAAACGTATTTATATGTTTTTTTAAAATGCTAGAGCATACAGAAGGGTCTGATGCAGCCTCTGAACTGAAGAGACCGCTTGAAGCAGTGGTAATTACAAAAACGGCCAGCAGGTGTCAGCAGAGTATAAGAGGTCAACCAGGGCCATGTTGAAAACAAGCTCTTTTCCCCACAGTTTTAAACAGATTTGTGAATAATGATGAAACTTAGCTATATTCCTATGCTAATTGCTGCAAAACGGACACAGATAGAAATATACTTTTTTTCTGTGGGCCTTGCAAAATCTGTTAAAATAAGGTAAAACAGCCGGGAGCGAAGGGGGTTGCTTCAGTGAAAATGGCTGCGAGTGTGAATGAGACAAAGTTGCGACATGGCGTCACGCAGGGAGACGGGCCTGGACGAGGTGTGCCACCAGCTGTGCGTGTGCAACGCCGTGAGCGACGCCCTGGAAGGGGACGTGCTCGGCGTGCGCTTCCAGCAGCTGCTCATGAAGCCCAGCAAGCGCCTGGTGGACTTTATTTTAGAGGTAAACATCAAGCTAACTAGCTTTGTTGGGGTGTACCTAATGTTGTGACTTGAATCCATCCATCTTGCAGGTGTGCACGCGGTCCTTGGAGAAAGATCGTTCGTCAGAAGCATCCAGAAGGAACATGGCTACCTTCATGCAGTGAGTGACGTAAACGGTCATCATTATGTTTCAGTCTTGCGGCGTCTCAGCATTTCCCGTCCTTGCGCGGGCCGGCAGCACCCTCTGCGGAAGCCTGGAGGAGCTGCCCCTGGTCTTCGTGGTGTCCTCTCACAAGCTCTTCACCGAGCTCCTCAGGGAGGAGGAGCGCAAGCTGCTGGTGGAGCAGATGAGGAAGCGCTCGGCCGCCGTCAACCTCAGCGCCAAACCGCTGCCCTCCTTCTACGACATCCCGGGTAGGCGCGCGCCGCTTGTCGGCGGGAACGCTCCTCGCTGATGAGCCGCGTTTCCCCGCAGCGTCGGCCAGCGTGAGCGTCGGGCAGCTGGAGCAGCAGCTCATCCTCTCCTTGGACCCGCGAAGGATCAGACAGATCCTCAACGAGCTCCACGACATGGCGGACAGACCCTTCTGGAGAGTCAATAGCAAGGTAGACGATGTGTACGGAATCGTGCTGCATTCATGGACACTGGGAAAAAACAAACGGCTATCACAATTTTTTTTTTCAGTGGGAAGTTCCTCCAGATTACATTAACGTGATCCTGGCCATCAAAGACAACGTGACCAAAGATCTGATCTACATCCTCATGGCGAAAGGCCTCCACTGCATAGCCATTAGAGTAAGGATGATGTCATCGTATTGCATCATCATGAAGTCACCGTCTCGTTGCCACATCCCCCTCCTCCCCTTAACTGTTTCCTTTCAGGACTTCCTGCACGCGCGGCAGCTCTTCTCGTCTTGCCTGGAGCTGGTGACGGAGTTCTCGCCACGTCTGCGCCAGGTGATGCTCAACGAGCTGCTGCTGATGGAGGTGCGAGCCCACGAGACGGCGGCGGCCGACGGCAGCAAGGAGAGGCCGCCGCCCGACCTCGTCAGCAGAGTGCGCGGATACCTGGAGATGAGGATACGCGGTGAGTTTTATGGCTTCTGCCGGGTCCGACTGGTGAGGCTGGAACGGTTTCTATTTTTTTTTTGGGGTGCAGATCTTCCTCTGCGGCAGGTGGTTGGCGAGGAGTGCGTGGCTTTCATGTTGAATTGGAGGGAGAACGACTACTTGACGCTGCAGGTGCCTTCCTCGGCTGTCGTCAACAACCCTTACGTCAAGGTGATGCGCCAGCAATTCTTTCAAATGGCAACATGAACATTTAAATATGTGTGTGTGTGTGTGTGCCTTTGTCTTTGCTACATTGTGGGGCCCATACACGTGTGTTTTTCCAGATTTAACTACCATTGTGAGGAAATTTTGATGGTGCCCACAAGTTATCAAACATTTCTAATTAAAAGAAAAAAGTCACAAGTGAAATTAACATAGAGGGACACTTTACACAGTGACCTTACTAAAAACTAAAACAAAAAAAAACATATATATATATATATATATATATATATATATATATATATATATATATATATTTATATATATTTATATTTATATTTATTTATATTTATATATATTTATATATTTATATTTATATATATTTATATATTTATATTTATATTTATATATATATATATATTTATATATTTATATTTATATATATATATATATTTATATATATATATTTATATTTATATATATTTATATATATATATATATATATATATTTATATTTATATATTTATATATATATTTATATATTTATATATATATTTATATTTATATATTTATATATATATTTATATATATATATTTATATATTTATATTTATATATATTTATATATATATTTATATTTATATATATATATATATATTTATATATATATATATATATATTTATATATATATATATATATATATATATATTTATATATATATTTATATATATATATTTATATATATTTATATATATATATATATATATATATATATATATATATATATATATATATATATATATATATATATGTATGTGTGTGTATAAAAAGAATCACTATTTCCTGTTTTTCTCCAATCTTCCACTCAGCTGGGCCAGCTGCTGGCGTCCACGTGCAAGGAGCTCCCCGGTCCCAAAGAGAGCCGGCGCACGGCCAAGGAGCTTTGGGACGCCGTGGTGCAAATCTGCAGCGTCTCAGTCCAGCAGAAGAGGAGCAACGACGGACGCGTGGCGCTCATCAAGCACCGAGACTCTTCCTTGGGCATCCTGCACAGGTGCCAGCGACTACTTTCTGAAATTCCCTTCAAAATGGCACCGCCACAAAAATACGAAAGAAATAATGACAAAAATAATTCTTCTTCTCTTGTGGTTGTTTGTCCTCCCAGGAGTAAATTCGTAACGTTCGCCAAGAAGATCAGAGTGAGTACATGATTCAAAGCAAAATGTTGTTTTTGATGTTGTGTTGCTGAGGTGACGTTTGCGTTTGTGCGTCAGGAGCCGCTGGTGCTGACCACGTTGATCTCGCTCTTCGTCAGGCTTCACAGCATCGTCAGGGTACGACGCAGCGCCTCTTCTTCTTCTTCCTCGCAACATTGGCTTGTCCAAGTGTTGATTTAAGGCTTTGTCGCCCCCCCCCTGCAGGACGACATTGTCAACGAAGTGACGGCCGAGCACCTCACCATCTGGCCGGCGTCTCTGCCAAAGTATCACACTGGATTTTCTTTTCTTTTTTTAAAACTATTTTAAACTTTTTTTTTCATTTGTTTTTAAATAATTAAAAAAAAAAAAAATGTGTTTTTTAAATTACTTTTAATGAATTATTTTTAATTTGTATTTTTAATGTATTTTATTTACTAACTGTATTTTATTTATTTTACTTTTTTATAGATTTCATGTGTAGTGTGCGGATCTAAATGTGCAACACTTTGGAAACGCTTGTTTAGCAAATGTGCTATCACACTGCATTCTCTTTTTATTCTTTTATTTCATTTTTTAAAACTTTTTTAAATGTATTTTGTTTTTAGTTTTTAAATTTGTTTTAAAATTATTTTTATTTTATTTTTCTAATTTGTTAAATTATTTTATTGAATTATTTTTAATATTTATTTTTAATATATTTTTTTATGTTGCTTACTGTACTTTTGTGTTTTATTTTTATAGTTGGTTTTACTAGATTTTATTTTTTTAGCCTTTACGTGTCTTTCTGTATGTGTCGTGTAGCATCCAGGCGGTGGACGTGGAGGCAGTAGCCGTGACGGTGAAGGAGCTGGTGACCTACGCCCTCACGCTGAACCCCAACAACCAATCGTGGCTCATCACGCAGGCCGACATTTATTTTGGTAACGCAAAACCTTCCGCAACTTTAACAAATTTCAACATGAACCTTCGTGCCATGTTTTCCCCGCAGCAACCAATCAGTACTCGGCCGCTCTCAACTTGTACCTCCAGGCCGGCGGCGTGTCGTCGGATTTCTTCACCAAAGTCGTACCGCCTGACGTCTACACAGACCAGGTGGGGGGCACGGATCGCTTTGATTGGACACGCGTGTGCGTGTTTTCCCTGCGACCGCTCGTCATTGTCCTTCAATGTTCCACGCAGGTTCTGAAAAGGATGATCAAGTGCTGCTCCATGATGAATTGCCACACACAGGTCACACAACATCTCACACATGTGCATGCGCACACACAATATTATATTATTGGTGGTATTTCCCTTCTTATTCGAAAAAATTTTAGTTAAGAAAAAAAGGTCTTTCTTTTCATGCAATTATAATCAGAATTGGAAGTTATTAAATTGTAATTTTTAATTGAAATATCATGTCCAGAGGCATCAAAAAATTAAATACAATTAATGCATACAATAAAATTGCTCTGAATTTGAAAAGAAAATTGTACTGTTCCTGTCAACAACGTCCAACATGAAACACCAATGCCACCTAGTGGCAGGGGAAAAACTCGACACAAATCTATGACTCAATGCTTCGTACTCTGCTGCCATTGACGGCTATAGATGTCAAAAATTAATTTTAACAATTTCTATCAGTTTAACATTTTTTCCCACTTTTGTTAACAAGAGTATGAAAACCTAGAAAAAAAATATTGTACATTTAAATAGATATAAAATTTGTGATTAACCGGGAGTTGACAAGTGAAGTCATGCGATTGATTACGATTTAAAAAAAAAATAATCGCCTGACGCCCCTAATTTTTAATAATCTCTTTTCTTTTTTTTTTTTAAATCAGGCGATTAGAATTTGTTATTGTAATTAATCGCATGACTTCAATAGTTAACTCTAAATGTACAAAAAAAAATTCTAGGTTTTCATAGTCTTGTTAACAAAAGTGGGGAAAAAATGTTAAACTGATAGAAATAGTTCAAATGAATTTTTGACGCCTATAGCCGTCAATGGCAGTGAATGAGTTAATGTGTTTTAAAAAAAAATTCAAATAACTTTATTAATTACTTACTATAAAAAAAAATACTGGAAGATACAACCACATTTGTACTTGGTAGCCATATTTGTCCACTTTTGTGTCTACTAACAAGAGCATGGAAAACATTATATTGTACATTTGGAACATATATATTATGTAATTAATCGCAAATTAACTATGGAAATCTTGAGATTAATTGGTGTTAAGTTACATTAAAAAAATGGCATTAAAAAGCATTAAATGAGATTTTCAGATGCCTGCAGAAACTCGAAATATGATCGTGCCGCAGGTGGCGGTCCTGTGTCAGTTCCTGAGAGAGGTGGACTACATGACGGCGTTCAAAGCGCTCCAAGAACAGAACAGGTACGATTTTGTTTCGCGCAACCTTGACCACCAAAGGTGCACCACATGACCTTGTTTGTAACCTCGGACGCAGTCACGACGCCATGGACTCCTTCTACGACTACATCTGGGACGTCACCATCTTGGAATACCTCACGCGTATCCTTACTCAAATGGTCCACTTTCTGACTTTCAGTTTTTTTTTTTTTTTTTTATAACCTTGACTGTGATCAGACATCCATCACAAGCGCGGTGAAACGGAAAAGAGACAAATAGCGGTAAGCAGCATTCAATTGTAACGGGTATGAAAAGTCTACACACCCACCAGTGTTGCAATGCCAGGTTTTTGTGATGTAACAAAACGAGACTGAGAAAAAAATCATTTTGATGCTGATGGAACCTCTCTGCAAAATAAGGCTTGTGCTGTAAGATGTGACAAGCGAAATGGTCAGGGAAAGTCGACAGGAACAGCTAAACTTTATCTGGGATTAATCAGAGGCACTAATTAGTGGCACGTGTTGGTTTCCATTTTACATGCGATTGCTTCAAATCATTTATTTTGATCCCAGTTTTTAGTATTGATCACAAAACCATGGCATTTGAACAGGGGTGTGTAGACTTTTTATATCCACCTTGTTTGCAATTCAGCCTTAAATAGGAGTCATTGTGACGTGTGTAATTTGTATGATTAAGACTTACCTGATTATTAGGTACACCTGCATGCTAATTAAATTGTTAAAAAGTCACTAAACAAACCCAAAAATGTTTTTACAGGATATTTGCATGTTTATGGAAACCAATGGAAGGAATCCTTTTTTCTTTTTTTTACTGAAAATCACATTTAAATGGCGCTGTACAAATGTGCGGGCGTGTCCTAATGAAACGCGGTCCGTTCCAGATGAAAGCCATCGGTCAGGCCGAGCTGAACACGAGCAACCCCGAGGAGGTTCTGCAGCTGGCGGCGCAGAAGCGCAAGAAGAAGTTCCTGCAGGCTATGGCTAAGCTCTATTTCTGAATCCCTTTTTTTTCTCTTTTTTTTTTTTGTTGCGCTACAAGTCGGGACTGGCCGATTAATCGGCTGGCCGATTTAATCGGCTGGCCGATTTAATTGGCCAATATTAACTCTTTTAAAATTGCTGAAAATCAACATTTTTTTTCATTTTTTTATGAAAGCAACAAAAAATTAAATGTCTCGGTGGCACTATTGAGTTTCATTTTTCCATTGGATATCATTAGTTCCACTTTTCCATCTAAATGAATGGAGGATAACACTTTTTCCATATAAATTTCAACTTGCTACAAAAATTCACGCCTCCCGGGTTCAAGTGTTCTTTTTATTCATTTATCCTTCCAACTACAATTAATACGTTTGTCATTTTCACATAATTTATCTTTCAATTGACTTCATAAGCATTCAGCACTTAGTCGAGTTATTAATATAACAGTAACACTTTTAAAGGTCATTTGAGCGAATTTCAGAAGTGCTGCGCTCTTCACATGAGTTCTCAGCGGGACGTCAACATTTTTCTGTTCTCTAATCGGTCAGAGCAAAACTGTTGCGCTCCCTCGCCCACACCTGCTGTACAAAATGAGCACTTGTGAGTTTTTCCCAGCATCATTCTTGTATTCCCACGCGCGGCTCTTTTGTTGCGTTCCATTTGAGAAACGTGATATGTTTTTGCATTTTGCGGGCCGAGCCATCAATGTCGTGAAAAAACCCCCAAAAAAACCCCCAAATGCACCAAAAAGATGCTCTCGATGTATTGTTTTGAAGTCCCCGGGCCTCGACAGACATTGTTACTGCTATCAAGGCAGACGCAAAACAGATCACACATGCGGACAATGAGAACTGCAAGTCTTGCACATCTTCAACGCTATCCATGACATTTTTGTCAAATCTAATTTGCAGGATAAATTCAATATGTCCACCACAGAAAGTTCTTTTATCCTCCCCTAAAAAGACAAGGTTATAAAAAAAAAAGAAAAAGAAAAAAAAAGTGAGTCACAGTCTTCCATTTGTCAAGTACTGCAGACTACAACATTTATGATTAATAGCCTCCATTTTAATATTAATGTATGTTGTGTTTGGCACGCCCGATGCAATCATGTGAATGAGAAGGTGGAATTTCACCACTAGGTGGGGCTCCAAACTTGGATTAGAAGTTCAGTATCTTGCACAGTTGAGGCCTTTTTTTTATATATATATATTTTTTTGTGTGGAGTAAAAACTGAAAGAAAAGTAAATGAAAAAAGAAAAATCGACATTATTCACTATGAAATTGTGAAATACCACACAAATGACGATAACCTCTCCATATCCATATTAAATTCAATTATAGTTCCGGAAAAAATGCCTTCAAAAAGAGCATGCCATGTTAACAAAGTAAAATAAGAAACTGTTTTTGTGCTGTTGTAATAAAAAAACAACACTTTTTATAAAAACATATGGTAATGCCGTAATTAAATAGAATGTAACGAAAAGTTGTTGCCACTTTTTTCCGGCACCTCGAGTTGCGTCGTTTTGACTTTACGGCGCCCGTACCTTCTTTTTTTCGTTAATTTCCCACAGTAATCACGCCATTTTAAAAGTTGTGTTGTTGTTGTTGTTGTTCCCTCCAGCAACGGACGTCCCATCAGCCGGTCGGCTCGCCGTCGGGCTCGCCACATCTCCTCGTTTACCTTTGAATTCGCACCGCTCTGCTGCTCGTCAGACCAAAGTATTTTGGATGTAAATATCAACTTTAACGCGCTTTTAATCGAGCTAATAAACAACAGAATTGGCTGTTTGAAAACAAAAAAAACAAAAAAAAAACATGTGTTACACGGCATTTGAGAATATGCGAACAGTATGTGTTTGTGGGGGTGAAAAAAAAAAAGGAGGATGTGATGAGAAAAGTAGATAAAGATAAAAGAAGCCGATAAATGAATGTCAAATGCAGTTCAGAACTTTGTGTGTGTGTGTGTGGAGATAAACACTGCGAATTAACTAGCAGAGCTCCTTATGAAACTCAATCTCTTTCACATGCCACAACACACACACACACACACACACACACACACACACACACACACACACACACACACACGGATTCCACAGAGAAGTATGCAGCATGATCTATTACCAATCCTCCTCTCGCAGTTTGTTTGATTCCACACGCTTGGCTGATATTCGCAAACGTTTTAAGATACAAAATGGTGGCTTGGTGGTGGATTTCTTGCAGCGATCGATCATCTCGAAGAAGCGTTGGTGGAGTGGGGTTGGGGGGGGGGGGGGGGGTTGGGGGGGGGGGGCGTGCCCGAGGAGCGCTCTTCAAGTAGCTGGTAGCGCTGAAGGGATTAAAAGATCAAGCTGGTGTTTTCACTTTGTTCATGAAATCAGTTACACACAAAAGGATTAGGGGGCATCGGGGGGAGCCTTGAGGGCCTCCGCCAGCCGACAAGCCATGTTCAACTTTTGAACCAGCCAGCAAGGCCTGAAAGGCAACATTCTATGGAGGACCAAAATTAAAAATGTCATTTTTATATTTACTTTTATTTATTTATTTATAGATATACATATATTTTGTTGTTTTTATTTCCATTTATTATATTTATTTTTTCTATTTAATTTTATATATATGGTTTTTTTATATCCGTTTTTTTCCCCACTTTTTAAAATGTATTTATTCATTTATTTATTCATTTATTTTTAATGTTGGCAGTTTTGGTCCTCCATAACATTCATGTGCAGTGGATATAAAAAGTCTACACACCCTTGTTCAAATGTCCGCTTTTACAGTTGCCTTGGTTACAATGTAGAATGTGACTGTTGAGAACGAAGCAATCGCATGTGCAATGCGAAGCCCAAACGAAGTTCACCTGTTCTAGTGGGCTTTCCATGACATTTGTTGCTTTCTTGCAGAAGCCTTCATGTTTTGGCTGCAACTTGGAACTGTGCAAAAGGCAATGATGCCAGTCAGGTGTTCCTTTTGATGACGAGACTTGCATTGATTTTTTTTTTCTGAAACAACAAACTATTATTATTATTATTAGTTTAAGATCATATCAGCCGGTCTGCACTGCAGCTGCTACGGAGAGAGCGGCGCCAAGAACGCGTCATTTGTTCAAATCAACAAACTCTCGTTTGAGCTTTTAAGGCTCTAAACGGCAACATGAAGATGATTTATTAGCTCAGACGTTAGCAACTTGCGCAAAATAGCTCCTTAATACATCAATTGACTGGTAAAAATATGCCACTGTGAAATCTGGATTTGCTGTTTGCCAGGGAATGAGCGGCTAAGAATGTGCCCCCCCCCCCCACCCCCCCGTTTGATTCCCATGACCGTGTGCTGGTCGTCTGCCCGCTGCTCCACTGTGTCACCATGACAGCTCGGACTGTTAGAATTTTGAAAAGGAAAGAATGGAAATCATGTGTTGCAAGGTCAAACTGTCACCGTCAAAAAATGTTAACACTTAACAATAACACACTCAAGTCACCGGGGGCAGTATGAGAGTTAAAGAAGTACTTTTGACCTTTCGTGACCTTAAGGTTTTTTTTTTTTTTTAATTGCACTCAACAAAAAACTGAACTGAAACATAGCATTTGCGAAAAATAAAAACGAAACAAAAATTAAAAACGTAAAACTATTCAAACAATAACACTAAGCCACCAGGGGCAGTATGATACACAAATTACCTTTTGACCTCTTGTGACCTTTATTTTTATTTTTTTAAATTGTACAAAAACTAAACAAAAAGCATTTGCAAAAAAGAAAAACTAACAAAACTTACAAACGTAAAACTATTGAAACCCCGATGTAAACCGAGGTGGGGGGGGGGGTCAAGAGGTCAACACAGCGGACGTTCACAATTCTCAAGAATTTACGGCTTCTTCTCTCTTTGTCCGGAACCACATGGACGGACTTTTACGAGTGGCGGCCGCCGCCGTCCCGCTCAGACCGGCGGCGGCGGCGGCGGCGAGTGAATGGCCGCCATAAAGCGACAATGATTGCGGAATTGAGGAAGACGAGAAGGGCGAAGGCACGGAAAGTGCAGATGCAAACAACGTGTGCGGGAAATGTTTTCCGCACGCCGCATTAGGAACATGTGGAAAATATAAGCGAATAATGGGAAGTGTCAAAAAAAAGAAGAAGAAAAAAAGTGAAGGCCTCGGTGTTGTTGTTTGACTTTTGGCTGCCGTTCAGCAACCGCGGCTTTGATTGACAGCTCGTTCCTGCCATAATCCAGCATAGAAGCGCGCACGAGATGTACTGTATAATTTTTTATTTCTGCACCTTGCCTCGTAGCATTGGAATCAAAAAGGCGGCAGGACCATGTCGGTGGTCCTTAAACCATTATATTAACATTGGCACTGGTTTTTGGATTTATAAAAGCCGAGGGTTGCTTGGCCGCTGCGTTGTCGGTGTCACACACAATTTGTCACGGGATCTTTTTAGGATTAAATCGCAATAGCAGGTTTGGTTTGGCTGAGGCAGCCAAGATTTTGAATTCGATTTAAAAAAAACTCGTAATTTACTTGAAAAAATTAAAATAAATATAATGCAACAAAAAAGATTGGTATCTATAAATTCAATTAAAAAGGCTGGTAATTGACTTTGCAAAAAAAGAAAATAAATACAACAATGAGAAAGACTCAAATTAAATTAGAAGGAATTCCATTTTTAAAGAATGGTATTTTACTTTGAAAATGGAAATACATAATCTTAATTTAAATAAATAAATACAAATAAATTCAATTAAAAAGCCTGGTCATTTAATAAAAAAATAATTATGGTAATTGGATTATTTATGGATGATGGGTAATTTAATTCAAATAGCAAAATAAATGAAAATAAAATGCTAATTCAATTTAATTAATGCATAAAATAAAAGACTGCTATTTTAAAAATAACAGTAAATATAAATAACATATTAAAGAATGTGACTGGACTGTTCTAAGTATAGTTAAGTATATAGTAGGCATTGTAAAAAAAGATATCATGGCTTAATTAATATTGTATATACAGTATTATAGTACAATATAAAATACATAATTATCCTAAAATTGAATAAATGTGAAGCATTTTTAGTTTACTAAGAATACCAAGTTTGGACAAAGCATGAATAAAATGAAAAAATATATTATTAAGATACAAACAATTCAGTAAAAATAACGGGTCACATTTGGTTCCACACATTTCACAATAAAAATATTTCACATCATTTGGTGATACGACACTCAACATTTGCGCTTTTAAAATGTTGTGCGTACGTGTGTGCGTGCGTGCGTGCGCGCGCTCAGTGGCGGTGGCTTAACCCGTACCAGATTCCCAACATTCCTCATCTGTGTGTGCGCGCAAGTGTGATTGTGTGTGTCGTCTTTTGGCGTTTAAGGTGATTGACGCTATTTGCCGCCATTAGGCCCCTCCGCCTCATTGACCTCTGAACCCTGGCGAGCGGGAAAGACTTAGCGATCACAAAGCAATCAACACCTAAAGGTCAAAGAGGGCCAGCCTTGGGGGGGGGGGGGGAGATTACTGAGAGTGAGAGCATCTGAAGACCACTTTAGAGAAATGCAAGGGTTCTGGGGTACCGCCTTGAAGAACACCCAAAAATGATTGCAAAAAAAAAATAAAAAATCTCGGTTAGGAGCCTGCGGTGGGCTTTCTACTACTTTGAAACCCTAACCCTTGTTTAAAACCCTAATTTGTTGCGAGTGGGAGCCTTTTGGAAAATATCATTGCCCAGACCCCCCCGCCCCGCCCCCTCGCCCCGCCCCCTCATCCCCCATCAACACTTCCTCGCTGAGCACATCGGCGTCTCCTTGCATTTCCCGTCCGACCTCATGTGGGCGCCGCGTCACGTTTTGGGTTTCCCTCCAACGGCAAAACGCCTTCAAAGCCAATCAAGACCTTTTTGACTTTTATTGACTGACCCCCACCACCACCGAGCCGCACCCCCCCCCCCGCCACCCCACCCCCACTGTTGCTTTTAAAGGGGAAGACAGTCCAGCACAGTGAAGAGGAAGTCTTCGTTTTATATGATGACTTTTTCATAAGTTTACTGCACTAATGCCCATTTGAAACTCAAACCCAAACCCAAACCCAGGCATGAGACCCTAATGTAGCCTCTTAACCTGGTCTTAAAAAATGTAACTTGAAACCCGTCTCCTTTTTCGAAAGCCTAAACCAGCCTTCGAGCCATCATTTGAAACCCTAACCAAAGCCTTGAAACCCTGTTTTAAAACATGACCTCTGGTTTGAAACCCCAGCTATGATTAGAACCCACCTTTGAAATGTGAAGTTTTGTATGAAATCCTAACCCAGTTTTGAAACCCTAACGAGGCTTGAAACCCTACTTTAAAACCTGAGCTCTTGTTTGGAACCCTCCCCAGGCTTGAATCTCCCAACTCTCAAACCCTAACCCTGTTTTGAACCCCTAAATTGACACCCCAATCAACTTTAAAACCCTAACTTTGGTTTGAAATCTTAATCCAGGATTGAAACCCAAATTTGAACCCTTATGTTGCACGCCTTGTTTGAAACCCTAATTTGAGACCCTAATTCAAAACCTGACTCCTCGGCTTGAAACCAAAAATGTTGCTTTTTTTTCTCTCTCTCTCTCTCTCTCTCTCTCTCTCTCTCTCTCTCTCTCATCTGTTTTGCACGAAGCCTGCTCTCCAAATGAAGTTATTATTATTATTATTTGTATCCATTCCCTTCGCGTCTGTCGCATCATAACGACTTCCCGGCAGACATTTTTTTTAACGAGCGAGAGGATTCATCTGTTTTGTGTTTTCCGAGTGCAGCCGGATTGTAAAGCAACACCTTCAGCCAAGCGCTGTCACCCCCCCCCCCCCCAAACCAACGGCACCCGCGTCCAAAATGTCTGATTGTCATCCTGTGAGAGACACTCGCTCTGTTTTTACTTAGTAAACACACACACGCGCGCGCGCACGCACGCACGCACACACAGAAGTTTCTTTGCACACAAGGATGGATGTCAAGTGCACTCATGAGAGCCAGCTGTGAGTCGCTATTGCAAACATGTGGCCTCATCATCCTCATCCTCCTCCCGATGTGACAGTAAAAGAAGAAAAGAAAAAAAAGAACAGCCATTATCGAGGCATTGCTGGTCGGAGGGGCGAGCTTTTGTTGCTCAACGGCCGTGCACGCCCAAAGGCCTAAACGTGCACATTTGTGTTATTCGTACCCCGAGCGATCGCGGCGTTTTTCTCTCGTGCCTCTGATTGACCAGTCATAGAGATTCACGGCAAAATAACGCTTGCGGGAAGGGTTGCCGGTTCAATCGCAAGGGGGAAAAACTATTTTCAGCAATACACAAGTAGCATTGGTGATTTTTTATTTATTTTTTTTGCCTCCACAACACGAGGATCAACCACGTAACAGAAAAAAAATTAAAATAAATAAAAATAAATAAATAATGGACTTTCTTGCCACTGACTTCTGAAGGTTTATGTTTTGTTTGTATTTGCTAAGTAAATATGCTTGATGTGCTTTAAGCAATTATGTTACAATTCGACCTTGCAGGGGCATTCTATTACGATTGCTACATTTGATACGTGTTTACATTTCAATTGTGAGAGAGAAAAAAAAAAAAGAGTAGCTTAAATATTGTGCTGCGATAAAAGTTCTATTATTCCAAAGCATGAAATCACAAATCCATTGTTCAGTAATTATATAGTCACTGCAAATTTCTTTAGGCCATATGAGCCACATTTGATAAGACAACAAATGTAATTAGCATATGCTAACAATTA
This sequence comes from Leptonotus elevatus, assembly GCF_054856555.1. Lineage (NCBI taxonomy): Eukaryota > Metazoa > Chordata > Actinopteri > Syngnathiformes > Syngnathidae > Leptonotus > Leptonotus elevatus. Next base: position 2,287,185 of record NC_141257.1, on the reverse strand, counting down.
GCGATCGCATAAGTTTGACAAACATTCACAATTTGGCGCACATCTAATCGCTTACAGACGATGCTTGAACAAGAAACTACAAGGAAACAAGAGTGGAGTTGTCTGCGGGTTCCATAAGATCAATTGCTTCCGGTTTGTGACTTCTTCTACTACTATTTCTACACGCGCAAATAACATTAACCACCAGGTGGTGCACTGACACAATTTACAAACTGAAAATGGTAAACATAACGTTCATGAATAGAAGTAGCTTGGCCAGCCAACACGCACACACACACACATTCGTTTCACTTTAGCTTTCATCGCTAATGTGCTAAGACGTCCCTCAGGGCTCCATCTCGGAGCCCCTTATTGTTGTTTTACACCCAAATCCCATCATGGAGTGTGCGTTTGTGCGAGTGAAACTTCCTCCCACTACGCTTTATTAGGTACACCTGCAGGTTTAAAAAAGTTTTTTTTTTTTTTTTTATCGTTTCCTCAAACTGCCGCTCAAATCTTAAGAGTTTCACCAGGCGAAACTCTTTTCATAGACAAGTGTGAAAATCAAATTATTTAGTGAGGGGGCTTTTTTTCCTCAACTCATCTCCTTTCAAGCCCTCTTGCTCATTGCAGACTGAAATTCCTTCTCCCGCCTCGTCTTTGTCCGCATGTGGGAGACGTTCACGCCGCTTCCATGCTGATAACCCGCGCGTCTTTTGTGCATCGCTCCATCTCGCCGCAAATCTTCCCCAAAGCGGGAACGCCTCCACGGGGGCCACTATAGAGACGTCGCATTCCGCTCTTTTGTCCCCTCCTGTTTTTTTTATTTTTTTATTTTGATCTCACCTTGTCATTGGGCATTCCATTCCAGCCTTTTCGGGGTTGTTTAGTAGCAGACAATAGGCCACTTGAACTTTGAACCCCCGGGTGGAGAAGCCAGCCTTAATCTGATGTCGGGATCCTCCTCCTCCATTGTCCCGCTGTAGACTAAATAGGGGTCACCTAGTTGCATCTGTACGCCAATTTGTTTGTCCAGTATTAGCGGGCACGCACACCGAGGCCACCCAGGCAAGATGGCGCTGGGCCCACTTGTTTGCTGACCCCCTCTTGACCCCCGCAGCACTTTTTGACACGAGACAGGAAGAGTTCCGTCCATGCAGACCAGTTTTGTGTACTGTACTGTGGCGCTGAACTCTTAAGATATCCCTCAGGGGCTCCGTCTCGGGTCCCCTTGTTGTTTTCATGAAAGTTGGGATTTCATCCCCAAAAAATTTCAGTAAAACATTGAAACTTGGACATGTTTATATATACTTTAATTAGTACTCTAGGTATATTGTTTTACATTTCATATGAATATAATTATTTAGTTGAGCAATTTTAAAATATTGTTTAAGTGAAAAAAAAATCAATAATATACAATATTTGGCAAATATAAAAGAAAAAAAGAAAAAAAATGTCTTTAGTCTGAAATGATCATTTTAGGACAGACATCTGACAGCATACAAAAACATCCAGCATGCGTTTGCAATAACTTACTCATGGAAACATAAATTAGCATCATTTGCGCATCGAATATTTACATGCGGTGCTTTTTGACATCAGTGCTTCTGAAAAGAACAACAAACAGCAACATTTGAGAACGTGCATTGAAATATTCCCACATTCGCACTCTATACTATAAATGACATTCCATTGGCTACAAATCTACAACATAATGAAATATCTGGAACATATTTTTTCATTGATTAATGCAATTAAAATAAAATAAAAGCTGGAGCGTATTTTGTGTTTTTTTTTGGCTTTAAACAAATAGTTCAGCATTAAATGAAGCGTGAAATGTAAGTTTATTTTTTATTTTTAAAGTGCCTTTTGTGTGGCTAAAGGAGTGTAAACAACGGCTAACTGCTAACCTGCATACGTTTTAAAGCTAAGCTACGCTAATTGGAAGAACCTTGAATTTTGTGTCGTTCTAGTTTTTGTGCTGCACTATTGTTGTTTGGTTGAGGACCAGCAACCTCCACCAAGTCACTTTTAGTCGTTTTTTTTTGTTGTTGTTGTTGTTATTTAGTTGCACTACATAAAATCTCATTTTCAAAATGAGATGCTAATCCAAATTCGGAATGCGAGGCCTTGGCAGAGGTCTTCAGTCTTGCCTTCCCCAAATCATCCATTTAACACTCTTCTTATCTTCGGAAGCAATTTGACCCCTTTTAATGTTTAACTACTTGAAACGAATGATTGACGTCTACTTTTGTCTCAATCCGAGTTAGTGAGCACCTCTCCTTTGCCTAGATAGTCAAGATCCTGATTAGATGGCAACGATTATTGGACACGTTCACCCAAAGTCGGCTGGGATAGGCTCCAGCACTACATAACCCTGAACGGGATGAGTGGCACTGAAAATGGCGGGATGGATGGACTATTGCACAGGTGTGCCTTTGGCTGCCCACAATAAAAAGCCACTTGAAAATGTGCTCTTTTTTTTGTCGGCTCGGGTTCGAGTGGCATTTTATTGTGCCTAAAACACCTCGTGCTGTGTGATCTGCAAGGAGCATCCGGTATGAGGTATTAACCATCTCTAAAATCCATTTCAGTCCTTTCAGGATTCAAAGCTGGCGAGGGTCCAGGGTCCAAAGTCCTACCTGCACCCGCACGCCTCCACCGCCATGTCCTCGTACTGCTTGTAGACCACGTTGTTGCCCGAGTCGATGTAGAGGATGCTGATGGGGCTGAGCTTGGCTGGAGCGCAGCAGCTGGGCGGCATGTTTCCCGGGTTCATGGAGTTCATCAGGGTCTGGATGATGGCGTGGTTGGTGGGCTCCAGGTGCGAGCGCAGCGGGAAGTCGCACACGCCCTCGCAGTGGAACGCCTCGTAGTCCAGCGGGGCGATGATCCAGTCGTCCCAGCCCAGCTCGCGGAAGTTGACCCGGAGTGGTTTTTTACCGCACCTGGACCCGGACTTCCTGCCGTGACGTTTCCCGTGGCGGCTCCTGGGCGCCGCCGTGCGCCTGCTGCGGCCGGATTTGAGCCCCCGGCCTCGGGCTGGGAGCTCCCGCCTCTCGGCGAAAAGCGTCTGCCGCCGCTTGGATCTGGTGAAGACCACCAGGATGGCCTTCTTCTGCCGGGGCCTCGTGTGCCGGCGCAGGCCCAGCCGGGTCAGATCCAGCTCCCCGTCGGAGTCGTCCGACGTGGCCGAGAGCTCCAGGCAGAATTGCTTCCCGGCGCTCTCGCCCTGCCGCTTCCATTCTTTGAACGGCTCCCACACGTCCAGGACCTCCCATCTGGGCCCGGACCATTCGTGCAGCTCCAGGGTTTTGGAGTCCAGCGGGCGCCGGTCCTGGCACGAGAGCAGATGAAGCTCCACTGACTCGGAAAGGCCAACGTTGCCGGATAATTTAGTATAGAGCCTCAGCTCGGCTCCCAGGACCTCCGATTTTTCCGTCAGGGTGGACACGTCGAAGACGTAACGTTGCCTCTTGAGGGGAGAAAACGGGAGCTCGTCTGAGGAAAGATGAAGCACAATCAAAAAAGCATCCATGTGAGTTATCGTGAATATTATACGGTACCTGGAAAAAAAAAAGGGACAAAAATCCACATAAATTATACCTGACCTACTCACTAAATAAATAAATAAATGTAAAAGTGTAGTGCCTTGTCAACAGTCCACAAATCTTAAAAGCACAAGGAAAGTCCACATAAAAAAATGCACCAACGACAACATAACAAGAACACACAAACACAGACAAAACAATTATGCAAAAGAAAAAAAATGGAAAACAAAAGTAAGCAAAAAAAAACATGCAATACTGTTTTTTTTTTAGATTGGATATGCAAATTATTGTTTATTAGCCACAAACAATAAAAAAACACAATTCTGAATAAATGGTCCACAAAAAAAAAAAAAAACATTGCACATGAAATATGTCATTTGTGAGATTGTACCTTGTTCAATACCCACAAAACAAACACAAAAATCTATTGAAAAACATGCTAGAAATAAGAACAATTAATTGTCCACAGCCCCCTCCCCCCACAAAACACAAAAGCCATGTATAGAGTACCAAACAAACACAGAAGTGATTTATTGTGCACATACCTCATCCTCTGTCTACAAAAAAAGAAAAAAGAAAATAAATTGTCTGCCCAACACCCAAAAAAGGACAACATTTTGTTTTTATTTGTGATATGATCATGTTGTCCACAAATCACACCAAGGAAGCTTACAGTAAACATTGACACACAGACAAATCTCCCAATTTTAACGTCCACTAAATACCAAAAAACAGAACACCCGCAAACAGAGAAAACTAAATGTCCTGCAACATAAAAACCAAACAAAACCACAGGAAGCAATAAACACAAATTGTTCTCACCCACAAAAAAAAACTTGTCACAATAGTGACAAATAACCACAAATTCACTCAATTAACCAAAACTTCAAACACAAAATATTAACAAAACAAATTAACTGTCCAAAAGACAAAACAAAAACAAAATATACCAAATAAAAACAAAACAAATTGTCCACCAAAAAGACCAAGAAAATACAAAACTACCAAGCACAAGCAGAAATAAATAAATACAATGTTAACTGTAAACAAAACAAAATAACACTAAAATCACAAAAACAAAAAAAAACAAATTACCCCCCCAAAATAAATAAATAAGCACACACAAAAACAAGAGCACGCAATCAAAAGAGTTTGCAAAACAACAGCAACAAAAAACGTCACATATATAAAAACACACACAAAAACAACTCCATGTCATTTGTAAGAAACGTACCTTGTCCGCGGTCCACAAAACTGCCGATGGTGTTGGCCGCCTTGGAGGACCTGAAGAAGCTGGCGTTGAGGCCCAACTTCTCGGCCGCGGAGAAGGTCTTGTAGATGGACATCATGTAGTCGTGGGGCTCCGCTCGGACCTCCGGCAAGTGGCGGGACGCCTCCGCCGCCTTAACCGCCTGCTTGGCCGCCTTGGCCGGCTGCGACCAGAGGCCGAGGGGCCGGCCGGGGGGCACCCGCCAGGCGAACACCAGAGCCCCGCACAGAGCGGCCACGAGAGAGACATCCATGGGGGCCCTGGAGGAGGGGGGGCCCACACACACACACACACACACACACGCACGCACAGGCGTCCACGCAAAGTGCGCACGGTGCGTGAACGCAGGCAAAGTTTAAGTGTTGCCCCCCCCCCCACCCCCCCTCCCACATAATGAAGGCTGTAAAAGTTTTTGTGGGAGTCCCATGCAGTCACCCCTCCCCTGGCGAGGGAGCAGACAAGATGCCTCTTTTTTTCCCCCGCTGATTGTGACTTTTTAAGCTCATTGTATTCCATTGCCATGGAGCTATGCTGCCCTCCAGTGGAGCGGAAAAGAAGGCAGGCGAAACACCAAAAGAGTTCAGGACCATGGACAGAGTACTGTTTTTGTTTTTTTTGCGGACATTTGCGCCTCTAAAAAATGTACTGTCTTTAATGCCATTTGACTTTTGGTGAGAGGTGGGGCACACCCTTGACTGGTCGCCAGTCAATCATAGGGCAGATACAGGCAAGAAAACATTCACACAGAGTCACAGCCAATGCTGGGCGGATCCCGCTTCTCTTACTAAACGTCAGCTTATCTTAATTGAAGACTGCAAATTGTACGTAGATGTGAATGTGAATGCTTGTCTACTGAATATGTTGATGGATCCCCACTTCTCTCACCAAAATTTAGAAGGGATAGACTCCAGCTTGCTCAGGAACCGAAATGTATACATGTATCACTCAATTAGCTGGCGACGGGTCATTTAATATCTTCCACTTTTTTTCCCCAAGTCACCAATTCATGAATTGACACACACAAGAATGAATGTTAAGCATCATAGCTTTTATTATTAATCAGACATTTGCCATTTCTGGAGAATTTGCGTGTGAATGCTGAAATGCTGAATGAAAAAAAATATGGAAGCATGTGGAATTATAAAATATATAGAATGATTTTAAAATGATGTGAATGGGCAATTTTTTTGTGTAACGTGGACATTTTGGGGATGTCGAAAATCGACACCTATGGCGAATGTGCTGAAGGTTTTGAATTTCAAATGGGAACAATTATGTGAACCTGTTTTGTTGAATGTGTCATTTTTTGGTGGGAATTTTTAGTGGTGAAAATGTTGAAATTTTGACCAATGGGAATTCAGGGTAGTGAATTGATTGAGCTTAATGTTTTGAATTTCAAATGGTGACAATGTGAGTCCCATTGTGAATCAATGGGGAATTTTTGGTTGAAAATATTAAATTACGGGAAAATTATGAATGTTTGGAATGACAAAAATGATAGCCCGCAAAAGCCAGATTTTTTGAAATTGTTGAAATTTGGATGATATGATTATGTGAAAGTAGATGCATATCAAAATAATGCTTTCAGCAATCACAACGTGCACAAGCAAGGAAGAAAAAAAAAATCAACTTTTGAGTATATAAACCCAAATGATCATCATTGCTATGATTAAATATTCGCAACCTGGCACGTTTTTGTCCCAGGTGGTGACTGAATAGCGCCCCCTTAACAAAGGGGCAAGTCGTCGGTGCAGCAGGCGAACGTGTAGATGACGCTCACCAGGCACAAACTCCCGGGCACGATGGCACCGCCTGTGCCGAACACGCTGTCGTCGGGCGTGGCGGCCTGCGTGACGGTGACGAAAGGCGTCGGCGTCGGCGTGGGCACCGGAATCTCCTGGACGCTGAATTCCTGTGAGCGGGCGCTCACAAGGTCCTTCAAGGTGAAAACAATGGTGAGGTTGTCGCCGCCGTTGACCACCGACAGGTCGCTGAAGTTCGCCCAGCAGGAGTGGAACGAGACGGTGCCGTTGCCTTCGAGGCCTTTCACATCGGCATTGGTGGAATCTTTCAGGCTGGCCGTCACCGTCATGGTGGTCACGCCCACCGACACGCAATCTCCCTGGAGGTCAAATTTTTAGAAGATTAGCAAAATGTAAAAGGGGTAAACAGGCTCCCTCTAGTGGTATGCAAAATAACTGCTTAAATACAGTTCAGTTGTGTTTAAAAAAGGGTATTGCAGAATTTCCTTTAGAGGGAATGTACATTTTTTGGTGTTAGAATAAATGTACGTAAGTTATCCCATATTAACTCTTATAGTATTGCAAAGCATTTATTCAGTGGTAAAACCTTGTAAATTGAAGATATCTGTGAAGAGAGCAGAGTCCCCCTGAGAAGGAGGAACAGGAACTGTGCCCTTTTCACAAGATAGTGGCCGGAACATTTTGCGGCTGAACTATTGAACTTTGACTCTTGAAATTTTCAGTGCCAATTTTCCAAAGAAAGACACGTCTGTATTATTATCTGCGCAATGGCTCATATCGGTGATGGTTTTCACATGCTGCTGTGTGCACCCCAACCTTTAGAGCAGCAATTGCTGTGTAACTAGGGACCACCCAAAAAAAAAGAAAAAAAAAAAAAAGAAATAAAGAAATAAAAAGAGAGGGCTCGGCAGAGTGTTTCAGAGCGGTAGGAGACTGTAACTGCACATCTCTGTCCGTTCTCTTCGCGAGCAAAAATAGTCTAAGTCTCTTGTTTTCCTTCCTTGTCTGTTGTTTATTAAATGTTCTAGGTTGACTGAACCTGACAATTGGGAGGATTGTAAATCAGTGTAGAAGCTCACCTGCTGGTCCACAGCCATGAGACTCGGCTGCTGCGTCAACGGCCCCACATATGTTCCGGCGACAGGCTCTCGCACCACCAGCAGCTTCTCCACGCTGGACACGCGGCTCACCTTCGCTTCCTCTCTCGTCGGCTCCTCGGAGGCCTCCTGCGAAGGCGAAGGCGAAGCCAAGGTATGAATTGCCTTCCTGTTATGTTGTCACTCCAGGCGATTCCGTCTTACTTCATTCCAGCGGGGGTCCGAAGTCGGAGGCGGCGGCGCCACCATTCCCACCGACGATACGTTAAAGCCGATGGACTGGCTGAGGTTGCCCGAGACAGCCGCCTGACCTAAATTGTCGGCGATGTTCTGCAATAGCTTGAAGTCCTCCTCGTCTAGGATAGTTAAAAAAAAAAAAAAAAAAAAAAAAAAAATTTAAAGGCAAAATGTTGCTTGATGTGTGTGGGGAAAAAAACATGGTATTCAAACCCAGAACCTCAAAACTAAAGCTAGCAACCAGTCCACCATGATCCAAATCTCACCATCGGTGGTGTTGGAGACCTGCTGGACCGGCGGTTTCTTAATTTCCACCTCCACCGTTAGACCCGTGGACCTCTTCCGCCGCCTGGAGTCCTCCCGGATGATCTTGGTGATCCGGATCATGTTGGTCGGGACCTTGAAGAAGGCGGCCAGGTTGCGGACCAGGTTGTCACCGAAGAACTGGTCCTCGGTCATGGCGGGCAGCTCGAAGGAGACAATGAGCAAGGGTGACATCTGGATCTCAACGGCCTCCGATCCTCTCAGAAGGACCTTTAACATCTTGAAGTCCTGATCAAAGAAGTTGGAGCCATGCGGTGTGGAAACGTTGAGCTGCGGGACATATTCACCTGCAGGCGAAACACGGGACGCTTCAGGGGACAAAAAAGGAGTCCAAGTCTGCTAGCTTAATGCTAACGCAATAATAGGATGACAGGCTAACTAAAGTAGCAACAATAACAGTGTAGCCATAAACGTACCGTCAAAGGTGGGCTCTTTGAGGGCGTAGTCGGTGTTGTCGGCGTTCCACTCGGCGTTGGTGGGCGCCACCAGCTGGTTGCCGACATAAACGTCCATCCGCTGCGGCCTGGAGTAGAAGACGGACACCAGCACGTGCTGCAGGCGACAAACAAGGCCATCAACAACCCATCTACTAACATATTACATCAAACGCACAAAAAGGAAAAAAAAACCAGAACATGATGTACTCCGACCTCGTCCTCGCCAGCGTTGAGCGTCGTGAGGCGCAGCCTCTTGGGACTGCTGCTCGTGAAGAACACGTCCACGGCGCGTCCCATGGCGACGATGCTGTGGAAGAGGGACACTCGCTTCTGACATGTGTAACCTGAACACCAGCCGTGATCCTGGGGGCCTTGACACACACGCACACATAAAACGCACATACAACTTTTACAACATCTGCAAAGGATTCATGTGAATCAAGTGCCTGGAGAAAAAGTGTGGAGAATAAAAAGCACAAGAACACATGTGGGAATGCTTTAACTAAAGCAAAAATGAAAGTAAGTCGGGGAACTATAATTTAATTTAGCCCGAGGCTAAATTTGATGAGATAATTCCAAGTGCAGCCACATCCTGACTTTGTATATAGTAACAGTAGCTATAACTTTGATTAAAACAATAAGTGTAACTAGTAACCTACGAGAACTGAACTATTTTTGTGTTTAATCGAATCCTGTTTAAATAACAAGAGGTTGAATTTTATTTGCATTCTGAACACTGCATCCCTTTTTTTTTTTTAAATAAATTATTATTATTTTTTTTTGTTAACAGGTTCTAAATATTAACGTTCATTATTATTCTTATATTTGGATGCGCGTACTGAATATTAAGAATAGAATGAGGTCATAACCTCCCACAAAAGGCGCGCAATGCATTCTGGGTGCTTGTCCATTATGGTTAGCACTTAGCAGTGACTGAGCCCGCAGTCTAAACTTTTACGCCGCCGTGGAAGCATGTGTCCAGTGCTATAGTGATTGTGTCCGTCTCTGAAACACAGTGAGTAAACTAAATAATGACTTTTGTCGTTTCGTATTGTACTTATTTGTGGCGCCGCCGTGTTTATTTGCCATTTCTGTGACGTGTTGCGTTTCGGCGCCGATTTGATTGACAGCTCCCCGGCGCAACTCTTTGAAGTTTCACCTCGCACCAAGTAATCACGAGTTTTAAACATAACTTATGAATATTAATGTGTTCTTTTCGGTGTTTGAAGTATAATGTAGAAAAGCATAGTCGAGAATTGTGTGTTTGTTGACATGTTGTACTTATTTGGCATGTCGAATCCTTCTGTAAGGTAATGTACAAACATTTCATGCGTCGCCATCTTGCGACGTCCACAGCGCGAGTGACCACTAAAATTCCCTTGGAAGATTAACTTTACTGAAATGTATGATTTAAAAGTAGCTAAGTTTGATAACAATTTACTTTATTAGTTACAACATTCAAATGACATGGACAACCTTACTTAACATAAAAATTGACAACAGTGTTTCCAATGGCAATTCCAAACTACGTCACAAGCCAAAATGGTGGTCAATTAGGTGAAAGAATTCACACTGCTCATTGAAAAGCACTGGACTTTGAATCGTTATTTGATTTGAAAATATTATTTTGAATTACAAATTTTATGAGATGTCGTTTGACTACTATAACAATCCATTTGTTTTCACAGTATTAAGGAAGTATTTGCAATGTATGGAAGCCCATTGCCGCCAGTAAAAAAAAAAAAAAAACATGTTTTTTTTTTGTGTCACAGTTCCGTTTATGCCTGTGTGTTAGGGGATTCACCGTCAGAAGCCCATTTCCGAAAATATTATATTTTTTCTATTGAGTTGTACAGTGTATGTCACGTTGAACTGATTTATTGTGGTCTTATTTTTCTATTCGGTCACAAAACCCTGTCATTTTTATGTCCAATATTATTCAGGTAAACATCGTGGCGCTTGTACCGTTGATGAGGTCGACGTAGCCTTCGCTAAGCACCGCCACCGGGCTGAGACGTCGGGTCTCCGTGTCGCTGTCCAGACTTTCGATGACGAGCATCCTGTAGTTGAGCTCGTGACATTCGTACGCCTGCCAGGCGCTCACGTACGTGCAGTTGGATCGGATCACGCCTGATGACAAAGAAGACGCCAAAAAGTAAGTCGGGAAGTCTGCTCATTGACAAATGTACAAAAGTAAATCCTTTTCTCATTTAGTTTACAAACCTCATATCATTTACAAATAATTAAATGTACACTTTTTATTTAATTGAATGAATTCCAAATGAAATGACATTTATTCGGCGCTCGCCGATTAGGTTACCCGCTGGTTTACCTTTATTCGGGGCGATCTGTTCCACGGGGATTCGGGTGCCGTTGGGGTGGGTCAGCATGACCTTGGGGATGCGGTAGTCGCCCAGCCCCCTCCTGGGGTCCCCGTTCCACTCAAACTCAGACTGCGGCACCACGCTGCCTGCCGACAACAGCAAGGAACCGTCCCGGTCACGTAGCAAAGTCTTCTTCTTGGCGTCGCAATCCATGTCCACGCAGTCAGCCGGGTTCGCTTTGCTGACACACACGCACACATAACATTAAAAATGAAAAAGCTTCCAGAAATTCCATTCCTACGAGGGCGTATTAGAGCCACGTATATATATAAAAAAAATTCGGGGGGCGGTAGTGGGGGTTAATATTCGGAGGAAAAAAAAACGCAGATACTTAAAAAAAAATACACGTAGCGTACTACTCGGATGTTTGGGCCAATACTTTTCAGTCGGGTTTTTCAAATAAGGAGATAGTAATTGCTTTAGCAGAGATTAACCATATGATGTTTGAAGCTTTGCGCTTTGCGAAGGTCCACACCCTGAGGATCAAAAGCTTTTAAGTTTATTTGTAAAATGTATATTTACTTGTACATTTATGTTTCCAGAATTATTATATACACATACTTTGGTATTTTTTTGTACAAGTAGTTAAGTTGATTAGTGTTAGTCAGCTGATAGGGGATCAGGAAGTGTTGTTGCTCTAGCTGCTGTGTATGATGAGTAAAATTTAAATTAATAATGAATCTGTCTCCATCCTGCGTTTTCATTTTATATTTATTTTGTAACCACTGACGAATGCTCACATAAAACTAACTACGCTACGTGGATTTCTCCTAAGTTTCTGAGCTTTGTTCTCGCAAATTTGCCACTTCATGAAGTGGCAAATTTGTCATTTTTTTCTCAGAATAATAAATATAAAATATAAATAAAAAAATATATGTGGCCATAATGCACCGTCGTACATTCGACCATGTTGACACAAACATCTTTTTTTTATTTTTTTTACCTGACATCGGGCCTGTGTATGAAGACTCGCCCGTCCTTGGTGCTGTTAACGGTGGTCAGGTTGAAAACATGCACGGGGTGCTGCAGGTCCTCGTTGAGAGGGTTGGTCATGAACATCACGTTGGTCTGGCCCGCGCATGCACTGCCGAATCCCACGAACGTCGAATCTGGATGAGGGAGCGCGACGACGGACTTGTGAGGAATGAGGATACGCTCATCTCCATATTTTGACCACAAAGTGCACAGTTCACATTGTGGGGAATTATTTGACACATTGACTGGCAAACGCAGCCATTTTCCAGCCAGTCGATAAATATTAATTGGCGTGTCGCCCATCGCTGTGCACACTCCCTTCCTACGGTGACTAATCACAAATAGTAATGGCTGGATGTCCGTCAAACAACAACCCCCCAATAGCAAGTGGGCCGATCAATACGCCGATGAAAAAAATCTCCCTGTTTTTCACAACCCAAAATAGGCAAGTATGGTCAAGCTTCGGGCGTTTTTGCAACTCACCCGCCACTTCCATCAGGCCCTTGATAGCGTTGTAGTTGATGTTGCCGGGAAAGGGTTTCACCGGAGCGTTGTTGTGTGCAGACGCAAAAGACGGCCAGCAGATTCCCGATTTGCCACCTGGAACCAGCACAAAGGAGATCACTGACCCATTTTGAATTATTTAACTTACCGGTAAGTTATTTATTAATTTTATTTACTTCTGTAATTTGTTAATTTAAACATTTAATTTGATTAATTGTAAAGAAATTCACAATTTTAATTTACTATTTTTATATACTCCTTTAAAACTAAATATATATACATTATTGCATACTTTATACACAAATTCTATGTCATTTTGTAATTTAGTTTGACATTTAATTCAAGTAATAAATGTACTTTTATGATTGCATCAAATGTGACAATTTAGTTTGTGTCATTTAATTTGTTACCATTGACGGGCCTGGGTGCTCGATGGACGCTGCTACTGATTGTGTTGAAGTCGTTGACGTCGAGCGTGTCAGAGCAGTTGAAGTGGGGGCTTCCGCCAACCACCACGGCATTCTGGGGGGAAAAAGCTGAGGGTAAGAAAGGGTGTGGCAAGCATATAAAAAGAGAGCCGCTGTTGAAGTCTTACCTCCACGCGGACCTTCTTGTCAGCATATTGGTGGGACAGCGAGGGTGGTCCGTAGATCATGGGCATGATTCCCATGCCGTTGTCCACCAAGGTCACATTGGACACCGTGATGCTCATGATGGTCTGGGAGGTAATCAGGAATATGAGTCATAAATCCCCGAGATTTTGTTGTAGCCATAAAATGACCAGGACGCAGCAGCACAGACGCCCTTCAGAACGGCCTGAGATGTAGAAACACCTCTAGTAGAATGACTGCGCACAGCAGGAGGCGGGGGACGATTAGAGATCCGGTACAACAGCCGAATTGCATCCCGGATCCAATGAGACTGACGTTGCTTAGCGAGAGCAGCGCCTTTAGCAGGGCCATCGTAAGACACAAAGAGCTGAGTGGACTTATGGAAGCACGCTTTAGCACCAACATAAGGGCAGAGAGCTCTCACACGGCATAAAAAGCTCAGATCGACATCTCCGTCCACCAACTGGGGTGGGTGGCAAAATGAGCAAGACAAATAGGACGGTTAACTTGGGAGCCAGACAAAACTTTGGGGACGAAAGCGGCGTTGGGCCATAGTGTGACCCCCGCCTTATCAGAGTGCCAACGAAGACACACAAGAACAGCGGTATGCAAAGCAAGAGCAAGTCAAATGCGCGAGAAAGTTTGAGAGACTGTCTTCCGGGTTCCATGGCCTTTTATACATACGAAATGGATCACCCGGGAGACGATGACTGTGTCTATTTGGTATACATTCTTGTCTGCACGTGCACAAAGGCATTTTCTGTGCTGTTCAGCACCGCCATCTGGTGGTCGACGAGGGACGAAATAGAACTTTAAATCAATCTACTACCAAATGACAAAGATGGAGTTAGTCCACTTTAATTTTAAGTGGCTCAGTTAATGCAAGATTTAAAACAAGAAAAAAAAATCAAAATGAAACCTAACGAGAGAAGGTGAGTTCCTACCTGGAAATAGATTCCGTAGTCGAAGTTTCTCCAGACAAAGAAGTCACGGATTAGCGAGCACCTGGGTAGTCCGTCGCGGTTCATAAAGACGCCGTAAAGGCCGCCATGAGCCTCATTGTGAGACCAGGCCTCTTTCCCATTAGATGAACCTGCACAAGTTTGCTTCACCTCTCAGAGGATGTTTGTATATAAATGTATATTTTGAAGAAAAAAAACAGTCCTTACCCACACAAGACTCTCCATCAATGCGGAAACCGACTCGCTCGTAACCCGCCGCGATGTTGTGCTGCATGACCACGTCTGTCCCCTCATTCACCTGACACCAAGAATAAGCAAACGATACTGTAGTTAGGGTGGCTTTTGTTTGGATTTTTTAAAACAAATTTGCCCCCAAAATTCTTGTGCCCATACAATTAATAATTTTTTTTAAGAATTAATTCACTTTCATGGTAAAAATTTACATTTTAGAGGCATTTGGCATTTTGGACTGACCTTGATGCCGGCGCTTTGGTCATAGTTGAATTCTTCCCTTCGGTCCTGGTATGATCCAGGCCACAAAGTCATTGTGACCAGGTTCCTCCTCAGTGTAATCCTGTTCCCCCACACTCTGATCCCTGGACCACCACCATGACAAACCTTTAGATTTTGACTCTGTGAAAGTAAAACTAAAGCAGCACAACAGAATAAAATGTTTACCGTCGCCCACTGTGTGGTGGATGACGTTGTCGTCGATAGCCAGATCATCAGTTTCGAACACGCCAATGGCGGGCGAGAAACCGTTGTGGAAGGAGCAGCCCTGAATAGACGAGTCGTTGGCCTGGAAGACAACAGAGTCCCCTTTTTAAATACACTCAGCAACTGTACCTAATAAAATGCTTGACGTCTGGACATACCTGTCCCAGGCCTAAGAAGGCCACCGAATATCGCGGGTCATATTCATCAGTCCAGCCTTCCTGACCAGACTGGAAGAACTCTATGTTCCGAAGTTGAGCCTTGCCTTGAAGAACAGTTAGACAACTGAGTCACAATACATGTAGCCCCACACAATGGCACATATTTTTACCTCTTACCTCGGAAGTCGATTCCTCCTGAGGAGAAGGCGCCGACCAGCAATCGGGCCCCAAACGATTCTGTCATCATCTCTGCGTATTCGTCACCGATGATCTTGATATTTCTGGTCAGCAGGCCGACGTCTGCTGCCAGCTTGTACGACCGTGATGTTCCCTCGATGGAGTGAATCTCACCTGGTACGGTAAATAGAGGCAAAACCCATATCTGACCATGGACAATCAGCGCCCAATTAATGAAATTGACAGATGGGCAACAAATCACAGCCATTGTAATATTTTTGTTCACATGAAACAAGGGCATTGATCTAATTACTTCAATATTTTTGGAGGTGAGTATACAAGCCTTTAAATCGTCTGAAGCTTCTCAGTCATTTTAAGTCATGGTAACTGGCCGAAGTTGAATGGAGGCAACTGGATTCTTCTTGGTAGTTTAAGAGGTTTCACCTTTCATCCAAAATGCTTCTCCAGGTGGCTACCTTCTGCTCTCCCTTGCTTCCCTGTATTTGTATCTACCTCCCCTCAACCCCCCACGCAAACTTGACAAGACGGCCCTTTTCACAACTTCTGCCTCTTTTTAAGGAGTATGATCATTATTAAAAAGTGAAAACAACCAACCGACATGAGTGTGGCTCAGAGCTTGGGTCAAGGTGAGCACAAGGCCATTGTCGGACACGACGGCTATCTCTCGCTTCTCCGTCTCCCAGACGCTGTAGCTGGTGGTGGAGATGACCACCTCGTCTCCAGCCTGTGCACACAAGCATACATGAGTAACTGTAACAACTTGAAGACGAACCAACTGAAAATGAATCTTAAAAAAAAATCAGATGGACCTTCCAGTCAACAGCCTCCACCAAGGTGAGTCTGCTAGACCCGGCGTTGGCCGTGGTGGCAAGTTTGGTATGATAAACGCTGTGCGGTTGTCCATAGAGCTCCAGGGTGCCAAACACACCCAAAACTTTAGATCCCTGATTGGGCCCGTTTGGCAGAAGCAAGTCAGGGGTGCTGTGGTTCCCCCTCAATCTGATGTGCAGATCTCCATTGTAGGGTTCGTCCTCCCAGCCTGCCAACAGCCTCCCTCCCTGGAACACAAGCACATATCACTTCTGTCAACATGCAGCTCCCTCTTTATAGTCATAAGAAAGACTGCAGCTTTGACCCCTACCTGAATAGAGATGTAGACGGCATTGATGACGACGGTGTGGTTATGTGGCAAGGCCCGAGCCGGACGACTGGACGAGCTGTTGGCTGGTTGTGGGACCTCCAGGACTCCCATGATTATCAGTTTGTTTAGGGGAGGGGTGTTGCTGTCCAAAAGCACCCACATTCCTGTGGATGGATGAAGTGAATTGTTGGACTTTGGATTTTCAACCACAAATCCAACTGAATGTTGTTGCGATTTTTGGCTTGTCCTTTCAATGGTCACCAGAGCCAGATATTCCCAATTAATTTTAGAATCTGCAAATATTTCTACAAGAATTAAACACTACCTGGCGGGATGAAAACATCAGCGCCCTCTGTTGGTGTATTGAAGCCATTTTCAGCTGAGCCCTCCCAGAATGATGTGTTGGACCACAGACTGCAAAAGCACACAGACGCTTATAAAACATGACTATCACATAACTCGGATGTGTTAAATGTTACCGTACATGAAGTCATCTGGGCGATGGGTGGGCAGCGTGGTGATGGTGGTGGGCGGCGGCGGGATGCAGTTTTCGAAAAAGCAACGGTAGACCTTGAAGTTCACTGCTACGTCCACTAAGGAACGATCCACGCTGCTGCGGCGCTTGCGCTGGCTCTGGCTCGTCTTTCCTGACACTGAATGAATGAACGCAATGGTGATTTAAGTGATTATCTTGCGATATGTTTTTCCTCATCACGTGGAGGTCTCCAAATTGGTTAAGATGTTAAAAACTGCTACATGTGTACACGGCTGTTAACATTTGAAAACAAAAAAGCGGGCCTCACCCATATAAAAGAGGTTGTTATTGTCAAGGTACCAGTCACCATTGTGGTTAGCACCGAAGCTGAGCGGCGACGATGAGGCGTTCCTTTCATCCAGGATTCGGACCATGTTTGGATTCTGGCTGAAGTTGTGGTGGATGATCACAAACTGATCTGACTGCGAGACGGAGAGACTGCTGGTGAGTCAACGCACAACACAGCTTCAACATCATGTCAGACTTTTGGTGGGGGTAAAACAATAATGTACCTCAAAGCCATAGAAAGTTGCACTGTAGCTGATATTTGTGAGTTGGTCTGCATTATCAAAGTGCATTTTGTACGTGAGGCTTGTAGGCAGTATGCCCATCCAGCCAAACTTGTGGGTCAATCTCTTTTTCAAGTACGGGATCACAGTGTGGCCTTAAGGGGGGGAAAAAAACATAATTATTCGATATCTTTGTGGTGTTTGGTAGACAAAGCTAACACAATGTATAATGTCTAAAGCTAATGTCTGTTAGCATTTCGATGGAGAATCCCTATAGGTTTTAGCACTGAGCGGGCACCAAATATGTGCCATTTGACAAACTCAGTAAACTGATGGTAAATTTATTTCATGAAATTTCTGCTGTAGCATCTTAAAGAATGAAAACAAAGGCTAAATGACCAATTAAGTTTGTTTTTTCATGTGAACATTTCGCCGCGTCTGCTAATTTCTGTTTGCGTGTCTATGGAAAATCCTTGTCATTGAGCTAAGCAACACTTCACACAATATTTTCATAAATATAGCTAATATGCTTATTCTTAAGATGTTAACTGTTTTGTTGTTTTTCTAACAGCTCACTTTACAAAAGTTACAGAAAACGTGCAGGTAGGCTGACTTCTCATGCATTTTATTACTCATAACTTATTTTGCTGTATATACGTTTAAATATACCGGTAAGCTGAAATGCATTATTAAGAGCAGCTTGTCCGGGTAATGTTAATACCATGTGAGTTGGTGAATATGAGATCCTTGGAGTTTAGAGACGACGGCGTGGGATTGTTGAGCCCCACGCGATGAAAATTGACTGTTTGGTCGCAAACAGCTCCAGGGAATACCAAGCTAAACTCGGCGCTCAGGGAGCAGTGTGCCGGGTCAAGCAGGTTGCTCATCGGAATGACTTTATGGTTGATATTGCCTGGAAAACAATGTGAATACCATGTCAAAGAACAATCACAAAGTTGACCTGAATATCTACCTAATCAGTGGCTCTTAAAATGGTGTCAGCAAAACAACTTGCAATAATTTTTTCTTGTTATTTTAAAAAGTGCATAGCTACGGAAGGGGACTGGCATGCAAATAAAACATACTAAAACAATTTTAGAAAGAAAAAAAACTTTGGGCCTATTTGAAGCGCTGATAATGTGTGACATAATCAAATAAAATGATAATCCTTGCATGAGCAGTTGTTTTAACAAAAGGTGTATTACAGGATGCGGCTCTGGTGAGCAATAAGCGGTTGAGAAAATTAATAGATGGATGTATTACAGGAATAAAGTCAAATTTTTGGGCAAATTTTGTGTTTTAGAGGATATAGTTCTATTTTTAAGATGAAATAAAGGCCACAAAGCTTTTTCTGTGCTTGACTTTGAAATGATGAGTAGTTCTCAGTGGCTCAATTGGCGTGAAGTTTATCAAGAAGTCCTTCAAAAGATTCTCTTCAGTAACGAATTGCTGGGCTAGGATGAGAATACCTGTGAGGGAGCCGTCCATGTCCACCAGCAGCGCCTCGTGCTCCCACTTGAAGGCGGCCTTGTTGGTTGAGTTCACAAACTGAAGCCCACTTAAGCGGACACCCCAGCCACCACAGCGATCCACGCATGTCCCGTCGATCGATGTCACCCCGATAGCTGCGCACGAGTCACGGTCAAAGTTCAAGAATTTTGTGCCGACAACGCTCATGCCGTCAGCGAACGGTGTGATGACGCCTCGATTTGTACAGTAGTCTGCGCCCAGGCCGAGCTCGTCCACATGACCCACGATGGTGGAGTTGAACACCCCCGCTCCACCGTTCTCCCCGAAGCTGGTTACTGCCCATGGAAGGATCAGTTTGCCTTCGAGCCCGGCTTTCTCGTTATTAACCGCAAGGAAATCAGCAAACTGCACAGCGCCCACGTTGACCCACTCGGCTCCTTTCTCACAGTTCCAGGTGGTGAGGCTCCGGAAGATAGCAGGTTCAGGCATAGTGGAAGAGCAACTGCCGCCCTTCATGGGGAAAAAGTCCTGAAAGATCCAGAGGCCGAACCATCCTTGAGAGTGTACCGTGTTGTTGCGAAACTCGCCGAGTGGAACCCTCTTCTGGCAGACGTTCGGGTCATAGGAGGGTCCGTCGGGGTGCTCGTGCATGCGGTACCAGAAGCCAAAGTGGGTGCCCCCTGCCGCTGCGTTGTGTTGAATAATGTTGTTGGGATTGGTGACCCAGTAGGCGGCGGGGGTGATGTCGTCGTTCAGCAGGCTGCTGCTCTGCCTGACAAACACAGCCAGGTTGTACTGCAAGATGTTCTCCGTTTCGATACCGTCTTCAATGAAGAAGGCACCGCCCATGATGTTGAAGATGACATTGTGCTCCACCAGGAGCTGGTGGGTGTTGTGGATTGTCACGGCCCTGTTAAACGTCTTGTGGATGGAACAACCGCGGACATATGATTTGTATTCCAGATTTCCCATCAGATGCCAATGAATAGGGTAGCGTCCCAACCTGAAGGCCTGTCCTGCGTGGTAGATCTGTGCGGAAGAACCAAACCATGTCAAAAGGTGAAGGTTGGGGAAACACTGCCTTAAATGTACATTAAAAGTTTCCTTCGTTTGCGTCAGAAGAAAGTGAAGTGACAATAGAATAATCACGAAGGGTTTGTTTGTTGTCAGGATCTTCCTCTTCCAAAGATGCTTGAAAGCCATTGTAGGATTCAAAATGAAAGTATTTTGTTTGTGATGATGCCAGCAGCCAATCAGAGTACAAGCATGTTCCTAATTTTATATACATCTAATGTTTAAAAATTAATAATAAGTGTTTCGGAACAAATTAAACTCGTAAGTCATGGCATTACTGTGTCGACATTTTGCTGCATTTCTTTGTACTGTAGAGCATTTATAGTAACGTAAAAGGTTGTAATAACCTTTAGAAAGGCGATTGCTATAAACCTCAGACTATCATGATACAGCGGGGTTGCAGTCGCGAGTAAAGAATGTACCTCAACATAGGTCAACCTGCCAACAGCAAGACCCTCGCTTGGTCGGGGTGCGTGGAACATGATGCCGACACCAAACTCATCGCTGCCCATCTCCTCCCCAAATTTTCCTTGGAAGCATGTTTGGGTGCTGAACTCACCTGCACGCAGTCATCAGTTTCATGACAAATTCTTCTCATTCGACACACTCTGCCGCCAGATCAAAACAATACCTGTGTTGAAACCAGCTGGGCAGGCCTCGATCTTCACCTGCCAGTCTATGCTTTGGGAGCCTCGCACCACCACGTTCCTAGTCAACAGACCCACTTCCGCCCGAGCCTCAAAGGATGTGCCATCGGGCAGGGTGACGGATATCCCGAGGTGGGAGTACTTAAGGGGTTCGGTCAGGGTGATTGTCTTGCCATTGGCCGACACGCCCGCGATGATCTTCACTTCATTCTCTCTCTGACTGTGCCTGGAAGCAAACAGGGAGTCAAAGTCGGGTTTTTAATACCCTTTGATTGGCAGATTACATTTAAGCAGAAGTGACAAAAGTGTAAGGACTTTTGCTATGTTTAAGTAGAAGTACAGATACTTATGAAAAAAGATTCTGATTCAACTCTTGGATTTGGGCACAAACTGAAATGCAATCAAGAACAAAATATATATTTTTGTTTTTCTGCATTGGGCCCCTTGTATGTGCACCTTCACCACCAGATGGCAGTATAAGACAGCATGTATATACAGTATAATACTAAACATTCAGATATACAGGAAAGGCTCAGTAAGTTGCAGTTTTGACTTGTGTGTTAGTATTAAGCTACCAGACTCTCCTAAAGAAAAATAATTTGGTTAAGTGCACCATCATTCTTTTTGTTTTATGATTCGATTGACAGTAAAATTCAAATAGTAATGGCAATTAACAGCTGGGAGCCTTGTTTTTTTCTTAAAGAAAATTAATATTTTTTACCGATTTTTGTGCTGACAGCCGAAAAGTAAGTGTGCCAACATCTACCTGTGACCGGTAGAGGCAATGACGATCTCATCTCCCACTTCCCACGTCACCGCCTTCATCAGGGTCAGCAGGGAGGAGTTTTTTTCCGCTGTCTGGGCCAGGTGTGTCCAGACAACTGGAACATGTTTACCTTAAGGAACAGAAGAAAAATAAGTTTCGTAGTAAAGTTGGACTTGAAAATCTCAGGAACACACAAAAGGGACAGCAGAGGCTCCCTGTCCACTGTTTTGTTTGCCTACCGTGCAGGTCTAGGATGCCCTCTCTGATGGCTAGCGTCTTGGCGCCGTACACGGGAAGTTCGGGCGAGCGTGGGTGTCCGTGCAGGGTAATGATGGCTTTGTGCTGGAACGGTGCCTCCTCCAGGCCTACCTGCAACCGCCCGCCATCGGTGATGAGGATGTTTTCTGCCTGCAGCTCAATGTCGGCCTCGTCGAACACCAGCATGCCACCTGAACTCAGACAAGAAGCTACTTTAGTCCTAGCAAGAAGTATTCTGGTCCATGACTGTCCAGATCTTACTTCCAACGCAGAGGGCAACCATGAAAACATGTTTGAAACCGCTACTAGTGGTTGAATTCCATTTTTGTCACCTTGAATTAGAAGCATTTTGAGCACAGGGGTGCTGGTGTCCAAGAGTATGGTCTGTCCTTTGGTGACAATTGCAAATGAGCCGGTCTCTGGTGGAGGCAGTCCACCCCATGTGTATTTGGACGACCACACATCAATGTAAAAGTAATAGGCGTTGTCCTAAAGCAAAAGACAAATAATGGATGATGTTGTATTCCAGACCTACCCGTGATGTGTGAAAGTGAAAGAGGAAAGGCGGCATGGCTTTTAGATTCATGCTGAACTAAATGTTTTTGACAAACTGCAAATTACAAACATTGAGTTATCCCCCTCTTGTTCTTAGTGGCTCAAATAAGAACACAAGGTACCGTCTTGGCGATGCCCTGGCCTCTGATGCCGACTTGCACCGTAGTCTCCTGGGACTGACGCTGGGCTCCAGTGATGCACACAATTTGCGTGTCGTTGGCCGACTGGACGTCGCACACGGAGCCCGCGATGGTCACGTTGACCTCATTCAAGTCGGTACTGCTACACACAAGGTTGTCATTTGGTGAAAACACAAGATCACTATAAGTATTGTGTTCTAGTGTATTTGTTGAATAAAGGCACTAGAGCTGCATCCAAAATTGTATAGCATGTGATGTATTTACGATGAAGACATCATTCATCTGTATGTTTTCTGCCATTGTGTTATACGTGTGTTACATGTATAGGGACTGTTCCCTTGGCTGCACCTGAAACCTGAGCCGCTGATGGTGAGAGTGGTGCCTCCGGCAGTGCCTCCACGCCGTGGCGACACCTCCGTGATCACAGGCGTGAGCTGAGTCTTGTAAGTGAAGCCGCCCGACACGTTGACGGCATCTAGTGGGTTAAATATAGCCACCGTGCAGCTCACCTCCGAGTCGGTGCCTGAATAAAAACATCACACAAGAATGAGAAGAACGTGTCCTCATTCGTGGTGCTTTGTCACTGTCAAGGCAGACTGCATTTCTGCAGTCTGTTATACAATGGAGTTGAAGATTTGTCGAGATTCAGAGAACCAGCGCTGTCACATTCTTAGCAAAGATCAGCGGTTAAATGCACATCAATGGATGAGCTGCTGACAAAACAAGCTAATGGAAAAACATGCTTGTTAAGAAAAACACTACCTGAGGCACTGGTGTAATTTAGAAAGGGCTCCAGTTGCAAAAATCCTGCCTTTATCTGCAGTTAACGAAAACTAACGAAAAATTTTTTTTTTCCAAAACAATTTTGTTGATGAAATAAAATAAAACAAATGCTTTTTAAAAAACGAAAACTAACTGAAACGACATTTTATGTTTACAAAACTATTATTAATAGCAAAAATGTCCTTCGTTTTAGTCTTTCAACCTTTAGTTCCTGACCAAAAAACGGCCACAAGAGCGGGACCAATACCAGTATCGATACCTATCACGAGTACTGATACCATGAAATACCTGGTATCGGTACCTAAATTAATAACCCTGGTACTTTTATTGTTTCATATTAGGGGCAGCCAGTCCACCCCACCTCTCGCCCAGAGTCAATTTTGATAGGATAGGCTGCAGCTCACTCACTACCAAATGGTGTACCTAATAACGTTGCACGAATTGTTGAATATGCGGGTGACTGTCATACCGTTATTGAGCGGAGATAGGCAGTAGAGGTGCGTGGATGTGGACGCTTCTCTATCAATATCACATTTCTCATTGCAGATCAGCACCATAGAGTTGAGCGGGTCAAAGCCCGAACCCTGGATAGTCAGCTCTGCGCCACCACCAAAACTGCCTGGAGAGCAGGCGAAACAGCCAAGTCAGTGCTTCAAGGTTTACATCAGTCGCTCCTACATTGAATGCTTACCTTCGTTGGGCTGTACACTGTCGAACGTCAGTTCAATATTGAATGTGACGTTTGACTGAGCGTAACCTTTGATGTGGTGGTACAGCATTACCAGGTACTCCCCCCCTGGGTTGTCCCCAACGGTGCACTCCACTTGGTTGTCCGTGAGCGTGAGTATGTCGCATGCCACGCTGTTCACCGTCACAGTCACCTGCATTGTGTTGGTGCCAAAGCCGGACCCATTTAGTGTGATTGCTGAACCGCTAGAACCTACGATGTAAAAAGCACAAGGGGTGAAATGCCAGAGGTTTTAACAGCTAGATCTTCAAGAACAGGGTGCTCACCAGTAGCAGGACTGATGGAGCTGAGGATGGGGGTCTGGCCTGCAGAGTAGGTGAAATTAAGAGGAGGATATTCGACATCTAGGACCTGGATGTTGACTAACACTAGCCCCTCGTCGTGAGGAGGCATCTGGCACTTAAGGCTACCAGGTGTCACCTCCTCAATCTCGCACCATTTGCTGCCGATCATCACGCTGGTGTTCCCCGGGAGGAAGCCGTTGCCAGTGACCTGAAGCCTGGTGCCCCCTTCCAGGCTGCCCTCACTGGGGCTCAGGGTGGCTTGAGCCTGGCTGGTCAAGGTGACATCCCCGGACGACAAGCCTTTACTTCTCACAATCACTTGAATGCCATGCTCGCCCGCAGGGAGAGCTTCGATCATTGCCGTAATGGCGTTGTCAACAACAGTGGTGACTTGCAACTCGATGTTATCAGCAAAAACGGTGACATCCTTGACATCGGAGCCAAACCCTGTGCCGGAGATGGTGACGTTGGTGACATCGCTGATGCTGTCAGGCGAAACGGCTATGACTTTTGGAATGACTGATGATGTGTACAGGAAGGAGCAATCTGAAGAACAGGAACTTTGGATACTTCCCCGATGGAAGATGACATCACCGTCATGTGGCTGGGAAGGGGTGCTGTCACAGACCACCAGGGTGTTATTCACTGACACCACAGAACATGGTTCTCCAGCAACGGTCAAAAGTCCCTCTGAGAAACCGGACCCTTGGATGGAGAGCCGGGTATGGCCGGTGGAGCTGCCTTCAGAGGGCCATACCGAGTCGATAACTGGCAAAATCACAAAGCGGCGCTCTTCCTCCTTAGCCACTGCGATGCAAGCGCTGCCCAAGTTGTTGACTCTAACGCCTATAGGTAAACGGACGCCAATTGGTAGATTGTTGTTTGCGCTCAGCTTGCAGAAGATCTCCGACTGGGTACTGTTGATGACGTTGCAGGGCTCATCCGAGACCGTCACCTGCACAGCATGGGTGCATGTCAGCAAGCAAGATGCTTCATTGGAGCACAGTCATTTTCAAACTGGGTTCTACAGTCAAGGAATGAGGAAAGTCAATTTGTAAAATGGCACAAACCTCTGTGGCGCAGGTCACATTGCTGAAGCCTTCTCCCTGGATGTGGATGACCTGGTGGTATGAGCCCTGGTTGGGCCAGATGGAGTTGACTTTCGGGGTTGAGCAAGCAGATGCACTGAAGGAAAGGCTGTTGGATGATGTGTTGGTCTGATTGCAATCTGGCGTGGCGACACACTCGTGTGTTGACCTGGAGATGCGATGCGATTCTGCCCGCGCACAACAAAGAAGACTGAAGACCTAGCAAGCTGTTTTTCTATCCTAATGAATTATTTAGTAACTCATTCAAACCCAAAAACATATAAATATGTTTTTAATACTTTGTCCTGCACTCCCAAAAACGTATATATACGTTTTTTTAAAAATGTTTTTATATGCTAGAGCATACAGAAGGCTTTGATGCAGCTTTTGACCTGAAGAAGTTGTTTAAAGCAATGGTGGTTCTTACAAAAATGGCCAGCAGGTGGCAGCAGAGTATTAGAGATCAGCCAGGGCCATGTTGCAACAAGCTCTTTTTAACAGTGTTTTTAACTGGCTTGTGAATAGTGATGAAAGTTAGCTATATTCTAAATTGATGCAGAACGGAAACAGATACAAATATACGTTTTTTTCCTCTAATCTTTCTTTTGGTAGGTCCCATGTTTTTATAGCAATAGAGCACAATATTCTGTGATCTTTTCAAATTCCAGTAAAACAGTCGGAAGCGAATGGGTTTGTTTCTGTGAAAATGGCTGGGACTGAATGAGTTACTAACTTTGTTTATTAATATAAACATATAGT
The DNA here is from genome assembly GCF_054856555.1 of Leptonotus elevatus. Lineage (NCBI taxonomy): Eukaryota > Metazoa > Chordata > Actinopteri > Syngnathiformes > Syngnathidae > Leptonotus > Leptonotus elevatus. The sequence goes on along the minus strand of NC_141257.1, from coordinate 2,261,261 downwards.
GAGTATGTCAATTACTGTACTGTACATATGATTTGGGATAAAAGATAACATCTTCATACTGCCTGGCATGTGTAGGGCGTCCACCACCCCGACTCGGACGTTGACATCTTTGCTGCTCGTGACCAGGGGCTCCACTCTCACGGCGCCCCTTAACTCCAACTTGTTGTTCTCATCGATATACCCGCTGCTGTAGTAATACACACCGGGAATGGTGAAACGGTAGCTGAAGTAGCCTGCAGGGAGAGAACAAATTTGTCAGGTCCTTCTTTGTAAGTACTATTTACTTTTTAGATCCAACAGTGTAAGGCTCACCACGCTGGGGGTGATATGATGTACTACGTATAGTGGATTGGTATTATATTACAGCAGTAAACTGTGGTGCGCCCACCCCTGGGGCTGCTTGGGCTATGGGTGCAGTTTGTTTAGATTATTTCTGAAGGATGCATTGGGGGATCGTGGTGTATGAGTTAGGGGTGCACCAAGGTGTGTGCATGTCAAAAAGCTTATCAGGGGTGTTGGAGCAGATGCCTGTAAGATTTTTTTTTTAAAGAAACTGCATTCTCTACCATTCCCAGGCTTTGGCTCTCCACTGGAGAACAGCATGTCATCGTCATCAATGGCGTCACCAGGACTGGGAACGTGGTGGACACCGAAACGGAAAGTATTTTGGAACATTGGTACCGCCCACCTCCACAGCACTTGATCTCCGACCTCCACGGTGATAGAAGGGGGATCCCAAGAGTACCCCTGACCGTGAACTGGACAACATGGAGACGACAAGTGTTGGTAAGACATGCAGATGATACAGTATTGTTGTTTTTTAGCTAATTTTTTCAAACTGTTGTACAGTGTCCTTGAGGGTCTTGAAAGGCACTTCCAAATGTAATGAGTTATTATTATTATTATTATTATTAGCTTAGCAGTTTTGCGGAACCCCAGACATGACATGGGAAATTCTTTTTTCAAATACAGTTTTTATAGTTTTATACCTCATACATGCTTTAAACACATGTAAAGTCACTACAACACACTGTTGTCAAAAAGGTCTGGGCTTTACAGTCTTCTTGTATTGGAACATTTTTGATTTGTTTGGAGGTTTATTGACCCCAAAAAGGGGGAACTCTACAGTATAGTAGAAAATTCGAATTCTTAAGTTCAATCACTGCATTACACATGCATGTTACTCCTATTTCCTAATGGTCATGTCTGTGACAGGAACGATTAATCCATAAACATGTGAGAAAAACACGCGTGTGACATAAGCGGTAGGTGACGGTTTCCTTGCTTTAAGCATTTTTCTGAAAGTGAATCCAGTTATGTTTGACATGTGAACAAAGGGAAAGCAAACCTACCGGGGTGCAACCCCTGGTTGGTAACAATGTGGGTCTCCTCTTGTGACTGCAGAAAGCAGTGCAGCTCATTTTCCGAGGCTGCCTGCACCTTGCATTCAGATTTGCCTGTCGCACACGTACACGAAAACAGTGTGACATAATGGGAAAATATATCTTGGACCCTAGAGTTGCATAATGTCCAAGTTGCGGACTTTAATTTGAGGGGAAAAACGACATAAACTAAAGCACTCTCCAGGGGTCAATGAAAGCTGGTGCATATTATTTTTCTTTAAGAATAATAATAATTCTATCAAATTGAAGCATCAGTTGCATTATGTGGGAAATCACATTGCTTACCAAAATAGACTTTGTTATCAGAGACGTTTTGGCTGAAACCGGATCCCGAAATTGTGAGCTGGGTTCCTCCCATCAGTGAGCCTGTTGTTGGGGATATGCTGTAGACTTCTAGGACGTACTCTATGCTGGCGTCCAAGCTATGGAAACCAAGAAAGAACAACCCAAAATCCAAATGAACAGTTTTTGCCAGGCTTGAAAATCAAAATGGATCCCAGGGCTTAGCTAATAGCCTTAAAAATTACCAAAAAAAATCTAATTTCTGGTTTTAATCTATTTTCTCTCCACCCATTGTTGTTAGTGCTATGTGAAATAATGTAATTTTACTTTTTAGTCACCTTTAAAAATTGCATTTTGTACAATTTTCGTAATACTTTTATGGGGTACCTGGTCTGGGGGTAACCCTTGTTCCCAACTTGGACGTGCACCTCGTGCAGGCCGGGTGGCAACACAGGCAGCAGGCAGGTGACGTTTGTGGACGTCCACTGCTCGATTATGCACTCCATCTTGCCCACAAATACTTTGCCGTCATTGGCTGGCTCGCCCAAGTTTGACCCTACCACAGTGAGGATGCGACGTCCTGAGAAAATAACCCAACACGCACGTGAGCTATTTTCCATCAAACATGTCGCTCCTGTCACTCAAATAATTGCCAGCTTTGCAATTGAAATCACTAAGTTATTGTTGCCATTGTGTGGGGTAATTACGCGTTGCAAATGTGAGGTGCTTGGTGATGGAAAAAACATGTGACAATGTAAAAAAACAGTAAATGAAGCGTGAGAGATAAGACGCTCTTCCTTTTGGGTGTTTGTTTACCTGCTCAGGTTTATAATTGCTGTAGATGGTTAATAAGAGGCTCCTCAGTGATAGTAAACAACAATGGGAGACACATTCCCAGCAGACTAAATGATTTTGACATTTGAATTGACTCACCTGCTGAACCACCCAACTACCACAACATTACATTATGGACTTGGAATTCGCGTTTTATTATTCCCTTTTAATTCAAAACTCTATTTAGCTTTCCTCAATTTTATTAGATATGTTATTGGAATGCAACTTACCCAAATAAGATTTTTTATATATATATATATATATATATATATATATATATATATATATATATACACAATATTATAATAAAGAATAAATCTAACATTTCAATAAAATTCAATAAATAAATAGATTCAATAAAACATTTAAACTATGAAACATAGTAACTGCACAACTCTAAACACACACACACACACACACACACAACTGTAAATTAAATTGTTCACTTGTTTGCCTTTAAACATGCATAATTAGCACAGCATGGGATTTTTACGAGTACAAAACAGCACCACGTCTGTTTTTCTGCTGTAAAGCAAAACTCACCTGCCCTTGTGAGCACATGGATTGACTTTTAGGGGGCATCACAATATGGTTCATGACTTCTCACATTCCAATGATAGTGTTACCACAAATGCATCTTTTGTCAGGATGCATGTGAATCAGCACACTAGGCGCCCTTACCAAACACGGTGGTCTTGGCAGGACTCAGGTCGGTGATCTGAGGTGTCAAGGTGAGGTCAAAGTTGAAGGTGTCATTTGCGTTCTCGCTCATGCTGCCCACGCTCACTGTGACCATCTGTGAGCCCGCACTCCCCTGAACCATGCAAGTGAGATGATACATTTGAGGCTCTGAGAACTACAGTGGGTAAACACAGTTTTTGTCCTTTTTAACTCATTCACTCCCAGCCGTTTTCACTGAAGCAACCCCCTTTGCTCCCAGCTGTTTTATTGGATTTTGACTGATTTAGCAAGGCCCATAGAATGTTGTGTTCTATTACTAGAAAAACATGGAACCTACCAAAAGAAAGATTAGAGTCTCTTCTTTCATCAGGGTTATTTCTATCAGTTTCCGTTTTGCAGCAATTAGCATTACAATATAGCTAAGTTTCATTATTATTCACAAATCTGTTTAAAACAGTGTGGAAAATAGCTCTTTTGCAACATGGACCTGGTTGATCTCTTATACTCTGCTGCCACCTGCTAGCCGTTTTTTGTTGAAACTTCCATTGCTTTAAGCAACCTCTTCAGGTCAGAGACTGCATCAAAGCTTTCTTTATGCTCTAGCAAAACATAGAAATACGTTTTGGGGACCATGGCAGTATTTAAAATAGAACGTATTTGTACGTTTTTGGGAGCAAATGAGTTAACTTAAGTGCAGAAGTAATCATGATGACAATAAACAAATCATGATGTGGAATCAAAACCAAATTGACATTTTTTAAGACACAAAATGTCTATTGTGTATGTCTAATATTCATGAAAATTGCAAAATTAAGATAAAATAAATCCTGTAAGAAAATGAAAAAAAAATCACATTCTTAAAGTTGTTCAAATCATAATGTGGATCAGCACCAAATTGACACTCAGTGACTGTTTCTGATATGTGCGATATGTGCCGCTTCCCCTGAAGCTACACAGGGCAACCAGGGAAACCGTTTCAATGGTTTTTACACCAAAATTTATGAACATTCGTGACATTTTAGTTTTTCAACATGGAAACTCACTGCTGGCGTTCTGCATTTGAGCTCCGTGGGACTCGCATGGACCACCTCGCACACTGCGCCACCGACAGTGACATTGGTCTCCCAACTGAAGCCGAAGCCCGCCACGGTCAAAACAGTTCCTCCTGGGAGACACGCACACAAAAAACGGTTAAGCCTACTACTATTTGTACTTATTCTTTTGCCATCTCTGGCTGTGTGAGTCGTATCACGATTTGAGCTTTACCTGCAGCACTCCCAGATGCAGGAGAGAAGGAGGACACAATGAGCTGGTAGGTGAAGTTGAGAACGCTACCGCCTACAAAGCGAGGACGACCCAGGGAGGGGAAGTTGATCCACACGGGAAAGGTACCGGCGGCAGAGCTTCCCAGTCGGCACACCAATCGGTTGACTGCGACAAAAACCCTCTTGGTTAGCTTCGTTTCATTGAGTTTCACAAGATTAAATGGTTTCTGAATGCACCTGAGACTTCTTCAACCACACACTGGGCTTCTCCCACCATGATGGAGGCACTTTCATTGCTGAAACCAGTGCCGGTTACCGTCAAAAGGGTCCCTAGTCCAACGGATCCTGGTAAGGTCAGGCATGTTAATCAGCAGTATGAACTGGCGCTCACAGCTGTAACCCTACCACCCTCAAGTCCCACAATCCAAGCATCCAACACCAAGTTTCAACTAGGATGTGAATGCCATTTTCTGGTGATAAAAGAACGAACAAATCACCTTCAGATGGACTGATTCCGCTCACTGTTGGTGTCTTCTCCTCTGACCATTCAAAGCCACAGTCTCCGGAACACTTTGAGGGAATGCCGTTGATGTAAACCTCCACCTGTGAGAATGTCAAAGAGTTTGCATGAAAAAAGGTTTGGATTTGGAACTCATCGAGGAAGGCATCATATATCAGAAGTGGGACGACAGTGGAAGGGAATATCCGCCAACAGTGATTGTCCTACAATTTTAAGATCACCCATAGGCACAAAATACCTGTGATCCAAACTGGATCGCCATGCCACATTTAGCAGACTATAAGAGGTGGTTATCTAAAGTGTTGGAATCATACCTGCGGTTTGGTCTCGCCGACACGGAAGAAGTCTCCCGTCAAACTCGATATCATCTGTCCTCCCTTCTTTCTCTCCTGGGCCCAGATAACCACGTTGTTGCCCTCAAGCGAAGAACCATCCAACTGCACCAAAGGCTGATCTCCTGGTTGTGTCAGCCACTCGACCACCCACTTGGGCCTCCTGCATGTTCCAGTGTATTTGACATCAACCACGCCCATGCCAGCGATTCCCTCCAGATAGTACTTCAGGCCCTCTGCACTGATGTCCACCGACAAACCTGAGAACAAGCGCTGGTCAACCACATGCTTCTCCAAAGAACCGGTTCAACTTTTATGTGGCCACACCCAGAGAACACACACATCAGACACATAGTGTAAATAAGGGGACTCCACACCTAAAACTTAGAACTAAAGAAGCTTTTTGGATTAATTTTTTCAACAAAGAAGAGTTCAGTTGCTTCCATTTAACTTAACTATCATTTGGTGACTGTGGTGGTGTTTCTAGTCCAGCTGGGCTACCTTCAGTACGCTGTCCATGCATCTCCAGGTCGAAAGTGCCATTTACAGATGGGGTGGCTCTGTGAGTGCGAGTGACGGTGATCCTTGCTGCCCCTTCCTGCAACTCGTTCATGTCGTCGCTACTGTTCGACATCTTGAAATAGACGTAAAGGAAAAATATTCAACCAAGGCTGAGATGCTACGATGACGTTCCACGAAAAAAACAAACGTTTATTTCTTATAGGAGATCTTTTGATGAATTACCTCCAGGAAACCGATGTCTATGAGAGGGAAGCCAAAAGCGCAGTCCAATGGTGTGGCTGTGATCTCATAGCAGATCAATGAAGCATTTGACTTTGTCTTTTTTATGACAGAGATCTCCTGGAAAGCACGACCAGAGTTCTCAAATGGTCGCGGTCTCCTCCTGTGGGGAACAGCTATGGGAAAATCGCATGAATACATTTATATCATTTTCAGGCAACAGAATAGGGTCGTTCTCAAAGCAGTCACCTAAAACCGGGGCTGCTTACCTTGCTCTTCCTGGGTAGTACGCGTCTTGCCGATGTGGACAGCATCCACATAGAAATCTTCCCCAGAGTCATCTTTGTCCAAGTAAATTTCCTCAACAGCGTAGGCACTTCCTTTGTATTCTGTTTGCAGAGGTGTGTGCAGGTCCACACACTTGTAACTCCACCTGTGCAGAAATAAACCAAGTCATCATCTCAAGTCTAGACTAATATAGATTTACTGGATGTTCTCTTTACTGACATGTGGCCTTTGGTAAAGGATACGTTGATATTTGCAGTTTGTGTCACAGTTCTGCCTACAGTGTCCTTATACGTGAACTTGACCCTAATTTGATCTTTTAGCATTCCCTTATGTGCAAAGCAGAGCTGGAAGGAAAGGGAACAGTGTTGTTTTAATCCAAATAATCATCTAATCTGTGCAGAAACAAATAAAGCAGATTTACCATTGGATACTGGTTCAGGGAAATTTCCCCATAGATGGCGCCGGAATCTTTGGTGTAACTTCTCTTGAAAAGAACCTTTGCGTTTTCCAGCGACCACAAGCCACAGAAACCATTTCTCACGGGGTTCCCTCTGTCGTTGCCAAACTGCTCAACGCAAGAATCAGTCTAGGTTGTTGGAAAATCTAAATCTGACTACATGATTATTCCACCATCTCGTCACTTCACTAACCATGGAGTTGTCATCTTCATAATCCTTGAAGAAAATCACATCTCTTCCTTCCTCGGCGAGAATCTCAACGGGACACTCGGCCTTCATCAGATCCTCCAAAGCTGACTGAACCTGGCCATAGTCCCACAAAATTCCCGTTAGGTTTGCTCTGAGCATGAACACAGTTTGGAAATAATCCCGGAACTGACCTCTAAACCACTAGCGTTGTATGGAATGGGTTTTGAAGCAATGCCTCCCCAGAGCAAGGTAAACGTTGCCATATTGCTCCTGCCTTTGGTCACCTCGTAAATTGTAATGTTGGTGGACTGGTCATGAATCTCAAAGTAGAAAGGTTTGAAGTCGCCTGTGAATCAAAAACAGGATGAGGTTCATGCTGAAGTTGTGTTGACATAAGTCCAGTGCAACTCTTAGAAAAAGACGATTAGATCGCCATCTTTTCACCTCTGTCGGAATTGAAGGTGATGGTGAAATGAACTCCATCAGCGTCCTCGGTCCTGACGACTTGGACTGAGTCGGGTTTGATCGACCACAGGCTGTTCAAGGCTCTCTCCACCACAGCTGCAGTGGCGCTCACAGCGATCTGATCTAAAGGGATTTAGGTTCATTCATTCAATGTGTATCATTGGGATTTTTTAATTAAAAATGAAAACGAATGAAGATTCTCCACAATGAGTGTGTGCCTGGTAGGATCTGACAGTGCATCTAAGTTACCAGTGATTGCTCCTTCGTACTGCAGGCGGAAGTAGATGCTTCCACACTGAAGGCCGATGCAGCTGCTATTGATGCTCACTTTCTGAACTTCTTTGACACCATTAGCACTGCTGGGCCATGACTCCAAGGTAAGCATCTAGAAGATGCCATCAACAGGTGTTGTACTCACAGGGGCCCACTTTTTAAGAAATGAGAGTAATCTCCACCTACCTGCTCCTCATCAAACATCTCGGACTCCACCAAAATATGTTGGACCTCATTGACAGCGTCGTTCGTCTGGGCTTCTGTAAACGGACTCTCCGGTCGGAACATGGCTAAATTGATATCGGCTCTTCCACCATATTCTTGATGCAGAATTTCAATGTAGTAGCTGCAGGAGTAATTGAATGAAACGGAAATTTTGCAGGTCTTATGAACATAGAGACAGTACTGTATTGCTGTATTCAGTGGCGGACCATGCATTTAGTACCAGGGCCTACTGTAGGGATTTACCCAATAGAGATCCGGACATCACGTGACTATTTCTCTGAACATGCCCCCCTGCGGCAGGAAAGTAGCAACGCAGCGTTAATGGACTAGAACGGCGAGGAGGGCTAAAGCTAGCGTCTATCCGTCAACTTTCCGCCCAAGGGCATTGACAGTCACTTTGATGAAAAGGACACGATATACATGCGCAAGGTGGACATGTTAAATTGCTGCTGAAGTGTCGGGAGGGCTTTTTTCTTTTTTCAAACTCTGTGACGCTGCTACGTGGAATTACCTCCTCTCTTGCTGGTGCGTGCTTTCAAATCAGATCATACAAAGGCTTTACAAGTTTATACAATCCGGATTTATTTTCTCTTTACGTGTGGTCAAAATGCCATCGAAGTTAGAAGTTTCATGCACGTCTTGGCAGTGTTTTTTAGGTACGTTAGCAACTTAACAGCTGCTAATTCGGTCGCGGCCGCCGTAAAAAGTATTGTTTATGGGGTTGGTCAGTTATTAAATTAAACTAATATCTATTCAACCGTAGCAACACAAATGAACCAAACAGATTATTTCCCCCACATTTTGTGTGCGGTAACAGTTAGGCATCTGCCGAGTCAGCCACCATGTACAAAGTGCAATATTGGCTACGTATTGGTTCCTCTTGGTAGCCTGGAGCATGCTCGATCCTTTTTTTTGCCTCTTCTCGTTGTGGCAGTTGGTCAACAACAGCTGTCAATAATTGTTAAAGTGTGGTGTTTGCCGTTTACGCAAAGTGGCAGAGGTGTTTTCTATGATGCCAAAATGGCTTCGCTAGCGCCCATTTTGGGACGTGTGACGTCAACGTCCGGCTCTCCACCCAAAAAGGTTTGCTCTGACCAACCAATGATCAGAGACAAATTTTTAAATGTGATTGATTGATTAGAGAAGTCCCTTTGCGAATATAGTTTGTTTTATCAGCCAACCCTCTTGATACTAAAGGCCTTGTGCAGATTAGATTGGCATGGCAGCACATACGAGGCAGAAATCTGACTATGCAAAACATCCGTGTACACATACTGGAAGCAGTGCAGCCGAGAGAAACGCTATATGAAGAAAATAGATTGCTGGGAATAAATGAATAAAATGTATTGGAGCAGATATTAGAATTTAGGTTGTAATTGTTGGTCAGTGATTGTGATGGCCCCCCACTGTTAGAACGAGTCTTTGCACTTACGCATTTCCTTTCTCTAGCATCATGACTTCCGACTTTTGCGATGCGAGCTTTGTGTAGTCTGACACGTAGCTTGGCTGATAGGCCACTTTCACCTAAAGGAGTGTTTGTGAAACAATCGTTTTAAGGAGGAAACATGATTTTTGATTGTGCTGTACATTGTCATGCCTTGTCCTCTGGGCGGCTGGAATTGCTGAAGTACAAGTCGCAGCGATCGTCGCAGTTGAGGTAGATGGTGTAGTTGCCGCTGGCCGGTGCCACAAAGAAGCCTGTGGTTCTCGTACTGAAGTGGTCCAGTTCCAGCGCAAAGCTGTGGGGCATGGAGTCGATCCACTGTTCCCAGTAGCCTTCTTTGCTCTCGTTGTAGCCCCGTATGTCGGACAGTTGTGAGGGTCGTGTGTTATTCCACACCTGCATCTTTAAGCCTCGGCCACCTGGGTTGAATGCCGTAAGGAAGTGGATGTTATTTACTGTATCTAGCACTTTTGACAGGGAGGACTCACAAAGTTCATGATATAGTTATTAAAATACAGTGATACAAAATATACAACACATTGGCTTGCCATTGTTTGTATTTCTGTTTCTACTGTCTCTGTCCTCCAAGTACAGGGTCTCGAGATTCACAATACACTTCTTTTCTTCATTTAAGGCTCGCGAGTTGACATTGGCCCAGCGGTGCAAAATCAATGTTTTTCCAGTCCCGACTGCCATTCAGCTCCAGTTTGAACTTAATGGCCGTCACACTGCTCTAAGGCGCAGTGCGGTTTTCGCTCTCCATGGCAAGTTTCTCAAAACTGAATTTTCTCTTTTATGCAGCGGAAGGCCTCTGTTGTAAACATCAAACTCCTATAACAGACATTCGTGCAAAGCTGTGGAAAGTCAACCTGAGGTAAAACTTTATCACTATCTGAATCATCTGCTCAGTCGAGCTTTTGTCACTACTGAAGTCCAGTGCAGCCCTCTGAATAGACAGCCTGCTTTGCGCGTAGGCCTGCTCTGGGAGTTAGGTGTTTTCCATTGCCTGGGTTGTCAGGAACAGATCTTGTTTGGGTTTGTTCACCTTCAAAGTCATTTATCACCTTATCTCACACAAAGGATCGAAATGTTGACAAGTGAGGGTGAGACACAAAGACGTGTCGCAAGTTTTCTGCATGTTTTAAAGTCTGCGCGTTTTACCTGGGTAGACTGTCATGTTGTTGGCGTGGCTGTCATCCACATGCTGACCCTGAGTAATGCATGTGATCTTGTCTTTGATAAGACTCTTGATTTCACATGGAAACCCTGTGGAAATGTTGAAGAGTGGGTACGGGACCAAAGAAGAAAACTATGTAAAATTTCGGTGCAGATGGTGCAAATCCAGGATTTGAGCTTTTTCAAAAACATTGGTATTTTTTAAATTGATTTGGTACCAGTTAGTTAAAAATGATTTGGGCAATCATGCTATTTGGCTAACAATGTACCTTTTTGCCATGAGTTTTGTTTTTTATGATTTTTTAACTGTACAATATGTGCCTTGGCAAAGGTAATTTACAGATAAGTGGCTATGAAATGGTCTCACTAATCTGCCAGAAGAATCTGTGCAATTACTTAACACATTTCCATTGTTCCATTGTCAGTACAGTATGTGCAATTGTGCACATGTTGCTTTGAAGACGATTACCACTGTTGCGTGTCAGCCCACAGACATGGTTGTCTCTTTTGTTGTCTTATGATTGACACACAATGTCTGCTGTGACATCGTCACGGAAACAAGGGTGGGGACGGGGAGGAGGGGAGCGTATGTTTTGTGATTACCTCCCACAAGAACACGTGCCGGAAAGTCTGTCTCGTCGAAGAAGTGCCCGTGGATGGTCAGGAGGGTGCCACCCATGACGCTGCCGTTTGAAGGCGTAATGCCCGTAACCTCTAAAATGCAAAAAAAGCAGAGCATGGTTTAGTCGGATTCTGATAACTTCAGACTAAATTGTTAATAATTTTAAGTTTTACCTACCTGCAAATGTCTGAAACATGAAGATCGAGCTCAGAGACGAGACCCTCATGAGATGCTTATCGGGTAAACTTCTGCATTTAAACATAGCCGTGTGATTACTTTTTTACTTTTTCAAAAATACAATGGTCGCTTCCTAACATTAGTACCCTGGCAATAATTTCAGAAACTGGCCAAACTGTAGTTAAAATGTATTCATTTATCATGTAATTTGGATTCTAGTATGTATGTGACATGGTCATACAATACATACATACTTTATTGAGTTCCCAAGTAATGGCAGTTAAATTAAACTATTATTAAAAGGTTGTCTGAGATGAAAAAATAAAAACGATTCCTCCTTACCTGCCATAATCCGAATCCAGAATGTAGCTCATGTTGTGATGTCCTGTGGGAGGCAGTTTGGGAGAAATGGTTAAAATTTACAAAGTAAAAACGGCACTCCTAATTTAAATAAATGAATCCCCCTCTACGTAACCTCATTTAACAAATTGTAGTTCTCTCTCAAACCTTAATTAAATTCCGATGGGTGTATATATATTGTTTTTCAATTGTAGTCAGCTACTGTAGCTTACCGACATAAGTCCCCGTAGTTTTGCAGCTCATATATCCCCAGACAGAGGACTCCGAATCCAGTCTCAGATTATACCTTCAAAGACACATAACATAATTGAAATACTTGTGGAAATATAAATACATTACAGCATCTGTAGCGACCGGAATACATTTAATCCATTTCTTTTGTGTGTGATACTTACAGTTCATCAGAATCTGGTTTGATCAGCTCGCAAGGCATCCCCTTCATGTAGGCCCTGTGTGAAGGAACGTTTGTATTCTTTAACTAATTTTACAAGGCAGTCCTATTAGCAGACATAGCAAACGGAGACACGCTTTAGAAGTATCGATACAACAGCTACAGATAATACGGAAAAAAACAACAACAAAATCAAGTCACTTTGCATGTTGTTGTTTAAGAACTAGTGAGCCGTAGCTGAACTTTTACACTGTAAAAATAAAAAAGATGTTCCCTCAGCTTTGCAAATGTTATGAACTAACAAAAAATGCTAAGTTAGATAATGATAAGAACTAAAAATGTTAACCTTGGGCTACTTGAATATGTTTTATGAGATTAAAACAGAGAACTTTTGAATGCCAGATACTGTTAGTCTTGCGCAACAAAGTATTTGTCTTTAGTCTTTTCCGACCACTGCTTACTAATCACCCACTTTGGATCATGTGACTGGTCATACCTGAGAAATCTGGCGTTCCTTCCATTGGAGCTCAGCGCGGTGTTGCTGCCATAGACGTCTGTGAAGATCATTCCTCGCACTGTCACCAAGGTCCCTTTAGGAGATGATTTTCAGTTTTTAGGTATTCACAGAGTGTATTTAAAAAAAAAAATAAAAATCTGAGTAGAGATGTCACCTGGTAGACCGCTAATGGGACTGAGAGACCGGATGGTTGGTGTGCGGTACCATCTTGTCTGGAGGGAAAAGTGCGATGTTACAAAATGGCCATTAAAAAAGAAGACAAATTGATTCATTTTGACTTTAAGGACTCTTACATAGAAGCTGCAGTGGTACGAATTGACATGACCTCTGCATTTGTCTCCATTAGGAATGGGAAGACCATTGATGCTGACATGGACCGTGTACCGGTCACTCGGCATGCGTCTGCCAAGAAAATGACGTACTTGATGAAGTGATACGACTACAGTCTGGCTACAAGGCAAATCTATGGTGAATTATTTCAATTGGTATCCACAAATTCTGGAATTCATTCACTGTCAAGCTCAGCACGGTGAACTTGCATGTCTGCCTAACAGTTAGGTTTGACTCTTGACTTCGGTATCGTAGGGTACACCTTGGACTGGTCACCAATTCATTCCGGACTCACATTCTACAGACAATTTAGAGTCTTCAATGAATCTACTAAAGCTTGTTTTTGGAGTGTGGGAGGTAGCCGGAAAAATCGGAGGGAAAAAAACAAAAAACACGAACATGTGAAGAACATCCAGAGAGATTCAAACCCCGAACTGCATGACTGAGGCAGATGCGCTAACCACTAGATCACTGTGCTGTCCCTATAGATTCCCTTGACTTTGTCGTCGTGATCTATACCTGGTGTAGCACATGATCTGGTTGCCATGAGTGGAGTCCCTCTCAACATCGCATGGGATGGACAAAGTGTCCGACACCAGGGTCACGCGGTTCCCAAATGAGTCATTTTGGGGATTGAGCTGGAACTGTCCTTCTTGAGCGAAACCTTATGGAAAAAGTAACAAAACAGAAGGCCAACTTGACGGTAAATGAAGCATTTGCAAGGTCATATTTTGAGGATCTCGGGGGAGGGGGGGGGGGGGTTACCTTCTCCCGTCAGGGTAAGACGCGTTGCTCCCTCTGTACTTCCTGTATGTGGTTGCACGTAATCCAGGCGCTGGGCATCTGAGTAAAACAGTTTAATTTACAGTAATCCAGTAGTTCTCAAATGTTAACACAATCCTATCTAAAAAAGACTCAACACTCCAAGTAATGCTTGGAATACTAACATTAAAATTATACGGAAGAGGATTAAGGCTAGTGAAGAGAGGGGGGAAAAGTCTGGCAGGATTCTCACTTTATTCTCAGAATTCTCACTTTAATCACAGAATTCTTAAAAGTCAGATGACAATTCTGACTATCAAGCGAGAATTCTGATTTTTTTTCTCCTCAGAATTCTCACTTTAAAGTCAGAATTCTGATAGTGAAAATTCTCAGAATTCTGAAAATAGTCAGACCAACTTCTTTTTTTTCTCTTCACTGGCCCTAATCCTCTTCCGTAAAATACAGTAGGATAGTGCTCCTAAAAAAGTATACTCTAATTAATATTGTGAACAACCGCGACATTGTGCGCATTGCAAACAATAATACTGCCCAGCAGCACCAAGTAGCCCCGCAGACCACAGGAGTAACCCACAGACCTGCTGTAAATATTTCCCACGACTCCACAAATGATTGCACATTGTTATTGTGAAGGGGATCAACTACTGTAGTGCAACTTAACTCACAGCAGCAGCAGCAGCAGCAAAGTGCGATGAGCAGAGACGCCGGTTGGACCCCCATCCTTTCCCGCTGCAACATCAGAACAAGAATCGGAAAGAAATTGAGGTCAAATGCAAAAAAACAAAACAAAAAAAAACCACTACGCACAGAAAGTCTTTGTCTCACCCGCACTCTGTCACAAAAATCTTTAATGTCTTGGGGTCTTCAAGGAAGGAAACAACACTTACTATGTTTTCCCTCTTTTTTTTTTGTGGTGTTCTGTGGCAAACAATGGCTCTTTATGAAGGTGGCCTCACGTGCAAAGTGGGCCGAGCTCCACGCCCAGATGCTCACGCACCACACCGACAGGGTACAAAGACAAAAGAGCTGTCAACTGGTGAAAGGGTGTCAGATGTCACACTTTCTCCAAAGCTATTAACTAGAATTGTTTTGAAATACATGTCAACAAATGTCAGAACATTCTTGGACTAAGGTTGGGCCAAGTATGTCCTTTTATGGAGGTTCACCTATAAATTATATTATGAAGAGTCCTGTTTTTGTTGCATTCATTTAACAGCGTGCGCTCCCTCCCTTTCAATCATTTATCTCACAAAATAATTGTTGAATTTAGTTGATATATGACAATAATTAGTAAAAAAATTCAGCCAATCTAAAACAATTTTACATATACACATTTATTTCATTAAATAGTTGGGATCAGTTTTAATTATATTACAAATAATGCAATTCAAAAAAGAAAAAATAATACTTTTTTTTTTAAGTATTTCATCAATTCACCAAAAATGTATGCAAAAATACTATACGAGTTTTGATAATGCTCAGTGGACCAGATTTGCCCACTCCAGGTTTATTATATTGTGGCTTAGTTATATTTTTATATATGATGCAATTATGTATGAATTTAGCGGGGGGAGCAGCAAATCTGTACATCACAAAGACAGGGGTGTGTAGGCTTTTTATACACAACATACTGGATTATCTTTTGTTATGTAACTTTAGAGGATGTTTCAGTGGAAATATAACTCATTACATAAGACCTCCAAGTCATTTAAGCCTCTGTGAAACAAAAGGCAGCAGCATTTTTGTCACGCTACCATCTTTGCTGTCAAAAAGAGACAGCAAATGTTTTGTGTCTGAGAATGTGTCACGTGTTTGTGTGCATTCAACGCTATATAATTAAGAGTCGTGTCAAAAGACAGAAAGCACTGATAACCAAAATAGGCATGACTTTATTTCTTTTCTCCCAAAACTGATTTCATAACTAAAAAATAATAATAAATCAATATGAAACGTGTTACAAAACATGATGAAAATGAACCTCAGTCTGGATTTTAACTATGGATCTACCAAGCTAGCTAAAGTGGATAAAATACAAATTCATTCATTCATTTTTCATTAAAAAAAAAAAAAAGTGGACAGCAGTGGTGTTCACAAGGCCGCGTGCTGAGCAAGAAACGCTCGGATTCTCTGCAGGAGCTCCTTTTTCACGCTGTCGGGAACCAGCGCTAAGGGGAAGGTCAGACAAAACAGCAAAATGGTTAGACTAACAGCGTAATTGCCTATGACATTTTAATCTTCCTGTCACAATACATATATATTTTTTAACACTTTATTTGTAATTTTCCATTATCATTTGCAACGATCTCAGATATATTACATATAAGATATATTTTTTAATTCTTTCTAAATTGTCAGTCATCCAGGTTATAGTAATCCGAAAAGGTTGAAACAAAGCAATTCTTGTCAAATGTATTTAGCTTTTTACAAATGTGAAAATGACTTGGATGATAGAATCTAAATTAAGTTACAATTAAAATTGTACTTATAGTTTCTCATTAATTTCCTCAAAGTAATTGTATTAGTAACTGGTAATGCCTTTAATGAATGTGATCATTTATGAGGGAAAGTAATTATTTTTGTATTTTTTTGAAAAACATTCAAATATATCAAAGAACTTTGATTTTTAAGTAGGTTTCCCAGGCCAGTTGCATAGAAGAGTGTAGACAGGTAATAGGCACTTTATTTTTTTTCAACCTTATTTTATCTTTTTCACTTTAAACCACAACTTATACTTGAAATATTACAACACTGACAGGTATATATTCTTTATCCTCTGCGAAAAACCCAGTTCAGTTGTGATTTTCTGTTTCATCAAACATGCAATACATAAAGTACTATGTATGTGGCCACTGTGTGCACACAACGGAACAGCATAATGCCCCATTAATTGACATTCTATTCAATTATATTACTTTTTATTTTTATTTAATTATTTTTACTTTATTACTATTTCATTTTTTAATTTGTGGCTTTTTTATAAGAGGCTGGCTGTAAAGGATTAATGGCATTTCCATTCATTTCATCACTAGGTAGTTGATTTGAGATAGGAATGTTTTAATATGTGCATGGTCACTTAGATTTTGATGCTCATGACCTGCGGTTCACTGTGCAATCAATGACAGTTTTAAGTAAGCGTGTTGGCATTACCTCTGCCTTTGGGTGTGATTTCGGTGACCAGGTCCTCCACCGTGACGTGGTCCAGGCCCTTTTCTCGGATCACGTCTGCACATACACACACGGCAGATGTAATTAACAATTCAAATGAAGCCGGTTTAACAAGAGTACACAAATGAGGCCCAACATGTACCTTTGCAGTGCGCCTTCAGCTGATCCTTCCAACCGCACTCCACCAGCTGTGCCCTGAGCAACTCTTTCAACCTGCAGCCAGAAATACTAAAAATGCATCAAATCTATATGACGCTTTCAGAAGTCCTCACAACCTGCACTGAAGTAGAAGAAGTACTGACACTTATGCAAATCAATCAATTTATTTAAGTACAAGTAAACAATGGTCATAAAATAGTCAAGCGTAGATACCTGAAAAATATACTCAAGTACAGTAACATAAAAAAAAACTAGGCCAGACACAACATCAGGCACAGCTGTACATTTGAATACTGCAGGTGTACCTATAAGTGAGTACAAAGTGTTTTTTTGTTGTTTTTTGTAAACGACTGCAGTTTGCTCACCGCTCCCTCTCGCCCATTTCAATCAGCTTCTGGTTAATGGCAGCCCTCATTTGGGAGTCCTTGCTCATGTTCTGACGAGGAATAAACGCAAATAAGCACGCACGTGCGTATTTTAGCGAGGTAAACGAGGTATTAATAGCGAAAAATTGCGTCGGATTACCTTTTTCGTGATATGATCGGCTAGGGAGCAAGTTGTCCCTTGTTAACAATGCACCGGCTACAACACGACCCGGACCTATTTAGTTCCGCTCTGCTGCTGTTCAACAACTTGCATATCGTATAACTTTGTATTGATTCAAATGTTTATTTTCCTTTCTAATATTTTATTATTCCAGCCGTGAGTCCGCGTTGAATGTTTTATTATTATTATTATTATTATACCGGCGTATCAACTTCCGCGTCCGTTCTCAAAATATCCCCGGCTGAAAACAAAAAACGACCGCGTCATAAGTACATACCATCTTTCCCTTTCCTTAAAAAAATACCCGTGAATCTTTTAAGAGTTTAAATATAAAATAAACGCCATGCCCACGTCGAATTATACCCTGAAGGTCAACAGAGAACTGTTGGACCCCAACTTTGAGAGTTACCGGCTTTCCCTGGACGTCATACCGACGTACAACGTTGAGCTGGACGCTGGTAAGATTGAAGTTAGCATGGAACCTCCACAAGGCACAATTTGCACAGAATTATCTCAATTGTATACACAATAAAAAGCCTCACAACTACTCGATACTCGTGGTTGTTTGAATTAATGACGAAGGCGTTGTTGCATAAGGAAGTTTATGCAACATTTTGTGGTGTGTAACTGCATGATAGTATCAATCTGATTCCATGCATTGTGGGAGAGCAGCATGGTGTAAAAGTGTTTGGCACGATGAAGTTCCAATCCAGGCGTGATGTTTGAATGTTCTCTTTGGGTATTCCGGCTTCCTCCAAATTCCAAGAACATGTTATCCTTAGGTGTAATCGGCCGTGTGTCTATATGTACTCCGTAATTAACGCCACACCCACTCCTTCTGTCATGCTTTTGTCTAATGTAGGTTGGTTGGCTTCAACGTCACACAGGTTTTCACCTAAAGGTGCTGTCATTCAAAGTATACTAGGATAGGCCCCAGTTCACCCGCGAGCCTAATGAGGTTGGATGGATATTTGTGGGACTCATAATGTGACGCCAAGCTAATTAGGTTGACCTAAACCCACCATTGAACCTCTAATCAGGCTTATTAGGTGACCGAAAAATGGCTCATCATGCAAATTGCACTATTTGTCCAGCTTGTGAAAGAGGCGCTCTTTGTGATGGGTCACATTATCCTTTTGTAGGGCTGGGTGATGTGGCCAGTTTTAAGTGTTTTTTCTCCCCCTTCGCTAATAGAAAAAGCAAATGACAATGACATCATCAAAAACAAGTTTTCATTTCAATTGTTGTTGGGGTTTTTTAGGGTGGAGCTGTATCTTTTTAAATCGGCAGATTTGTTTGTTGTTTTTTTGGCCAATTTTTGTCACATTTTTTTGGCCAAAAATATTGCTTAAGGAGTAGTAAATAAGGCATTAACAAGTCATTTTAAATAAATGATCGGCAGAGTTTTCATAAAAGTAAATTTTTTGTTGCCAAGTTGCCATGTCCCTTGCCTTTCTTTTCTCCTTGACCTTTCTGCTCTCTCGTTTGTATGCAGCCGTGGAGGAGGTGACATTGAAGGACTGCCAGTACACGCTGGAGCACATGCGTGCGTTTGGCATGTACAATTACCTCCACTTGGACCCCTGGTACCAAGACAGCGTGTTGTTTGTGGACTGCAAAGGACGAGTGCTCAGTCTCACCGTCACTCTGGTAGGCCTTGAATGATGTGTGTGTTTTGTGTGTGTTTTCTGGCCACAATCCAACACTCGTTCATTTTGAAATGAGGCTTCAATGTGTCTGACTCACCAGCAGGTGGTGACCAACAGCACCACATGGCTGGATGTGATTTGTAGTTTTCGTAGAAGGGGTGGGCAAACTTAAGTGCTCAAGTGCGACATTTGATATTCAAAATGGACAGATGGGCATTACAATTCATAGATGACGAAAAAACAAATAAAGAAAAATATCTTTTTTTTCTTTTTTTTACAAATTGATACTATTGCTCACGGGTCTGTTATTTTTTTTTAATTAACAAAGTGTTGAAAATAGAATGATAAGTGTAATGCTGCAATGTTTAATAACAAAAAATATCCAGTTTTAATTTCCTATAAAATACTTTTGGAGATTCAATAGTTCAGTATTTTTTACTGATGTGACATCAAACGTAAAAAAAAAAAAAAAAAAACTCAGATGAATAAGGAATTATAGACATGTGAAAACACATTTAATACCAATTTTAGGGAAAAATCATTCCTTTTTTTAGCTGATATAACAGTTTTATCCTTCGAGATGGAGCTCAGAGCAACACGGTGGTCTCGCGGTTGCCAAGTCCGCCTCACAGTTCACACAGTTGAATGATGTTCATCTGCTGTCTTGTCATGTTCCCAATCATCAATGTTGTGCGTGTTCGTGCGTGTGTGCCCATGCGTGTGTAGTCATGTTCGCGCAACAGATGTGAATGTGCAAGGCCAGTTAGCCGTGTAAAACTCCCTGGACCCGTCGCCACGGCAACGGGAAGGACATATCCATCTATCACTAACGAGTAATGTTGGGTGGGGCGGTATCGTTTTTTTGGGGGGGGTTTTAATACCAAAAGGGAAGAAAAAAACATTAAAAGCGAATATCAGTAAAAGGTACAAAATGGTGGGGACAAGCACAAACATTTTATCTGAAAAAAATACAAACTTGGGAGTGAAAATAGTACAAAAATAAGACGAAGGCTACTTGGCGGTGACAAAAATGACTTGGCTGTGACCAAGATGACTTGGCTGTGACGAAGACTTGACGTATGAACTTCCACACATAACATAGGCAATGCACCTACACCGACTGGACAAACAAGAAGGGAAGGGAAGACACACACACAGGTGGTCGTGGTTAGACATAACAAGACAAGGGAAGAAACAAGGAACACATGACAAAAAAAACACAAACCACAGACAAAAACAACAAGAACATCCATAACAAACAAAAACCCAACCCCCACAGAAACGAACCATGACACTCTTGTGTTCATCTTGCAGGACACAGTGCTGGGCAAACCAAGGGAGGTCTTCCGCCTAGCAACCGAATGGAACAAACGTGAAAACCGCGTGTGCCCCTCCCTCAGCCTCACGTCGGCCACATGGGCCGCCCTCTCCGACGGCGCCGGGCGCCTCTACCTCCTTCGGACCAGCAAGCGGGGAGAGAGTACCCACTTAAAGTGGGAGGTTCGTATACGGTACTTCCAGTAGATATAGCCACACACCTGGGATTTAAACAGGGGTGTGTACACTTTTTATATCCACTCTATATTATTACTAATTGTATGAATGATAGATGTAAATAAAGGTGTCATTTGGAGCGTTTGCGTCTGCAGCCGCTGTTCACAGAGGACCTGGGAGAGCCCTTCATTGTCCTCCACAGCGTGGCCCACGTCCGGGCGGGCGCCCACACGCTGGAGGTCCTGCTGCTTCGCATCGTCAAGGACCCTCAGGAAACGACGGGAAGTGGATACTCGGTGACACTCGAGTGGATCTCAGTCGCCAATGCAACGGGGCAAGGTGCGTGCAGGAAAATCTAGTCCATCTGGAGGCCATGTTCATCGCAAGTTGGCGGCCATTTTGAGGGCCAATGCCATGTCAGCCATTTTGATTCAAAGTGGCCATTATGGGTTCATCATTTTGGATATTTTCAAGTGTTTATGGATCCATTTTGGAACTCCACCTTGTTTTTTTACCAAGCTAATATTCTGCACCTACATGTATGTTGCCACTAAACACCTTTTTCAGCTCTATGTCACATTATTTTTTTTAACGTGGCCTGAGGGGACTCGTAATAACGGATTTCTTTTCTCACAGGCGTGGAGAAGAATTACGAAGTGAAGAAGAGGCGGCTCCTCCAAGGCAAGTCGGCGCCTCATTATGCCGCCGTGACACCGCAGGGAGAGGGCCTGATGGTGGCGTCAGAGAGGCCCTTTGCCTTCACGCACGTGGATGGCCAGTCCCTCCAGCAGCCAGCGTCGGATGAGCAAGCCATGGAGGTGGAGAAGGCAGGTGGGTAGAACACCGTTTTTTTTTGTTTTTTTTATCCCTGTTTAATTTGCTGTGATGAAGGCGTGCGCTTAGTCACAGCAAGCAATGTATCTGACATTTTCTTCTCTTTGTGATGGAATGAGTGTGTTGTTCATGCCTGGCAGTCTGTCGCTCATTACATTCGTTCAGACCCCCGGCTGTTTCTATTCATTTCCAGCTTTGGAAATACAGTAGACGTCCACCAAGTCACAAATCACCATGACAGTTTTTCTGTCCACTGAACACCCATTTATCACAGGAATTCCAGACCCACCAGCACTTGATACCAGGGGTGGGAATCTTTGACTGTCTCACGATTCAATTCTATTTCGATTTCTGTGTCTGCGATTCGATTCAAAACACCTTTAGACAGGCTAACAGACATGAGCATAGATTGTTTGGGGTATATTTGGACTTTAAACTCTTAATATAAGCAATTATAAACATCTTTTAGTTAAAAATTCCACATCTTTCTCTCTGAAACAAAGCATACCGTAAGGTATACCAGGTGGTTAAAAACAAAACAAAAAACAACTACTGCTGCATATGCTCCATGCTAAGCTAAACTAACATATATCAAAAAAGCTACAACTGCTAAGCTACTTAAGCTAGTCCAGTCATCCTCTACTTATCTTAAATTAAATAGCAAGGGTTTGTTTTTGTGATAAGATAAGCGACCTGTCTTTAATTAAGACAAAGTAATAAGCAATCCAGAGACCTAATTGTCTCTGTTAGGGACACGATTGCGAATCTAATAGCTCATTTAATGCAAAAGCAGACCAGCTGTCTTAAGTTGAGTACTTTTCCCAAGCTTCAGTGTGTCCTGTTTTAACTCCTCTCGTAAGAATCCAACTAGGATCAAAGAAATGACTTTTTGCCTGCCAAGTGTGTACTCGTGAACCAATAATCTCAACAAATGGCAAAATCTGAAAGCAGGCAATTTCACAGTCGTACTTGAGTCGGAGGCTGCCTCTTCCTCAAGATGATGATGATGATGATGATGATATCTTTCCGAGACGGGAAACAACAATCTGAGAAAGCAATGCCCTGCGCCCCATTGCCTTTCAAGGCAACCTTTTCTTTGCATTCTGGCCTCAGGTTAAAAGCTTTCCTCCCTGATGTCACTCAGATGCCAAGAATCGAAGAAAGCAAATAAAGAGCTTTGCTATCTATCGCCTGCAGGGAAAGCTCGACGACATGCAAACTTAAGCAAACATTCCCGAAAAAGGCAATTATGTGACAACGCATTGGGCTTGATGTCTGACTAATGAGATAATTAGCCTGAGCCCATTCTGACTCATTAAAACGGAGCAAAAGTACCAGAATGGCCACATAATGTGTCAAGCATTGATTACTGCCAAGATCATTAGGCAAATGGCAATGTTTCATACAAGAGTGCCAATCTCCGACATTAGCTGAATTTTTAGGCTAGTACATAACCCTAAAATCCAAATCCGATCCACCGTGTTCTTTCTGGTTCAGTAACACAATAATGGACGGCGCATCAAAGCTGTCATGATGGAACGTGAGTGGATGAGGGATGGTGGACCCAAATGCAGGGAAACAGGAATCAAGTGCAATGCATGGTACTTTTATTAACCATAGGGAGAAAGGTGAGCAGACAACCATGACTGGATGGGACGGGACTGGACTGGTCGCCATGACTGGATGGGATTTGAGTGGACTGGTCGCCAGGACTGGACGGCACATGGCTGGACTGGTCGCTATGTTTGGACGGGGCACGGCTGGACTGGTCGCCATGACTGGACAGGTTGCCATGAATGGACTGGTCGCCGTGATTGGGTGGGGTGTGAGCAGACTGGTCACCGTGACTGGACGGGCCGTGAGTAGACTGGTCGCCATGACTGGACGGCACATGGCTGGACTGGTCGTCGTAACTGGACAGGGCGTGAGTAGACTGGTCGCCATGACTGGAACGAGCGTGACGTGACAGGACCTGATTTGCCTTGACTTGCTGTGGACGAGGACAGCTTGGCTGTGACGAGGACAGCTTGGCTGTGACGAGGACAGCTTGGCTGTGACGAGGACGGCTTGGCTGTGACGAGAATGACTTGGCTGTGACAATGGCTACCTGGCTGTGACGAAGACTTGACACACACATAACTTCCACACATAACATAGACAATGCACCCACACCGACTGGACAAACACAACATACTAAATACACTAATGAGACACACCTGGGGAAGGGAAGACACACACAGCTTGTGGTTGGATGTAACGATATAAGGGAAGAAACCAGGAACACAAGACCAAAAAAAACAACCACAGACAAAAACCCAACCCCCACAGAACCGAAACATGACAAAAGCATTTCCTGAAAAGAACACCAGGGGTCACATCTTTTTTTGAGGGTCACTCACTGACGAAATTACAGTAGTTGTTATTCAAGCTCTGTCTAGGTTAGCCGTAGCTTTGACGTGAAGCTGACTTTACATGCTATTAATGATAAGCCCTCTTTCCCGCTTGCAATTCAGATCCCGTCTACTTCTGGCAGCAGACGCCGAACGACATCACGGCCAGCGTGCGTTTGCCAGAGGGCGTGACCAAGGACGCGGTCCAGTTCCGGCTGACGGCGGACACCATCAGCCTCAGCGTGCAGGGATTCGCGCCCCTGCTGGAGGGCCAGCTGTACGCCTCCGTAGACCCCGAGGCCAGCGCCTGGATCCTCAGGGATGACAAGAGGTGTGCCGTCTTAACACGCAATGCTTTAAAAAGTTACTTTTTGTTTGACGGTTGTTGTTATTTTGGTCTCGCCAGCCTGGAAGTGACCCTGCAGAAGCGCACCGAAGGTCCCACGTGGCCCGAGCTGGTGATGGGTGACCGTCGAGGGGAGCACGTGATGAGCGACGAGCAGGCCGCCCTCATCCACGAAAGGCTCACCCACCTGACCACCGAAGACCTGGTGAGGCCCCGCCTCGTGCTACCCGGTTGACTATCTATCTTCTGTACACCTATGCAAGCTGACTTTGAGCCACAGGCAGGGGTGCTCCCTGGACTGGTCGCCAGCCAATCGCAGACCTTCCATTCATTCCTTTTCTTGATTAGTCTCCCAGCACAAACAGTTTTGCTTGGTGAGGCTTATCAATGTCCTCATCAACCACTTGTATTGTAATAACCTCTTTCTTGTCTCTTGTCAGTTTTTTGTGGTCTTTCAGGCATGCTCTGTTCCACTTTCATTCCAGATGCAATTGATCCCTCCAACTTTTAAATTAGCTTTCATTTGCACGCTGTACTGATTGATGATCACCCCCTTCAGTTGCTCAGAGCCCCGCTTCCCTCGCCCATCATCTGACGTTTGGGGCCCCACTTCCTTTCAGCCCTTGTGAGCGTCCTCTATTCCCACTCCAGCTTCTCCAAGCTAATCAAGGCCCGCCTCAATGCTAATGCATGCAGAACGGAAATAACCAGCCGCCTCTGCGCTTTCCCCAGAACACTAATCCTGACCTGGACAAGCCGGCCTGCAACTCCCAGGAACTGGAGGACTGCGACGGCTACCCCGAGGACACCTCCAGCCTCATGCACTTCGACGGCGAGTCGCTCAAGGCCACTCAGGTGGTGAGTACTTGCGGCGGTAAACACTTCAACATGACAACCTTTGCCGTCTTGGAAGCCCCCCTTGGGTGCACTGTTGGTATTCATGAGAGCACAGCTACGACTCAAATGTAACTAGGACTGATATCTGGCTGATATGGATTTTTGAGTAAAATTCTGCTAACCGAGTAATCGGCCTATTTGTTTAAAAAAAAATGCAATCTGTCTAGAAGTTAATGGTCACAGATCTGTTCACTGTGTGCTCCGGTTGCATTTCTAAATAGCGTTTTGAAAATGGATTCCACATTGCTGACTATTGCAACACTGTAGAGGCAGCCCAGCAATGAAGACAAAAAAGGGTATTTGAATAAAATAGAAAGCTGTTCAGATCAATATATTACTCTATTAAAATTGAAAGGATTAGATTTTTTGCAACACTGTATAATTATAATAATAAACCACGTAAAGCAGCAACTGGAGGGAAGTCGAACGTAGGTATGAAATATGAATGCTTACTTTCCAATCGAGCCGAGTGCTGTAGTTCAATTTAATGTATGGGCTTGTTGCAAATCAGCCCTGCAAATGAAAAGCCTTGGTTTTCAATCTCCACAAGCATCCGGCAACCATTTGCTGATGTAGATTTACTTTTTCTTTTTTGCATCAGTGCACACTTCCTATTTTGCGGAACATCACTTCACGGTGTGCTTCCAAGGAGATGTGTATCCTTTTAATGATGGATTTCCTGCCGTTGTCCATGACTGGGACTTAAGTATCGTAGTACACTAAAAGCACTTGAGGATGGCGCTTTTTATGATTTATGATGACATTAATGTTGCGCCGAGGTATATACCTTGTCATTTACAGCCTCCTCCGTACATGTTTTATTGCTTTTAGCTTGAAATGGACTTGTTGTTAGAAGGCCTTCCATATATGGAGGGTAGGAAAAGGCTGCCAGTGACCTTCTTGCCACTTTTGTTTTCCCCAAGGTGACATGTATGCTATTTTTTTAGCACCAGCTCAGCATTCGTTGAAAACATGTGACACACAAGTGATGTACTTTCTTTTTAATATATTTATATATTTTTTAAGAATGGTTTAAAAAAAAAAAAAAAAAAAAAAGGTCTGAATGAAGTGTGTTCCAGGAGGCTAATGGCCCTGTCTCTCTGTTTGGTTCTCTGTCCATTACAAAGCTCCCACGGGAGTCCACTTCACGGCCTAATGAATGAGAGGGCTCATCATTAGCTTGAATGTAAGCGATGCTGTGTGTTTCCGGAAAATGAAAAGCCTTTGAATGTTTCCCCGCTGCTCACAAATAACCATCCGCCTTTTTTTTAAAGGCTACCACTGTCTGTGCGAGCATGTGACTGAGTGCATGCGTGCGTTTATTACAACGTCATTTCGGAAGGCTTGTCTTCCCATTTTTTTCTTCCAGCCCTCTTTGTGTCAAGTTGAATATTTATTTTTGTTGTGTAAAATAACCTTTCATCTTTTTTCAATTGTAGCGTATCCTATTCATTTAGAGACTTTAGTTCATGAGGAACTTCCCGGCCAAACTTGTTACCAACAAACAAATAAAGGCCAAGGATAAGCATCATGACAACAAGGACTTTTTAGATGCTCGCCAGCCTCGAATCATTTCTTTCTCAGCCCGTTCCTCGTCCTTGCCGCACATTTCATTTATTGAAGTGTTTTCTTTGCGTAATCGCCACAAAGGTGGCTTTTTTCCCCCCTGAAATGCCAGGGCGGGCGGGAGAGAAAGTGGTGAAGATTGTTGAGCTATGAGGACAAACTGACGAGGGTTTTGCTTGTGTCTTTTTTAAAAATGTTCTTATAGAAATGCTTCTGTAATGTCGGCCCTTGTAAGCTTTTGTATCTGGAAAACAAGTTCTTGCATTAGCGCAGCAAAATGCACGATGACTCATTGTTGACAACGTCATGCATAATAAAATGGTTGTATAACTTGAGCTTTTATCGCAAAGATGTATGTGCTGGTTTTCAATGGCATCAGCTTCCATAAGGATTGAAAAGTTTAAACCCAAAAGGTTGAGGATGAACAAAAATATCATTGAAGCCATTGCTATGCTTATCATATTTTTCAGATATAACAAAAATGGGTTTTAAATGTACATAATAGCCTTAGAATTCACACAAAGAACTACCACTTGTGAACCTTGTAGTTTTGCAGATCTTCTAGAGTCTATACAGACTAATTGGCCTGGTCTGTTCATAACAATTGATGATAATTACCACTAATGGGTGCTGAATTAAAATGTAACATTTTATGTCAAGCTAGGTTTCTCCGTGCATGTGTTCACTTTATTTCTCGTCTTGGCTTCAGTTATTCGGGTGCATGGTGGGTCATGGTCCCTCGCAACCTGCTTCCTCACCACTTAAACTGCGCCGGCCTGGAAAGTGGCGTGAAAATGAGATTTGGAGTGGAGGTGTGATAGCTCGCTGGAATGCCGGTCGGCTTACACCGGTTTAATTCGCAAGGCGCTAGAGATGTTCGATGCTAGTTTTAAAATAAATTGTCCTGCTTAGGATTTTCACTAAAGTCCGATTTTCAAAGTCAAACCCCTTTTCGCTTGTAGAAAAGCAAATGTTATTCAAGCCAGGGTTCATTTGCATCAAAGCAAATCAGTACACCAGACATAAGAAGTCAATAACCAATTTAGTGGATGCATTTTGTCCTCCTTGCAGGTGAACCTGGGCAGCCATCAGTACCTCTTCACCGTGACCGTGGATCCGGCCCAGATGCCGTGCCTGTGCCTGCGCCACGACGTGGACGCCCTGCTGTGGCAGCCGCGGCCCGACCGGCCCGCCGACATGTGGGAGCACGTCGCGACCTTCAACGCTCTGGGTAGGAAAGAACAACTCCATTAGAAATGATATAATTATTATGTGACTGGACTGGTTGCCATGACTGGACTGGAAATGACTGAACAGGACTCCATGTCTGGACAGGATGTGACTAGACTGGTCGCCATGACTGGACAGGACGTGACGTGACCTAATTTGCTTTGCCTTGACTTGCTGTGGAGTGGCTATAACTTGGCTGGGGCTTTGGCTTGGCTGTGGCTGTGACGACTTGACTGTGACGAAGACGACTTGGCTATGACGAAGACGACCTGGCTGTGGCTGTGGCAATGGCTACTTGGCTGTGACAAATACTTGACATGGGAACGTCCACACATCGTAGGCAACGCACCAACACCGACTGGACAAACGCAACAGGTTCAGGCTTCGTCCAGACGGAAGCTAAGCCGGCTTCGGCGCTCAAACAAATCTCGATATTATTGTGTAATGGCAGAGATCAGATCCAGCTTGACTTCTATTGTCTCTCATTAAATGATGTACTTCATGAAGTATTCGCTTATTGTCAATGATGTCGCCCAGTGTGAGCACACACAGAAAGTAAATAGTAGCCCATAAATGAACGTTTCATCGATGTCATTATACGTTCACGTGCGCGTCGATATTATTTATCTGCGCCCCAGGAGCCTCTTTCAATTTGCTGTAATTAAGCTCCTGCCACATTTACTCGTTTGCCGCCCACGCCGCCGGAAGCGCTTTTAATTTCCGTTTGACGGCTGCCGCGCATTCATTAGTTTGACCAATTTGCTCGACTTATCATGAAAAATGGACCTCAGTTTGAGTGCACACCTGCAATCCTTCTTTTGCTAATTGAGTCACATGGGGAGAGCAGCGCTTGCCATTATGTGTTAGCGTTAAGATGACTTTCTCAGAGAGAAAAAAAAAGTTGCCTTTTGGTAATAGCATGTTGTTTGCTTGAAGTCGCAACTTGCATTTTTTTTTTTTAGCTTTAGTTTTAAACTTCAACTGGGAGTGGCCAACAGTTTGATATTTTTCTTGAACAGACTATGAAGTTGAGGTACGACTGCTTTATAATTTTCTATCTCTGGAAAAATACAATAAGTTGGGGAAACGGTTAGCACACATCTTGTTAGGAAGGACGCAGAAGAGGCAAAGTCGGCAGGTGTGCAATGAGGCCTTGTGCTAATCAGGTTGTTTTTCTTCAAATGGAGTATAATTAGTTTTTCTGCCTCCTGAAAGCTTTTGTTTGTCTCATGGCCAACACTGAGGCCATCTGTAATATGACCTTTCATCTTTAAAAAAAATTTAATCTAGAACTTTAATAGCTTTTCTCTTTTAAAATCTAGGGGGGAAATGCACCTCAGTGTTGAATTTTTTTTATTTTAGTCTTAGAAGATTTATTATATTGAAAACAATTTGATTTCGATTTTTTTTTCTTAAAAGTATAAAACATGAAAACTTGACTTATAAGATCTCGACTATTTTCTAAAAAGCCTTTCCCGCTTCTGAAAAAAAAAATTTTGAATGGACTTTTTGCTTTACAAAAAGAAAAAAGAAAAGAAAACTATTCTATTCCCCCTGATGAATGATTTACTTACTTGTACGATTAAGACTTTTTAGGAAAATATGCAACACTTTTTTCTTTTTAAAATAATACCACTTTATTCGCATATTTTTATCTTACTGTTTTTGTCTGTTATTACATTTATATTTACAGTTATTGAATTAGATTATGAAAATATTTTCATCTCATCCTTGCTGATGTCAATGTTAGCGTTACTGCCTCCGCCAAATTTACTTTGGAATTTAATATTTGTGAAGTTTTTATCATGTCTTTGACATTCAAGAATAATTGATGTGCCATAATGAATCGATATTGGATTGAATTGAAGCGAAGCGAATCGGGAAAAATCGAATCGAACTGAACTCTTGTGACTCGAAATCCAATCGATCGAAGCCCTACTAAAACGTCGCAAATCATTTGACCGCCCATAAAAGGTTGCGATTGCGTATCGCTGCCACAAGATGGCGACCAATCTCTTAAAACAGCCAAATCAATGTTCCATCAACAACAGTTTTCAGTATGTGTCCGATTCAAGACGAACAAAGCAGCTTCGCTTGAGGCTCATCAATAGTATCAGCTAGCATGCTAGCCTAATTGTGAGCGTGTTTCCTCTTCGCCAGGCTACGTGCAGGCGTCCAAGCGGGACAAGAAGTTCTCCACGTGCGCCCCCAACTTCTCGTACGCGTCGCTGTGCGAATGCCTGCGCCGCGCCTTCATCTACCGCCAGCCGTCCGCGGTGGACGGCGTGCTTTTCAACAGGAAGCAGGGCCGGCAGGTAGGACAGGTCGCCAAGCAACAAGTGGCCAGCGTGGACTCGGACAAAGCCGTGCTGGGCTTCAGGGCCACCGACGAGAGGCTCTTCGCCCTCACCTCCCGCAAACTCTTTGTGCTTAAGGTTAATAATAATTAAGATGGATGCCAAAGCATTTCGGAAAAAGCAACGACTGGAAGTGGCAAATGTTAAGTCTGCTCGGATGGGACAACTTTTGTACTTAAGGGTCCAATTTGACCTTAAAATGCAGAGATGGGCCAGCTCGTTTGTATAGGATGTTTAAAAAATAAATACATTGTTCTCATTTATTTCTTTTTTATTATTATATTCATCATTTAATTATAATGAAGTAACAATTATTGTGTTAAATATATTTATAAGTAACCAATAATTTCATTATGACCACATGTATATGTAAATGTCATTTATTTTATTAAGAAAATATAATACTTTTTAGTTTTCTTTGTAATTTAGTCATAATTACATAACGTATTTAATGAACAAGGTTTATTTTGGTAACATTTCAAAATGTACAACCTACCTACCTATTATAATGAACCATGAATAAAATTAGATTAAAACTAGTAGCATATGTTCAAGTGTTGTTTATTAAGTTGTATTATAATTGATTATAATTAATGAATCAGTAATACAAATTCAAAAATGAATGAAACTGAATTTGTTGTTGTATTTTTTCTTTTATTACAATAAATCAATTAGCCAATTGTTTAACAAAATAAAATATATTTAATGTACTGCCATGTGTACAATTCAAAACTTGAATTGTGTGTTAAAATACATAAAAGGTTGCATACAATTTGAGGTTTTTGCCAATTTTTTCCTTTTATTTATAATAAACTCACCAATTATTTCATGAACACTTACATTTTAATATTTTTTCTTGCATTTATAATAAATCAACCAACTTATTTCCTTTTTTTTTTCTTTTTTTTTTTTTACAATAAATAATTTTATCACTCATGATAAATGAATTTAGAAGAAAAAAAACACTTAAAAAATGAAACCCATTTTAACTAAACAATTTTTGTTTAAAAAACAAAAACCTGTTAAATGAATGCAAGAAATCTTAGTGGAGTCTTCGTAATAGTAATGTCCAGTGGGCTGGACAATCGTCCACCCTTTGCACACCACAACGCGAATGTCTCAATCGCCTGCTTCTAAAGGAGAATATTGGAAGTCATGAGACAACAACTTTAATTGAATGACGTCAACTGGGCGCTCTCGTGTAACATGCTGTAAGTCTCCAGTGGCGCCACTTGCTCATGCGCATTTATTATTCACCTCACGCCCGCCAATAATCCACCACATTCCTAATTTCCTGTCGTGGTGCGATGGAAAACCCTCAGCTCTGCTCCTTTGATAGTTTGTACTCATTTGCATACATTTGCATGACCACTTTTGACGCAGCCTTGACCCGAAGCTTCATATCAGCGGAATAGGGAACTTGTTTGACGCTCGCACGGACGACGTGCGAGCGTTTTCGCCATGCGCGTCGTTTTCACTCATGATGCCTATCGATACGCAATCAGAAAGCATTACGGAGATTTTTGTCCAAGACTGGCGCTCTGAGTCTCTCGTAGTTCTCCAATTTAAAAAAAAATACAAATACAAATACAAATACAAATGTGACGTGATCCTGACTTTTCCTGAGGGGAAAAAATAAAATATAATCATCTTTCAGGATAGAAAATACCGTATTCTTGGACTTGTCATTTTCCACCCCAAAAAATGTTCTTGCAAAAATACAACTTCTTCCTCACATAAAATCTGTCCTTATTCTTGTGAGTTTATTCTGGAAGTAGAGTAATCCCAACTCCATTACATTTTACATGTTTGCAGCCCCACTATTTTGTGGACTTTTTGTGTACACCATATAACTATTTTTTTTCTGCCACTCAATTATTTTAGGGGTAATATGAATGTCGACCACTAGATGGCAGCACACTTTCATCTGCTACTGCAAAACAGATGAAATAAAACAGGAAGTATTTCAGCTCAACTCAACGTTATTTATGCTGAAGGTCATTTAATGTCAAATCCTTTTCAATCCTGTTTTTTACGCCTACAAAAAGCGACAGTTGGAGGCTCATTTAGTGAAGTCAGTGAGTTTGAACAAGATTATTGACATATCTTGTGAAATCCGTTTTCTGTATGTAGCGTTTCATTTATAGTATGTAAAGGTATTTTTTTATGGAGGACTGAAACTGAATAAGTGAAAATAAAAACGGATATAAAAAATATAATGCAAAAATTAAATACAATATATATATTTATATATATACCTAAATAAATAAAAGTAACTACAAAAATAAATATATAAATAGAATTAAATATCAATCAATAAATAAAAACGCTCTGCTCTCACATTTATTTATGTAATGCTGCAGACGCGCTGTCAGCTCGAAATGTTATTCAAATGAGTTGGGCGGTCCTAAGTGTGTCTTGGGTTGGGTTATTTCGACATTTATTATATTTAAATTTTTTGAATCTCGTTTTTTATTTTTGTATATTTATTTTTACTTTTATTTTTTTATTTACAGTATATATATTTTTTGTTGCTTTTATTTCCATATATATATTTATTTATTTGTATTAAATTTTGGAAATATATTTTTTATATCTGTTTTTATTTTCACTTTATTCATTTATTTAGTCATTAATTATTATTTTATTTTTATTTTTACTCTTACGTGTGAGATCAAGCCTGGCAGGCTTTTTTTTTTTTAGCTGTTCTCATTTGTGCACGAAATCCCACAGAAATTGTTCAATATCCTCGCAATTGGCTCTTTTCCCGTTGTCTCGTTGTGTTTTGTTGTTGTGGAAAAGCCACGTCTAATGTCATTAGCGGTCGTGCAATTGAATCTCGCCTCCCTGCCTCTTTTTATTAGCAGGCCCGTAGTAGACGTGCAAAGAGGCCTTCGGAGTCCGCAGGTCGCCTTTCGCTCATTTCCCTCGCGTATTTGAAAAGTTGCGCCCGCCGGCGACACGCTCGTGCTAACAAAGTTCTATGCACGCCGACCACGTCGGGCGTCTGACACAGGGTCACCTCGTCTCGCGCCTGAGAAGAAGACTGATTTCATCAGTGAGTTTTCACCCTGCGCGTCCAACGAGCTGCACGTCCAACGATGCGACGTCGCTTCGGCATAAACAGCAACGTAAACGTGCACAACGTTAGGCTCACACATGCTTATATATGGGTGTGTTTATATTAAATTTCCTCAATGCATTTATAATGAGCATCACTTAAGAGTTTTTTGCTGGCCAGCCATGTCCCAATCCCC
Source organism: Leptonotus elevatus (assembly GCF_054856555.1). Lineage (NCBI taxonomy): Eukaryota > Metazoa > Chordata > Actinopteri > Syngnathiformes > Syngnathidae > Leptonotus > Leptonotus elevatus. The sequence continues at coordinate 2,227,618 of NC_141257.1, read as the reverse complement.
CACTGTATAGATTTTTATTTAATTTTATTTTTTATAATACTATATTCTAACTTGAATAGTCTTGTCTGGGAAAAAAAAAAGGTCCAAATAACAAAAAAGCCTCAATCCCATTTCCACAAACATCTTTATTAACGTTCATTGGACTCCACTTGACCACGCCTCTTCTGTGTTTCCGGGTATGGTCACGTGAGATGTTCGCAGTGCGAGCCCGAAGGCATTTTGACGTCAATTTCAGTCCACGGTAGAAGACGGTAAAATGACAAAATGGCCGCATCCCGAACTGGATGAGAAAGGGTGGATTAATCTATAGTATAAAATTATTTGAAAAGAAGCAAAAATATTCTCAAAAAATACAATTATTGTTTTGTTTTGTAAATTCTTGAGGGGAAAAAATAGAAAATAGCAAAATGGCTTGATAAATAGTTGTAGAAATAATGTTTATATTTAGTGTTGTTTCTTGTTTCCTCTAATTGTTTTTTTTTTCTTATTATTTTTTGCTGTTTATGTTTAAGTTTTGGCTTAAAAAAAAATTCCATTATGTATTAATTTTTTTTACCGCATGTTCGAAATAAAAAATTCTAATCAAAAATTTTCCTGGAAAAGACAGATTTATAAAAAATAAATCTTCATAAGATTCAGTTTTTTAAATGGAAAATCAACTTTTCACACATTTGCAATATATATATATATATATATATAATTTAAAAAACTGCTTTTTAATACCAACTGTTGTTTTTTTGTGGAAGATGCTTATATATGTGTGTTTTTATATTAAATTTCCTCAATGCATTTATAATGAGCATCACTTAGGATTTTTGCAGGCCAACCATGTCCCAATCCCCCACGGTATAGATTTTTATTATATTTTATTTTTTATAATACTATCTTCTAACTTGAATAGTCTTGTCTGGGGGAGAAAAAAAAAGTCCAAATAACAAAAAGCCTCAATCCCATTTCCACAAACATCTTTATTAGCAGCACACTTTCCACCAATGGCAGCAACTTAACAACATCCACTTGTCCAAGATGGCCAATAATCAATATAAAAATATTTTTTTCAACAAGTCACACACATTAAAACCACAGGCTTGCACCAACGCACACACAGACTTCACACACACACACACAAAAGATAACCACAGCTTATCAGCAGCAACACAGCATCTTCCTCATCTTCCTCCTCCTCCACCGCCGCTGCTGCCGACAGCCAATTACATCCCGCGGATTGCAAGTAACAACAGAACAGCAGCTCAACAAAAGACGCTTTTCTCGGCTCGATGGGAGAAAAAATAAATAAAAGTTCACGTGAACATATAACACGAAACGGCGTTTTTTTTCCCCCATAGGCATGACCGCTTCAATTGCCGTCACCTTCATTTGCATCTCGCCAATCAGGGATGCGGTTGCCAGGAGACGGCGGTCGGCCTTCTTTCGTCTGCCTCCGCGACGGTGATGGCGGAGAAAGGGAATGTCCGCGTAAAGAGGCGTTTCCCAGGTAAGTTGTCATGTGTAAGGTCCTCTTAGCCAATCAGACGCCTGAAGAAAGTCTTTCACGGAAAAGGCACAATTAACAACTGCACGATGGAAAAGAAAAAAAAAAGGAATTGCTCTTTTTCTTCTTTTTTTTTTTTTTACTGTTGTCTTGGACACGGGCTAACAATTAGCATCCGCGCCATGCCGCTAGCGTGTCCACACTCTTGTGTGTGTTCAATAGGTCAATTGATCGACTCAAATAAACCTGAGTCTCATCAATAGTATTAGCCGGCATTAATGACGTAGTCAGACAAAGAGTAATCAGCAAAGCGTCAACAAGCCATACATCGAGCGTGACCACAATGATGAGCCCATGTTACATAGATGACTGTTAGTAAATGATTCAACACAAACAAATCACTAGGGGTGTGCCAAAAAAAAAATCCATTCTCATAAGAATCGCAATTCTCATTTAGTACGATTCAGAATCAATTTGAAATGTCCCAAAATCAATTTGATTTAAATTGTTTTATACTGTCTTGCCCTTGTTTTGTGTGTGCCTTTATTGTTGTACACGATTTGGCCACTTAGGGGCAGTGTGGGTCCGCGCGTTCTGATGCACTGTTCAATTGTTAGCCACATGAGAGAGTCGAAGGGAAGTCACGATCAAGTTTTTATTTTGCAGCGTAGGAAAAGCATATGCCGCTGAGTCATGTTAAGATCCTTCTCTGCATATCGTTTTGTATGAATAGCCGTTCTTTTGAGTCACAAAAGTGCCGCGAGTGGCGCGCTAATTGCCGTTAGCGCGTCAATGGCACATTCCATTGTACGTTAGCCTTGAGCTAGCTTCGTTCGGGGGAAACAAGCTAAACAAGTCACCGCTTTAATCGTCCACTCTGTATGATCGGTGAAAACGGAACAGGGTGAAACCGATACCAGCATTGGACTCTTTTTTTTTTTTGAGGGACTGTTCGCTGTGTGCTAAACTGTAGTTAGTCTGTTTAGGGAGGGCAGAATATACTGTAAAAGCGATAACATCTATAGCTAGCTAGCTAGCTACGTAGAGTTTTTGTGGGGCACTTTCCTTGCAATTCAAAACTTTAATAAATGTAAAAAAACCCTGAAAGAATAGTGAGACATTTGAATGTCTCCATTTGTCATCGTGTCCAGCAAACCAGACTGGAGGAGATCATGACGATTCTGTGCACATTTATAAATTGAAGCAGAAATCATTGTCAATCAAACGATTTTGAATCAAGAGTCGAAAATTGATTCTGAATCGAATCGCCGGCCCAAAGATCTGAATTTGAATCGAATCAAATTGTGGGACAGTCAAAGATTCCCAACCCTTGCAAATCACATTCAAATGAGGCTCATCGATAGTATTGACGAGCAACACGCTAATATAAAGTGATATTTTTTGAAGTATAAAATAAGTGCCTTGGCGCGATAGAGGTTGGGAAACTGTAATCGACTGTTGACTCCGTGCGGAACATCCTCCTCTGGTCGCCACCCTTGTCAAGCCGCCATCTTGAAGTCCACTTTCCCGTAGGAGGGTGACGAAGTGGATCCGGCGAAGACGGCCTTGTGCTCCGCCAGCAGCCCGTCGGTGACGGTGACCTCCTCCACGTCGGTGGCGAAGTGGTCGGCGCTCTCGGCCGCCGACGAGTCCTTGACGGCGCTGTAGCTCAGCGCCGCGCTATAGGTTCCGGCCGGCTTGTCGGAACTCCTGCGGCCGCATCGGCAGATCTTGAGGAAGGCGGCGCGGAACTTCTGCGACATGGCGTTGTAGATGAGCGGGTTGATGGCGCTGTTCAGGTACACGCACATCCGGCAGAAGAGCAGGAACCAGCTGTTCAGGTACGGGCGGTCCAGGACGGAGTTGACCACCACCAGGGTGCGGTACGGCATCCACAGCGCGGCGAACAGGATCACCACCACTGCGAGCATCTTGGTCACCTGATGGGGATCACACGCACTGTATTAGTGGCACGCGAGCTCCCTCTAGTGGTACATAAAAGAACCACTGACTTAAGTCATTCATTGGCACCCCAGTTTAAATATGTCCTGTCGAGCTTTCAATGATTTAAGTGTTTTTATTTTATGTATTTATTTTATTTCCTTTGAATCCGAAACTGACACAATGCGGTCCCAAAATCGACACCGTTGCTGACTTCATTTTCAGGCTCGACGAGACGAGTCCTTTCGGAACTGACTTTGACGACAGAAATTTCAGCACAATAATAATAAACATTGTACACTGGACTGCATACTCGCGGTTCGGCACTCGTGGATTCACATATTTGCAGGTGGGTTTTTTTTCTCAATTTTTTTTTTCGATTTTTAGAGGTTGTTTTTATAGTCTCACCCCGTTTTTCATGGAAAACGTATATTGAATGCTTTTTGAATATATATGTATTTTTTGTGTGTCTTCCAAAAAAAAAAATCCAATGCATTTCAATGGGCGTCATTGATATGTGGATTTACACTCCCTTAGAACTGGCATTTTAAAAAATCTGAAAGAAAAAAACTTTGCGATCCACGCGGGATCGCCTCCCCCAAAAAACTGGCAGGTTCGTGTCCCTTATATTTAGTCCGTGTGTGCATCAAGTTCCCACCTGTCCCGAGTAAGCCTTGGATGCAGAGCGCAGTTCGAGGCGTGCCTCAACGTCAGGTGGACCTAAACGTTTGACTCCTCCCATACGGATTTTTGACCTTCAAGCGCCTTCTTTCTTTGTTGTTAAACCTAACCATAACCCTACCACGTAACGATTACAGTATGTTTTGAACACTTTATTGAACAACTAAAAATGAAAAACTGACCGAAACCTGAACACTAACCTCAATCGTCCAGTGATGCGCTACCTGCTGGGAATATGTAGTACTGCACTTCCGCCTCTTCCTTAAACCGTTTAGTGAGCTCCGCCCCGGCTGACTTGAGGCTTGAGCGTTTGTAATTTTCGATACTCCATAATGTGTTTTTAAAAAAAATAACTTCACTTCATAAGACGGCGCACCATTAAATCTTCAAATTTTGTTAGGAAAAAAAATAGTTTAAACCATTTTTATTTTTATTTTTTTAAATCCGTGTGAGCGTTTAAGTCTACCCGACGTTGAGGCACGCCTCGGACTGCACTCGGGTTCCAGGGCTACTTGCCTGCCTCCGCGAGGCCGCGGTGGAGCTGGAGTGCCTGGAGTTCCTGCAGCTCCTCTTGACCCCGTGCTCGTTGTTGTTGTTGTGCCTCTGCTGCAGCTGCTGCTGCTGCTGCTGCTGCTGCTGCTGCTCCTTGGGGTCCGAGGGCAGCGGGTTGAGGAAGAGGATGCGACCGATCAGCCCGTACAGCACCGCGCTCAGCAGCAGCGGAACCACGAAGAACACCCCGAAGTCGAAGAAGTAGACGGGCAGGTAGAGCTTCCTGGACACCCGGTAGCCGCACGCCGTCACCTTGGCGTTGTCGTAGACCAGCACCTGCAGGTCGGCCAGGTAGAACCACATGACGCAGTAGGCGCAAGTCAGCGTCCAAACCAGGACGATGATCTTCTTGGCGCGGGACAGCGTGCACAGGAACTGCGCCTTGATGGGATGGCAGATGGCGATGTACCGCTCGATGGTGAAGGCGGCGATGGAGCACGACGACGCGTTGATGCCGAGGTACTGCAGGTACGTGATGCACAGGCAGCCCGAGTGGCCGAACACCCAAGAACCGAAGGCGCCGTCGGCCGCCGTGGGCAAGCCGGCCGCCGTCAGTACCATCAGGTCGGCGGCGGCCAGGCTCACCAGGTAGCAGTTGGTGGGCGTGCGCATGTGCTTGGTGGTCAGCACCACCAGCACCACCATCGCGTTGCCCGCCACGCCCGCCAAGCAGATGAGCAGCACCAGCGCGGTGCTGACCACTTTGTACTGCACGCTCGAGTCCGTCCACACGCCCAGAGTCTGCTTGGTCGAGTTCTCCATTTGGCCTTGCAGAGTCGCTTTTTTTTTTTTGGCAGGGGGTGGGGTCGGGGTGGGGTTGGGGGGGTTTTTGCTTTTAAGAGCGGTGCGCTCCCGGTGCTGCTTGCCGGGATGGTGTGCTGGCGCGCGCGCGCATGTGGGATGCGCGTGGCCGCAGAGGAGAGGACGTGTGCGTAAAAGGAGTTCAGATGTGCCGTACAAGTCAATCTCCTCGCAATTTCATGTTGTTATTCTTGGACAAAAAGCTGTGCGTAAAAGTCCATTTGTACACCATCAAAGCAGGGATGCGGTAAAAAAAAATGTATCTCAGAGAGTTCCGGAAATGTGCGTCAAAATTGCAAAGTGGAAAAATTTACACCGATGCAGCAAAGCATTTGTTCCATTCGAGTTGTGCGTAAAAGTCTACCGCCCTTGTTCTGTTGCTTCCTTTTTGCACACACTCTCATTACGCACGCAGCTGTGACGTCATTTATAACGTCTTCCTCTTGACCATATTTGGTTTCCTGGTCAATCAACTCGTCTCAGCCTACACGTACGACGTAAGTGGACATTTTGCGATTGTTCTGCCCTCAAATCCATTTTTTTTGTGTGATGTTGTACAACTTTCGTCATGCTGCATTTCACGTGGTATAGAAATTATGGTAAATACCAAATGTCGACGCCCCCTCATGTCACATTTTCTACTGAACAACTGGACATTTATTTTGATACCCGAGTTTCCGAGCTGAGAGAACTTTCCAAGTTTCAACATGGCGGATTTGCGCCGAAGGATTCGTGAAATATTAACACTTATAAGGGCGGTGACGTCCACTTAGCAGCTTGTTTTAGAATCTACACGTTTACGTAGCATACATAATTCAATGTTCAACTTATTATTTACTGTAATTGTTCGGTTTTGCAAGCAAAGAGTACATCCGCTGCTACGTGTCATTTTTTTTTTAATTTTTATTTGTTTTGCCATAAGTACAAAAGCACATGAACAGAACTCAGTCGTAATTAGGAGTTTCTGAGTGGTAAGGTCCATATTCGAAGGCAAGACTTTTTAACTGATTCTGGCAGCCAGAAAACTGCAGCGTTTGTGTTGGTGGCTGGCAGCGAGCGAGGCACAACTGTTGTTGTCGTTATTATTATTATTATTATTATTATTTTTAATAACATGTCTCTCTCCGCTGAGGCCAGCCAGTGTGGAGGCGGTGGACGCTCCTCCACATACCAACTGTGCGCGCACACACCAGCTAAGAAATGAAGAAAAAAAGGGAAACAACTACTCTTGAATCACCAAGAAATTGTCTCTGTTGTGGTTTTTCAGGTGGACCCACGCAGCAAAGGACTTAAGTTCTTCCCTGGAAGAGGTAACAAAAGTAACAGGTGAGGAGTTCAAAAATAAAATAAAATAAAACAACAAAACGACAGTTAAATATGTTTTATTTGCTCATGCTTTCGAAAGTATTTTTCCGCATCAATGTGTCCGCAAGGTTTTGCTGACACCTGCTGGACACTGATGAACAGTACACTCATTTAAACATTTTCATCATTCTTAAAAAGAGAAAAGAAAAAAAGACACTAAATTCGTTTAAAAAGCAACAAATTGCTGTATTTTTTTGTCTGGTAGATATATATTGTTGTTTCATTTTGTTGGGGGAAAAAACTTGTGTGTTACGTTCGCTGACAGAACACATTAGTCTTCACATGTACACGCCAAGACCCCGTGATCCCGTGTAAATGTTAACATGCTCTATCAATGTTCTCCTTTTTTCTCTTTTTTTTGCAAATGAAGAGCTAGCTAATCCGGTGCTGGGTCCGATAGGCATTGAGCCAATGTTGGGTTATTTATAACCAGCGTAAACCCTCAATTTAATTGATCCTGAATCCTCTAATCCCACATGGAGGACCAAAACTGCCCAAATTAAAATAAATAAATAAATGAATTGATCATTAAATAATAATATGACTAAAAGTGAAAATGAAAACAGATATTAAAAAAATAATAATAATACAAAAAATAAATATAAATGGAAATAAAACAACAACAACAACAACAAAATTATGTATATATCCATTAATAAAAGTAAAAATAAATGAATAAATAAATAACCAGATTAAAAAAATAAAACGAATTGTTTAAATAAATACAAATAATAAATACATTTATATATATTTCATGCTGGGCGCGCTCTTTCAGGTATATTTTGTTTTTGTTTTATTTCCATTTATATTAATTTTTTGTATCAATCTCAATCCAATTTTTTTGTATCAATCTCAATCCAATTTTTTTGTATCAATCTCAATCCAACATAACCCTAAAATCTGAAACCAACCCTCCCTCATAACAAATTCATATCATCATGTCCCCCCCCAGATTGTGTAACATCACACCTGAGATGAGTCAGATGTATATTTAATATTCGTTCTTTTATTCATGCGTCTTCTGAATCAAACAAAGCACAACATTTACGCGTGACAAAAGCTTCTTCTCAGGCGTCTTTCACCATTTTGTGTGTGCGTGTGCTTTGTTGGACTGATGCCCCTCAGGCCTGCGTGTGCGTGAGTGCTGGCACTGGCAGTCATGCTTATGTATGAGAGGCAGCCTTATTTCATCTTTTATTTGAGCAGCCACCTCATTAGGTATACACGTTCTGATGATATCCAGTGAAAAATTCTGCTCTTACAAAAATGATTGTCATTATTCCGTTACATGAGAGGGTTGCAATATTAGGAAAAGCTAACAACTACCAAAACGCTCTCACACATTCTTGAAATCCTTTTTACAAATTAAAACGCTCATATCATATGATATACTCACTGAAATTTGCATTTCAATAGTTTCTATGAGAGTCTTTCAGATTGTTTTATTAGTTTACACAAGAGTATTTTAGTAGTGTTTGAGCATTTCTGGTGTGTGTGAGCAAAACACATATTTCAGTAATGTGTGAGTTTCACCAGTGAGCGTGAGAGCATTTCAATAGTGTGTACATGTGCTTCTGCAGTGTGTGAGTGTGAGTGAACAAATATTTTGGTGACAGTATGGGAGTGTTTCAGCATGAGAGCATTTCAGTAATGTGTGTGTGTGAGCAAAAAATATTTCGTTAACATGTGTGAGAGTAGTTCACTAATGTGTGTGTCTGAGAGTGTTTCAGTATTGTCTAAGTGTTTCAGCTGTGTGTGTGACAGTGTTTCAGTAGTGTATGAGATATAAGGGAGCAATTATTTAGTGAGTGTGTAAGCGAGTGTTTCATTGGAGTCAACTGAGGGCATTTCAGTAGTGTGTGAGAGCATTTAAATTGTGTGTGAGCAAAAAAAATATTTTTATTTGTTTACATGAGATAATTTCAGTAGTGTGTGTGTGTGAGCGTTTCAGTTTTGTGTGAGCAAAAAAATATTTCAGCGACATGCGTGAGAGTATTCCACTCATGTGTGTGTTTGAGAGTGTTTCAGTAGTGTGTGTGACAGTGTTTCAGTCGTGAATGAGATATAAGAGAGCATTTATTTAATGAGTGTGTAAGCGAGTGTTTCATTGGAGTCAACTGAGGGCATTTCAGTAGTGCATGAGAGTGTTTTAGATGTGTGTGTGGGAGAGCATTCAAATTGAATGTGAGCAAAAAAATATTTCAGTAGTGTGAGACATTTCTGTAGTGCTTCTGAGGTCGTTTCAATAATGTGCAATAGTGAAAACAAAGTTAAGCGCGTGAGAGTATTTTAGTGGCGCACGAGGGAGAAAAGTTTCCATAGTGCGTGTGAGAGCGTGCCAGCTTTTCTGCTCATGCATAATAGTCCTACTGTGCTTTGAAACGGTCTGAATGTAAACGCGCGACTAATATAGCGGCACATTCTCCCGTTCCACGTCAACGACGAGGCACGAATGTGGCTCCGAATATAATAACAAACAAGCTGCTGCTTTTGGGGACGTTCAGTGAATAGGAGCTTAAAAAAAATTAATCAATAGCACATTGTCCTTCTTTGTTTCATTTCTTTTCGAGCTGCAAGAAGGAAGGAAGGACGAATGCTGTGCGAGTTTGCCGATAAATTGTGACCTTTGGCAAAGTGTAACCTACATCTGCATCACGCGCACACACATGCAGGAGGCTTTCCATAAGGAGCTCAGCAAGTGGAAAATCCTCTTTTTTTTTTCCCCGCCGCATTTTTATAAACCATCCCAGCTTCTTTTCATTTTTCAACATCAGCAACTGGTGAAATTTTGCATCGTGACATTTTCTTCAGTTATTTTTCCCGGATTTTTTTCCTTCGCACTCTTGACGGGTGAGCTGCGAATTGCAACACAAGTCCCGAGGCATTTTGACGTCAGTTTCAGTGGACAGCAGGGGGCGGTGCTGCGTTAAATGTCAGCCTCCTGAGGTGGCTGAAAACGGCGGCTGAACTGTTATTCCGAAAACAAAATATTGATCAGAATGCCGTGTTTAGACGAGAGTGGGCGGACATAAAGTACAGTCGGTCCCCGGTATTTGATGGGGACGGTGCCGGCCCGCAAATTGCGAAAATACACGTCATTGAAATGCACTGGAGAGGAAAAATAATAATAAATAAAAATATTAAACCCTAAAAATGATTCATAAACGTTAATAAACGTCAACCGTACGTTTCTCCCAAGATACATGAAAAAAATGATGGGGGGGAAAACCCTGACACCCCCTCCTCCAAAAAAATAATAAATATATAAAGTAAAAATAAAATGAAAATAATGAATTTAATTTGGAAACAAATATGTGAATCCACGGGTGCCAAACTATTTTGAAAACAAAAGTTTTCACACTAATGTAAATGTGTGCAATATTTCCACATTCACTGCCCCACACTGCCCCCAAGAGGCCAAGGTGTGCACAGCAGATGTTTATTTTTATGTTTTTTTAATTTGTTTACATTTACATTATTTTTATTTTTGCTTATTACTAATTTATTTTTTAGTTCTTCTTTTGGTTTATTTTTAAAATTACTTAATAATACTACATTTGTAAAATCAGTGAATATTTGTGTTTATTAATTGTGACTTCAAAATCAAAGATCATCATGATTATATTTGTATGCTTTACATATCAGCCTTGGTAGTGAGCAAATAATTTGATTTGGGTTTGAAAATAAAAACTTACAACACTAAAACTGTGAGAAATTAACACCAAAAAAATTAAAGGAAATAACACTTTTAAGTGTTAAAAAATAACACTGAAAAAGTGAAAGTAGATAACACTTTAAAGTGTAAAAAGCTCACTTTTATGTGTCAAAGAACACTGTGGCTGTTGTAAAGTCACTCTACCAAAAGAGATTTTACACTTTTGAAAGTGTAAATTTAACTCTGAACTGGTGAGAACATAAACTTAGGGAAAGTGTTAAATTTAACACTGTGGTAGTTAACTTTACACTTTTTGATTTTACCGTTCTTCTTTTGGTTTATTTTTTAAATGACAACATTTTGAAATCAGTGAATCATCGTGTTTAGTAATTGTGATTTCAACATCAAAGAAATCATCTTTTTTTTTATCTGCATATGTTTTACCTCCTAGTTTGGTTATTGTGTTCTTGTAAGAGGATGATCATTTGATTTTAAAAGTTGGCTTACTCGCACCCCCACCCCCACCCCCCCCACCCCTCCTTCTGAGATGACGGCTGTCCGCCCCTGACCCAACAACGTCTTAAACAATCGGTAATCGACTTGATATTGCGCCGCGTGCATATATTTGACCGCCGGCGCATCCTGGCGTGTGCGCACGAGCCCGTGCAGGCGCAGATGCGCGTCCGCGCAGAGGGGGAGGGGTCTGCCACCAGCCCCCCACTAATTGACAGGGCGGCGGAGGCGGAGGCGGAGCTTGCGTGTGCAAATGACTCCTCTCGCTTTGCTCCTCGCCTTTCGTGCAGCGGCGCGCGTAAAATGAGCGCCACTTGGCAAACTTTGCGTCTTCTTCTCCTTCTCTCTCCATGGGGGTGACGCCGGGTCCGGGCGGGCAGTCGCGCACCACAGCACCGGGAGCACCGGGAGCACCGGGAGCACCGGGTCCCTCCGCCGAGGATGAGGCCCCTCTGACGGGTGAAGAAGACCCAGGGGAGGAGCAGATGAGTGGATGTGAGGAAGAGGAGGAGGAGGAGGATGAAGTTCACTACTCGGACCTGTCCTCGGAGGGTTCGGTGGACTACGGCTTCATCGCCGCCGTCTCCTGCCTGCTGACGGGCATCTCCCTGGTGGCCATCTCGTACGCGGTGCCTCGGGACGCGCGCGTGCCCGACGGGGAGGGCGGCGTGGCCGCGCGCGAGATGGAGCGGCTGCAGCGGGAGCGAGCGCGGCTGGGCGCCCACCTGGACCGCTGCGTCATCGCCGGGCTGTGCCTGCTCACGCTGGGCGGCGTGCTGCTCTCCAGCCTGCTCATGGCGTCCATGTGGAAGGGGGAGAGGATGCGCAGGAGGGCCCTGCGGGCGCGCGCGGCCAAGCGCGAGCGCAACTTGTACGGGGCCATCGGGTGCAGGGGCCACTCGGACCCCGGGGCCAGTTTGGCCGCCCTTGCTGATGACTGGGTTGAATTTTGAAATGGAGAAACTTTTTTTGGGGGGTGGCGGCCCTTTAAAGACATACTGAGCTTGAGATGTCGGAGTGTCCACTTTATTAGGTACATGCGCAGCTCCAATACAAATATAAATTGATTAAAGTAAAAATCCTCATTCTGTGATTGTGCTTCTGCGAGAATTGCGGCTGCGTCCGTCGGAAATCGATCATCAGCAGGACTGGGGGCTTGTTGATGAATGAATCTTCCCCGGAGACTCATGAACCTGTTTCGCTATTGACTTAAATGCGCATCAGCCGTTGGATGAAGAGCATATCAATATCAAATGCAGACAATCAAGTTCCAAAATGTGAACCTTAAAGTCATTCAAATCTTTTGGGAGACTTGAAGGACTCACAAGTCGGCTAAAGAATCAACAAACGAATGGTTGTGTTTGCGCCTTGAAGGTTGTGACTCACGGTTGGATGTCATTATGCTCGGAAATGTTCAGTATTTATGAATTATTTGTGTTTAGGAATGCATGTGCATCATGGCTTGCAATGTTCTTTCTTATGAGCCTAAATAAAAATGTGAAAAAGTTTGCATTTATCACAAGTGCATGTCTGTATTTATACAGGCCAGTTCCTTTATTTTTGACTGAAAACAGCTGTCGTCAAAAATTCAAAAAGTCAATAATGAATAATTCAGCTTTAAATTAAAGTATATACAACTTTTTTTTTTAAAGCAGTTTTAGTCTAAAAGGAACCAAAATAATTGTGTTGCTGGGAAGAAGAACAAAAAAAGACGACTTTGGAACTCAAAGAAAACAGCTTGGAGTTCCTCAGGGCGCCCTTCTTGGGCCACATCTTATAATTTTTTCAATCTCACGGCTTCATAATTATATCATTACAATGTCTTCATATATCGTATAATGTTTTTGTTTTATTGAGAAGCTAGAATGGATTAATAGCATTTCCTTACATTGCAATGAGGTAATCACAATAATTGAATCATGCTGATAAAGGATTACGATCATCCGGTATCATTTAAGAAGCTCTTCAAAACAAACAGGTGTAAACTTCCAAAGCACTTGGCGAGGTCCAAACACATTTTCATTAATTTTGACAGAGCCGAACAGCGCAATAAATGCACTTAGAGCTCCTGAAACGCCGTCAAGCGTTGATACTTAATCATCTTAAAAGGATCTCAAACACGCGGCGGAGACAACCTGAGGGGAACTTAACGCGCGCGCGCGCGCACGCTGATGATGACAAGTGCCGGGAAAGGGCGACCTTGCGTTGCTGCACATGCTTTGAAAAGATAATTGATGAAGGCTGGAGCGAGAGAAACAAAAGGAATGCGCACTTTTGTTCCACTATACGTTAACAAAGCAACTCGACATACGTCAAGGAAAAAGGCGAGTGCAAAACAGAGGTGTCATCCTCTGCCGTGCGCCCCCCCCCACCCCCCCTCCCTCTTCTTCACCGTAATTTCTCCGTAGCAACAGGCCGACTTCGTTGCTATGGTAATAATGTCCTGCCTGCTTTGCTTCCAGCGCGACAATGGCAAGAAAGAAGAAGGAAAAGGAAGATGAGCAGTATGTGGGCAGTGCCTCAGCAGGTGGTCCCCCCCCCCCTACCAGGAATGTTGTGGGTGTTGCGTCCTGCTCATTTTGCATCCGCGCACAAAATATTCCGGCCTGGGTCAGCTTGAACTTCAGTTGATATCATATTAGGAAGTGCAGATTTAAAATGTATTATTTTCTGTTTCAAGATTCCCCCCATGACCCTTTAAAGAGAGCAAAAAGTGGGCTGTAAATCTTCATTTTTTGTGGCTATTTTGATCAAAGATATTTTTATATAACGCAGAAAATGTCATTTCAAATCGCTACTGCCGCCTGTGGCCGAAAATAAAACTGCATTTCCCTTATTTTTTTTTATTTTTTTTATTAATTAAAAAATATATATATATTGACCATTGAAAAATAATACAAATACCAGTCAATCCAATTTACATGAATAACACAATAAATACAATTTAAAAATAAAATAATTCTGCATGTATAATAATGATCAAATGACATTTCTTGTTCGTTACAAATTTAAGACACTTAAAATAATTGTCAATTTCAATCAAAAATAATTTGTATAAAGGTTTCAAGTTTAAAAAGTTCCATTTATGGGAAACTGCATTTTCCCTTCTTCACGTCCACAATGCGCACGTGACGTCACATCCGCAGCCAGAGGGTGGGAAATTCGAACCCGAATCCAGTCTGAAAACTATTGGCCAGAGGCTTACAGGACCTCCCATTATGAACAGCTATGGTGTTAATCTACTTATTAAAAAAAAAAAATGTTTCAGTAACAAATGGTCCAAAAAAGGCTTTTGTAAATATATTTTTGGGCAAATTGTTACCAAGTGCAGCCTTAAGACATCCGCGAACTGTTTCAATTCCGTATTGTGTCTTTCTTTAACAGAAAATGAATCCCTGCTGCAATTTGTCAGCATTTTTTCTCAGGTATCGCCTCTTCAAAGTCGAGTGCTGCGTCTGTGCAGGATTTGCACTTGAAATCCTTCCCGAGCGCAAGGAATAAAGCCGCTAAACGATGAGGAGGGTGATTTGATTTTATTGCCTACTCGCTCGCTTGCTCTGTCTGTCTTTTCTTCCTTAAAAACATCCCCCCCCCCCCCCGATTAGCTGAGTCGCTTTTGCCTCTGGTGCGAGCCCCCTCGGTTGCTACGCGACGACGTCGTACGCGTTATTGACTAAATCATTAACGGAAGTTCAAGAGGCCTGCCGTCGCACGACTGATGATCAGCGGCGCCCACAAGTCCATCATGTTGTCGTCTTTACAAAAATCAAAGACGTATCGCGCCGGGGATAAAAAGTCGTCTCGCCGGGGTTGTTGGCTAATGGTGCTAACTGCTAACTTCGCCAAAGTTAAGGTAGAGAGCAGTAATCGGTTTATTGTGTTTATTTTTCTGGAGTTTCAGTCCACATACTGTATTTTTTTTTAAAACAATACCACGCAATAATATATTACAAATAACTTTGCAGCCCCCGAACGTGCAGCTCGCCAACGGCAGTTTGAGAACCACCGCCATTGATAAGCGTCCGACCCCCCCTAAGGCCGTCCATCTTCCTGCTCGCCGACCACGCCCGAGCTTTTGACCCCGTGAGCGATCCAGTTCCATTTCCTGCTGCCACCTATAACGCTGACTGATTACTCTGGATGTGTGTGAGCGTGTGTGTGCGTGAGCGTGTGTGTGCGCGTGTGCGTGTGTGTGTGTGTGTCACAGGTTTGATTTCATGTCTGCAAGGCTCCCCTGGCAAAGCAAACACAGACACCAATTAAAGCTTCGGCAGCGCCTCTCCTTCCTCTTACATCATTAAACTGACGGCGCCGACCTGCTCCCAGACCTGCATTGGCGATACGCACACACGTACACACGCACACACACACACTTCCTCAATTTTAATTATTCCACTTATTATGGCATATGCGCATGATGCAGTAAAGATCACCACAATTACGTTTAGTTGCCTGGAAAAGAACTGTGACATTAAATAAAGCCTTTTTTTTTTTTTACATTGTCATTAATCAGGTGTGAAATACAAGTGCCGCTACGTAGGTAGTTGGACAGTTGGGGAGGTTGTTGGACAGGTAGGTAGTTAGACTGTCAGGTAGGTAGGTAGATGGTTGGTTGGTAGTTAGTTGGGCATGTAGATAATTGGACATGTAAGTTGTTAGACATTCAGGTAGATAGGTAGGTGGTTAGTTAGGTAGATAGTTGGACAGTTGTATAGGTAGGTAAGTAGTTGGACATTGGTTGGTTTGGTAGGTAGCTAGGTAGTTGAGCAGATGGTTGGTTGGTTAGGTAGATAGTTGGCCAGGTAGTTAGTTGGACTGTGAGGTAGGTAGTTGGTTGGTTAGGTAGGTAGCTAGCTAGCTAGGTAATTAGACAGATATTTGGTTGGTTGGTTAGATTGGTTGAGCAGGTAGGTAGTTAGACAGGTAGTTAGACAGTCAGGTAGGTAACTAGATTGTTGGTTGGTTGCTAGCTAGCTGGCTAGCTAGCTAGGTAATTGGACAGATGTTTGGTTAAGTAGATCGTTGGGCAGATAGTTAGTTAGAGAGGTAGTTAGACAGCCGGTAGGTAGGTAGATGGTTGGTTGGTTGGTTGGTTGGTAGTTAGTTGGGCATGTAGGTAGTTGGAAATTTAGTTAGATAGTTGGACAGTTGTATAGGTAGGTAAGTAGTTGGTTTGGTTTGGTAGGTATAGCTAAGTAGTTGAGAAGATGGATGGTTGGTTGGTTAGGTAGATAGTTGAACAGGTAGTTAGTTGGACTGTCAGGTAGGTAGGTGGTTGGTTAGGTAGCTAGCTAGCTAGGTAATTAGAAATATATTTGGTTGGTTAGTTGGATTGGTTGAGCAGGTAGGTAGTTAGACAGTCAGGTAGGTAGGTAGTCGGTTGGTTGGGTAGACAGTTGGACAGTTGTGTAGGTAGGTAAGTAGTTAGACATGTAAAAGTGTCTGTAAGATTTTGCAGTTACACTCTGCTTGCAGTGGGGTCAAGTGATTGAGTGACCCAGCAGATGGAACTGTGCTGTGTTGTCCCTGTCCGCTCAAATATGCTTTTCAATTAGTGCCACCTGCAGGACTGCAGCGGATGTTGATGAATTCAGCCCCCTCACGGCGGCGTTGACGACGATGTAAACAAGTCAGAAGACGACATCGCAGCTTTCTCCCGGGACGCTTTCGCTCCTTCGGATGCAACGTCTCAGTCCAACGCCGCACATTGGGAGCATTTTGGCGATCAGTGACTCGCGCCAGGCGGGCCTTTGTCAACACGCTTCAGTCTGTCATTCAACAACAATTAGCTCACGTGAGCTGCGCGCTCTGCACACTGCATGTCACTCCAACACCCTCGCGAGCGTGCTGGGCATAAACGTCGCCATTCAACCACTGAATCTAATTAGGTCTCCCGAGGCATCAGTACTCTGCGTCGTGTGCGCGAGCGCGAGTGCGAGTGCGAGTGCGAGTGTGTGCGCAGCCAAACCTCAATTGCAGTACACACAGTAAATGTGCTGTTTGACACAAATTGAATCTGACTGGCTTTTATCAAGCCAAGGGGCCAACATGCGCTCTCAAAGGCTGTTTAGTCAAGCGAATTAAAATGGCACAGACGTATTGTTTGATTCGGAATGAAATACGGCGACATGAGCTCCGTTTACTTTGTGACTACAGCTCTACAGTGTCTTTGAGCAAGGCCGCGATGCTTCATTTTCACCTCTTGATGATCTTTATTTGGTGACAGGTCATCAAAAATTCCTATGCAGCAAACCACATCAAGTCATGTCTCATAATAAAGCCCTTGATAAGGGCTTTGCATTTGTGTGATTATTTTGTTACTATACAATGATGTTAACACAATAAAGCAATATGTTTGCCTTCAATCTTATTGTAAACCTGACAGGCTGACTAAATTTGTTTTTTTTTTGGTTTTTTTTGGGGGGGGGGGTCACCCAATGGTCTCACAGTTTGGTAGCTAGCGTCTCATCTGATTTGCAATTTGAGTGGTGACTGACTTTGGCCTTCAGGGAATCAAACTCCACTCAAAATGAAATTGGGACCAACCCCTATTGAGTCAAATCACATATCAAGGCGCTAGATGGGAGCTTTCTGCATATGTGAGTGTTTCGTCCACATAATGAAGTAAAAACAACTTCGTGTCACCCTGTGAGTCACATGACTTGTTTGCACAAAGAACTTCCGAACTCATCCCTGTGCTTTAAGTGACTGGCCCTCTTTGCATTCCTTTCGACTGCCGCCACGTTATTCTTAGTGTCACTTAAGCCTGAGGAAAGAGTCTTATCAATGTCGCCCCGCCAGCACACCTAAGACGCCGCAGCGTGTTTTCAGCTCAAGTCAAAATCAGCCGGCGAGCACCGACTGAGAAGTTGCGGGGAGCGTCCCCGGGACACACTGTCATTGTCGCGACATGGAAATTCACCGGCTTTGAAGCAAGCTCGCACCACATAAGAGAACATTATTCAACAGAGGGTGCAGGATATTCTGGACAGCATTTTTAACCTTGCTGCTGATTTCCGTGTTGCTTGCAAGTGATTTGTTCTTGCGCATTTTAAATCTGAGGCCTCTCCTGCATTTCGTGGCTTCTGGTGTCAACAGAGTGTTTTTGTTACAGTTATATCTTCTCTATTGAGGTTGCATGATGGGATTTAATTGCTGGATGGAGAGAGGGAGAGGGTGAGAGAGAGAGAGAGAGAGAGAGAGAGAGAGAGAGAGAGAGAGAGAGAGAGAGAGAGAGAGAGAGAGAGAGAGAGAGAGACTATTTCCCACTCAAATAGGACATTTGTGAAACAGCAACTTATGAAATTGACTTCAGGTAGTCTTTTCATGTTTTAAAGGGATGTTTGTTAGTTTAATCTGCATTTGCTTCCATAGTGGTGTTGTGGTTCATGGTTTAAGAAACAACATGATATCCTTTGCATTAAATCTGTTTCCTTTAAACGGTTATCGTTATTTAAAGCAAGTTTATTTTTCTCTTGCCACTGAAGTCAAATCCCTCCATTTTAACTCGTCACAAACTATTTTGTTGTACTGTAGTTGTTAAAAAAAAGAAACAAACAAACAAAATTATCCGATTTAAAAAAAAAAAAACATAAATACACCCAACACAGCAAGAGACGTAATAAGTGTAGAATTTTTATTTTACTTTTGTTACTTTTTTTTAAACGTTGGGCGTGTGGAAATGTGTGTGACGTCATATTTTGCTATGTTCTCCGATCACATTGTCAATAAAGTTCCTCTTTTCAAAGCAGCCAAGATGGCGGACTACGATCTTACAACCAAGATAGCACATTTTCTCGACCGGCATTTGGTTTTCCCCCTCCTGGAATTCCTTTCCGTGAAAGAGGTACGTCACTGTTTGTGTCGGATGACATTTTATTCAAGTGCAGCTATTTTTATTTTGTGTTTTGGACCTGCAAATGCGTTTAAAGCCGGCGAGCAGCCACCGTAGCCGGGCTAGCGTTAGCTTGCAGTCACGTTGGCTAGCCAGCGGTCTTAGACGATGCTAATTCGGGGATTTATTCATTTTAGTAGTTCACACATTAAATTGCGTTTTAGCATGTTTCTGTATAGGAGCAATAACATTATGACTGCAATCTACCGCTATTAGACTTCTGGCGACGCAGTGTCCTGTTAGCTACGCTTGGTTTGTATCTAAGGGAGCGACTAGCATCCCTCTGCTTTTAATAAAAGTTAGGAACAGTACAGAAAATGTCTTGTTCAAAAATACCTGTCGACATCCTACTAATAAGAAACTGAAGAAGAGCACAAAATAGGACCATACATTTTCACTCATCTTTGCACTCTTGTATTATTCTTAGAAAAGACTTGCAAAACATGAAACCGCTATCAAAAATACTGTTAGTTCAAAAATATTACGTAGTCTAATAAAAAAAAACTAGTATGGTATGGTGCTAATGGAGCATGACTTGTGCCCTGTAATTCTTTCTTGCACTGCCCATTAAAACGGGTTAATTCCCGGCATTTTGCAATCTCGAAACATCTTATGTCTATACCGTTGTAAACATTATCTTTAACAGACTACACTTTGTTTTGCCTCGCAACAGATCTACAATGAAAAGGAGCTACTCCAAGGCAAGCTGGACCTCCTCAGTGAAACCAACATGGTGGACTTCGCCATGGATGTATACAAGAACCTTTATCCCGACAAGGAGATCCCACATTGTAAGTGGATGCGCTGTTTCCGCCTGTTCCATGGTTGTTGTTTTTTTTTGTTTTTTTAAATCGTTTATGCTGGGTGATTGACTTCATTTTTTCAGGATGATTTGTTGGTCTCCTCCTGTAGTTCAAAGAGCGCCTCATCAAACACTGCTTGCACTAGCAGCAACACAAAAACAGCGGAGCTAGATTTCGAGATGTACTTTTTCCAATGTCACTGATGAAACATATCCCCGTTTGTAGCCTTGAAGGAGAAGAGAGGCACTGTGGTGGCTCAGCTCAAGCAGCTCCAGTCGGAGACGGAGCCCATTGTCAAGATGTTTGAGGACCCCGAGACGACGAGGCAGATGCAGTCCACCAGGTCCTTCTAAAAATATTTTTGGAGACAATCAATCCTGGTGTAAGGATTGAGCTGCGCAATTTTAACTCGTCATTTTCTTGACAGAGACGGGAGGATGCTTTTCGATTATCTTTCAGAGAAGCACAATGTGAGTTTTTGAATGTATTCACACCATTCACACATTTTCTGAGGGAGTTGAAAATTATGCCTGTTAATTTTCAACAATTTTGCGAATCCTTTAGTTCCGCCAAGAGTACCTGGACACTCTGTACAGATACGCCAAATTCCAGTACGAGTGTGGAAACTACTCTGGTGCGGCAGAGTATCTCTACTTCTTCCGCGTCCTGGTAAGAACACAAAAACAAACATTTATTTAAAAAAAAAAAGTAAATAAATAAATAAGAGGAGTCAGTATTGTTTTAGTGTGTCTTGGTTTACATTTTGAAACATAGGAAATAATGTAAAACTGGAACCAGCCAAACCTTTATTAACATTTATAGTCATATGGTAAAGAGTAGTCAACCACTGGAAACAAGCGGGAACTGATGCCTTGGATAAAGTGGAAGGAAATGTGATACATTTGAAATAGCAGTCAGTGTTGGCACAAAACCCAAAAGTCAGGAAAACCCTACGAGAACAGCTAGGGTTTATTTGGGGTTAATTAGAGGCACTTGAAATCGTGACAGCTTTGTGCTGACTCTCACTTAACATAAGTGGTAATGTGACTTCATTCATTTGTTAATTCAGAATCTAAGCCACATAACCGTTATAAGAGGATGTGTACACTTTTGCAGCCACATTATTTTTTGTCGTTTATTTTTGTCATTTAAATAGGGGGGGGGGGTGTTGACTTTTTAATATCCTCTGTACATTCAGTTTTGGGCTTTTGGGTTTCAGGTTCCGTCGACAGACAGGAACGCTCTGAGTTCCCTGTGGGGGAAACTGGCCTCTGAGATCCTGATGCAGAACTGGGAGGCCGCCATGGAGGACCTGACGCGACTGAGGGAAACCATCGACAACAACGTGAGTGCGACAAAAGCTTTTTTTGATTGGGATTCTTATCGAAGTCGGTCCTGAGATTTCCTTTTTGTCCCGTCGCGCAGTCGGTGAGCTCGCCTCTCCAGTCGCTCCAGCAGAGGACCTGGCTCATCCACTGGTCCCTCTTCGTGTTCTTCAACCACCCCAAGGGCCGAGACAATATCATCGAGCTCTTCCTCTACCAGCCTCAGTGAGTCCTTGCCGTGCATCAAATGATTCACCTTGACCTCATTTCTCTCTTTTTTTTTAATATCACAGAAAACATGGCCTTTGAACAAGGGTGTGTAGACTTTTTATATCCATTGTAAATGAGCTAAAAGCTCCTCGAACCTTCTTTTGAACCCCCCCGCAGGTACTTAAACGCCATCCAGACCATGTGCCCGCACATGCTGCGCTACCTGACCACCGCCGTCATCACCAACAAGGACGTGCGCAAGCGCAGGCAAGTTCTCAAGGACCTGGTCAAGGTCATTCAGCAGGTAAAGACCGCCACAACGTTGTTTTTACCAAAGGCGTCCAGAACGCTGATTCATCTTTCTTTTTTTTTTTTTTCATCTCAGGAGTCGTACACGTACAAGGACCCCATCACGGAGTTTGTGGAGTGCCTCTACGTCAACTTTGACTTTGACAGCGCCCAGAAGAAGCTGAGGGAGTGCGAGTCGGTGAGAGAACTTTTTCCTGCTTTTCCTCAGCCGTGAACGCGCTTCGACGGTTTAGCTTTGACCGAGGCAGCTGCACCGAATCCAATCAGTAAATCCTTTTTCAAATTCAGCTTCTTCTCTTCTTCTTTTTTTTTGTTAAGCGGAACCGCTGTCAGCTTTAGGGCCAGCCTGCAGTTTGAATTCTCCGCTTTGGGACCACTTTGTGCTTTGCTCAGATTTGCTTTTTTGAGAATTTTTGTGGCAGTGCCGCAGGCTTCATTTGTCTTGTCACACACGGCGACTTGTGTGCATCCTCTGGGATTTCATTTGTCCTTTTTTGGCCAGAGGGTCCTTGGTCCGAAGGTCCTTGTGGAAGCTTGATTGTTTGTTTGTATCCACATGCTAACTTGCTTTTAGAACTAATAAAAAAACAAAAGTCGACAAAGTCCTAATATTTGGTCTTTGGCCAATGTAAAGCATTTCTCTCTGTTTTGTGGTTTTCATGCAAGAAGTGACCAACATTTTTTTTCCTTTTTATTTAGATGAAAAGAAAATTCACAATGTGGATATGCGATTTCATTGGCTAGCAAATATTATGTAGTTAAAAACATTGGCACGCAATCGCATGTCATTTCTGGTCTTTATTTTTTAAATGTTCAATTTCAATTTTCTATCATTTCAACACATTATTCCTTCATTTGCCATTTTTGTTGTTGCTGTGCCTTTTCCAAAAATGTTTTTTGGCTTCATTTACATCCCTGGTTGGCAAAATCTTTAAATAGACATTTATAAAAGAGAGAAGAAGAAAAAACAATTTGACGATGCCTCGATTCAACGTTTGCAAATTACTGTTATCTGACAGCCATTATATTTTAGGAAGTACATTTTGATATAGTGACAATTAGTGAGTCACGTATGCTATTAGGCCAACGATATGTAAACAAGAGGAGTGCCAAATGAGTCTTTCAGTGTTCTATTGGTGCCTACGACTTTGGCTTTCAAACTGTCGGACACGTAATACCTTCATACTTTTAAGCTTAAGCCCTTTAAGAATAAGCTGACGCTGCAAAATCGTCAAATGCACTACAAAATGGTGGAATTTGGTTCAATGTTGTTGATGCAGTTTTGTTCGCTACTGACCTGATGATGATGATGATGTTGATGATGCCGTTCTCCTCCAGGTCCTCGTCAACGACTTCTTCCTGGTGGCATGTCTGGAGGACTTCATTGAAAACGCTCGTCTCTTCATTTTCGAGACCTTCTGCCGCATCCATCAGTGCATCAGCATCAAGTACGGCACCTAACCTTCATCAACATTTTTCGTTTCTCGAAGCACCCAGCCCAACTGTGAATTGACCCCCCCCCCTTAAGGATTTGCAATTGCATGCAGTTGCCACAAGATGGCGGTAAAGCGCTTTAAAAATGGAGGGGATCATAAAGCATCAACGACATGCTGCTTGCTTGTACACAGTCGTGAACCCGTGTCACATAAAGAACCACCTTCCACGTTATTTTCCCGACTGAGCCGCTCTTTCCGCACAGCATGCTGGCCGACAAGCTCAACATGACGCCCGAGGAGGCGGAGAGGTGGATCGTCAACCTCATCCGCAACGCCCGGCTGGATGCCAAGATCGACTCCAAGCTGGTGAGCACCGGCAGAAGAAACTGCCGGCCGCAAAAACATCTCAGCCTGGCCGTTCTCATGCCGCATCTTGCGTGTGTGCGCCTCGCAGGGTCACGTGGTGATGGGCAACAACGCAGTGTCGCCCTACCAGCAGGTCATCGAGAAGACCAAAAGCTTGTCCTTCCGCAGCCAAATGCTGGCCATGAACATTGAGAAGAAGGTGGCTCACAGCAACAGGAACGAGGTACACCCCCACCCCCCAAAAAAAACAAAACATTATGATTGCCTGTTTATTGTTTAAAGCATAAATAAAACTTCAATTATGATGAGTTGAGAATTGTGCACGAGAGTCCATTTTGGATCTTTCGTCATGTTGTCTCATCTTGTTTCCACAGACTCCAAACTGGGCTGCTCAAGACTCCGGATTCTACTAAAAAAAAAAAAAAAGGAAAACAAAAAGAGGACGCTGTTGGTTCTTGGCAAATAATCGCAACTTTTTACTTGACTCAGTTTAGCCCCTGCGTCATTCCAACTGGCTGCTTGAATCATGTTGCTGCCCTTTCAGATATGTCACCTTTTATTATTAGTAGTATTTTTTTTTTTCCAGGTCCAATATTTTTGAAGCAGTTAACCCAACATTAAAAAAAAAAAAGTCAAACCAACATTAAAACTTTTGCCTCTTTGGAAAATAAACCCTGCAAAAGTGTTGTGCTTTTTCTTTTATTCCTCTCGGTTCACACTTTGTCCACTAGGTGTCAGTGTTGTCTAAGCTTTGTGCTTATTGCTAATTTTTAAAGCATTCAAGTGTCTGGTTTCACCTGCATTTTGGTCCACTAGATGTCGATGTTGTCTGATTGCCGTCTGCAGCATTCCAACGGCTTTGTCGATCCTGACGTGTACAAATGTGGGACTATTGATTATTGAACTGTAGTTAACTAATCAATACAGGTGAGCATTTATTGTATTCCATTAGAGGGAAGTGGGGCTGTTCCTATAGCCGCACTTTTAGAATATTAAACCTGACCTGTATCCGCCTTCACCATGCAAATATTTGCCTTTGATAATGTCAAGCGAAACCTGTTATGCTTTGGTGTCAGCGG
Organism: Leptonotus elevatus; assembly: GCF_054856555.1. Lineage (NCBI taxonomy): Eukaryota > Metazoa > Chordata > Actinopteri > Syngnathiformes > Syngnathidae > Leptonotus > Leptonotus elevatus. The sequence goes on along the minus strand of NC_141257.1, from coordinate 2,203,196 downwards.
ACTGTGGGACTTTTTTTTTTGTTTAGTTTTTCCTCCCAAACTGGTTTGCTAAATACTTGCGGGCCAATTAATGTGTTTCTTTGTGTGCGGGCAAAGTGCCTCAGGTGCATTTTTTGTAACTTGTCTTTTCAAGTGAGGATTCCCTCTGATGTGTCTTGAAGGAGGGGCCTGTCCACACCGCCTCCTCTTTTTTTTTTTTCTTCTCCCTTTTTCTGCTGTTTCCCTGCAGCTGACGTGGGCCGCGGCAGCTGGAATCCATCAGCTGTGCTGTTCGTCCTGCCTGCTACTTACTTCCTGACTCCGCTCCTGCGCTCCTTCCCTCTCCGGAGTGACTTGCACAACCATGGACACGCTGACGGCCTGGGTGGCGACCGACCCGGCCGTGGTCCGGATCCTGTGGATCTTGGCGCTGGTGCTGGCCACGCTGCTCGTGTGGTTCTTCTCCTTCTGCTGCTACACGTGGAACCACGGCTCCTCGGATTCCATGGAGCGCTACCTGGAAGGTAGGTGGACACTCCCTCCCTCCTTCCTTCCCTCCCGCCTTCCTTCCCTTCCTCCCTTCCCCTCCCGGCCCACGTGATAGACTCTTCCTGTTTCCACTCTGACTCACTTGGGGGCCCGGGGTTTTTTTTTTTTTTTTTTTTTTTTTTTTTTCCGCCACTGAACTGGCTCTGCTTCTACTTTGTGGTTGGAAAAGTGCTGATTGGCCGGCTTGGATGCGTACAACGGCTCTTTTTACGCTCACATTTACAATGCATTCATTCTGGGAGGTACTGCAAGCATACTTCATATCCAAAACAAACGACATGAAATAAACATACTATTTTGAACACAAACTGCTGTTGCATGCAACTGATCGTCTACTTTTTCTGACATTTTTGTTTGTTGGTGCTCTATCACATTTTCCCAATGTGAACTATCCTCTTTTCGTTAGTCAAGGTAGTAAATCTGTTTATTCTCCCCCCCCCCCCCCCCACCCCACCCCCTCCCACACAGTGATGGTGAAGCCGCCCGGATCCAAGGGTCCCGCTCAGGTGAGACCAGCGTGACCAGGAACTGTGATGTAATTCCTCCTTTTGGACTTTAGGGGTCCCTGCTTACTTGTACTTCCCTCCGGTTGTCCTCCTGGGACCCGATGACGTAACAAAACCACCATCCCATCTCAAAATGTTCTCATGACGAATGTCCTCAAAATGAAGTTCACTTTAAAGTACTTTTGCTAAAGTGGACCCAGCAAGTATAAGCGGGCTTGTGGTTTTAGCAATGTACTGGGGCTAAAAAAAGACTCACAGGATACTTTACTCATGTAATTTTATGGTTAAATATTAAAAAGAAAAAAAGCTTACATAAAGCTGTTTCCAATTTCTCTTCCAAAAAGTATGCACAATGCATATGATTTATTATTATATATTTATGTTTAAACAAATAGTGTATATTCAATCAGTTAAATATTTACTGTTTAAAAAATAAAATAAAATTTTAAAAGATGTGTACAAAATGCCTGCAAACAATTTAATTTTTTTTATAGTATTTCGTCCCAAAAATATTTTTCACTGAAAGAAGTTGCGTTGTTTTAAATGTGATAGAAATTGCAACACAATTACTGCTCATTGTACATATTTCTTAGAATAGGTAAAGGAATATATATTTTTATTAAAATAGTCCTGTTATTTATCAATTTAAGTAGTTCTTCTTAAAAAATATATTTTTACTTAAAATCTAGTAATGCATGTTTAAAAAAAAAAAAAAAATTCTAAAATGTCAATCACATCTATGTATTTTCTATGCTTTTCCTGTTTAGGGTTGTTGAGAGGTAAATAATTTCCTCTGTAAAACTTGACATTTCACTGAAATGAACAGTTGCATTAGAAGTTTGGCCTATAAGCAGTTACAGTTCGAACCCTATTGGTCTGGAGCTCTACAGCTGGACCAATACACTTGTACCGACTCCAAACTACCAGAACCAACCCAGAACTGACAAGAAAAACCTTCTTTTTTGGCAATAAAATCTAGCAATCTTCACTTTCTTATTCCCTGAACTGTCAAAAGTGTTTCATTGTGTTTCCAATATATCAAGAGCTGGCCTGACTTTGATGGCGCGGGTGAACAAAGTGGTTTTATTTTTAACCTGAGCATCATGTTCAATGGGTGTGGCGGCCCCCCTGCCGCCAGTTTGCAAAAGAGCGGACTGTGATTGTGTCTGTTCAACATGCCTGCATGTATGAAGCTCTTTGTGTGCCGCCAACATGAATACAAAGATCCAAAATGTCATGGCATGGACGGCACGCAATGAGCGCCAACAAGTTGTTCTCGTCATTCCATCACAATGACGTGAGTGAATGAGAGGGTTTGTGCGTGCAAATGCCACAAACTTTCTAAATACTGTACATTTCCGACACAGTACACGCTGTACAGTTTCTATACGCTCCAATTGTGTCCTTTAGAAACGGACAAAAAACTGCCGGTGAAGTGCTAAGTGGTGACTTTTTTTTTGTGACGTTTCAGAGGAGGAAAAAGCCCAAAGACAAGCAAGCTGAGACCAACCAGGTGAAGGCAAAAGTGGTCAAGGCGGAGAAGGCAAAAGAGACCAAGGTGGTCCCAAATGCAAAAAAGAAGCATCAAGAGGAGGAGGTCAATAAGTCAGAGGAGATGAAGGTGAGGGTGGATCGAGAGGAGGTTCAGAAGGTGGAGGTAGTAAAGAAGGTAAAGCAAAAGGTGCTGAAGGTGGTCCAGGAAACAAAAGTAATAACCGAGAAGATAGTCAAGAAGGCAAATGTGGTCAAGGAGAAGGGCATGGTCCAGGAGGTGAAGAAGCCAAAGGCAGTCAAGAAGTCTGTCCAGGATGTGAAGGTGATAATAGAGAAGGAGGTCAAGGAGCCACTCCAACAGGTGGCAAAGAAGTCGAAGGCAGTCAAGAAGTCCATCCAGGAGGTCAAGGAGATAGAGAAGGAGGGCAAAAAGGTAGTCCAGGAAGCGAAGGAGGTGATGAATAAGTCTGAGTCGGTCAAGAAGAAGAAATTGAAGGCAGTCCAGCAGGCAAAGGAGACAATGACTGCAGTGCAGGATGAGTCAAAGAAGGCAAAACCAGTCAAGCTGGAGGTGGTCCAGGAGGTGAAGGAGAAGTTGAAGCCTGTCAAAAAGTCTAACAAAATCCAGGAGGCTAAGGATAGCAAGAAGGATGTGAAGGCGGTCCAGGAAGCAAAGGGGGAGGTGAATAAGTCTGAGTCAGTCCAGAAGGAGAAATTGAAGGCAGTCCAGCAGGCAAAGGAGACAATGACTGCAGTGCAGGATGAGTCAAAGAAGGCAAAACCAGTCAAGCTGGAGGTGAAGGAGAAGATGAAGTTAGTCCAGCAGGCAAAGGAGACATTGACGATGGTCCAGGAGGAGGTGAAGAAGGCAAAACCAGTCAAGAAGCTGAAGGTGACCCAGGAAAAGGTGAAGGTCGTCCAACAAGTAAAGGAGACATTGACTGCAGTCCAGGAGGAAGCGAAGAAGGCAAAACCAGTCAAGACGATGAAGGAAACAACCGAAGAAGTGAAGGTGATCCAGGAGGTGAAGAAGGCGAAGTCACAAAAGGAGGAGGAGCTGAAGGTGATCCCGGAAGTGATTGATGAGCCGCTGAAGGAATCTGAGGCATCTTCAGTGGAAGCATCATCACCGTCTGGAAGGAAGAGGCGGCGGCGAAGGGGACAAAAGGTGAGATGTCGTCGGTTTGTTTACATTTACACTCACTGGACGCAACATTAGGTACACCTGTGCAATCCACTGGGCAGACACCACCCAAGGAGGAGGAGCTGAAGGTGGTCCCGGAAGCGATTGATGAGCCACTGAAGGAATCTGAGGCATCTTCAGTGGAAGCATCATCACCGTCTGGAAGGAAGAGGCGGCGGCGAGGGGGACAAAAGGTGAGCTGTCGTCGGTTTGTTTACATTTACGCTCACTGGACGCAACATTAGGTACACCTGTGCAATCCACTGGGCAGACACCACCCAAGGAGGAGGAGCTGAAGGTGGTCCCGGAGGTGATTGATGAGCCACTGAAGGAATCTGAGGCATCTTCAGTGGAAGCATCATCACCGTCTGGAAGGAAGAGGCGGCGGCGAAGGGGTCAAAAGGTGAGCTGTCGTCGGTTTGTTTACATTTACGCTCACTGGACGCAACATTAGGTACACCTGTGCAATCCACTGGGCAGACACCACCCAAGGAGGAGGAGCTGAAGGTGGTCCCGGAGGTGATTGATGAGCCACTGAAGGAATCTGAGGCATCTTCAGTGGAAGCATCATCACCGTCTGGAAGGAAGAGGCGGCGGCGAAGGGGTCAAAAGGTGAGCTGTCGTCGGTTTGTTTACATTTACGCTCACTGGACGCAACATTAGGTACACCTGTGCAATCCACTGGGCAGACACCACCCAAGGAGGAGGAGCTGAAGGTGGTCCCGGAGGTGATTGATGAGCCACTGAAGGAATCTGAGGCATCTTCAGTGGAAGCATCATCACCGTCTGGAAGGAAGAGGCGGCGGCGAAGGGGTCAAAAGGTGAGCTGTCGTCGGTTTGTTTACATTTACGCTCACTGGACGCAACATTAGGTACACCTCTGCAATCCACCGGGCAGACATTTTGTGTCCGATCTAATTGAATCATTTTGAGAAGTCAGTCTCTCGGGGCTGAAGATGGCGGCCTCAGAGCTGGCACGAGACGCCGCAATGGCATGCGGATCCGATGGGAACAAAAGTGGAGCAGCACACTGGTCCATTCACACAAACAATGCTCGCTCATTAGGCCACCTCGCGCAGCAGGACAACTTTTGTTTCAACTCTCTGCACTTCATTTAGGACTACACACGTTTTTAGAAATGAGAAATGTTTTTGTCAAATAATGACGCCCGCCCCCTTCAACATAATCCACTTTTACACTGCTCTTAATTCATTATTATTCATGGCTGCGTCGCTGTATCTGGTTCTCGTGCATTCGTCATGGTGAAGGGAATTATTATTATTATTATTATTTTCTTTACGGAGCAAAGCAATGTCTTGCACGTTGAACTGATTTAATATTTAAAAATTTAGCTTGTTTCACAAGTCACGCGGTCCACAGGAAGTTGCATCATCAGATCCGCTGCAGATCACTTGCAGGCAAAAAAGTAAGTTTATTATTTGATATTTCAGTTATGACTAGGCAAGTAAAATCTAAGATAGACCTGTTCCCCCCCCCCCTTTTTTTTTTTTGGGCAGGGTTAAATCCCTTTGATGATTTTTTAATTTTTTGAATGGAAATTTAAATGTATTGAGAGCGCTACAAGCAAATAGCACTGATTCAGTGGAATGGCCCGGAAGAGATGGATGGAGAGAGAGAGAGAGAGAGAGAAAATAAATAAATAAATAATAATATAGCTCTATCTAGACTGATTATGGAAACGTTACTACAGTGACTGTATAATGGATTAATCTGTCAATCAAGTGCTAGCAATCCAAGATCGATATCTACTTTTAAAGTCACCCCATCCTCGGCGCGGTATGATTATACGCTCCAAGTAGCGTAAATAGCACCGTGTGAAGTTTTGCATTGGGTTCAGCCCGGGACGGACACCCCCCCCCCCCCCCCCCCCTGAAAAGTCACGCAGCACGCATGCGCGCCTCCTTCGCCGCTGCTGCAGCAGAGAATCTGATGTAGGCGCGTTCAAGTGTGCCATCGTCAACTCCTGCATGCGACGCTTGTTAACGCACTGTTTGCGTGGGCCCCCCACCGCCGGCACCGCCGCCGCCGCCGCTACCGTGGACATGTCTGCCGTGAGTATGATGATGACGTCGGCAGCAGGTTCCGTGTCGGTTCGGAAGCACAGTAAGGGGGGGGGGGGGGGGGTTGTTCGCAGGTGCAGGCCGCGCTGTTAACGCGTGATGGATGTGAAAAGTGTTCATATGGCACGAACGTCAGTGGTCACGTGATTGCTCTTTTGGAGGCAGTAAATGTTGAATGGGTTTCCCTTTAAGTTCCGCCGATGACGTGTACGGTACACTTGCAGGCCACTTCGTTAGGTACACCTGCGCAATCTAATGACAGCAAATTCTAAACAACAGTGTTTCTGTGCCTGACCTATGCAATTATGCTAAATGCAGCCCTTATGCAATATTCTAGATGTCATTATTTTTAATCGAGAGTTATGTTGTCTAGACGCTACTTGTTCATATGATACATAAATCTTTCTATCCATCCTTGGCCTAGTTATTTTTTGCCTGTTCTGGTTCTGTTGTTACGATCTAGAACTATATATGCCGTCCCGCTATTCTAGATCTGTTGATTCATCCTCGATCCGGCTGCCCTCGGCGTTTTGACTTCATGTATTCTTAGATCCATGCTTTGTCTCATTACTTTGAGCTTTGAGTTTTATACATTGTAATCTAGAGTGATTTCTTCTGTATTTACAATTTTTCTTAATCAGTGTAATTATTATTAAAAAAAAAGAGATCTATCCATTGTAGGGCTGACATTTCTAACTATTCTACCTCTGTTATTCAAAACGAGATCTATGCTTGGCGTGTAGTTATTTGATATTTAATTGTAATCTAGTGCTATTTCTTTTAGATATAAATGAATACACAAAAAATACACAAGGTCTCGCTTGTAGCTATTCCAAGATCCAATTCTGGACAACGTAGATTGATCCATTCATTCTGGATTTTTTTTCTTCTCTTTATGCCTATTCTAGCTCTATTTAGCTAACCGTCCGAGACGCACCTGTTATTGAACTAGCTAGTCTTGATCAACCAGTCTAATCGAGGCATCTTTTCTAGAAATGGCATTCATACTATATCTGGCTATTCTGAATCTATCCATCTATTTTCATTCTACTGTAGCTATACTGTAACTTGGCTAGTCTAGAGCTAAGTAATGTGGTTCTTGCGATTTCTTTTCTAGATGCATCTTTTCTAGATATTCTATTCTCCACTTGCTGGGCTATTTTTTATCATCTGGGCCTATACAAACGGACAAATGTAGCAAATGTAGATGCATCAATGCCAGGTCGATTGTATTCTAGATCTGTGGACGTCCATTGATTTTTTTTTTTTTTCTAGATCCATTATTGCGATGCATCCTGGATCGGTCTGTACGACATCCGTCTGCCTATCTAACTCGATCTGTTTTGTTTTAGATCTGCTATCTATGTTTTTCATCCTTCATATCTATTCCAATTCTTTCCTGTTAATTCTCCATCGATAATAAAAGTGTTGCCGCGTGTTAGTTGAGCAACAGTCTGGAGGGATGTGAAATGGGACACTCTAGATATAATGGTTGTTGTGTTTAGAAGCAGACGGATGCCGTCCGGGGACTTTTTTTTTTCTTTTTCTTTTTTTTTAAACTCCCAGCTGGCTCCCGTCCAATCGGAGAGTGTGTGTGTGTGATGGCGCAGCCAGCGCCCAGTCGACAGGCAGCGTGCGCGCTTTGCTCTGTTGCTGATGGTGACTCAGCACAGGCAAGACGAGCGAGTCCTTCACGTGCGCTCGTTTTGATGTTTCGCCGTAATCGGCTTCAGAAAACTTTGTATTTATTTGAGCTTAATAGCGTGTCAAAATATGTATTTAATACAGTAAATCATCTTAATTATGTTGTAATATTAAAGTTATTTACACGTTTGATTATTTAAACACAGTGGTTGCAAAAGTGTGCACACCCTGTGTTCATCGATCGATCTTTGAACGGGGGGGGGGTGTAGACTTTTTATATCTTCGACTGTATGTACGAGATCGTGTAGTAATTCTGCATCCCTGCCCGCAGGCCACAGAGGAGGTGCAGGACCAGCCCAAAAGGAGGCCCCTGGTCCGGGCGGCGTCGGAGGAGAGCACGGCCGACATGTACCCGCTCGGGGGCTCGCCGTCCCCGGGCGACACGCTGCCCTGGAACCTGCCCAAGCATCAGCGCATCAAACGCTCCAAGTCGGCCTCGGGTGACGTGCTGGACCCGGCCGAGCGCGCCGTCATCCGGATCGCAGGTACCCTCCTTTTTGATGGCCACTCCCTGAGATGCGGGTTCGAATGATTATATGTGCTACAAAAACGTCCATTTGCTTGTATTCCGTGTATTGACTTTTTGTCAGACTGTGTGTACCTAATGAAGCGGCCGGTGGATTATAGGCGCGTATCGATTTACAAGCGGACGCGCGGTATGAAACAAGACCCCCTTCCTTTGCCCGTCCCTGATATTAATTGATCAGGGCGGGGTACTGCAGCAGGGTGACGTCATGCAGATGATACGCAAACTAGTCAAGGGCGACATGCACGCGCACGTGCACACACACACATAAGGACGGAGCCGAGACTTGATGTCAGCACTCGCGGAAACAGGAACGTTTGTTATCAAGCTTGTTGAGCGGCTGCCAGGAGAGCCAAGAAAGCGCGCACACACAATAATAATAATAATAATAACATACTACCTCACTTGTGTGTGAGTGTGTTATTTTTAGGGGTACTTCATTGTTGTGGAAGTAAAGTCGGTCATCTTGGAGTCCAGTTAATCTGATTTGTTCGTTGTCCTCCACGAACCAGGAAGTAAACAAACAAACAAACAAACAGACGTATTATGATCATGTTTATCCACTTTAGGACTTTTCAGAGTTGTGGTTTTAGAGTAGGGCGTCAAGCCGAGGTGAGGAGCTCAAAGCTGGGTTTTAAACTGAGGGGTAGGGTTCTAAACCCAGGGTTAGGGTTTCTAGCCAGGGTTTGGAAATCAAGTTGGTTTCAACCAGGGTTAAGTGTCTGATTAGTGATCGAAGCCGTGGTTGGGGTTGTGAATTGGCGTTTCAAGGCAGGGCTCGGGTTTGAAATGCGGGTTTTAAAGCCTGACTAGAGTTCAATTGGGGTGGAGGTTTTCAAGTTGGCAATCATGTTGAGGTTCAAGTTCCAAGGTAGGGTTTCAAGACAGGGTTATAGGTTTAAACTGTGGTTAGGGTTTCAAATTTGGATTAGGGTTTCAAGACAGGATTGGGGTTTTATGTTAGGGTTTTAATCTCGCCTTTGTTTTTCAGTTGGGTTTCAGGATGGGGTTAGGGTTTCAAGCCTGTGTTTAGGTTTCAGGTTAAGATTTTAAGACAAGGTTAGGGTCTCAAAATGAGAGTTTTAAGCAAAGATTAGGGTTTCAAGAAAGTTTAGCGTTTGGGTTTACAATTGGATTTCAGGACCAGTTTTTGGGTTTCAAACCTCGGCTGTGGTTTCAAGCCAAGGTTAGGGTTTTAAAGTAGGGTTCCATGCCTGTCTATGAGTTTGAGTAGGATTTGAACCTCGAGTTAGGTTTCAAAGTGAGTTTCCAAACCTGGGTTGCAGCTTCGAAGCAATGTTTCGCATTTAGTGTTTCAAATGAGGTATGTAGCCAAAAACCAATGAAAACTGTTCATTGGCTGCCACAAAGCAAAAGTTGAGTCATCAATTTTTGTGAATACACTCCAACAGAAAGACCTCAACTGACCTGTGATGTCATCCGATTAGAAGCGCACGCGTGTCATCTTCCCAGCCCCCCCCCAAAAAAAAGCATGCGTTCTGCGCCTTTAAGAGGAGGGTCTGACATGTCATGACATGATGTGTGTGTGTTGAGGTGTGCGTCTGGAGGGGCTCGACGCAGTCCAGGCTGAGTCTGGGTCCACACACACAGACGGACGGACGGGCAGGCCAGGCTGGCAGGGGCGGGGGCAGGCTTTGTACTACTTTGACTTTCCTTTTGAGCCGAGATGAGCGCAAATTCAAGCGAGGCGGTGGCCAGCGTCAAGGAGAGCATACGTCCTCCGGAGCCGGGCCAGGCCCGGCCCGCCGTGCTCACCCCGGGCCAGCGTCTGCCCGAGGAGCAGGACTACATGCAAGCCTACGAGAATGTGAGGGAGAAGTATAAAGGTGAGGCAAGGGGAGGGGACGCCGGTTTTGCTGTGGAAACAGGAAGTGGAATGCAACCAAGCACTTTTATTAGGACCAGATGAGCTGCCTGTGTCAGAATGTCAGCCCGTGTGTCAAAAACAAATGGGGCGACTCATTTTTAGGACATAAAGAATGTCACAACACGTAAGCCCACGTGTCAAGGGAGAGGAATTGGTACCACATCGGTTTGCTTGGAAAACAGGAAGTAGAACTTTTCTACTGCGAAATGCCATGTTGGGGCGATAAATGAGCACGAGTTGGTCCCATGTTGATTGGTGGGGAAACAGGAAGTGGAACTCTTTCACTGTAAGATCTCATTTTTGTTGGATAAACGATGTCACAACATGTACAGTACGCCCATCTGTCAAGCAAGTGGCACGCTAATGGGTCCCACATTCATTTGCTGGGGGAAACAGGAAGTGGAATGCTTTCATAGTAAAATGCAGTTTTGCGGCACACAAAATCCGATGTCAGAACAGGCGAGGCCTCATTGCTGCAAAGTTGAATACTTTCACAGTAAAATGTAATCTCATATCAATTTTCTGGGTGAACAGGAAGTGGAATACTTTCACAGTAAAATACCATTTTTGTGTTTTCTTTTAAGTAGACAGTTGAGATGATCGACATTTTGGTCAGACGTTCTGGAAATACCGTCAGGGCTGCAGTGTTGTTATTTGTGCAAAGTGACATAAGGTAGTTCCGTTTCTTTCGCTCACTAAAACAAACACAAACAAAGTCTCCTCCACAGCGTGGTCCCCGATCGGGAAGTCTTTGCCATCTGTTATTTTCTTTCCCACGACCTCCTCCCTGCCCACTAATCCTGCCATGTTATCACTTCCTGCTACTTTTATGGCTGTATTTGTTTCAAGGCTACTACTTTTTTATTTCACATGAAAGTTAATCGTCGTGTTTCCACGGTGGGACCATTTCGACTTTTTACTCTTTAAAGACTCCCCCACGTTCCCTTTTCAGCGCCACCAATGGCGAGTGTTGATGCCCGCAGCCGCCGTGAACACGTTGTTATCAACACGCCAGCTGTCCCTCTATAACTTATTGCAGCAGGTGAAACGGAGTTTCAGTCGCCGGCGTAATAGCAGGCAATCGTTATCGAAGCATTCGGCTCGGAAATAACTGCGGAGGGAGAATCGCGCGCACACACTTATTGCGATATTTACGCTCTTCTCACGTGCACTGGCCACTTCATTAGGCACACCTGCGTAGGTCGAACATCGTATTGGAGGTGTACCTAATCAAGTGGCCAGCGAGTGTAGTTCAACAGACGATTATACATATTCAATGAATGGAAAATATGTATTAACTAAATTTAAAAATAAAGTATATTTTTAAAATTAAATTACTTAAAGTAAGACCAAAAAAAAAAGAAAAAAGAAATGCCTTTTTTTTTTAACCGTATTTTATCTTTGACGTGCAAAGCAAACAGAGCCTCCTTGTTTGTCCTGCATTTAGACGCGACGGTCTAAATGCATCCCAGCATGCAATGTGCCCCGCCCACTTCTTAGACACCCGAAATACACACTTGGAAATACGCAGCTACGTGTGTGTCCTGCTTTAATGTGTGTGTGTGTGTGTGTGTGTGTGGGGGGGTCTTGTTTTTGTCACATAGTGGGGCCAACATTTTGGGATTTCACAGAGTTGTGGGGCCCACCCGTCCACGTGGGGCCATTTCGCTGGGCCCCGCAAATTTAGACCTCTTTTTAAGGGTCAAGACTTGGTTTTAGAGTTTAGGTTTGAATTGGGTTATGGTTGAGGTTAGGGTAAGGGATAAGGGTAGGCAATCATTTTTTGATGGTTGGTGTAAGAGGAAGGGGCTCGGAAATGCATTATGTCAATGAGATGGCCCCACAAAGATAGTAAAACAAACGTGTGTGTGCGTGCGTGCATGCGCAAATGCCAGGAAAGTTCATGTCTAAAACGGCGATGTGATGAGTTTGTTTTGGGAGCGTGTGTATAGAACCCCCCCCCCCCACACACACACACACACACACACACACACACATGATACCACCACCCCCCCCCCCCCCCCCACCATTAATGCCGTGCTTCCCTCAGATCACTTTCATGCAGCTCAAAAATAGTAACACTCACACACACACACACACACACACACACTCGGCTGCAGTTCATCATAGAGATTTTAAACATGGTTTTTGACCAAACCACTTTTTACTTTTGTTTGCTAGCTTAATGTTAACGCATAATTCAAAATGCAATAGACAGGCTAAAAACAAACTAAAAAAAACCAAAATCCCAAATCATCCACGTCGCTGTATTTATAACCCAACCGATATTTGAACACAAATGGTGCAACATGTGGACTGGCAACATAACAATACTAATACAAATATTCATTGCGGTTCAGTCGCAACGGTCTTCTTTGTGGGGTCGCCGGCGTGACCCCCGTTGACGGAGGTCGTGCTCGTAAATGATCTCCACGCACGTTGACGCCGACGCTTCACTTTGGACGTGAGCACAGCTTTCTCGGCCACACGCGAGATTTAGCGCCAGCGCGTAAAAATGACTGAAATATACTCCGTGTGAAAGATGTTCTTCGAACCTTTGCAAGGTGTAAAACATGAAGGTGATCATTTAGCAATGTTGTCTTCAGCCGAAAGCGACAGAGGACGTACTTGGATAAAAGTATTGGGACACATTTGATCTGTGTTTCAATACTTTTAATAATAATAATAATAATAATAATAATAATAATAATAATAATAATAATAATACTAGGAGGCAACAGGACGCAATCATGGACTCCTCGGTCGGGTGCAAAGTGAACGTGAATCGGAACCAGAGTCGGAAGTGCGCTTTGAAATGGATCTGATGAGAGGAGCATCGGACATGAGATCTGGAGACAGCTGACATTAATTACGCAACCCCCCACACCCGCAACACCCGTTCCTAAAAACAGACTTACAAGTGGAAGGTCAAAATCGGCCGTCAAAGTCCACTTTTGGACAATTTCTGCTCATGAAACGCACACAAACACTTTTATTGTAGAGTTTTGCACCCGGGCTTGATTCTGTTTTGGTCCACGGTCTCGGCTCTTTAATCCGACCCAACAAACTTTGACATGATCAATTCCTGTCATATGTTAAATAAATTTAGCTTCCCCCGCTAAAAACTAGAAAAAGTACTTAAAATGACTTTCTTTTTCTTTTTAAATTATTTACAGTTTTTATTTAAATTTATTCATGCTAAAATGATTCGTTAAAATACATGTATTTGTTAAAGATATAATTTACATCAAAGAATTAGTGAATTTATCAAAGATAAAAAATGCTTTGTCAAAATATTTTATATTTTTATATTTCATATTTATACTGTATATTCATTTTTTTTTTTTTATATTTCTCTAATAAAATAATTCACTTATTTTAATTATTTTTTGACCTGTAATTATTTTTCATTTATTTTTATTCATTTTTCAACAACCCAAAAAACATTTAATGATTTATTGTAAAAAGTGAAATACAATAATTATTAGAAAATACATTTGGCGCATATACTGCTCATTTGAAAATGTTGTGTAATGTAAATTAGCTATGGATATTATAATGAAAAGAGAAATGTATTTTATGAAACTTAAAATAAAATAAATTACATATTTTCCCTTTTTTTATATTTTGATTATTATTATTATTATTATATTATCAATCTTGTTCAATAACTTAATTCAGTCACTTCATTAGTTAAGCCTACACCACTTGAACAATATTTAATTTGTTCATAAAAGTTCCTAATATTTCAATCTGAAATTTAAATGATGTTGCTGTATTAGGAAAGGAGTAATTACCATGACTAAACTAAAGATTAATACATGAACTCAAAGTCTTTTGACGAATTAATTGTTGCACTCGAGGCGTTTCAAAAATAACCTTGTATAATGAGCCACATGCTGCTTCACCAAGACCTTATGATGTAAACAGGATGATGCGCGTCTGCCACCCGCTCATCCCTACAACAATGGCGCTAACGCCAGGCGGGCTCAGGCACGCCACAGCGAGCCCGACTCTCGCGCGGAATGTCAGCCGTTGGACCGTCCGCGTCCCCCCCCGTCGTGTCCAGCGCCGCTTAAAAGAAAAGCCGCCACGGACCCAACTTGCTTTGTCAGCTTTTTTCGACTTTAATGACTCTCATTTCAATCAAGTCATCCATCGTTTAATGAGCACTGACCTCCACCAAGGCTTTTTTGTCATCTGTGCAACTTCTACTGTGCTAACAGCTTTTGCGCTCCTTCTTCCGGACAAGATCATTCAAACCAGATCTGATTTCCAAGAGGATTTTCAATGTTTCAAGATTGTTAACGACACGTCTGCCGATTTTAATCGAGTCAAAAAAATCGCCACGTATATAAAATGAAGCTTTCAGTCCAAAAATGGTTGATGGTTGCTTTCGAGTGAACAAGCTCTCAGTGTTGCTGTTGAATTCAGCAGCTCTGTGCTAAGGAAAAATAAATAAATAAATAAATAAATTCTGGTCATAATTTACTGCTCCAACATAATTCTCTCTGTGTCTGGCATTTATGCCATAAAATGGAAAAGCAGCTGTGAGGCCTTTGATCAAAACTCACCACAGAACATTTGATGTAATCATAACGATGAACGAAGCCTGCATGCCGGCAATCATGTGACGGTCAAAGCTATTTGATTAATCCCATTATGGGACACAGAGAGAGAAAAAAAAAAAGCTCACTAACTTGTGTGCCTTTTTAAAAACGCTGACTCATCACTCAGTCGTCGTCATAACGTTAATTATTTAACACGGCCTGACCAATTTGAATTTCTTTAGGCCGGGAGAATAAACTGATTAATTAAAAAAATATAACTAAATAGAAAATAAAAAACAAATTATTTATATATATATATATAAATATATATAAATTTTAGCTAAAATTGCATGAAATGAATGGCAATTTTCTATTCTTCTCATTTCTAATGACTATTTCCTAATTGTAAAAAGGGCGAGGAGATACCGATAGCTTAAAATAATAGATGTATGACCTTTAACCTTTTGTCCTTATTTTTTCTTATGTATTAATGTATACAAAAATTTGCTTCAACAAGAAAAAAAAAAAAAGCAACCAGCAAAAAAACATTGCAAGCGCTAATATTGGCCGGGACAAACTATCAAAGCCAAATCCTAAACAGAGCTGCACTGTTGTTGGATGCACGAATTACCTTACCTCCACAGCAAATAATGCTGAGTCACTGTCTGGAGGAGATAAAAAAGCGAACTCTATAGCATCAATCATATCATTTAGTCATATAGATATAGAGCAGGTTGCCGCCTCCATTTGAAGGAGGAGAACGATGAGGATGCACCATCAGGGTGGGGCCACAGGAGGTGTGCTTGGTTTTTTTCACACTTTTTTTTTTCTCTCTCTCCAATGAAAGGGATTGTGTGCGAGGCAGGAGGGGACAAAAACCTGCACCAAGCTGCCAACTAGTGAGCGAGAGAAGGAAAGAGAGAGAGAGAGAGCAGGCAGTAGCAGGGGATAGGCTGGTTGTTGCACTTCTCAGACTATTGCATCCTCAGACTGGCTGTTTGGGAGCGAGCGAGCGAGCGAGCCAGCATGGATCCGGCCCGGTCCATCCAGCACGAGATCAGCTCTCTTAAAGGTACTTCACCCCGTTAGCGACGTTAGCTCGTTTTCCCACAATGCATCCGTGGCCGGCGATTCATAAACAGTTGAGGAATGAGGCTCATTCCGTCGCTTTTGTTGCCTTTTGTGTCCTGCTCGGAAGGGGGGCCGCAGGGGTGCTGGGATGGGGGTGGAGGGGGTGGGGGGGGTGTCACTGCTGCTGCATGCGGCAAAGTGGAGCAGCAATGCAGCATCGCCGTAGCAACGAGGTCGTCGTGGGCACAGTGTGGACTTGACTCGTTGTTTTGAACCACATGTTGTTTAAGTTGACTTAAAAGGGGCGTGATTGTCCCCCGGGATGTGTGACGTCACGATGAGTGGGCGTCCAATCGGGAGCCGGCGCTCGCCTGCCGTCTCTTTCAATGGATGTGTATTGAAGACAACCTTGAAAATAATCCATCATGTTAGGCAGCTCTTGGCACACTTTTTTTCTTTGAAGTCAGCCCCAATGCAAGTTGACTGTAACCGGCCAAAAGTTGAAATAAGCATGCATTGAGGCTGAATTAAAAAAAAAAAAAAACAACTGAGGGATTTAACTAGTTTGTAACAATCTTATTTACTAACTTGTGACATAACTAACTGATTAATTTGCATATTAACTTACTATTATCTGAATTTTTCAACCAGCTGATATTGGATCAGGATGAATTTGACCCTCGCAGGTGTACCTAAAGTTGTGGCCAGTGAGCATACATGCAAAAATGTGACTTCTGTAGAGATTTTCAACAAATCAGTCAGAAGCTTTTTTTATTTTTTATTTTTTTATTTAGCGTTTGCTGATTTGAAAAGGTCTTTGAAGAGGGACGTGAAATTGTCTGACCCACTCGGCCGTGCCAAGGCGGGGGCGGTTCGCATTTTGCAATCCAGAGACAAAAACTCCCTCGCTTCATTGGACTTAAAAGTTAGTCATTAGTAAACACCAGCAGAACTTCCTTCTGAATAGATCAGCCCAAAGTTCCGAACAGCTTTGGCTCACTTCTCGACCTAAATATTCTCAGCTTATTTGGGGGGTTTATCCCGTCTTGATCTGGTAAACGGCAAAGGCCAAAGATTCCGTTTGTTAATTATATATATATATATATATATATATATATATATATATATATATTTATTTATTTATTTATTTATTTATTTTACAAGCCTATTATCACACTTATTTTGGGGGCAAATTTTTTGAGATTTTGGTCGGAGTAGTTTGATGACTCAGCATTTAAACACGACAATCTTTTAAGTCGGTGCCACAAGGTCAGCGCTTGCCACGCGACACGTGCAAGGTTGTGCCGTCTTTTGTTTTCGTCGTGTACGGCGTTTGTAGTGTACACACACTCGTGGTTAAAGTGCTAATAAACCTAGCGGAAAAACTGTAACTCAACTTTTGTTGAGTAAAAATCACACATCAAAAAAACAAAACAAAAGCTGGACATATCTTTGTTAGCTAAAAGAGCATTGATGCAAATTAGCCCAAGCGTCAAAAAATAAAGAAAGCATGTTTTTACTGTTCCACTTTCAGGGGCTAGCGTTGGATGATTGATCCACTTATTTTGGAAAAATGACGCAAAGCAGCCAGGAAATGCAAATCAAGCCAACTGACGCGATCAGCGTGCACTCGTTAGCCGCGTTAGCATGTCAAAGTATTGTTTTGCTGATCATCATCACTCATGGAAGGAATCTTGTCCAGTCAAACCGTTTGCTTGGAGCTGTCGCATAATGCTATTTAATGATGAATATTAATAATACAAATGTCCATCTAGCAGTTAAAAAAAATGATTTATGATGATCCATTCAAGTCTTGTAGGTTGTGGAAATGCACATTACAATATTAAATTGCACGCTTTTTTTTTCACCATTGGCGACGTCTGGTCATCACTTGGTCTCAATGCAAGCAGATCAAAACTTTTTTTTATATCCTGCATTGTATCGTTACTTGTGCCTTTGCAATGCGTCTGCAGCCGTGATTGATCGATCGCATTAGCAAATTGTTGTGGAATTCCAATCCAATGCGCCCTTCGGGAGGCCTTCAAAGCATTTACAACATTGTGTGTGCGTAATTGTGTTGAACGCCACACGAAGACGGCAGCATTGGACAGCACTTTTTGCCGACGCGCGCACATTCGCACCTCTCGCGTTTCACTGCGCGGCTCTCGCGTGCTTCCGCCGCTAATTTGAGGCGCCGGCGTTTAATGGCTGACATTCCTCACCTGCTTCCGTGCGCGACGGGCATGCCGCAACCACGCTAGTCGTGTGGAAAGGCAGTTGAAAAATCTAAAATATATGCAGTGATGAACTGGAAAGTGTCATCGTGAGAGCTGTTCCTAATAATTTGGACTACAAACATGAGGCAATCTGATGGCAATATTGAGCGCTAGTTCTGGAGCTTATTGGAATGTGCAGGTGTACCTAATTAAGTGTCCAGTTAGTGTCATTTCTACTTTCTAAAAAAATATATAAAGCTCTGAATTGAGTGAATGAATGGAAGCCAATGTTTTCTAGTCTGTAGTTCCTCTAGCGTCCATTAGATGGTGCTCTTGGTTGGACCCGTTCATGAAGCTGCGTTGCAAGATGCTCTTGCACTGTCCTTGTCATATTTCCTATTCGTATTTATTGTGAAGTTTAAGTGCTACGCTTCCCTGGTGCATTTTTGTTTTTCCTCAAGGGGGGTACAAATGCCCCGAAGACAGGAACGGCACCTGCAGGTTCGAAAAGGGGTCCAGTTATGTATAACTGGTATATCTTGTTGACAAGGCCGCCCGAGTCTTGACTCCTATAATGGCAGAGCCCCCCCCCCCCCCACATCAATATTGATACAAGATGTTTTATGGCCTTCTGTTTTTTTTATTTTTTTTATTTTATTTTTATTTTATTTTTTTATTTTTTTATTTTTTTATTCTTTTTTTCTTTTTTTTTTTCTTCTGTTTGAGCGAGACATTCGACTAAAAGTCTTAGAAGACAATAAGAACACGTTTTTGCACAGGCGGTCCAAATACAATAAAACTTTATTTATATATGGTAGTACTTTACGTTAAATCATATTAAAAACCTTTTTCTAAAGCGCATAGCATAACATTGTGTAGCATGACACACTCACGACCAGGAAGTACGTGTCTTTTGTTGTTGTCGTTTTTTTAAGTGTTGCCATTAGCAGCAATGCTCGCGCCTCTGTCTCAACAGTGTTTACTCATATTTTGGTGGAAGGTCACGTCGCCACGGTTACCGACCTTTTGGGATTATTCGTGGCAACGAGCGGTTCATCAAATAAACTTGAGCTCAGTCACCTTCACACCAAATTCTTGAGGCAGTCCGAGGGCAAATTCCTGCTAGCTAGCATCCGTTAGCGCCTCGCATTCAGATTTCATTGCTTCAATTTGCCACGACGTCATTCAAATTAAAAGACGAGTCGTGCCACATTGTTGCGTATCTGTCAGATTTATTATTTGATGTTATACTCATAAATATTAATTTCAGAAACTAAAGCCAAGCATGTAGAGTCCCGCAGGGCTCACTTCTCAGTCTGTTGCAATTCAAACTTTACAAGCTGCTACGACAGTATGAGCTGCTTGATGTTGACATTTCTCTTTCATGTCACGCGTGTCGATTAAGATTTTCATACTCATATTTCATATTTCTTTCATGTTGTGCGCGTGGAGTCCCGCAGGGGTTCACATCTCAGCCCACTGTCATTTAAACTTGACAAGCTACTACCAGTAGCTGGTTATTGTTGAAATGTTTAACGGCGTCACTTAATTTGATAGCATATAATCAGTACGATTATTATTGTAGGGTGCTTCATCCTCATGTTTCATACTTTTGACTCTCGAGGCAACCAAAACAAAGGGCTCATTTCTTGGTACATTGCAAACAAAACTGGGCGAGCTGCTCCCGCTCGCTGCTTATAGTATAGAAATATTGATACCGAGACAATTTTGATAACACGCATACCTGATCAGATTATTATGCGGCACATCTTATTTCATGCTCGCAGAGAGACCCAACCAAAGCATGTGGAATGCCACAGGGCTC
The DNA here is from genome assembly GCF_054856555.1 of Leptonotus elevatus. Taxonomy (NCBI): domain Eukaryota; kingdom Metazoa; phylum Chordata; class Actinopteri; order Syngnathiformes; family Syngnathidae; genus Leptonotus; species Leptonotus elevatus. The sequence goes on along the minus strand of NC_141257.1, from coordinate 2,183,624 downwards.
ACTTCTCGATCCGCTGTAATTAATACTTTACTCTCTTCTGCTACAAGCTATTGTTGGCATGTTTAGACAGACGCGTAGCTCATTTGTGCCAATCACTGGTCGCCATTTTCCGGGTGTGTTTATCAGATGAAAGACGATCCTTTGCTGGAACGCTCCCAACAAATTTAATGCCAGATGTTTCTCATACGGGAGAAGCTCGGGTCCAAGAGTTCCCAGGCAGGCTTGGAAGACAACCCTTGCGTCCTAAATCACTCGCCGTAAAGCTTCATCAGGAATGCGGGTTGGTCTGAATGATGTAGTCTGTACTTTGGTCTAGATTCAGTTCCCGTGTCCACCTATTGAGGACCGCTGGATTATACTGTCAGATATAAAAGTATCTCAACGCACTCGCATGGCATAAATCTTTAACTTTGATGTATGACGTATGTCAGGTGATGAAGAGCACATGGTGAAGGTCTGCTCGCGCCGTCCCAAAAAAAATATAACTCAAACCCAGACCGCCAAGGTGTAAAGCATCCTTGTGATCTCCCATGTTTGGGATTTTGCCAGCAAGGGCCGCTTATCAAAACGTGCGGGATCCATTTGGCCATGTGAATGATTTAATATCGTGATTTTGAGCTTTTTGAACTCTTGAAAAAACTTTGCAGAATGTTTTTGAATTTTTTTTGCAGGTGTCTTCATGCCTGTGAAAATTGCAGGTTGCAGGTGTGATCTCTGATCAATTTGGGTTCGTTCAATTTTAAGTTGAACTTGGCAAGATGAAATTTGGCAGATGTGTCTTAAGTCGACCTACAAAAAAAGTCTCAAGAAGCCGCGCCTGAAAACGCACAGGAAGTCTGCCACTTTGGTTTGAAGCGGCCATTTTTTGACGACTTGCCTAAAACGCGAAACTCATAACTCAACTTTTGGGAAAATTCAGCCCTTGAAGCCAGTTTATCTGAGCAGCATGAAATTTGGTAGGCACGTCTATCATGAGCGGACCTACAAAAAAGTCTCAAGAAGCCCCGCCTGAAAACACTCAGGAAGTCTGCCACTTTGGTTTGAAGCGGCCATTTTTTGACGACTTGCCTAAAACGCGAAACTCATAACTCAACTTTTGGAAAAATTCAGCCCTTGAAGCCAGTTTATCTGAGCAGCATGAAATTTGGTAGGCACGTCTATCATGAGCGGACCTACAAAAAAGTCTCAAGAAGCCGCGCCTGAAAACACACAGGAAGTCTGCCACTTTGGTTTGAAGCAGCCATTTTTTGACGACTTGCCTAAAACGCGAAACTCATAACTCAACTTTTGGGAAAATTCAGCCCTTGAAGCCAGTTTATCTGAGCAGCATGAAATTTGGTAGGCACGTCTATCATGAGCGGACCTACAAAAAAGTCTCAAGAAGCCGCGCCTGAAAACGCACAGGAAGTCTGCCACTTTGGTTTGAAGCGGCCATTTTTTTGACGACTTGCCTAAAACGCGAAACTCATAACTCAACTTTTGGAAAAATTCAGCCCTTGAAGCCGGTTTATCTGAGCAGCATGAAATTTGGTAGGCACGTCTATCATGAGCGGACCTACAAAAAAAGTCTCAAGAAGCCACGCCCCAAAAAGACACAGGAACTCTGCCATTCATTTTTTTTTGGTGTTGTTAGTATCAAGAAAGCAGCATGCAGTGATGGCGTGGCAGCGTGGCGTCTCTGCACGGATGAAAATGAGAGGATGGCGCACTTCCACCAGTGTGTTTAAAAGCTAATTACGGGGGAGGAGTACAAAAAAAAAAAACTGTCAATATGTTCCAAACCTCGTGTATATTTTTGGCCCCGCCAACAACCGCGGCACCTCCTCGAATCGGCGTTCCTTCCAAGTCGAGCTCCCGAGGAGGTTGTCTTGGAAAAGAACACCAGCGCAATTGTTGTCGTGAACGCGGAAGAAATGAGTGCGACGCCGCTGCGTGATATTCCGTCGCGTCCAAAAGAAAACGGCACGTGCTCAAAAGTTTCACGGCCGACGAATGAAATGGCCTCAAACGGCATTTTTTTTTCCACACAATGAATCCCTGTTCTACCCGTATTAGCTTTATTTGAGCTTTGTTGACCTTAGCTTAAATTTTTGAGCTAATTTTAGCTTTAGCTTATTGTAGCCGCAGAGCCCATCAGGATGATTTCAAGTCTTTCAAATTTCAAACATAAACAATCTTGACTGCCGCCGTGCTAAGATGGCGGATTACATCATTCAATGCGCACTTAAGAAGATATATGATCCTAAATGCTTTCGGGTGGATATCGCGACCTTTATATAGCTTCCAGATGTTTGCAACCGCTACTGTCCTCAAGTCTGCTCTTTTATAGACCCGAACCTCCCCCAGGGGTGTTCGACATGTGGCGCTCTGTTTGTTCATTGACCCGCTTCCGGGTTAATTGCCTTGTTTGCGTCCGCGATCATCATCTCAAGTCATCTTGACTGCTTTTTGCGGGAGCTGATAATACGATTTGCTCGCCGGTTAAGTGATGAGCTTGTCGTTTTCAATGCGGCGAAATGAGAAGCAGGCGGAAAGCGACCGCGCTCATCAAGTCCGGTTAAGACTTTATCGATGGTTATAAATAGTTTGGCTGAAGAGATCTTTTTGGGCAGGAATCACTCGGGTATTCTTTGTTTTTTGGTCATATTTTATATATATTATTCTATTTAACTCACTTGCTTGATGGTACACATTTGGAGTTTTTCCTCTGGCGCCCCCTGCTGCCCAGAAACTCTCTTTGCATCCAGGTCAGCATGATTTTTGCTTTTTTGATAGAAATATACACATAAAAACAAAATGTGTGTCCAATGTGCACGCAAGAAAAGCAACCCAGGCCTGCAGATGGCAAATGTTGGTGTGGTGCAGGCCGGCTCATGTTTTCCAGCCGGTGGCCTCTGGTGTAGGGAGGGCGAAGAAGCGGGTGCAACATGTGGCGGGCAGCGGCCCCCTCCGCGCGTCTCACAGGCCGACTGGCTTTTTGGTCTTCTCCCTCGCCGTGTGATGCGTCCGGACGTGACAAAAGGAGTCTCGAGATGGAGCCCGTGCGTAGCCGAGACTTCATGGAGCTTTTGATTCAGAACGGTCAAGGTAGGGCGGCGACAGTTCAGTGTTTTTGCCAAAAGGTGTCAGCACGCAAATGCTTTTTCGCGGCGAGTGGCTGTTGCGGGCCGCCGTGTGGATGTTGGATACGCTTTTTTATTTTCTATGCTTACTCTTCGGAGCAGATTGTTGACTTTCTTTGGGAAAATTAGCTTTGGGTTTATTTGAATTCGTTCACATTTTTTTTGATAAAAGATGCAGTACCACGTTTGGCCTCGGGTGGTAGTAATGAGTCATTAAGACTGTTAGCTTACTAGGCTCACTTGTCTTTGGTTCTCTTTTAGTTTTCAAGAAGATTATTTTTATTATTTTTGTTAATCCTCTTGAATGGAAATGCCTGTTCTGACCTCTCAAAAACAATATTTTTTTTATGAAGTGCTTCTTAATAAGCAAAATGGCACTCTGTAAAACAGTGCTTAATTAAATCATACAGTAATAACATAATTAAGCAAAATGTAAAAAAAAACTGCTCAAGTTTTGCCACATTTTTTTTCTTCTATCTATTGGCCATTGTGCTGCTCCTTGTGCTGTTCATTCCTAGGCCACTTGGGGCAGTATAACACCAACACAGCTAAAAATATTAGTTTTTCCACAGTGTGTTACTGCAAACTGTTTGAGTTCAAATATTTGTCGCTTTAAGAGTGATAACATCACAACACCTATGCTATTTATTAGCGGTTCTATGTTGTTTTGTATTATTGTTGTTAGCATTAAGATAAGCAGACTTTGTTAAGCCTAAACGATGTCGTTTTATATACACAAAGTGTCATTCTATTTGTGCTATATTTAGTTTGACAGTTAAACTGCTGCTTTTTGTGAAGTCAGTTGAAGAGAGTTTACGGCCACCATTTTGCTCGCAATTCAAACCCCCAAAAATTGTCAGAAAGACGAAAAAATTGACGCATTCGTGTGGTGGATGAACACTTAAGTCTACTAGCTACTGTACTTTTAACTCATTCACTGCCATTGACGGCTACGGACGTCAAAGATCCATTTGAACTGGTCTGGCAGCGATTTCATGAATGTTGCCGGTACTTGGCTAGCAAAGTAAATTTTTGAGGTTCGAGACGGCTCAACTGGGTGTTTTTCAGTCGCCATGTTGATTTTGAAGCCGTTGTCCCAAATTGTTGCTTTAATCAATGCGCCCCAGACCGAAGCATTGCTGTCACGCTTCTGGAAGAAAAATGAGGCACATCATGCGGACGAGACGCAGCGTTTTTTTTTTTGTTTTTTTTTTACAACCTCCACAGAGGCCTCTTTGTCAGGCCCCTTTTCCGCCCTTTGTCCAAATGTTTCTTTTTTTTTTCCCCCTGCGTGGACGGCATCCAGGGAAAAAAGCAGCAAGCATGAGATGCTCTTTCCACTCTGCTCGCTGCTTTTCGCTTTCCCGGCTGACAAGCCTCCACTTTTTTTTTTTTTCTCGTCCCGTTATTTTCCCTAGCACGCCCCCCTCCCTCCCTCCCTCCCTCCCTCCCTCCGTCCGCCTCCGCCTCCCTTTGGCTTCTGATTAGAAGACACAATGTGGAGAGTTGAGGTCTGAGGAGGAAGATTTTGTGGAAAAGTGGTGAGCACGCAACAAGGCAGGATGGACTTGTGCTGCTGCGTTTGTCCCGGATCTCCTCGTGGTACGTTTTGACTTCTTGTTGTTTTCTTTTTTGCTGTTGAGTCCACTTTGAAAGCGCTTTCCGTTGTGCGACATCATCTTGTGTATGTGGTGTTTACATCGGCTCATTGGGCAACGGCCAAAGTGTTTATTGAGCGAACGAGCGGTCGAGGATGCTGAGCGTCTGCGCGTCGTCGCACGTGTGGGAGCGGCCGCCAACTCCTCCCTTTTGGAGCAGTGGGGGGGGGGGGGGGGTTAAAGGGAATTCCGCACATCTGTTCCGCTCAAATTGTCGGATGGCTCAGAGAGCCGGACAGAACTTTACTGCGTTGAGGCTGGTTTGCGTTTGTTGTTAGTCAAATGTTTACTGTTGTTTCATGTTTGCATTATGTCCTCACAGGTTGACATGTTGAATATAAACAAGTCAATTGATTAGGTACACTTAAATACTAATGGCACTCAATGTAAATGGCGGGCCTCCACAGAGATGATAACGCTGACTTTTGATTGGTACCATGAGAGAATTGTTTTGAATTAATTTCGTTATTTAAAAGAGAAAAGTTGAGATGAAAATGTTGACCTTATTTTGAGTGGAGGAATTAAACAAACTATTATTAATTAATAGCCACATTTGGTGTGTGTGTGTGTGTGTGGGTGTGTGTCTGTTTGGGTGTGTTTTAAATACAAAGCAAAACAAAAATTTACATTTTTGTGACGAAATTTCAAAATGTGCTTTTTTTTCATTATATTTTTTAAAATTCTAAATAAAGAAACCAAAAATTTGACATGAAATCTTAACATTTTGAAATGATCCCCCCCTTTTTTTTTTTTATTAAAGAAGAAAAAGAAACAGAAATTGTGTATTGCTTAGCCACATTTTGTAAGTTTTATTTTTTCAATCTGAAACAAAGATTTTTTTTTTATATAAATCTCCTTTTTAAACAAAACACAAAAATATTTGTTTAGATTTTGTTTAAAAAAAGTTTTTAATTTTTTTATTACCAATCAAAAAATAAAAATGTGATTTTTTTTTTCTGTTCTTTTTATTTAACTCAATTTTTGAGGAGATAAAATAGCCTTGATTTAAATGTCTTCCTTAAAAATGACAACTTTTTAAGATATTTTTTCTATCCTAAACTATTTTTAAAACTTTAGTTTCCTTTAATTGTTTTTTTAATCCAAAACAAAATGAAATTTCATGACATAAATTTTTTTTTCTAGTAGGCATCATTTCATTGAAAACGATTAAATGAGTAGCAATAAAACTTGACTGTCGCGGCATGATTTGCACTGCTGCCATTGGCCACCTTCATGCGTCAATCATCATAGTGGCACCACTCATTCCTTCAGGCTGATTGTTATTTAAATTGTTTTGGCATTTATGTTTCCTAATGCCAAAATATTTGATTGAATACCTGCAAAAATGAGCACGAATACCTCCAACATCAACAAGAAGAACAAACGTCTCGGTGTCAGCTTCCTTTTAGAGATGAGAGCAACACCTTTTCCAAGACAAAACGGCATCATCATCTTCTCTTTCCTTCCTCCCTCCATGTTCGAATGTTCTCTGGATCGATCCAAGCGGCGCCGACGCCCTTTTTCCGCCTGCAGTGAATCGCTTGTGACAGTGCAGACAAAAAGTCTCTTTCATGCTGACTTCGTGCCAAATTGCCGCTTCTGATGCTCCCTCGGAATTCGGGGAATCGGCCCCCCCCCCCCGCCATTCCCGATTGTTACGAACATGACATGCCGCGTGAAAGGGGCTGAAAAAAAAAAAAAGGGGATGGAAGCATTCCGGCTTCTGTTGTTATCGTTTTACGAGCTGCGAAGAATTTCGGGAGAGTTTGCTGTCCAGCTTGTAGCATGAGGTTGCAATTAACCTTGGCGGGAGTTGCGTAACGAGTCTGGGAGAGCGCGGGATCGAGGCGTGAAGTGGGGCAAGGGGTGGGAAAAAATGGCTCTGTTGTAAACATGAGAGAGAGAGGGAGGAAAGGGGATCGTCTTGGGATGATCCTGAAATGGGAAAAGGGAGTGCGGGGCAGCTTGAGGGAGTTAGGAAAGTTTGAGCCTGGCTGATTATCCTGCTTGAAGTGTGTGTGTGTGTGTGTGTGTGTGTGTGTGTGTGTGTGTGTGTGTGTGTGTGTGTGCGTGTGTGCGTGCACGGATGTGTGCGTGTTCATGTATTATTAACAGACTGCAATGAGTGAGTCTGTCGAGCAAGGCCGGTCGAGTCACAGAAGGGGCGGCAGGAGTCCTGTTTATTTTGGTGACTTCTGGCCAGCTTGGGGGGGCGGCGGGGGGGGGGGGGCAACGTGGAGTGGCGGGAGTGAGTAGCGGGAGGGAGGGGATGAGTGTAAGGAGTGACTGACCTCACGTGTGCAAATACGAGGAGAGGAGTTTTGTTTTATTCATCCAGCCATTATACAAACCGCATATCCTCACGAGGGTCGCGGGTAGTTTTGTTTATTCTGTGAAATTCGTAAGTTGTGGCAGGAGTGGAAAGGAGTGAGTGCAGGGTGAAAAGGGAATGTGAGGAAGTTTCACTCGTGCGTCGTTATTTTTGTGTGAAAACTATCATAGGAGTCAAGTTCTGTAGCTTGCAGGGGGTTTTCTTTTGTTTTGCCATACTGCATGGGGGGGGGGGGCGTGGCAGAGTGGTGGGAGTGAGTTCAAGGTGAAGGAGTGAATGGGCCGAAGTTTCACACTTTTTTTTCCTAAAACTTACAGAATCTTTTTTATTCTATAATTGACAGGAGTTTTTTTTACCTTGTGAGTTGGCGTCCTGAAGTGAGAGGAGTGAGCTACAGGAGTGAGCATTTCAGACCAATCACCCCCTTTTTGCACAAACTCGCCGTGGAGTGTCGTCTCTTCGCTAACGTTTGGAAGTTGCTGCCAGGCAGTTTTGGGTTGACGTGGAGTAGCAGGAGTGAGCTGCCGGAGTGCTTTTGAGCCGCGAGTGGCAGTGGTGAACACGGGTGGAGGGAGGGAGTAAATGAAAGAAGACACTCCCCTGCTCTTACTTCGAACCGGTGGGGGGGGGGGGAGTCTTGTTTGCTCATGAATGTTCGCAAGCTGCAAAGCGACAGGAGTGCAGTTGAGGAAGCGAGTCGCTGATCCGACTGTAAAACCGAGTGTTACTTCGCTATCATTCAGGAGTGAGTGCAGGGGGAGGGTTAGGGGTGAGAGAGGGAGGGAGGGAGGGAGGGAGGGAGGGAGGGAGTGAGAATGAGAGGGAGGCGTGCTCCTGCCGCGACTTCTCTCTCTTTGTAAAACCTACCGGAGGAGTTGGCTGCAGCTCTCAAACGTCCCGGATGGCAACACACCCCTAAAGCGCCCCCCCCCCCCCCCTCTCCTCTCCCCCCTTCCACTCCACGCCTTCCTTCCTACTTCCTACTCCTACCCTCCCCTCCTCACCTGTCAACCCCCCCGCGCGCGCCCTCCCACGTGTGGGCAAACAAAATCCGCCGCGATCGCCGCACTCCGAAACCAGGCCCGATGCCGGCGAGCCCCCCAGGAAATGTGTTCCCCTCGCTGGTGGCGACGGGCCACCTGGTCACCTTGCTGCTGGTGTGGCGCTGGAGGTTGCGCAGGAGGCAAGGTAAGCGCCGCCCGTGCCACTTTCAAGGGCAACTCAAAGAGGGGGGGGGGGGGGGGGGGGTTCGCCGCTTTGAACTCCGAGGACGGAAACTTTTGCTCCACTGCTCGCTCACTTCGGTCTTCGCCGCTGTCCTCACTGCTCTCTTATCCCGTCTGCCGTCACCACCCCCCCCTTCCCCCCCCTCCCCTCTCTGCTCCTCCCTCGGCTCAGTTTCCCGTGGAATGACGGTGTCGGAGTTAACCCCGTGAACGCCGGCGGGAAGGCGGCATCTGCTTTTAGTTTTGGTTTTGGACGCGTGTCAGTTTTCCTTCCTCAGACTGCACCCTAAGAATGTCTTTGGGTGCGTTGGCATGACAACAAGCCGCTATTTTGGAACAAGTTACATTGCGGAAGGCTGCTCGTATCTTCAATTGTTCATTGTAGAGAAAGTTTACGGCGAAACTGAAGCGCGACAAAATGAAACATTGTGTGTTTAAACAGCAAAAAGTAATACACAACAAATTAAATATCACACAATATCCTAATAGTTTTTGATACAAACTACAATATATTATTTGTTTATAAGGCAAAAAAATAATTAAGAGAAACTTAACTAAACAAAACTTATGCAGTGGATATTTTCAGAATGAAGTCGTAACTTCGTGATATACGAGTTTTGCATAAAAAATGTTTTTCATGAAATGTATACATTTCCCCCACACAAAATTCTCTTAAAAAGCAACTTTTGATCAAAACTTTTTCAAAGATTTCCTTCTCTGTGGAAAAGTGCGTAAGATTCCCATTAGTGTTACATGGGCTCCCTCTAGGGGTACACAAAGAATCACATAATTAAAAATACAAATAAAATGGACAACATATACAACTCTCTAAACGTCCTAAAATACAGTACAGTGCATTATTTTATGTACAGTTCAGTTGTATTTAACTTTTAAATGTACATTTATTTTCCGCGCTCGAAGTTGTGATTTTGTTTGTGATGCATTTTCCCTGTTGTTGCATAGTTTTAAGCGCTTATGAAAAATAATAATAGTCATTAGAGGGAAACATCTTAACACCCGTTCAACTCGTTTGAAAGTGACTTTCAGTGGAAATCGTTGCACGTTTTGGTGGCAGCGAGGAAGCGGGACGTGCCAGAGGCAGGCGTGTTGCGACGCAATGGCGGCCCTCAAACGAGCTCACCTGACGTCGAGTCAAAAAGGGAGGATGATTGTTTTGCATGTTGGACAAACCGGTTTGAAAGCGCCGCCTTCAAAGCAAAGTCGCCGCCGCAGTCGTCGTTGCTGTCGACCCGCTGTGAGGGCGCGGCGGCCATCTTGAAGCCATTGTTTGCTGGAGAACCAGGTTGGGCCGGCCGCTTTTCCTTTAGCGTTCCCGGCGGGGCAATTGGGGTCATAAAAAGCTCTCAGAAAGGAAGAGGACGGGCCACACCTTTTTGGCGAGATAAAAACTGGCTTTTGACACGCCCATTTCAACCTCGTAATTACCTCCACCAAGGAGGATTTTGATCGTGTACAGTAAATAGCTTGATAGAGATGGATACAGGATGTAAGAAATTGATTAAATCCAGGAATTAAACCTAAACTAAAAATGAACCTTTTTTATTTTAAGCATGAATCAAAGTACTTTTTTTTAAATGTAATGAATTTATAATGAATGTATTTGTTACATTTTTATATAAATTAAAATGTATTTTTATATAAAAGTTAAGAACCTCTAAAAATGCAATTGAGTCGCATTAAACAGTTTTACGTGTCTTTTATTATTCAATGTGCATTCTGCTGCTTTCTTAACGATCATAAATGCAAGAACTTTTTATTTACGTTTTACGGCGTTGTAACTGCGAGTCAATTATTCTACCAATTATCCCATCATCTAATCTAGTGAATCAAATGTATGTTTTATTATTATTATTATTATTTAACAAAATGTTGAATTTCAGGTACATTTTTGTCCACTTGGGGGTCGTGATTCTCATATTGGGCGCTGTATTATCTGTGACTTTGAGTGTGTGTGTGTGTGACTTTAAAAGGCGGATCCCGAGCCTGGTGAGTGACATGGGTGTCAGAGAACGAGAGTGTCGAGTTGTAGACTAGGCTGTTGTGAGCTCAAGTTGGCGGCTAGCTGTTGACTGGCTACCAGTTAGCTTCGTTAGTTTTGTCTATTGTGTATTAATGATTATTACGTGTTTATTTTGTCATCGTTAGTTCAGTAAAGCGATAGAAAGTGCACCGACACTTAATGGGGTCTTTACAATATGTTCTAACACGCGATGGTAGGCTATGTTCGACTAGCTAATGATGTTTATGTTGCCTTGTGTTGGCAATTGTAGATGTGCTTTTTATAGAAGCCGGTTCTGTGACAACTTATTTCTTCACGGGTTGGCGGGTGCGAGTCTGCGGTAATGAAGAAAAGCTGAAAGTCCGCTCATGTGATAGCAGCACAGAGCTTATTATTATCCTTATCACGATGATTATGTATCATAATGACATCTGCTTCCTGGAAGCCGCGCCGTTAAATCCAGACGGCCTTTGACTGCAATGACGCGCAAATATGAAACCAAAGTGTCAACACTGGGCCTGTTTGCACTGGCGAAAGTATCGCGTGACAGACGATGCCGGCGGCCATGTCGATGTCGCGTCTGAATTTGATCGCTTCAAAGCGTGTCCCGCGCAGCAACGTGACACCTCTCCGGGATAATTATTAATTCTTATCGTCCCGCTGGGGGTGAATTCAATCCGTGTCATTTAAAGTTGGAGCCCAAGGTGCCTTTGACCCAGTGGGGAAGGTGCGTGCCGGCGTTTAAAAAAAGCTCGGCAAGTTCCACGCCAGGCGGCGAACTTGACACTGGCGGTTGTCTGCCGCCGTATCCCGGAGACAAAGAAGTCACAACAAAAGATTCAAACTGCAAACTTCTCAACAGAAACCTTCGAGGCTGTACCAGCGTTCGTATCGTCAAGCCGCAACGGAGTCCATTAGAGGCCGATTCCATTTGGTGGCGAGCCGCACCCAAAACTGCAGTGCGCTTTATATCTCGCGCTGCAGTGACTCACTCTGAGGCCTCCTTTCACTAATAACACACTCGACGAGAGGAGAGCAGCCCACTTTTACTGCACACCCAAACAAAAAGACAACAATGTTCCGTTCTTGCTAACTTTGGTTTGTGTTTTTAAAAATTAAGCCCTGAGGCCTGTTGTCATTAGCAACATGAAACTTGGTAGACATATCTATCACAAAAAAACCTCAACAAGCCATGCCCAAAAAGAGACAGGAAGTCTGCCACGGTGGTTTGAAGTCTGCATTTTTTTGCTGACTTGCCCCCAAAAAATGCTTACTTTAACTCTGCCTTTTGAAAATTCATCCCCTGAAGCCCGTTTCATTGAGTAATATGAAACTTGGTACACGTGTCTATCATGAGGAGACCCACAAAAACGTCTTAAGAAGCCATGCCCAAAAAGAGACAGGAAGTCTGCCACGGGGGTTTGAAGTGGCCATTTTTGATAACTTGCCAAAAACAAAACATGAAACTAAGTCACCTTTTGAAAATTCAGCCTCCAACGCCCGTTTTAATTCGCAACATGAAACTTGGTAGACGTATCGATCATGAGGAGACCCACCAAAAAGTCTCAAGAAGCCATGCTCAAAAAGACACAGGGAGTCTACCACGGGGGTTTGAAGTGGCCATTTTTGATAACTTGCCAAAAACAAAACATGAAACTAAGTCACCTTTTGAAAATTCAGCCTCCAACGCCCGTTTTAATTCGCAACATGAAACTTGGTAGACGTATCGATCATGAGGAGACCCACCAAAAAGTCTCAAGAAGCCATGCTCAAAAAGACACAGGGAGTCTGCCACGGTGGTTTGAAGTCTGCATTTTTTTGCTGACTTGCCCCCAAAAAATGCTTACTTTAACTCTGCCTTTTGAAAATTCATCCCCTGAAGCCCGTTTCATTGAGTAATATGAAACTTGGTACACGTGTCTATCATGAGGAGACCCACAAAAACGTCTTAAGAAGCCATGCCCAAAAAGAGACAGGAAGTCTGCCACGGGGGTTTGAAGTGGCCATTTTTGATAACTTGCCAAAAACAAAACATGAAACTAAGTCACCTTTTGAAAATTCAGCCTCCAACGCCCGTTTTAATTCGCAACATGAAACTTGGTAGACGTATCGATCATGAGGAGACCCACCAAAAAGTCTCAAGAAGCCATGCTCAAAAAGACACAGGGAGTCTACCACGGGGGTTTGAAGTGGCCATTTTTGATAACTTGCCAAAAACAAAACATGAAACGAAGTCACCTTTTGAAAATTCAGCCCCCAACGCCCGTTTTAATTCGCAACATGAAACTTGGTAGACGTATCGATCATGAGGAGACCCACAAAAAAGTCTCAAGAAGCCATGCTCAAAAAGACACAGGGAGTCTACCACGGGGGTTTGAAGTGGCCATTTTTGATAACTTGCCAAAAACAAAACATGAAACTAAGTCGCCTTTTGAAAATTCAGCCCCCAACGGCCGTTTTAATTCGCAACATGAAACTTGGTAGACGTATCAATCATGAGGAGACCCACCAAAAAGTCTCAAGAAGCCATGCTCAAAAACACACAGGGAGTCTGCCACGGTGGTTTGAAGCTGCAACTTGTTGGCTCATCTTGTCTATTTACCAGGATTCTTTAAAAACAAGCTATAAAACTCAAATCCGGTTTTCCTGAACAACTTGCTGTATCATAAACACCCCGAAAATGCCCGGGGTATATACTCTGCGGTGGTCCACGACCACACATTTCTGTACGTGCCCGTTTAGAGAAAATGACTGTCGGCAGACAAACGTTTCCATTCAAGAGTCCTCCCACAGCTTGCGTATGCGTGTTTCTCCTTCACATGCTGTGAAGGACATGAATGGTTGAGCACTATTGCACACAAGACAACAATAGTTTAGCTTCAGTGTGTGTGTGTGGGGGGGGGGCGATTATTTATGATGCACAGCTGTTGCAAACATGGCCGAAGTGAGGCTAAAAATGTGCACTATGTACCGTGAGGGTTGTTCGACTGGTGGTTCGCGACACTTAACTGGCCTGGGTGGGTCAAAAAATTACTCACAAAATCACATAAAAAAAAAATTACTAAGCATTTTTTCTTTTTAAACATTATTTTTAAAAATATACATATAATTTGCAATATTAATACCGATTTTATTGTATTTTTTTTTAATTTTGAATATTTCTTGTAATTCTACAACCAAACTGTACGCAAAGAAAGCAGATATTTGTTTGTTTTTGTTTAAAATGTGTATTTTTTGTGTCGTTTTATAAGTAACTGAGTTTAATTTGACTTTTATTACAATCTGCATGTGTGTGTTGCGTGCGTGTGTTTAATTGGAGCTCTGGGGTGGGTTATGCAAGTGGTGGGCGGTGCAGATGTCACACATGTCCAAAAAACTAAAAAAAAAAAAATTGGGGGGGGGGGGGGGGGAGCCTCGGGCGCCTGCACGTGGCTGTGCGTAAATGGCAGCTTTTTACGCACGGCCGCTGAACGCAGCAGCCGGAGTGGGCTGGACTTGGGTGCAATCCGAGACGACACTGCTCCTCTCCTCCTCCTCCTCCTCCATGGAGCTCGGGTAGAGACAAAAGTTAGTCGCGGAAAAAAAAAAAAAATCCACGCGGGCTTTTTCTATCGACATCGCTCGGCAGCAAGCATGGAGGCGCGCGCGGAAGACCGCGCAGTGGCGGAGCGCGTCTTCGCGTACCGTACGATGAATTTTATTCACGAGATGCGGTGCGAGGACGTGGGCTCGCACCTCTACAGCCGCATGTGCTGCGCAGGTACGTTTGCGCGCGCGCGCGCTCACTGACGTCCCCGTAGGCGGATTACATTAGGGAGGAGGAGGAGGAGGAGGAGGAGGAGGATTGGCGCACGCATGCGCTCTGTGCATTGTTTTGTTTTGCTTCAACGCGCAGTTTGGGGAACTCGAGCAAATCCTCCTGATCGCGGCATGAGTGGGTGTGTGCGTGCGTGCGTGACGGAAGTGGAAGTCCAAGCTGGAAACTTTGAGTCCATGTGAGATTGATTAATCGTGTCTGACTTCAATTAACAGAGAGAGCTCATTATGTTAGCTCGTTAGCAAGTACTCTAAATAGTCGTTAAATCGCATGTTAAGTGGAAGCAAACGTATCAAATTTGTAACTAACAATTTGATTAGTTATTAATAACAAATAACATTGTACTGGTTATAAATGAGCCTAGTTGGCATCTGTGGTGGCGTGGCGATGATGTCATTGTATTTAGAGGGTCTTTGAGGCTAGTGTGTCTTTGAGGTCGGACTTCAAGACTGGCTCCTGAAGTTTGGTCTTTGAACTTGCTCTTTGATATTGGCCTGTAAGGAGGATATTGAGGCGGATCTTCAAGGTTTTTGGGGGGGAGGAGGGTCTTTGAGGTGGGCCCTTAAGGGTTGGTCTTTCAGAGGAATTGTTGAACTTGGTTTTGAGGGTGGTCTTTCAGACGAGTTTTTGAGTCTATGTTATTTGAGGAGGGTCTCTGGCTTTGGTCATTGAGTGGTCTTTGAGGGGGTCTTTGTTTTGGGTCTCTTAGGTTGTTTTTTAAAGCAGGGTCTTTGAGGATGATCTTTGAGCTTTGTTGAGAGGGTACTTGAAGAAATTATTAACATTCTTATTAGACTCTTTGAGGAGGGTCTTTGATATGGGTCTTTGACTTTAGCTTTTGCAGATGGTCTTTAAATTTGATTAGGAGGTCGGTCTTTGAGATTGGTCTTGAAGGTTGGTCTGTCAGAAGGGTCTTTGAGATTGTCTTAAAGGAAGTTTTAAGGAGGATCTTTGAGTTTGCTCTTTGAGGGGTGGGGGGTCTTGGAAGTGAGTGTTTGAGCTGGTCCTTTTTTAATGATTGACTGAATTGGCATTGTCTTTCGGTGAAATAATTTGTGCAGTTGGTTAATGACCGCACCTTCCTATTTTCTATTTCCTCTTTTAGCCTGTCCAGCAAAATATGACTAATTCATGAATTCATTGTGTGCATTTAGTCTTGAACAACAATGTTTTTTTTTGTTTTTTAGCAACAGTAAACGGTTGCAGCAACAAAGTGGCATACTTCAATGCTAACAGAAGCATGTGTTTTCAGCGTTGCCATGGCTACCACCCAAACCACAATGTCCCTGCCCCTCCCCTCTTTCCTTAAGTAAACTCAAGCGTCATTGCACCCCATCGCCACTAGAGAGAGACAAAAACAGCGCTGAAAAAATGTGTTGTTTACCGAACGAGTTAATTTTTCACCTGCAAACGTCTTATGAGTAATGTTTACAAGGGAGTACATTCCACAGTGTTGAACAGTAACAGAACTACTCGCAGTGCGTCAGCTCGGCACGGACCCATAATGCCGCGGGGCCAGATGGTACCTGGCGCTGCTGCGCATTCTTCTTCTCTGTGATGGACACGCATGCTTTCACTTGCACACTTGTTGTTGTTTTTTTTTGACATGGTGGGAGTGATATGGGTGATAGGGTGGGCTGGTGGGGGGTGGCGGGAAGGGGGGTGGCCTCGCCCTCCTCGAGAATGCAGAAGCCAAAAACATCCATGACAAGCCAGAAGGATATATTCTACTAATTTGTTTCTGAATTTGTGGAAAGAGTCCAACTAAATCCATGAATCAACACACACTCAACTTTTGTCTGCATGTTGCTTTCTAAAGTTTTTGAAGATGGATATTTTAATGTGGATCTTCAAGGTGGGTCGGGGGTCGAGTGGCAGGGATGGAACCCCCCCCCCCCACACCGCCTCTTGCTCCTCTTGTCCCGACAAGCCTCCTCTCCAAGGAAGCATTTAAGGAATCCTTTCTTCCCGACAGCGAAAGCTCTTGCAGGAATTCATGAGACGTGAATGTGTCAATGCTTTGTTGTTGTTTTTTTTAGTTCAATGCGCCAAATCGACAGTTGAAGATGTAACTTGAATGGCTGCCCTTGTTTGATTTGGTTTGGTTCGAGCACCTTTTACAACAGAAGCTTTTATAAAAAAAAAAAAAAAAAAAGTGGCAATGATCCAAGAGCAACAGGGAAAACCTTTCCCAGTTTCCAAAGTGCAGATGTTGCTACTGGACCTCTTGAGTCCATGCTGGGAGTTTTCGTGTGATGAAGAGAATGACCTTGTTCCTTGACTCATGGTCGTCATGTGGGCTTCGCACCCCTTGTGGAAGACGTCCACCACACACGGAGTCTTGGCTCTGTTCACTGTTTCCACTGTGGACAAAGAGCTGGTTATCATGAACCGCTTTGATTTGGTGTCATGAGACAAAACCCAAAAATTTAGAGGGCGTTCCCTGGAAGATTTGGGATGGGTTTTTTTTTTTATTTTTATACAGACTGACGAATGCTTGGTCGACATAAAGAACAAAAAATTTTGTCAATGTCAATGTGGACCAAAACTAATGTTGACCTTCTTAAACTTTGACTTTGCTCCCCTAAACGTTCACTTATACAGAAAATTTTGTGGGTTTTTCTTGACTTTTCCTGGGCCAACCTAACCAAATGGACCAAATGGATAAGAAACCAAAATCTCCGTCAACTTTTGACTAAACTTCCTTCCATAGACTTTTCATGGAAAAATCTTTGGATCGACGTACATTTGGTGGGTTCTTCTTTGAGCCATGGCGGCATATGAAAACACAACCTCCTTGGCAAACGTAAACTGTAACGTCCTTTACGCAAACGTTCACGTTTTGGGATTCCTCGTTACCCATAGGCCACCCCTCTACAGAGAAAAAACCATATGAGACTTAAATTTCGCATTCTTTTACGCACACCCTACCAAACAGTTTTTTGGAACAATCTTTGGAGACATGGACTTAGAGGTATGCGGTTACACGTGGTAGACTAAATTCTGCCTGTAACACTCTAAAAAAAACAGTTGGGTCAAAAGTAACCCAACTATGGATCCAAAACGGACCCATGCACTTTATGGGTCAATTTGACCCAACTTTCTGGTTGTTTTATACAAAATGACCCAAATTTCTTGACTCAAAGTTGGGTTAATCGTATCTGAAAAATGGCTGCCACCGCCATTCAAATAATTCCTAAATCCCTAAAGGAGACTCGGAGGGAAACGCAATCCTCCCTGGTTGAGGTAAACAATAGCGCACCTGTGCGCATCTGCGACCTCAAAGTCATCCATGCACGGAGACGGACGTTACGGTTGCACCGAGACACACTCGTCACGTGTCAGGTGGTCTTTGAGGACCCGAGGAGCAAGGAGGGGGGAGGCGTTTTGTTGTCGTGTCAGGGTGCGGTCGCACCTTTACCACGCCAGACCGGGAAGAAAGACTCCCGTCTCTTCCCCCCTTACCTCTCGTGTTACTTCTTGAGTGACACGGTCGCCCGCAGGCACGCTTGCGTGTGCGCGTGGGGAAAACAAAAAGCGTGGCGGTGCAGGGGGGGGGAGGGGGGGGGAGGAAGTCGACAAGGGACGGAGCAGACTGACTCTGACGCAGCAGGCAGTCGCTTTCAAAGTAGTCAAGGGTAGCCGTTGTTTCTTCTTGTTTCCCCGTACGAGGATTCTTTTTGCGATGGAGGCCAGATTGCGACAGTACTCGTCCGACAGTTTGAGCAGCGACGGCGTGTTCATCGAGGACTCGCCTTACCAGGGCATACTCAAGTCGATGGACTGCAGGAAAGGTAGACGCGGCTTGACAGTAACTTTATTTGCATTTCTGCTGGAAGCACAAGCAAAGTTTGTGTGTGCAGCGTGTTGGTGTTGTTGTTGGTGGTGGTGGTGGGCTTCAAATAGGCCACTCCCCCTTTCATATGTTTTGAAGTTTGGTCTTTTAATGGGGAGGGGGGTGATCAACTTGAAGAGGAGATCTGATAGTAATGCTTTAAAGTGCACTCCAATTTTTTCGGATGAAGATGTCATTTTAAGGTTGTTTTTTTTTAGTTTGCTATTAGAGTTCTACTTAATGTAGAATTTAAATTTTTCAATTAATAAATTGAATTATCTAATCTATGTATTCAATTTTTTTCATATACTCAAAAATTTGAATAAATACTCTATATATTAGATTGTTTGTATTATTATGTTGTCAACAAATTAAATGAATGAATGAATGCATTAAATGGTATATTTTACATTTTTATTTCTTAGGCATTTTTACGACCATCATTAATATGATACTGTACATTAAATTAAATGTCTTTATTATAAGAGTAAATCTAATTATTTTTCTATTATTTATACGTAAGTATATAGTATAATTTATTTTAAATTTTTTCTATTGTAATTTAAGTACATTTAATTTAAAATTAATCCGCATTGATACATTTAAACCATTGTTTAATAATAATGCTATATAGTTTTTTTAAATAATAAAACATTTTAAAAATTTGTCATTCGAATCATCATACATTCAAACAAATTTCTCCATTTTGTGATGAATACATCAATAGCTTTGTTTCATTTTTATTCAGTGAATTTTAATTAATACATTTGTAATAATATTATATTTTGTCATTAATATGTTCATCATTTATATAATTATGTATTTTTTCTCCAGTCTCTGATTGGCTGTTAAAAACAGGGGGGGGGGGGGGGGTCGCCTTTTTTGTTTTTGTTGTGCAACTCGTGTCTCATTTTGCTTTACTTAAAAACATTTTGCCGTCACTCTCATCGTCCCCTGGTACGAATACAACTTTATGGATCCACGTTGGACTTTCTGAGCGCAAGCGCTGATGTTGAAGTCTCGAGTGTTTTATGTCCTGATGCTGAGGAATGTGCGCAGGAACAGTCCTGCATGGCGAAACATGTTCCTGTACACGCAATGATGTGCAGCATGACAGATCTCATTTAAGCCTCTTTCTGTTTTGTAACCTCCCTGTGTTATATTTTTATTGGCTCAACTCTGACCTCACCATAATTAAAGATGGTTCCCAAGTGTCTTATTAATAAGAATATTTACCCAAAGGAAAAATTTTTGCCACAATGAAGCTCTGCTGACAAATGAAGTGACGTCGGACCATTGCTTGAAAGTGGCTCCGGATCTTGGCCCACCCAACCTCATCATTTTATGGGCGGAGGAAGGTTATTACGTAAATGAGCTGACTTGTGATGTCATTTGTGAAAAGTGAGACCTGTAATTCATTCACTCGTTTGTCTTCCTGATGAACAACAATAAAACAAAAAAATAAGCAGCAGCTTTGTTGTCCTTTTGAACGAAAACGTCTTCTTTTTTTTTCCCCCCCTACAGATGAGCGCGACCGAGTTCAGAAGAAGACCTTCACCAAATGGGTCAACAAGCATCTAGTGAAGGTACGAGAACACATGCTTTCACTTGCCTGCTGATTGAAGACTGATCGCTTGATAAGAAGGAAAATAGCACATCCATGACGCATCTCTTATCTGGAGGACATTTCAAAACACGTGGCTTTGACGTCTCGCCACTGGGTCACATCAAAGTGTTGCACCCCCCCCCCCACCCCGCCCTCCCCTTTAGCAATATCAATGATTTCACTGTAAGTCAAAGTCTTGTGACACACCAGTCACAAGAGCAACAACATTGTTTTCATGTAGCAACTGCAACACAAACACGCACACCAAAAAAAAAATCATCATTTTGAGTTGTCATGGTTACGTAGATGTCATCTGTTATGCTAAGGAAGCTAAAGCGAGCCAAGTGGGGCTGCTGCGGCTCGCCATGTGCGTCCTGCGATAGCATCAGGCTAACAAACGGGCCAGGATGTGTTGTTATTGTGTGTTTTTATGAGTCTGCGTCCATGGAAATGAGGCCATGCGGGAGCTGACTCATTCTCAGGTTTTTTTTTTTGGACATCATTCCAGTTTCAAGGTGTACCGCCATTTTAAAAAAAGAAAGAAAGAAAAAAAAAACATGAAAACCTTAGCGGTTTTCGTTGTTGTGAACCGCCCTTGTCAAAAAAAAAGTTAGCTTACGAATATAGGAGGCTATATTTCCATTATGATATCACAAACAAATTCAAGATCCTCTTAATTTTACTGTGACGCTGCCTTGAAATGAGCGCTTGCAACTAGCTACGAGAGTTAGCATGTGAAGGTAAATGCTAAATACTTGCTACCAGGGTGGATAACAAGCTAACTAGCATGGCTTACATCAGTTTGTTTCTACTTAGACATTACTACACAAAACAGAGAAGAACAGAGAAGTAGCTACTCGTTTTTCTGAGAATGAAGTAAAAACAAACAAAAAGTAACTAAGTAACTATTAATTACATTTTTCCATTTACTAATAGCTAGCTACGGAGTGCGTTCAGTTGCGTTCAATTTAAGGTTCCAGCTAATCCAAAATCATCTGTCCATTAAGCTTCTTCTTTTGATCATCTTTTATTGTCAAATCTTTTGTTTCCCCCTCCGTCCACCACACGTCCTGTCCTCTTTATCCCGATCAGCACTGGAAGGCTGAGGTAGGTTCTTTTTTTTTTTGGGCCCCCGGCATAAATGCTAAATGCTAAACGCATGGACTGCAGTACGATGCTAAAAGCGTTTGTCAGTGTGTAGTTCCCAACTGAAATCCGTCCACCCGGCTATACCTAATATTATGACCTATGTTGCTGTATTAAATTAAGCAAGTCGGTGTCGCACGCGTAGAGTCGAACATATTGACACATAATGGACAATTTAGAGTCTATAATAAACCTAACACGCATGTTTTTTTTTTAAATCTAATTAAATTTTTGGGAATATTGGCGTGCAAACCCAGAACTCCTTAACTGTGAGGCAGATGTGCTAACCACTATTACGCCATGCTGCCCTTAATTTATTTATTTTTATTATTATTTATTATTATATATATATTTATTTATTTATTTATTTTTTATTTAATTAAATACGTTTGTGTGTTTTCAGGCCCAGCGACATGTCAGTGACCTGTACGAGGACCTGCGCGATGGCCACAACCTCATCTCCCTGCTGGAGGCTCTCTCCGGAGAGACCCTGGTGAGTGACCTTTGACCTTTCAACCCACCCTCACTTCCTGTCTTCCCCCCTCCCTCCCTCCCTCCTCCTCCCTCGCTTCTTGTGTTGTCTTCTACTCTTCTCGATGTTGTTGTTGTTGTACTGTTGTGTGGCATGTGTTGATTCTCCTGTTCAACTAATTTTCATTCTTGGCCGCCATCTTGTTGACTCCTTTTGTTTTGGGCTCTAACGACCTTACAACCCCCTTACCCTCCTCCGCCCGCCTCGTCCTTCTCCTTGTGATGCTCTTGCCGTGCTAGCCGAGGGAGCGTGACCTAGTGAGGAACGTGCGCTTGGTGAGTGCTGCCCGCACGCTGGCTCTGGCGTGGCATGCGTCAACGCACGACCACCACCCCGCCTCCCCTAAAATCAGCCCCTGCACCCAAACATCGACTGGTAGTGCATGTTTTGATGTTAGTCATTAGGTGTCATATCGGGTGCTCAGTGGATGAAAAGTGGACGACAAGTGGATTTCAGTCACACTTTAGGTGGTGATCTTTAGTTCTTGATAAGACGAAAGCGACTCATTAATGGACTTGGAAAGATGTATTTCATTTTATTAACATAAAAAAAAATTATTTTCGTTTTTCTTATAGAAATTTCATAGTATTTTTTAAAAATAATTTTAATTCATTTTTTAAAAACATGTAATTGTTTAATTATTTTTTTATTATAAAATAAATGTTAAATAAATTAATAGCTGATCAAAAGTGAATAAAAATGTATTTTATATATGGCTGTATCAATATTAAATATGTTGTAAATTAAATAAATGTAAAAAAAAAAATGTTGAGTCCATTCCAATTTATTTAAAACCAAAAAAACTGTTTTTCTTTTCATTTTGCTTTAGATAAAAATGATAAATAAATAAATAATATTCATTGTGTTTTTAGATTACAAAAAAAGTCTAAATGAAAAATACCTGCTTTTTATTGGATGCTGATGATTTGGATTGTATTTATACGATCGTATTTACCATACATCGAAGACCTTCCAGTAAAGTATTCATTAGCAGCTACGCTACGTCGTGACATCGAAAATGAATTCATCGTCTTTTCTGCACATCCCATAATTCCATGCTGCATCTCAGTTATTTTGATTGACGGACTTTAATTACATGCTTCACATGTTTTAACACCAGTGCTCGTAATCACCGAGTCCCCCTCAATCGCTGCCAGCTGATTGGTCGTTTAGCACTAAATGTGCATGTTCATAAACTGGCCATCCCCATCCGACGTCCTGCCCCGGGTCACGTGTGCCGTCATGCGGATCTGACGCCTGGCTCTCACATGGCCTCGCACCTTCATCCAGGTCACGCAGAACTTTGCTCGCCATTGGCTGCTTTTCCCAAATGTGTGTCCCCTTTGCTTTCTTTCAGCCTCGGGAGAAGGGCCGCATGCGCTTCCACAAGCTCCAGAATGTCCAGATCGCGCTGGACTTCCTCAAGCACAGACAGGTGGGCAAGGAATTCTCGTCCAATTGGCACACAAACCTTCATTCGTCTCCCAAACGTGTCCGAAACGGGATCATTTCCAACCCTTGCAGGTCAAATTGGTCAACATCAGGAACGACGACATCGCCGACGGAAACCCCAAGCTGACCCTGGGGCTTATATGGACCATCATCCTGCACTTCCAGGTACACGTTGGCCGTTATTTATATAACTGGGTTTCAGGTTAGGCATGACGTCGCTCACATTTGCTACAAGCCGAGTTTGAAAGTAAACAATTGTAGACTTTTTAAATTGAATTTAGTTCATTTAAATTAAATAATCAATTAAAATGTAATAATAAAAGTAAAAAAAATAATAAATGAAAAATGCTTAATTTTAGTTAGTTTCAGTATTCGTTGTTTTTTTTTAAGTGTATTACTTGTGCAATTTTTATTAAACACCATGGTCAAATGAAAAAAGTAAGACATTTACTTTAATTGTAATTTTAGTTTTAGTATTTTTCCGTTAGTTTTCGTTAACTAATATAAGGAGCTGGAAGAGGTGGTGACCAGGATGCGGAGGGTCTGAGAGTTCCGCCTGCCCTTGTCTTGGTACTTGCAATATTTTTTTCATCTGTTCTCACTGTCTGTTTAACTCTCCTTTTCCATTTCGTCCTCTTTCTCTCTCTCTCTCTTTCTCTCTCTTTCTCTCTCTCTCTTTCTCTCTCTCTCTCTCTTTCTCTCTTTCTCTCTCCCTCTCTCTCTTTCTCTCTCCCTCTTTCTTTCTCTTTCTCTCTCTCTCTCTCTCTCTCTCTCTCTCTCTCTCTCTCTCTCTCTCTTCACTTGACTTCATTTTTCTTTGTTTTAGCCTTGGCTCATGGGTGAAGTTAGGGGAGTAGGGCTGAAGGTTGTTATCAGGCTCGGGTAGGGCTTGTGAGGTGAGGTTAGGCTTTAGATCGTCCTTTATTGATTCAAGAGTGGGTCAGGATTCATGTTGGGTTTTTGTTTCGAGGGCCTGTTATGGAAGATTTTGGAGTTGGATTCGGGTTGTTCTTGGGATTCAAGTAACGCTAGGGTTAATAGGGTTCCTCACTTCCATATGAATGCCAGGATACAAGAATGAGCCGTTTCATGGAGCAGCATAGTTTGGAAACTTTGAGTCCAAAGCAGTGGGAGTAAAGGATCATCTGTTTTTTTTTTTTGAAGCTATAATGAGCGTAATGGTCACGTTGGGATGCGGGTTTCATTTTCCTGAGTGAGTCAGTGCTTCCCCGGGGGATGCCAGAAGGCAAAATCGTGGGCGTGATTGCTTCGAAATGCAGTGGGAACGACCACAATGAATCCCCGGCTGGCATTTTTTTCATCAGCTTTCATGTTTTCAAGGCCAAAAAGCAACCAAAAAAATAATAAATTCATGTGCAGATTTTTAGAAGGAACTGGGTGGAGGTCCTTTTTCCATTCAGGGTCTGAATCACTATGCTTGGGTTTCCCCATCTTCTTCCCCTTTCCTACAAAAAAAAAAGAGCCTGTTGGTGAAAGTTGGCCGTGAGTCATTGAAACTCTGCTAATCAAACAGACTGATATTTAAAAACATCAGAAAAACAAAGAAGCAGTAAAACGGGTATTAAAAAAAGCACATTTCCTGCGATTGTATTTGCAGGTTATGTTGTAAAGTCCACCCTTGTGGCACATAAAGTCGAGCAAAACAAACACAAAATCGACCTTGTAGGGTTTCATTTACATTTTTCTGCTGTGCAATTCATTAAAAAAAAATAAAAAATAGCCTTGGAGGCATCGGGGGAAAAAAAACATACCAGCATTCCTTTGCAGCTGCCCTCGTTGACTTTAATGACAGTTTATTTATTTCAAACTGCTTGCGTGATTCATTTCATGTGAATTTTGTAAACTGCGGGTTCGTGTACAAATCTGGAAACGGTAAGTTTAATTGCGGTTCGACTGACTCATGTAAAGTTCTGCGGAAGAAAAGGCTGCTTATGTGGAAATAAAGACTTTCAAGTCGCTTTATTAGGTACACATGCCACAGCCCAAAAATAAATCCAATACAAGCGATGTGCCAATCACGTGTTTGCGCCCCCCCCCCCCCCATCTCCCCCCCCTGCAGATCTCCGACATCCAGGTGAACGGCCAGTCGGACGACATGACGGCCAAGGAGCGTCTGCTGCTGTGGTCGCAGAGGATGGTGGAGGGCTACCAGGGTCTCCGCTGTGACAACTTCACCAGCAACTGGAGGGATGGCAAACTCTTCAATGCCATCATACACAGACACAGGTGAGAACTTCCAAGAAATCCAATTTGGACTCTTTTGGTTGGATTTCCGTGGGAGGAGTATCTTAATGTATGACCCTTGGGAATTGGCCACAAATTTAAAATTTTTAACCAAAATGGCCGACTTCCTGTACATTTTAGTTCATGGGTTCCAAATATTGCAGTGGCTATGTTTTTTAGGCGTCTTTGCACCTTGAGGCTTTAAAATTGGCGGAACATCGACACTTTTGCCCAAAATGGCTGACTTGATGTGTGTGTTTTTTAGCCCATGAGACTTTTTTTGTGCATTCTGTCACAATAGTGAAAACAATTTTTTCTCAATCTTAGTAAGAGTTGGTTAAAATGAGACCCTTGGAATTGGGAAAAAAACATCCAATTTTAGCCCAAAATGGCCGACTTCCTGTCCATTTTAGAATATGGGTCTTTGAGACTTTTTCGTAGTTCCTGTCACGATAGAAAGTCCCACCAAATTTCACACTGATCAATAAAGCTGCTGTCTGGAAGGGAATTTTTCTTTATTCCAGTAAGAGTTTTTTAAAGTAAGGCCCTTGCAATTGGAGAAAAAACTCCACTTTTCACCAAAATGGCCGACTTCCTGTTCTTTTTAGGGCTTATTTACAATACATGAGACTTTTTCATTTGTCCTGTCATGTCAATCCTACCACATTTTGCATTAATCAAGGAAGCTAGTTTTTTTTGTTTGTTTGTTTTTTGGTTGTAGTAGAGATGTTTGAAAATTCTAAGAGTTTTGGTATGCTAAAGACCCCCCCCACCCCAAAAATCAATGGGTCCTTCCATGCTTGAGACCTCAAAAGTAAGCAGATTTGCTTAAAAAATTCCTTCCTCTTTTATCTTATGGCACATCCTCGTACTGAGCTCATTCGGGTGGAGTCTCTCTCAGTCTGGCCTTGGCATGGATCTGTTGTTGCATCACGCGGATTTACGGCGCGCCACCTCCTTTCGCGCCCATTCGCGCTGGAGAACTCCGATCCGTCCGCCATAGGCTCAAGATTCCGACATCGCCGAGGAGCTTTTCCAGTTTCCCCCGCCGTCATGTTGAACCTGAAGAGGAAGTTCCGCTCCAGGAGGCGCCCGAAGAGCAACGGGGAGCCACTAGGGGGCGACACCTCGCAGCGCCAAGACCATGAACCGCGTCCCGAGTCTATATAGACGCGCCTGTTACCAGGAGCAGGACCGGACCCTGCACATGTACATGAAGAATATTTTTCTAAGCTGAGCTTGTGGCTGCACGCTAGTTTGACGTCGCCGCTTTTTGCTTCCAATTTGGGAATGTGAAGCTTCTGCGGTATTAGCGCTCGTGTCCTGGCTCGTACCGCGCTGGCCCGCAGCTACAGCACGTCTGTGCGGGATGTACAGCAGCGTTTCTTCAACTTTTTACAGCAATTATCACCTAAAAATACTTCGAGGACCACCAAAATGAGCAACATTAAAATGCAATAGCTCGTCGGCATTTTAGGTTTAATTCTAAAAAGTATATCCGATGTTATTGCAGCGAGGAAAATTAACAAATGCCCGCTTGGTGTGCCCGCAGGCCCAACCTCATCGACATGACAAAAGTGGGCCGCCAGACCAACCAGCAGAACCTGGAGCAGGCCTTCAGCGTGGCCGAGCGCGAACTGGGCGTCACCAGACTGCTGGACCCCGAAGGTAAGGAGGGCGGCGGCGCCGTCGGCAGCCAATCCAATGTCGAGACCCAATGGAAATGCTAACGGCAACTATACGATGTCCCGTTTGCGCGCAGATGTGGACGTGCCGCATCCCGACGAGAAATCCATCATTACGTACGTGTCGTCGCTGTACGACGCCATGCCGAGGGTGCCCGACGTTCAGGACGGCGTCAAGGCTAACGTGAGTATGGAATGTTGTCAGGAGTCATGGGAAGATTTAGGAAGAAAAAACGTTAAATATGATATCCAGAGCCAGTTAGCTATTAGGCAATATACTGTTGGCAAATGATGTGTGCTATGGCCTCTAGAGGGCGCCACAAAATCGGAAAATAAATCATTTTCTGTATATCCAGCAATCCAATTCTGTACTGCGGTTTTTTTGGCTTGAAATAAATTGTGTGACTGAAATCCACTTTGTAGGAACTCGAGCTGCGCTGGCAAGAGTACCACGAGCTGGTCACCATGCTGCTGCAGTGGATCAGACACCACATCCTGGTCTTTGAGGAGCGCAAATTCCCCACCAGCTACGAGGAGATCGAGGTTAGTGGCACCCCATTGAACTGAAAGCTCATTTTCATAAACACGACTGAGGACTTTTTTTCCTGCCGCAGGTTCTCTGGCGTCAGTTTCTCAAGTTCAAGGAAACTGAGCTCCCTGCCAAGGAGGCTGACAAGAACCGCTCCAAACACATCTTCAAGTCCTTTGAGGTGAGTCTTGTCATTAACTTTCGAGTTACTGGACCATCGCCGAGTAGCAATTGCTCACTTATGTTGTCAAATGTTGAAAATGGGATCAAATGGAAAAAAATTTTTTTTGGGGGGGGGGGGGCTTAGAATATAGCTAAGTTTCATCCTTATTCACAAATCTGTTGAAAACACTGGTGGAAAGAGCTTGTTGCAACATGACCCTGGTTGATCTCTTATACTCCATTGCCTCCTGCTGGCCATTTTTTGTAATAACTACCATTTCTTCAAGTGACCTCTTTATGTAAGAAGCTGTATCAAAGCCTTCTGTATGCTGTTGCATAAAAAGTATAAATACGTTTTGGGGAGTGAAGGACAAAGTATTAAAAGACGTGTTTATATGATTTGGGGTTTGAATGAGTAAAGCAACGGATACTTAAACACAAGACAGCGATTTGATTACATTATTTACGTTCTATTTAATTATAGTGTCACTGTATGTTTTTAGTGCTATTTTTGTCATTGTAAACATATTGCAAAAATATTTGTTAGTGATTTTTGGAGAGCTGGAACAAGATCAATGCCTTTTCCCCATACAAGTGTTTTGAGCTCTTATCTACTTTTAATCCCTTTTTGCCCTATTTGTCTGTGTGTCAGGGCGCAGTGCAGGCGGGCCACGTCAAGGTGCCGCCGGGCTACCACCCGCTGGACGTGGAGAAGGAATGGGGTCGCCTGCACGTGGCCATCCTGGAGCGCGAGCGCCTGCTAAGGACCGAGTTCGAGAGGCAAGCCGCCCACCTCGTCAACAGCTCCAAACAATACCGGCATTAACATTAATTTCAAATAAGTAAAAAAAAAAAAAAATCATGAGACGAGTGGCACAGTGTGACCACTGAGATGACTCATTTCCACTTTGGCAAGAAAATGAAGAGAGGAAGCACATGATTGCTGCAGGCAGAGCAATAATCCAACAAAAACGCGGTCATAATGACAGTTGCAGAAAGAATCACAAGTTGAGCAGGCAGTCGGTTCGCTCATCTCACTTCTTCAATAATTTCACTCGCATTATTTAAAAAGTTCCGTCTTGGCGTGAGCTTCACAGGCGTCCATCATGGCCTTTTTGCATCAGGGATATGATTTTAAGTTTTTATTCCGGCGCAGGACAGAGTGAGCGCTTTTCTACTATGTCTTGTCTTTGTGAGACCCTTGAACTTTGACCTTTCCCCTCG
Organism: Leptonotus elevatus; assembly: GCF_054856555.1. Lineage (NCBI taxonomy): Eukaryota > Metazoa > Chordata > Actinopteri > Syngnathiformes > Syngnathidae > Leptonotus > Leptonotus elevatus. The sequence continues at coordinate 2,155,034 of NC_141257.1, read as the reverse complement.
CTATGCAGGCTGGAGCGTCTTCAGAGGGTCGTCGGCAAGGTGCAGATGGAGTCGGGCGTGTGCGAGGAGCAGCTCAACCAGGTGGAGGCGCTGTTGCAAACGGTGAGGGGAAAAAAATGCAAGAAAAAAATTCAACACAATGAAAAGCAAAAAGACCCCAAAAATATATACTTACAAAAAGGAAGAAAAGCACACAAAAAGTAAGTAAATACATAAATTAAATAGATTATATTAATATATAATATTTTTTAATCAAATACAATTTTACAAAATAACATTCAAAATGTATTGAATGTCATAACATTGTATTAAATTCAAGTAATACAATAAACATGTACTTAAAATATAATAAAATACAAATTTAGTAAATTCAATATAGTAAAATAAAGTAAAATTTTACTAAATTAAAATCAATAATAGAACATTGCTAATTCAAATATTTATTAAAAAATACAAAATAATTGACATATTGTTGTACTAAATTACCTTTCGTTTAAAATAAGATAAAAAGTTAGGGGAAAAAAACAAAATAACACAATTTTGTTAGAATGTGCTAAATTACAAATTTTAAATATTTAAAAATGTAATAAATAAATTACCAAATTTAATTGTGTAAAATAATTGTGCATGTACAAAAATGTGATAAATTACATTCAATCAAATATAATGTACTTTATTTAATTTGATTTAATCAAATTAAAATGTATGAAGTAAAACTGAATTGTGTAAACTAACATTGGAAAATGTGGAGTACATTTTTTTTAAATAAAATATAAAATAAGAAAATATTAAATTATTTCTTATTAAATTAATTAAAAATGCATTTAATTAGCCAAAGCATCCAATTAAATTCAAAACTTGTGTTGTGTTGCAGGATGTGCGGCTGTTGAACTCAGGCAAACCGGCCCAACACACAGCGGAGGTGGAGGCGGACCTGGAAAAGGCGGAGGGCATGATTCGCTTCCTCTTCAACGATGTGCAGACGCTTAAAGATGGGCGCCACCTTCAGGCCGAGCAGATGTACCGCAGGTATTCCAAATATACAACATAATATATTGTTAGCCTCTTAGCACAGGTGCAAAAGTCAATTTCAACTTACAATAGCAATAAAAAATAATAATTATATGTTTAGTTTTATACATATTATATATAATTGATAGATATACTACTAGCCCCAACGACTTAGTCACAAAATCTCAAATGTGATTTTTTTTATAGAGTGTATCGCCTCCACGAGCGTTTGGTGAACCTGCGCAGCGAGTACAACCTGCGTCTCAAGTCTGGCGTGAGCGTGGCGCAGGTGCCAGCGGCGCAGTTGCCCATGACGCAGATGCACGCCACGCAGGTGCACACGTCGCAGGTCCTCCAGCAGGCCCCCGTCAGGCTGCGTCCCGAGCTGGACGAGGTGACGCTGCGCTACGCCCAGGACCTGCTGGGCTGGGTGGAGGAGAACCAGCGACGCGTGGACCAGGGCGAGTGGGGCGCCGACCTGCCCGCCGTAGAGTCGCACCTGGGCAGCCACCGCGGCCTGCACCTTTCCGTGGAGGAGTTCCGTTCCAAGGTGGAGCGGGCCAAGGCCGATGAGGTTCGTTACCATTCCCGTTACTTCCTTTATGCTAACATGTGCGTAGCGTTAAACTTTGACCTCTTGGCTGCAGAGTCAGATCTCACCTGTGAGTAAGGCAGCCTACAGAGACTACCTGATCCAACTGGACCAACAGTATGCGAAGCTCCTGGTGAGTCACCCCAAACACTCAAATAGTATCCCTGGACACTTATTAAGGACAGGGTCGAAAAGGTTAGTTGTGATAATTTGACAAATTTTTCACCACCTGCGCTCAGAACTCGTCCAAGTCTCGCCTGCGCCACCTGGAGCAGCTGCACACCTTTATCACGGCCGCCACCAAGGAGCTGATGTGGCTCAATGAGAAGGAAGAGGAAGAGGTCAACTATGACTGGAGTGAGCGCAACACCAACATGGCGGCCAAGAAGGACAACTACTCGGTAATAGTTACAACATGACTTAAAATAATTGACTTGTAGTTTTTAAATGATTTACCTTAGTCATTTTTTATATCGCAAAAACCTGGGATTTGAACAGGGGTGTGTAGACTTTTTCTATCCACTGAACATTCATTCATATGCTTGGTGCATTTTCAGGGTCTGATGCGGGAGCTGGAGCTGCGAGAGAAGAAGATGAGCACCGTCCAGGTGACGGGAGACAAGCTGCTGAGGGACGGACACCCCGGCAGGAAGACCATCGAGGTAAGACCCCGGGCCCGGACGGATTCACCTCCGAATAGACAAGATGCTGATGTTTATACGCCGATGTCATGGTCGGTCCTCCGCAGGCCTTCACCGCCGCCCTGCAGACTCAGTGGAGTTGGATCCTCCAGCTGTGCTGCTGCATCGAAAGCCACCTGAAGGAAAACACCGCCTACTTCCAGGTAGGTCCAATGCATCAGAAGCCATCCAGTCTGCCATTTTCTATATTAGAATTGGTTCATGATTGTGTACATGCTAAAAGTAATGCATTGATGCTTTATGATCCTCTGTTAAATCTTAAATGTTGGATTACGGTTGCTTTCCTGAACACAGCACGGCTTTGTATGTTCGCAGTTCTTCGCTGACGCGAAAGAGGCCGAGGACAAGCTGAAGAAGATGCAGGACAACATGAAGAGGAAGTACACGTGCGACCGCTCCGTCACCGTCACCAGGCTGGAGGACCTCCTGCAGGACGCTGCCGTGCGTTACGACTAACAAACGCTACTTCCTGTCTCAAACTGGAAGTATCTTGACTTCTTACGGTGTCGCTGGTTGGTGTCCAGGATGAGAAAGAGCAGCTGGCCGAGTTCCAAACTCACCTGGAAGGTCTGAAGAGGCGCGCCAAGAACGTGGTGCAGCTGAAGCCGCGCAACCCGGCCACCGCCATCAAAAGCAAGCTGCCCATCCAGGCGGCGTGCGACTTCAAGCAAATGGAGGTAAAGTCTTGGTTGTCACACTCTGTCTGAATGTCTGCCAGTGTTTGTCCAATGTTACCCGAGTGCCTGTCCCAACCTGCAATGCCACCTATCAAGCAGCAGATGGCGCTGATGGCCCATGTTATCTGCCTTCAGATCACGGTCCACCGGGGAGACGAGTGCGCCCTGCTCAACAACTCGCAGCCGTACAAGTGGCGAGTGCTCAACCGGCAGGGCAACGAGGCAACGGTGCCGTCCATCTGCTTCCTGGTGCCGCCCGCCAACAAGGACGCCGTCAACAGCGTCGCTGGGTGAGGACGCCGGGGCGTCGTCATGGCAACTTTGCAACGCCAATGACCGCTGACCCGTGGTGTCTGTTGTTCTCAGGCTGGACGGGAACCTGCAGAAGCTGCAGACAATGTGGCAGAGCTTATTTGTGGATCTGAGGAGCCTCCTGTCTTGGCAGTACCTCATGCGAGACATCCATATCATCAAGACCTGGAACATCTCCATGGTAACACCAAACTTTCCTATCAGAGTTGGTTCACACACAAATTTGATTTCTGTAATACTGGTTATTGATCATTCAAACAGCTACAGGGTTTCCTCCAGAGCTTTATAGGCCTGGTGGGCCACCAGGCTTTTGTTAGTGTTTCAGTCTAACACAATTATGGATCAAAAATGGACCGATCCACTTTATGGGTCAATTTGACCCAATTTTCTGGGTTGTTTTATACAAAATAAACTTTTTTTTTCTTTCTTTTTTTTAGCAGTAGAGAATCTGACCCAATAATACGGGTTGTTTTATACAAAATGCCCCCCTTGTTTTTGTGAAAAAACAAAAAGTTGAGTAAGAGCCTCTACTTGGGTCAATTTGACCCAACTTAACTTTCTGTTTTTGTTTTATTTTGTTTAGTTTTTCACCCAACTTTCTGGGTTGTTTTAAACAATATGACCAATTTTTGACCCAATGTTGGGTCAAATTAACCCAAGTAAAAAATCTGACCTTTTGTATAAAACAACCCATATTAATGGGTCAGATTGTCTACTTGGGTCAATTTGACCCAACTTTGTTTTGTTTTTTGTTTGTTTTGCTTTTCCCCAACCAACTTTCAGTGTGGTTTTATATAAAATGACCCAATTTTTTACCCAAAGTTGGGTCCAATTAACCCAAGTAGAGAATCTGACCCAATAGTATGGGTTGTTTTATACAAAATGCCTCCCCCCTTTTTTTGTGTGCAAAAAAACCCAAAAAACGGTTTTATAGAAAATGACCCAATTTTTAACCCAAAGGTGGGTCAAACTGACCCAAGTAGAGGATCTGTCCATTTTTTTATCCATAATTGGGTTATTTTTGACCCAACTGTTTTTAGAGTGTTGAGTCTCACGGCGCTTCTCTTTGCCAGTTCAAGACGCTGACGGTGGAGGAGTACCGGCTGGCCCTGAGGAACCTAGAGCAGCACTACCAGGACTTCCTGAGGGACAGTCAGGACTCGCAGGCCTTCGGGGCCGAGGACCGAATGCAGGTGGAGTCCAGCTACAATAAAGCTAACCAGCACTACAACACGCTGGTCAGCACCGCAGAACAAGGTTGGTCTGCCTTTGGGTTTCCTCACCATGTGGCTGCTTTTAGTTGGCAAAGCATCTGGAATTCATTTTTTGTTGTTGTTTTAAGACCATAAACGCATCAATCAATCACACGGTTCACGATTGATGAATAAGTTGACTGTTGGCTTCAAATTACAGGCTACGTGCCCCCCAAGACAGGTAAGGTGCTTGACTACATCTAAGTGTCACCCAGTATGTCAGTGTGATTGTGTCTTAGTGCGTCCTGGTGTGTTGTTGTTGTTGTCTGGGCCGGTATGTGTCAGGATGCGCCAGTGTGAACAATTAGCGTGTGTGTTGTAGCTTGTGATTGCCACGGCACTGCTGTGCTTCCAAGTTCCATTCATGCATTCACTAATTAACCCCACCAATCATCATCATCTTCACTGCGTTCTCTCCTAACCGCACTCGTCATGGCTTTGAATGTCAACGGCCCTTCAAAACCGGGACCGTCTAATCACGCATGAAGTCAATTGACGACTGACGGACTGGATCTGTCACATGATTTAACGTGAATGAAGGGCATGTTTAATCCTGTTCGAACTATTTATCTTCAATCCAAAGTCACAGTGGATTTGACGGATGCATGCTAAGTGTCCTTCCCCGGTTTTTCTGCTCCCACCAGGAGAGCAGGACGAGTCCGTGTGCAGGATTTACCTGACCAAGCTCAAGGACCTGCGCCTGAGGCTGGAGGGCTGCGAGAACCGAACGGTGACGCGACTACGCCAGCTTGCCGACAAAGAACCGCTCAAAGCCTGCGCCCTGAAGACCACTGAGCAGATGGTGAAAATCCAAAATGGAGACATGTGTGACATTTTTGTCCTGAGTGCTTCAACAATTCTCATTCCTGCTGGCAGAAAGTCCAAAACGAGCTGGAAAGCCTGAAGAAAGAACTAAACTCCATCGGCGAGAAAGCGGAGGAGGTACTGGCCTCGCCTCAACTGTTCAGCTCCGGCCCCTTGCTGCGCTCAGAACTGGACGGGACGCAGAAGAAGATGGACCGCGTCTACAGCCTCTCGTCCATCTACCTGGACAAGTAAGCCTCCCTTAGTTTCCATTTTAGACACATCGTCTTGGTGCTAACGTTTTTTTCTCAGGTTGAAGGCTATCGATGTGGTGATCAGGAACACCAACGACGGCGAGGAGACGCTGAAGAGCTACGAGACTCGTCTTCTGGACGTCCACAGAGTGCCGACCGAGGAGAAGGAAGCGGAGAAGCAACAGAGCCAGATAAAGGTATCAACTGGACTTTTGTAAACTACACTAAAACCAGTTGGGTCAAAAATAACCCAAGTAAAAATGGACCAATTCTCTAATTGGGTCGATTTGACCTAACTTTGAGTCAAGAAATGGGTCTTTTAGTGTAAATCAACTCATAAATATTGGTCAGATCCTTTGCTTGGGTCAAGAAATTGGGTCATTTTGTATAAACCAACCCAGAAAGTTGGGTCAAGTTAACCCATTAGTGTGGATCGGTCCATTTTTTATCCATAATTGGGTTACTTTTGACCCAACTGTTTTTAGAGTGCAACTTTGCTAGAAGTACAAATGAAGGCTTGTTAGTGGAGTTTTTGTCTTTGAGTTTTGATCATTTGTGTCCAACAGAAAATGCAAACCGAATCTGAAGCAGACCAGGCGGTCTTCGACCGCATGCAGGACGAGCTCAAGCGAGCGTCGGCCGTCCACGACAAGATGACGCGCGTCCACAGCGAGCGCGACGCCGAGCTGGAGCACTACCGCCAACTGGTGGCCGGCCTGCAGGAGCGCTGGCAGGCGGTGCTGACTCAGCTGGAGATCCGAAAACAGGAGCTGGAGCTGCTCCGACGCCACATGGGCGCCTACCGCGACAGCTACGATTTGCTCATGCGCTGGCTGGCAGATGCCAGGCGGCGCCAGGGAGAGATCCAGGCACTGCCCGTTGGGGACGGAGCGGCACTGAAGGAGCAGCTAGCAGAGGAGAAGGTATTTCAAACGTGTTCACGGAACACTTCATTAAGTCCCAAAGTCACTGTCACACTTTTGGAAAGTTAGAAAAATTCAGCCCGACACCAGTTTCACCAAATTGGATGTTTATCGTAACGGGACGCAGAAAAAAGTCTCACGAACCATTGCCTGAAATTGAACAGGAAGTTGACCATTTTATATTTGAAGCAGCCATTTTGTGGCGAATATCAGGCCTCGAAAGTTGGAGAGAAAAAAACGTTCCCCCATGTCTAGTTTTATCGATTGGCACAGTTTGGTGGACGCGTCTATATAAAAATAACACACAAAAAAGTCTCAAGGACCCATGCCCAAAAACAGGAAGTTGACCATTGGCTTTCAAGCAGCCATTTTGGGTCCTATTCCATCGCTCAAACAGTAGAAATGATTTCCTCTACATGTTGCTTGAACTCATGCACGTTTTAGAAATAGTTATTCGTCAACATGTTTGGGTACATTGTTTTTATTTCTCAATTCTTACAGAAACTCCTGGACGAGATTGAGAAGAACAAGGACAAGATCGACAAGTGCCAGAAAAATGCCAAAGACTACATTGACTCTGTCAAGGTGAGTGTGGGTGTGTGTGTATATATGAATGTGGTTGGTATGTAAAATCACAATGAAAATATTTATGTTTGTCCTTTTAGGATTATGAGCTCCAGCTCCTGACCTACAAAGCCCTGCAAGACCCGCCTGCCTCACCACTGAAGAAGCCCAAAATGGAGTGCGCCTCAGATGACATCATCCAAGAGGCAGGTTTTCACCGGCAAGATGGCCGATAAATTGAAATAATCATTAGTCATCTAACGTTGTCCCTGTTTTGCGTCGCTCGCAGTATGTGACGCTGAGAACCCGCTACAGCGAGCTCTTGACGCTTGTCAGCCAATACGTCAAGTTCATCACGGACGCACGTTACCGCCTAGAGGCCGATGAGGTAACTACATGCTCTAAATGTGACGTTTGGTAAATGAAAGTTGATGAATTGCACTTTTGTCGATATTCCTGGACAATTCAAAATTGAAGCATGAGATACCTTATTATCTAATGTAAAGATCACAATACGGACCATATAAAATCGGGGCCTGTTTTGCACACAAAACTTAAATTACGACAAAAAATCCAGCGTTAAACAGAATATACAGTCTTTGTAGTGCCGCATAACAACACAACGCACACTGCTCTTCCATCTATTTTCACTTTGGATTTTTCCTCTTTATTTACTTTTGAAATGTTCCCATTGTTTTCATTCACCAGCTTCTTACTTTTTGCTTTACTTCTTACTCTTTTGCTTGTTTCCCAGGGCACTTTTACTTTCCCCTAACATCTATTTATTACTTTTTTTTCATCCTCATTTCCTTTTTGAATTGCTTGCCAGCGCGTTGTCACGATGAATACTAATCTTAAGAGGCCAGTTAACCACAAAGACCAAGCAGGTACTTGCCTAAAGACATTTTTTCATTGCAAAAGTGAAGGTTCAGTATTTAAACGCTCATTTGAGCTGGCATGTTATTTCAGCTCTGAGTATTTATTGCTCACTCATCTAATTCTGCCGAGTCATATAAATGCTGAACCTTCCCTTGAGCTGTCAATCATGTCTGTCCAGTCATTTGTCGAGTTCAACGTGAAAACAGGGCAATCCGTAAATTGTCTTGTGGTTGATTTACATCATGTCCCATCATTTTATATTTTAATTAGGCTTCAGGATCATTTGGTATCGTTCCTGTACTTTTTACCTCTACAGAGCTCATGAAGGGCTGTTATTACTAGTTAATAACATATTAATTACAATTTTGATGACCATGGACTTCACTAGCAAACAAGCAACATAATCTGCACACTTTAGAAAATCATCTTTTTTAATGCCTTATTATATCAAGGCTATATGAATATAAAGCCCTTAACTCAGCCATTTTCACTGAAGCAACCCCCTTCGCTCCCCGCTCCCAACTATTTTACTGGATTTTGACTGATTTTGCAAGGCCCACAGAATATTGTGTTTGATTTCTATAAAAACATGGAACCTACCAAAAGAAAGATTAGTGTCTCTTTTTTCATCAGAAAAAAAGTATATTCCTATCTGTTTCTGTTTTGCAGCAATTAGCATTAGAATATAGTTAAGTTTCAAGAGCTTTTTGCAACATGGCCCTGGTTGATCTCTTATACTCTGCTGCCACCTGCTGGCTGTTTTTGTAATAACTAACATTGCTTCAAGCAGTCTCTTCAGTTCAGAGGCTGAATCAAAGCCTTCTGTATGGTCTAGCATTTAAAAAAACAACAACGTATAAATACGTCGTTAGGAGTATGGTAATATTTAAAATAGAACAAATGTATACGTTTTTGGGAGCAAATGAGTTAAAGTGCCTGAAAACAAGTGCATTTGTGTTTATGTTGTGGAGTGATTGCGTGTGTTTTTTTGACTGAAAATAGCTTATGATGCTGACATTTTTGTATCAATGTTTTCAACAACTCTCTAACCCCCAAACTGACTGGTTACTAATGCAGAAAGCGTCCGAGAAGCTGAAAGAAGCGGAGCGGAAGAAGCTGGCTGAGATCCAAGATGAGTTGGACAAACAGAGACAGCTGGCTAAGGCTCACGCTCAATCGGTGGCCAAGGCCGAACAAGAGGCTGAGGCTCTCAAGTTGAAGATGAAAGAAGAGGCCGGAAAGCGACAAGACGTCGCCGTGGACGCCGAGAAACAGAAGCAGAACATCCAGCAGGAGCTGCAGCAGCTCAAGAGTCTGTCGGAGCAGGAGATCAAGACAAAAAGCATTCAGTTGGAGGACGCTCTCATAAGTCGGACGAGGATTGAGGAAGAGATACACATCATCCGACTCCAACTCGAGACAACCATCAAGCAGAAGAGCACGGCGGACGTGGAGCTTCAGCAGCTTCGTGACAGAGCCACAGATGCTGAGAAGCTGCGTAAAGCTGCTCAGGAGGAGGCTGAGAGGCTTCGCAAGCAGGTGGCTGAGGAGACTCAGAAAAAGAAGAACGCTGAAGACGAGCTGAAGCGCAAAGCCGATGCGGAGAAGGAAGCGTCCAAGCAGAAGCAGAAAGCCCTGGACGACCTACAGAAGTTTAAGATGCAAGCGGAGGAGGCCGAGCGGCGCATGAAACAGGCGGAGGAGGAGAAACTCCGGCAGGTCATGGTGGTGGAGGAGGTGGCACAAAAGAGTGCTGCTGTCCAGTTGCAGAACACCTCCAAATCCTTCAATGAGAGGGCAACCAAACTTGAGGAGTCCCTCAAGAAAGAGCAGGGCACTGTGCTTCAGTTGCAGGAGGAAGCCGAGAAGCTCCGTAAACAGCAAGAGGAGGCCAGAAAAGCTCAAGAACAGGCAGAGAAGGAGCTGGAGACGTGGAGGCAAAAGGCCAACGAGGCTCTCCGCTTGAGGCTGCAAGCCGAGGAGGAGGCCCAGAGGAAGAGCCAGGCGCAGGAAGAAGCAGAGAGGCAAAAAGTGGAGGCCGAGCGTGACGCCAAGAAAAAGGCAAAGGCAGAAGAGGCCGCCCTTAAGCAGAAAGAGAATGCCGAGAAAGAACTGGACAAACAAAGGACTTTCGCTGAGCAGATCGCCCAGCAGAAGCTGTCAGCCGAGCAAGAATGCATCCGCCTAAAGACCGACTTTGAACATGCCGAGCAACAGAGGAGCCTCCTGGACAACGAGCTCCAGCGTCTAAAGAATGAAGTCAATGCCGCTGAAAACCAAAGAAAGAAGCTGGAGGAGGAGCTGGCCAAGGTACGAAGCGAAATGAATGCTCTTCTCCAGATGAAGATGAAAGCAGAGAAGGAGACGCTGTCCACCACGGAAAAGACCAAACAGCTCCTCGAGTCGGAAGTCTTAAAAATGAAGCAACTTGCAGATGAAGCGACCAGGCTGAGGTCTGTGGCTGAGGAGGCCAAGAAACAGAGGCAGCTTGCCGAGGAGGAGGCGGCCAAACAGCGTGCCGAAGCGGAGAAGATCCTCAAGGAGAAACTGGCCGCCATTAATGAGGCAACCCGTCTCAAGGCGGAAGCCGAGATCGCCCTGAAAGCTAAAGAGGCCGAGAACGAAAGGCTGAAAAGACAAGCTGAGGATGAAGCCTACCAGAGGAAACTGCTGGGGGATCAGGCAGCTCAGCACAAACAAGACATTGCTGAAAAAATGCAGCATCTGCAGAGCTCATCTAACTCTGAATTGGAGCGACAGAAAACAATCATTGAGGAAACTCTCAGACAAAGGAAAGTGGTGGAGGAGGAGATCCACATCATTAGGATCAACTTTGAGAAGGCCTCAAAGGACAAATCAGATTTAGAGAATGAATTAAAGAAGCTGAAACAGATTGCGGACAACACGGAAAAGAGTAAACTTAAAGCGGAGAAGGAAGCCGAGACGTTGAAGCAGCTTGCTGCAGATGAGGAGAAGAAGCGAAAGGAAGCTGAGGAGAAGGTTAAGAGGATCACGGCAGCGGAGGAAGAGGCGGCGCGGCAGTGCAAAGCTGCTCAGGAGGAGGTGGAGCGTCTGAAAAAGAAAGCGGCGGAAGCTAAGAAGCAGCGGGAGAAAGCTGAGAAGGGTGCAGAGCAGCAGGTGCTTCTGGCCAAGGAGGCCGCGCAGAAATGCAGCGCCGCTGAGCAAAAAGCTCAAGATGTCCTCAGCAAGAACAAAGAGGGCGATCTTGCGCAGGAGAAGCTCAAGGAGGAGTTTGAGAATGCCAAAAAACTTGCACGTGAAGCTGAAAAGGCCAAAGAGAAAGCAGAAAAAGAGGCGGCGCTGCTCCGCCAGAAAGCCGAGGAGGCTGAAAAGCAGAAAAAAGCTGCGGAGGATGAAGCCGCCAAGCAGGCCAAAGCTCAGAAGGATGCAGAGAAACTGAGGAAAGAGGCAGAAAAGGAGGCCTCCAAGCGAGCGGAAGCTGAGGCCGCGGCTCTCAAACAAAAGAAGCAGGCCGATGCCGAAATGAACAAGCACAAGAAGGAGGCCGAGCAAGCGGTGAAGCAGAAGTCGCAGGTTGAGAAGGAACTGTCAACGATCAAACTGCAGTTGGAGGAAACTGACAAGCACAAAGCCGTTTTGGACGAGGAGCTCCAGCGGGTAAAGGGCGAGGTCAATGACGCCGTCAAACAGAAAGCGCTGGTAGAGGATGAACTCGCCAAAGTCAGGATTCAGATGGAGCAGCTTGTTAAGCTTAAGATAACAATCGAGAGCGAAAACAAGCGTCTCATGCAAAAGGACAAAGATAACACAAAGAAACTGCTTGCAGATGAAGCAGAGAGGATGAAGACCCTGGCGGGAGAAGCAGCTCGGCTCAGTGCGGAGGCCGAGGAAGCTGCCAAACTCAGAAAGACTGCAGAGTCTGACTTGGCCGAACAGAGGGCACTAGCAGAGAAAATGCTCAAGGAGAAAATGCAGGCCATCCAGGAGGCTACGAAGTTGAAAGCTGAGGCAGAGGACCTCCAGAGGCAGAAGGCCAAGGCACAGGAGGCGGCCAAGAAGCTCCTAGAGGACAATCAGCAGATAAAGCAGCGGCTGGACGATGAGACCGAAGGCTTCCAGAAATCCCTGGAGGCCGAGCGAAAGCGAAAGCAGGAGGTGTCAGCCGAGGCGGAGAAGTTGAAGCTGAAGGTGAAAGAGCTCAGTGATGCTCAGGCTAAAGCCCAGGAGGAGGCCAAGAAGTTCAAGAAGCAGGCAGATGAGGCCAAAGCTCGCCTTGGAGACTCGCAACAGAAAGTCAGTGAGACTGTGGTGCAAAAGCTGGAGACTCAACGGCTGCAGAGCACCAGAGAGGCCGACGACCTCAAGAAAGCCATCTCTGACCTGGAAAAAGAGAGGGAGAAGCTGAAGAAAGAGGCGGAGGAACTTCAGAAAAATTCCAAAGAGGTAATGTAACAAAAGTAACGAACACTCTTTAATGAATTCACAGTTTTTTTACTGGTTCTGTTCTTGTTTTCTAGATGGCCATTGCCCAAAAAGAGGAAATTGAACAACAGAAAGTCATTCTTCAAAAGACCTTCCTCACCGAGAAGGAGCTGCTGTTAAAAAGAGAGAGGGAGGTGGAAGACGAGAAGAAAAAGCTGGAAAAACAGTTCAAGGCTGAAGTAAGCAGGGCCAAGGCTCTCAAAGAGGAGCAAGAACGTCAGCAGAAACTGATGGAGGATGAGCGGAACAAGCTACAGGCAATCATGGATGATGCTTTGAGGAAGCAGAAGGAAGCTGAGGCAGAGATGAAGAAGAAGCAGAAGGAAATGGAGGTGCTTGAAAAGAAAAGGAATGAACAAGAGAAGCTGTTGGGAGATGAGAACAAAAAACTGAGGGAAAAACTCAACAATCTCGAGGTAGCGTCCAAAGAAAGTGCATCAAAAAGAAAAGAAATTGAGGTTCAGACAGAGAATGATGCTGGGGAACAGTTAGTCTCTGCCACAGTGTCGGTCACAACAAAGAAAATTTATAACGGCTCTGAAGTTGATGGCGAGAAGAAAGATTCACCTTGGGCTTTTGATGGAATAAGGGACAAGGTTCCTGCTGAGAGGCTTCACGACATCGGCGTCCTGACCAAAAAAGAGTTTGACAAACTGAAGAAGGGTAAAGTCTCAGTGCAAGACCTCGCAAAGACAGACAAGATCCAGTCATGTCTTAATGGTCAAAGCTGCATCGCTGGCGTCTTGACTCCGTCAAAGGAGAAACTGAGCGTCTATCAGGCCATGAAAGACAATAAGATTACACCCAATACAGCCGTAATGCTGCTGGAAGCTCAGGCAGCTTCTGGCTACCTCATAGATCCTGTTAAAAACAAACTCCTCTCTGTGAACGAGGCTGTTAAGGAGCAGCTGATTGGCCCCGAACTCCATGACAAAATGCTGTCTGCTGAGCGAGCTGCCACAGGCTTCAAAGACCCTTACACAGGAGACAAAATTTCCCTTTTCGAGGCCATGAAGAAAGGTCTGATTGAGAAGGAGCAGGCCACCAAGTTCCTGGATGTGCAGCTTGCAACTGGTGGAATCATTGACCCCATCAACAGCCATAGAGTCCCGCTGCAGACAGCCTGCAAGCAGGAGCAGTTCGACACTGACATGAATAAACAAATGCCGGAATACAAGTTGTTTGTAGAACCCAGCACCCAGGAGGCCCTCACCTACAAGCAGCTACTGGACAAATGCACCAAGGATGCGGGGTCAGGCTTGATGATTCTACCTGTGACCGAAAAAGCCGCCCAAAGTGAGAGGACTTACACAGATGCCGAGATGAAAGAAGTGTTCAGCAATTCCAACGTGACCGTGCCCTTTGGCAGGTTCAAAGGAAAGACGGTCACCATTTGGGAAGTGATCAACTCCGAGTATTTTACAGAAGAGCAGCGACGAGAGCTGATCCGCCAGTACAAAACAGGCAAGATTACGGTGGAGAAGATCATCAAAATTGTTATCACCGTTGTGGAGGATAAGGAGAAGAACAATGAAAACGTGTTGAACGGCCTTAGGGCTCCTGTGCCAGCTAGTGAACTTCTGGAGTCGAAGGTTATAAGCAAAGACGTGTTCAACAAGCTAAGTAACGGCAAAATGACCGTCAAAGAGATCTCTGAAATGGATCCTGTGAAGAAAGCGCTCCAAGGAACACCAAGCATAGCTGGACTGTTTAACGAACCAACCAAGGAGAAAATGCCGTTCTATCAAGCCATGAAGAAAGAGCTTCTCTCACCCGAGATTGCCATTAATCTTCTCGAGGCTCAAGCGGCAACTGGCTTCATAATCGATCCCGTCAAAAATGAGCGGGTGCCTGTGGACGAAGCCGTCAAGTCGGGCTTGGTGGGCCCAGAACTTCACGAGCGACTGCTATCTGCAGAACGAGCAGTCAGTGGCTACAAAGATCCTTATTCTGGCAAGAAGGTGTCTCTGTTTGAAGCCATTAATAAAGGTCTCATCAAGAGGGATCATGGCATCCGTCTGTTAGAAGCCCAACTCTCCACTGGGGGAATTATTGACCCAGTTAAAAGCTATCGCGTCCCACACGAGGTTGCCTGCAAACGTGGCTATTTGGACGAGGAAACCAGCAAGAACTTGAGCAAGTCCATGGACGAGACCAAGGTCTTCCATGATCCCAACACACAGGAATATGCCACATATGCGCAGTTGATGAAGAAATGCATCTCTGACAATGAAACTGGACTTCCCTTGCTCTCGCTCTCAAAGAAGGCTCCTAAGCCCAAAGAGGATCAACAGATTACAGAGGCCAAAACCAAAGAGGCGTTGAACCAGAGTACTGTGGAGCTGGACTATGGACCTTTCAGAGGCAGAAAGGTCACAATCTGGGAAATCATCACCTCCAAGTACATCACAGAGGAGAAGAGAATTGAACTGATTCGTCAGTACCGAATGGGCCATGTGACAATAGAAAAGTTAATAAAGGTTGTAATGACCATTGTGGAGGAAAAAGAAACCCAGGAAAAAGAAAAACCCTGTTTTGAAGGTCTTAGGGAACCAGTTCCTGCTAGTGCATTGATGGATGCCAACATCATCGACAAGGCCACATTTGATCAGCTCCAACAGGGCACAAAGACTCCTCAGGAAGTGAGTGAAGATGATAAAGTTAGGAAGTATCTGCAAGGCACAGAGCGCATAGATGCCATTGCAATGGAAGGAACAAAGGAAAAGCTGAGCATATATCAAGCTATGAAAAATAACATTCTGCAGCCCTCCACTGGCCTCGCACTACTTGAAGCCCAAGCTGGAACTGGTTTCATAACGGACCCTGTCAAAAACATGAAATATTCAGTGGATGATGCCGTCAAGGCCGGAGCTGTTGGCCCAGAGCTTCATGAGAAACTTCTCTCTGCTGAAAAAGCAGTGATGGGATACAAAGATCCATACACAGGCAATAAGATTTCTCTGTTCCAAGCCCTGAAGAAAGAGCTGGTGCTGCGGGAGCATGCTATTCCTCTCCTGGAGGCTCAGCTCAACACAGGAGGCATCATTGATCCAATCGGTAGCCACCGTGTTCCCACTGATGTTGCTGTTCAGCGTGGCTATTTAAGTAAACAAATGGCCAAATCTTTAAACGAATCCTCCGGTGACGTACAGTGCTTCACAAATCCCAATACCAAAGAAAGTGTCACATACAAGCAGCTTCTGGAGAAATGTGTCAAAGACCCCAACTCTGGTTTGTGCTACCTGCCACTGTCCAAAGCTGAAGTGGTTCCTCCTGCTGAGAAATCCTACGAGTACACTGAGGAGCAAGCCCAGACAGATCTGGCCAACACTAAAATTGAGATCCCGCACAAGAGCTTTGAAGGCAAGAGCATGACCATCTGGGAGATCATGAACTCAAACATGCTTCCCGAGGAGGAGAGACACCGCCTCATGGAACAGTATCGCTTGGGTACAATCACAAAGGACAGGATGCTCATTATCATCATTGAAATCATTGAGCATAGGGAGGCCGAAAAGGCTGAGCAGGGAATGTCGTGCGACATTATCAGAAGGAGGATTACAATTGAGGAGCTTTACAGTGCTCGAATTATAGACTTGCAGACTTACAACCTCTTGAAACAAGAAAAAATGACCATTAGTGAGATCATGGCAATGCCATCGGTCAAACAGTACCTATTTGGAACTGGTTGCATTGCTGGTATTATGTCGGACACACCAAGCAAGATCAGCATCTATCAAGCCATGAGAAACGGGAAGATTAAGCCTGAAGTTGCTCTGACACTTCTTGAGGCCCAAGCAGCAACTGGCTTTATCATCGACCCGGTGAAAGACGAACTTCTCACAGTGGATGAAGCTGTGCGCAAGGGGCTTGTGGGGCCTGAACTTCACGACAAACTTCTCTCTGCTGAAAGAGCTGTGACAGGCTACAAGGATCCATACACCGGAAAAGTGATTTCTCTCTTCCAGGCAATGAAGAAAGATCTGGTTCCTGAGGATTATGCTTTGAGGCTCCTGGAAGCCCAGAATGCCACCGGGGGGTTAATGGATCCCGAATACTACTTCCGCCTGCCCGCAGACGTTGCCATGCAGCGCGGGTACATCAACAAAGAGACACTGGACAAAATATCTGAGCCCACCGCCGACGTGCAAGGTTATACCGACCCCACGACAGATGAGAATGTGTCCTACGCTCAGCTGCTGAAAAGATGTCGGCTGGACAAAGAGAGTGGACTGAAGCTGCTGTCTCTAGCGGACAGGAGACTTCTCTTCAAGGGTCTCAGGAAGCAAATCACCGTGGATGAGCTGCTTCGTTCTCAGATTATTGACCAAAAGATGTACAATGAACTTACTCAGGGCACCATCAGCGTGGAAGAGGCCAGCAGGGACCTGAAGAAGTACCTCGAAGGCCTCAGCTGCATTGCCGGTGTCTTTGTGGAATCCACCAAAGACTGCTTGTCCATCTACCAAGCCATGAAGAAGAACATGATCAGACCAGGAACTGCCTTTGAGCTTCTTGAGGCCCAGGCTGCGACGGGGTATGTGATCGACCCCATCAAAAATCTCAAACTGAATGTCAGCGAAGCTGTTAAGATGGGCGTCGTGGGTCCAGAGTTTAAAGACAAGCTGCTGTCAGCCGAGCGAGCGGTCACAGGCTACAGGGATCCTTATTCTGGCAAGGTCATCTCATTGTTCCAGGCCATGAAAAAGGACTTGATCCTGAAAGACCACGGCATCCGCCTGCTAGAGGCTCAGATTGCCACGGGTGGAATCATTGACCCCCAGGAAAGTCACCGCTTGCCAGTGGAAGCGGCATACGAACGCGGCCTCTTTGACGAAGAGATGAACCAGATCCTCACTGACCCATCTGATGACACTAAGGGCTTCTTTGACCCCAACACAGAGGAAAACCTTACTTACCTGCAGCTCATGGAGAGATGCATGACGGACCCTCAAACGGGGCTTGCTCTCCTGTTGCTGAAGGAAAAGAAGCGGGAAAGGAAGACTTCCTCCAAGTCATCTGTTCGCAAACGCAGAGTTGTCATCGTCGATCCGGAGACAGGCAAGGAGATGTCTGTGTACGAGGCCTACCAGAAAGGACTCATTGACCACCAGACCTATTTGGAGCTAGCAGAGCAGGAGTGCGAATGGGAGGAAATTACCAGCACCTCGTCTGATGGAGTTGTAAAATCCAAAATCATCGATAGGAGGTCTGGACGACAGTACGACATTGACGATGCCATTTCAAGCGGCCTGATTGAGAAGTCTGCTCTGGACCAGTACCGCTGTGGAAATCTATCTATCACTGAGTTTGCAGACATGCTATCTGGAAATTCCAGCGGTGTTAGATCACGGTCATCCTCCTTTGGATCCACTTCCTCTTACACCTCAAGTCCGATGCCTTCCATAAAAACACCGCCTGTCACATGGAATGACCCCACCGAGGAAAGCGGCCCCGTAGCCGGAATCTTGGACACGCAAACGCTAGAGAAGGTGTCAGTCACAGAGGCCATTCACCGAAACCTTGTGGATAACATAACCGGTCAGAGGCTGCTGGAAGCTCAGGCCTGCACTGGAGGAATCATCGACCCAAACACTGGTGAAAAATTCTCTGTCACAGACGCAGTGAACAAAGGGCTTGTGGACAAGATCATGGTGGACCGCATCAGCCTTGCGCAGAAGGCTTGCGATGGATTCGAGGACCCTCGAACCAAAACCAAAATGTCAGCAGCTCAAGCCCTTAAGAAAGGCTGGTTGTACTACGAGGCCGGTCAGCGGTTCCTAGAAGTCCAATATCTGACTGGTGGTTTAATTGAACCAGACGTCACCAGCAGAGTCTCACTGGACGACGCCTTGAAGAAGGGCACCTTGGATGCTCGCGCCGCACAGAAGCTCCGCGACGTCAACACGCACTCAAAGTACCTCACATGTCCCAAAACCAAACTCAAAATTTCCTACAAGGATGCGTTGGACAGAAGCATGATTGAGGAGGGCACCGGCCTCAGGCTTCTGGAGGCCTCCTCTCAGTCCAGTAAAGGCCTCTACAGCCCCTACAGCATCAGCGGCTCAGGCTCGGCTTCCGGCTCGCGCTCAGGCTCTAGAACCGGCTCCAGAAGAGGAAGCTTTGACGCAACTGGGTCCAGTTTCACCACCACCTTCTCCTCCTCCTCCTCCTCGTACAGTTCGCCGAGTTATGGCCGCCGATATTGAGGATCGACAAAGCCACCGAGATGCCTAAATGTCAGTGGACTCAAGACTACCATGTTTCTGCTCTGCATGTGGTTGTTGCAAGACTTTAGATATTTAATTTTGTACAACTTAGACTTTTTTGCTTACCTATATACATTCACCTGTGTATATTTTATTGTTACAGACAGGAAATTAGCTTTGAGTGTAACACGACAACCGAAAGAACATATTCTTAGAACATATTCTTAGAACATATTTCTCCAACAATGAATATATTGAAAGCTGAAGGCCACACTGCAGAGCAGAATTCGGAGTCTCGGCACGATTGCTGACATGAAGAATGTCTCTCTCAATGCTAAGCTTCAAGATCTTTGTCCTCGATTGTGGCGCCGCACGCCTGCTAAAACTACAGCTGGACTCCATTCCCGACGTCTCTCATAAAACCTGGACTTAACAGCTCAATGGGAACCAGTAAAGAGCACATTCCCATGCACTGGTAGACCATCAATACATCAATCTGACTTTCTAGACTCTTGACACCAAAGTAACCCAAGTAGTCGCTGCTTCCCAGGACCCCACCACCAATGTCTTGCCCCCTTGTACTGACGTCACCATGTGCTCCTTTTTAGATACCGTACTCCGTGTCTTCCAGAAACCTTCACCTGGACTTTCACTGTAGCCGGAATTTATGCAAAAATATCACTCGCAACTAACCCTGTGCTCGCTCAATGTTAGAAACCCTTAAAGTGCCTGCAAAAAAAAAACATGTCAAGACGTTGAGAGCGGCTGCCGCATATTATAAAGATGGTGCTGTGGTTTTGACGCTTGCATGACTGACCGAGCAGGATGCGATCAGGTTTATCTCACAATCCACATTAAACACTCATGAATGTTAATATTGACGTGACTGTATGTACTGTATACGCGCCACTGCTGGAAGCCATTAACAGATTCTATTTAGTTCTTAAGCTTTTTTTTTTGTTTTGCCACCAGCCTCAGTGTTTGTATTTTTTGATGTTAAAGCTCCTTTGTAAAGCAAAGCCTAATTATCTAGCCTATATCCTTTTATTTTCCTACACAATATTTTTCTCAGTTGCATGATTTACTAACATTTAAAAAAACAAATGAATCGGGCTGTACCCTTTAAATCATTTGTTGTATTATTATGATGATGATGATGATGCACCAAAGGGGTTTGAAGGATATATTTTAATGCGTGGTGTATTTATAATAAAAAAAAATGCTGAAAAGGAATTTAGTTGTAACGCCCTCGCTATGTAAATAAACAAAGATATGAAACATTCT
Organism: Leptonotus elevatus; assembly: GCF_054856555.1. Taxonomy (NCBI): domain Eukaryota; kingdom Metazoa; phylum Chordata; class Actinopteri; order Syngnathiformes; family Syngnathidae; genus Leptonotus; species Leptonotus elevatus. The sequence continues at coordinate 2,135,107 of NC_141257.1, read as the reverse complement.
GTGACCATTTCTCTGAAGACTTATCAACATGATGTAAAAATGTTTTTGGGAGCCTGGCAGACGTCTCTGCTTTAACAAGTGTTTTTCTAGATTAGGGTTCACCAATTTCGGTCCTCGAGATCCGGAGTCCTGCAGATTTGAGATGTTTCCGCTTACCAACACACCTGATACTAAAGATCAGGATCGTTATCAGGCATGCTGATGAGCTGATTATATGAATCAGGTGTGCTAGTGGGCTTGAAACATTTCAAACCTGCAGGAAGGACCTCTGGACCTCGAAAACCGGAATTGGTGAACCCTGTTCTAGATGAACAGTCTGCCAACTCGGGGGAACAAAACCGATGACCCACTGTAATTAGACATCAGTTTCTCGGACAGTGACAAGTGCTTTCAACTCAAGGTGTGAAACTTCACACTCTGGTGGCGGCCCCCTCTGTTATGTCAAAAGCTGGAAAACACCATCCTGCATTGAGGCCAGAGATAAAGCCAGGGTGAAAGGGGCTTCAAGATTTTGGCTCTGTTGAGTATCCTGGAAGGTTTTCTTCATTTCCTAATGAATAACACATGGATCGTAACGGCAAAGACCAGACGTGTCAAATTCAAGTCCAGAAAGTAAAAATCCTACTAGTTTGTCTTTAGCTACAGATGCTAGCACCTGGCGGCTAAAGCCAGACTGTGGCAGGGTTTTTACTTCCTGGGCCTGGATTTGACACCTGGCGCAGGCTATGCAGGAAGCAGGTATCGATCTAAATATAGATTGTTTGGCCTTGGCAGAGGTATATTCATTCCTGAGTGCCACTCTCGTTGACTGAGCTTCTTTGGAAAAACGAGTGCTACTAGAAGCCAAATACAACACACAACAAATTTGTGTTTCTTAATAATGTTTAACATTTGCCCCTTCTGAGTCAACGTGTCTCAACAAGCGCCGATAAGGAAACAACTCTTGTCAAGTAGGCATTTTTTTTTTCCTGTTAAACCGGGTGCGCCTGTGATTGCACATTAATTGAAAACCTGCCCAGCGTGGTCACGGTGTGATGGCATGCGCCTAAAGCTACTTCACCTAATTTTTTTTCTTTCTTTTTTTTAATGGAGAGCTCAGTTCATTCGTTAATTTTACCGATTTGACATGTCATCATCATTGCTCTCTTTTTTTAAATTATTTTAATTTATTTTTTATTTTTTTATATTTGTTTTATACATATTTATTTTGTATGTGCGTGAGTGTGTATGCATTAGTTCACCTAAAACCTATTAAAAAATCCCATACCGTTCACCTAAACCGAACACTTCAGAATCCAGCCAGAGTCGTGAGGCCGTCAGGAGACCCGAGGAAGGACCAAAGAAAACAAAGGAAAGTGAAATCCAGCACCGACCAGACACCACCCACCGGGCTACCAACCAGAGTCCTTCACCAACCCCAGAAACATCTAAATTCCAACAAATCAGGGAGATCTCAAGAGACCAAAGGAGAGACTGAGGAAAGGAAGGAAGGACAGACGAAGCAGAGTGAGATCCGCAGACACCAGCCAGCCTCCACCGATTCAATAACCTGAGGAGGAAGCAGATCGTGTCTGAGTTTCGATAGATGCTGGTGTGGTGGATCTGGCATGCATGAAAATCTCCACCAAAGAGGGGAGCCGTCGACCCCCTCCAGGACAGAGCAAGCGCAACACCTCAGGGCCCCCCCCAGGCCGCGGCAGCACCAAGGGACAACCCCCGAACTGTTGGGTTGTGCCCACAGAATGATATATTGAAGCTGGTTAGCTATATTGGTGCCTCTAGACCTCCTTTGGATTTACTTTTCTGAAGAGTAGATAGACCTAATCTTTGCTTCTTTTTTTTTTTTAATTCCAGTAAAATTTTGTAATGGCCGAGTCCAACAACTGGAACCAGTTTTTTACCGTAGGTTTAAATGGAATCATTGAGAAACGTCACCTTCTGTTGCGGCGGAACGTGTCGGCAAGCGGGTCGGCCTTACATGCCTCCAGGCTTTCGACGACGATGTGTGTCTGAGGGCCTGATAAATGTTATGAGTGGGGTAAGCTTTTGCGGTTTCTTGCGGTTTTTAGTGTACAGAAGCAGGATTAGGCCCCAGAAAAAGAGATCGCCCTTAAAACGCACTCTCGGCAAGTGAAGATTTGCGGCAAAACAACAGGCTGGCGTTACGCAGACTTGTGAACTGGGCGTGGTGCTGACAACAGTGGACAATGGGAACACCGCTGCTAACATTCCTAGCTGGGGAAGGTTGGGAGTGGGAATCCTTTTAGGGCAGGGGTAAACAACATGCAATATCGTCAGCTTCCTAAAATAATGGCCTTTTCAGAAAACGTGAAAAACTGCACCAAATACTGATTTTATATGTAGCCTAATAGCCTATTACTAATTTTATTTCAGGGTTACAATTGAATGATCTGTTGAACTATGTGTCCAATTTTAGCAGAAGTGGCCAACGTTCTGCCATTTTTTTTGTGTCAAAATATAACTGACGATATTCAAAGAAACATTTAGGCCATCTACCACAGAAGGGTTCAAAACCAACAGGAGCCACACAATCCTTTTGTATGTTGGCACAGAAAGGAAAACAAATAAGAAGCGTGTTTCTGCCCGTGCTCTTTCACAACCGCCACATTTTCCGTGGAAAGCAATTAGTCAACACGGCCCGCATTGCGTAGCCGAAAAAGCCCACAGGCAAAATAAATCTGTCTGGGTCGTCCTTTAAATGTTATTATTGTAGATTTGTGGTAATCTTTTTATGTTTTTTTTTTTTTATTGTTACAAATGTTGTTGGATGTGATTTAAGCAGGATCATCCGTGCTTTGTTTGGACCTGTTTAAACAAGTGACCTTTAAAATAAATTTAAAAAAAGTGCCGGTGAGTAGCACTCCTTCGCCTTTGTAACAACAGACAGTGAGGTAAATCTGACATGACGTACTTACGAGGCCAAATCTCAAACGATTGTTAGTCGAAGAGACAACTGCATTGATTGAATGGGATGACGTCATCTGGAAGGAACGGAACCACTTTCAGGCCCAAAGGGAAGCTGACCCCCCCCCCCCCCCCCCCACCCATTTCCCCCCTCGTGTTTCTTAGGAAGCATATCTTGAATTTTTAGCAGTCTTTGTTTGGAAGATTTTTTGGGGGGGTTAAACCCCACCCCACCCTCCCAGGGCATTTCAATGGCCATTTCAATTACTCGCTGATTGTTGCTATTTGCGGCCAGCCAGTCCCCAAACAGCAAATAGCGAGGGTTGATTGTATTGATGTTTTTTTTGGTGAGCTGGTAAAAATCTCAAAAAGTAACCATTCCACTAAACTTGGTAGAGTGGCCAAGGAAAAAGCTACGATAACATTGTGCCATTAGATTTTTATTCCAAAACATTATTGTGAAATAACAAAAATGCTCTTAAAAAATGAAGATTAACTGAAAATACATCTTGCGTTAAAAAAAACTATCTTTTCATCTTTGTCAATATATAGATGAGCGTTGAGCACTCAAAAAAACGAAACAAAAATGAAGCATTTCTGACAAAAACTAAAAACAAAACAGCTTGAAAACTTATTAGAACTATTTAAAAAAAAGTCAAATCGCAATAAAAAGTAATAATGAAAAATCCAAAACAATTCTAACCCTGTCACGAAAAGGTCGTGCTTTGATTGCTGTTTGTTGGTTAACCAAAAAAAAAGATATTTTGTTGAAGTCTGTTTTTTGTTACAATCCGCTTGCTTTGTGGAGAAGTGGAGCTGTAACCCTCCCATTTTGTAATGATTGCCGCCTACAGGACTGGAGTGGTACTGCATTCTCTCCGAGTCTGATGGACGACTAACAAACAAAGTTTTTGCACTTTCACCTCTTTTTATCTTGCCAACTGAAAATGATGGCCATAAAAATGAGGTCCTCGCATTGTTTAACTCCATATCGGCTCAATGGAGGTGCGGAGCGGCACAAAAACAATAATTGCTGCTTATCTGGTCGGAATGTGACACCTACACTAATATTCCCACTCGTTGGTGATGCAATGGAATTTCCGTGCATGTTTACATGACGACGAGCGAGTAAAAGCGCCCGTCATTGTCGTTAGCGTTCCAACATGCTTTATCGTCTGAGTAATGTCTTCTTTGGGGGCGTTTTACCCGTTTTTAATTGTGCATGCGTAAGACTGCTTTGTGTCATGTATGTACGTGTTTGTGTGTGTGTGATTGCTAATAAGAGATAAGATTTCACATCCCCGCTGTGCTATGCAGCAAAACGATGTTGCCCGACTTTTGGACCAAGACACACTGTTTATATTGGAAAAAAACGAAAAGTCATGGCAATATCAGAATACGGAATTACTTTGACATTATGACAATTTCGTTGAAATTTAATCACAAATTTCATTATTATGCCCGTCACTTTGCGTCACTGGCAAAGATGTTGGTAGTGAGTAAATAACGTTGGTTAATTCCAGTATTTGGCAGAAAAAATTTCAGATAACCGATGATTTATTTTATTTTTTTTAAAGGAAAAGCAATCTATAGTATCAAACTACATACTGAAAAGAATTCAAACATTTTTGACAAAATGTTTTCTGCTTCAATGGATATTGTGCTGCTCCTCTTGATGTACACACATTGGCCACTTGGGGGCAGTATAACAGACAAATGTGAAGGAGGTCACTCAGTAAGCCGCAGTAAAGTTAGTCTTTTTTTTGTGTGTGTGCAGAGGATAAAGAATACTAAACTAGAGGACAATAGGGCCCAACTGAAATATATTCTTTGAGGGGGGGTGGGTTAATTCCAGTATTTGGCCGAAAACAATTCTGATAACCTATTATTATTATATTTTTTAAGGAAAAGCAATCTATAGTATTGAACTACATACTGAAAATAATGTAACTTTTTTTTTTTAATAATTTTTTTCTGCTTCAGTAAAAATTGTGCTGCTCCTCTTGATGTGCACACATTGGCCACTTGGGGGCAGTATAACAGACAAATGTGGAGGAGGTCACTCAGTAAGCCGCAGTAAAATTTGTCCTTTTTTTGGCAGAGGATACAAAATACTGAACTAGTGGACAATAGGGCTCAACTGAAATATATTTTTTGAGGGGGGTGGGTTAATTCCAGTATTTGGCAGAAAACAATTCTGATAACCTATTATTATTATTATTATATTTTTTAAGGAAAAGCAATCTATAGTATTAAACTATATACTGAAAATTATTTTTAAAAAATCTAATTAAAAAAAATCTGCTTCACTGGATATTGTGCTGCTCCTCTTGATGTACACACATTGGCCACTTGGGGGCAGTATAACAGACAAATGTGGAGGAGGTCACTCAGTAAGCCGTAGTAAAATTTGTCTTTTTTGTGTGTGCAGAGGATAAAGAATACTGAACTAGTGGACAATACGGCCTAACTGAAATGGATTGGCAGAAAAAAATTCAGATAACCGATGTTTTTTAAAATTTTGTATTTTTTTAAGGAAAAGCAATCAATAGTATTGAACTACTTACGGAAAAGAATTCAACATTTGTTGATACTTTTTTTTTTCCTGCTTCAATGGATATGGCATAGATACCACGGACTTCCGACTTCCGGGTTTCACAAATCAGCGTTGTTTCCGGCCACTGATGGCCGCGTTCCAACACTCGCACCCCCACCTATGCGCCCCCCGACCGCGCACTCCCGCCGATGTCTCAACTCTCTGAAATGCTTCAGACAACTGAGACAGACACACTACACACTCACACCCGTCGACAGGAACGCGCAACCGAGGGGCACAAAGGCGGAAGCGCAAGAACTGGGACACGGCCCACACGTCGCAAACAGGAAACGGATGTGTGAAACCCAGGAAGTCGGAAGTCCCGCCTCCTCCGTGGTATATACACCATTGTGCTGAGGGATGTTCTCTGGCCACCCCAAATCTGGCAGAAAATGTCATTTTCACACGGATGCAGTATTCTTTCATTCTTTTAATATTCTGCCACAATTCATTTATATTCCGTGCATATTTAAAGGGCAAATTTGCAATTGATCTGAATGCAAACTCTGAACCGATTTGTCTTGTAAAGTATGTTTGGTGAGATGTCTTGTCACCCTGGCCACCCCACTGAATAATTTCTAGCGACGCCCCTGGTTTAGTCATGTTGAGTGGCAGCACAGTAGTCAAGAATCACAAGTAGAAAAACAGCTGGAAGGTAAACCATTTACCGGACATCTCCAGATCTGTATGACACATGAAATGTTGTCTTCCGCTGGCAGTAATTTTAAAGCGTACCTGACGCACAATTAGACATCCTCCACCCCCCCCCCCCCCCCCCCCTATCGCTTTACAACACAATGGAGGCGATTCTCAGGAATCCTTGGCATCCTGCAGGCTCGGTCTCCTGGTCGAGACAGCCGCGGAGGAGGACGTTCTTCCAAAGCGAATGGGGGGGGGGGGGGGGGGGGGTTGGACTTCAATCCTAAAAGCCTTAAATCCGGACGCCCCGCGAGACTTCTGAGGAGATTTTGTGAGCACGGCAGACGACATCGGCTGCTGAGGAAGTTGGACGTTGTGCACTCCACTCTGCAACAAGTAAGATCTTTTATTGCCTTGTCCTGTCCTGTCTTTAACGTCTCCGTTCAGACCGAATAAAAAGTGCAACGTGTTGTATGACTGGAATCAGCAGTTTTAACTTTTTGCTGCTGATAGTGAAATGTCAGTATCCTGCTTGGTGAGAAAACACCCTTTGTGATTTCAAAAAAAAAAAAAAAAAGGTCTGGGAATTCCCCAGAAAATGTAGCAAAACTGCACTTCTCAGTGGCCTTTTATTTTATAAGGTACACATTAGGTAACCTGTGCACTAATCATGGTGTCTAATCAGCATCTGGATATCGCACACCTGTGAGGTGGGATGGATATTCTCGGCAAAGGAGAAGGGCTCACCGTGACAGATTTTAACTGGTTTGATATTTGGGAGAAATGGTGATATTGTGTATGTGGAAGAAGTTTTAGATCTTTGAGTTAATCTCGTAAAAAAATGGGAGCAAAAACAAAAGTGTTGCGTTTATATATTTGAGTATATCTGTCATTTTTCGGGGGGTGGGGGGAGGGTTATGCATTAAAAGTACTAGTGGTATCTGTACTTGGTATCAGAATCGATGATCTGGAAAAACGTGTTGTTGAATTTCTCTAATAAAATATGATGTATTCACCAAATGATTCCCGAGCGCGGCTCCTGCTGCTGCTCACCACTGCCTCAGGGGATGGGTCAAAATGCGGAGAAAGAGTTTCGCTCCACTTAAGTGGGTGTGACAATCAGTGTTACTTTAAAAATCACTTTTATTTGGGATTTTCCATCATTGTACTCGCCTAACAGTCAAAGTAAAATGTAAAAGTACATTTTGAATCACATTCTCCACTTGAGTAAAAATATCAATATAAATGTAATTGGAAAAAAAAATACTTCACCTTTTCTCTAATCACATTTCCTACGATAGGTGAACTGGAGATTTGACTCATTTTCCCTTTTCCAGCTCTGGAAAGGTCCTCAGAAGTTTATAAGTAACAAGGCCATCAAAGTATTTTTACTTTTATTTTGTCATCTTTTCACTTATCAGGTGGTGAACTGCGATGTTGGCAATGACTATTATGCAATAATCACATGAATATTCAAAGTAGTTTCCTCATATAAATGTTTGGTGTAAACGTTTTTTTTATTTTTTTTAAATTGATTATTATATGTTCTAAGTTTATTGGAGTTGAATTTTATTGGTGCCATACGAAAGTGTAACAGTTGTAAAAGATTTCGCTTTCACATTAGACAGTAATTACTGTCTAATGGGAAATCGAAATCTCAATTGCGGAACCTTTTGTTTTTGATGGGAGCAAACTTACATAACGCCAGCTTTCAAAACGGGCATTAAAGTGTGTGGGCGCGTGTGTGTGCGCGCGTGGGTGTGTGGGTGTGTGCGAGCACACACACTGGGCACCTGCAAGCTGCTGTTGCGCAAACACTCCGTTCAGACCGAATGCGAAGTGGAATGTGTTGTATGACAAGAATCAGCAGTTTGACATCATTTTTTTTAACTTTCTGGTGCTGATAGTGAAATGTCAGTATCCTGCTTGGTGAGAGAGACAACACGCTTTCTGATTAAAAAAAAATATATATATATATTTTTTTTTTAAAAGAGAGAGAGAAAGCAAACATTCCTCCCCCAGTCGCCTTTCACCCATACAAATGTCACTCTATTACGGCTCACAAGTTGAGACACTGACTTGTTGACACAAGGTAAGCAGCGCTACAGAAACTATGACGGAATGCCCCCACTGTCTGCCTTTTTTTTTTTCTTTTTTTTTTTTCCAAATGTAGTACAACTTTTTAGCTTGGAGGCTGTTGACTTTTAATTGACGGGACAATCGATCCTCGGTGGCTCCCAGGCAAATGTTTCGCTCGGCTGCACGACGCTCGTAATTCACAATGACAGGAAGGCAACATGACAGTTAGTACTATGGAAGGAAATCTCCGTAAATCACAATGAAATCGGCTTTAACAGTTGCTTACTGTTTCTTTTCCTTTTTTAAACACATCTTGATTGTATGATGTTTGGCATTAAGAGCGGAGAGAAGTATTAAAGTTCACTGATACTCTATACTAGGGTTGTAGGTGCAATTTTGTTTTATTTTTATTTTTTTTGGGGGGGGGGGCTGGGAACTCCCCAGAAAATGTAGCAAAACTGCACCTCTCAGTGGCCTTTTATTTTATAAGGTGCACATTAGGTAACCTGTGCACTAATGGTGTCTCTTGATATGGCACACCTGTGAGGTGGGATGGATATTCTCGGCAAAGGAGAAGGGCTCACCGTGACAGATTTTAACTGGTTTGATATTTGGGAGAAACGGTGATATTGTGTATGTGGAAGAAGTTTTAGATCTTTGAGTTAATCTCGTAAAAAACAGTTGTAAAAGATTTCGCTTTCACATTAGAAAGTAATTACTGTCTAATGTGAAAGCGAAATCTCAATTGCGGAACCTTTGCGTTTGATGGGAGCAAAAAAAAAACGCCATCTTTCAAAACGTTCATTAAAGTGCGTGGGTGGGTGCTCTCAAACCGCAATTGAGATTTCGCTTTCACATTAGACAGTAATTACTGTCTAATGTGAAACTGAACCTTTTATGCCAAACAAGAACCACATCTACACTTTACATGAATACTTGTACATTTTAATGTTTAGTGTAAACTTTTTTATATTATATGTGATAAATTTATTGGAGTTGAATTTTATTGGTGCCATACGAAACAGTTGTAAAAAAATTTGCTTTCACATTAGACAGTAATTACTGTCTAATGTGAAAGCGAAATCTCAATTGCGGTTTGAGAGCACCCACCCACGCACTTTAATGAACGTTTTGAAAGATGGCGTTTTTTTTTTGCTCCCATCAAACGCAAAGGTTCCGCAATTGAGATTTCGCTTTCACATTAGACAGTAATTACTTTCTAATGTGAAAGCGAAATCTCAATTGCGGTTTGAGAGCACACACCTACACACCTACACACCCACACACTTTAATGAACGTTTTGAAAGATGGCGTTATGTAAATCTCAATTGCGGAACCTTGGCGTTTGAAGGGTGCAAATTTACAGAACGCCAGCTTTCAAAACGTTCATTAAAGTGTGCGGGCGTGTGGGCGTGTGCTCGCACACACTGGGCACCTGCAAGCGTCTGTTGCGCAAACACGACTCGCTTGTGTTTTGTGTGCAGACTCGCGTCCAGTCGGGCCTGTAGGTTCTTATTGTGATGATGTCACCAAGCGGCACCCAGGCGAAGGAAATTCACACCTTGGGTCCAAGCGGGATGATGATGAAAGAGTGACGGGCGCTATTTTTGCATTTGCGACTGTTCGAGGATCGAGTACTTGACTGGCAACTTGGCATGCAAAGTTTGCATTAAAATGTAAATTGTGAGCTCTTAATTGTGTCGTCAACCTACTTATTACGTATTGTGATCAGGGTCACACACGGCTTAATGTGAAAATGATTAACTGAATGATAAAATGAAGGCCTCATCTCTGCAGGGGCAGCGATTGCGCCATAAACCTTCGCTGGAATTTTGGATGGTCACATCAGAGATAAGGCTGCCAACACTCAAAACGAAACTCAACTAATTGGGTATGCCTTATATATACACTATAAGCTGCAGTTTTGCAGATAGTGAACTATACTTTTTTTTTTTTTTTATTAAAAAAAGAACAATTCCTATTTTATTGGAATCCCCTAGCTAAAGGATTACTGTCAAACTAAGCATAATACAAAGTTTTGTATTCAACACACACACAGTCACACGTGTAAACAGATCATTTAAATATCGCCACAGGCATATCGTCGTTATCCTCCTACTGCAACATTCTGAGAAGCTGTGACCAGCTCCATGTACAGTATGTCTGTATTATACTGCCCCCAGGTGGCCATGGCACATACAACAGAAGGAGCAGCACAATGTTGATTGAACGGAAGCAATATGTGTGGACTGTACTGTAAATTCCAATGCAGTACTGAGGAGAATGTCTTACAGTTGTTATTTTATTAATATACTGTAATGGCAGTAAATTGCTAGAATGTCAATCAGTTAAACACAGACCTCCCCCAAGGTTGAACTCAAGTGGAAAAACAACAACAATTATAATGTCATATTTGTTTTTTAATACAGTATCATACAGATGTGTACAAATACATGTAAAGATACGGCTACTCCCAAGTAATAAAGTTTCAGACACATACCTATCAAATGTTATTTTCCAAATAAAAGGCACAGCAAATAATGCATGTTAAATATTTTACTGTACAGGGGGTCCTCAGTCTACGATGGCAATGTAACCAGAATTTTTAGTGAAACAGTCATAATTACAGTACATAGATATTTGGAAGAGAAAAAAAAACACTTCTAGGCCTTAAATATAAACCAATCCAATGAAAAACAGTAAATACGTTGGTAAATGTGTATGAGTATAAACCAAGGACCCCCTGTAATTTTTAACTAACTGTGACCCACCCATAACAAGTCCATGAGCACTTTTGGCACCCAACCCACCAGTTGAGAATCGCTCCTTCAGACAATTCATTCTATCTGATGTTTCATTTCACAGCTACACCAGGCCAAGATGGAGCCCGCTGATCCAAATGAGAAGAAGAAAAATGGCCACACCCACACCCATGGACCTGTGGCGGGTGTCTACCTGGAGAAGTCTAAGCAGAAGATGAGCATATACGAAGCCATGAAGAAGCGTCTACTTAAACCTGGAACCGCGTTGGCCCTGTTGGAAGCGCAGGCTGCCACAGTAGGCATTGTAGACCCCGTGATGAACAAAGTACTTCCAGTCACGGAAACCATCAAAGAGGACCTCGTTGGACCGGAGTTGAGGGAGAAGCTCCTCTTTGCGGAGAAGGCCGTCACTGGTTACATGGACCCTTACACTAACCAAACCATCTCTGTGTTCCAAGCCATGAGGAAAGATTTAGTACCCAGAGATTACGGCTTGAGACTACTTCAAGCGCAAATCGCCACGCATGGCCTGTTTGATCCAATTGAGAAGACAAACGTTTCAGTTGAGTCAGCCATCCAGAAAGGCTACTACGAAAAAGGTCTGTTGGATGACCAGATGTCAGAGTTAAAGGTGTTCTACGATCCTAGCACACAACAGCACATCAACTATCAATCGCTGGTGGAGAAGTGTATCGTGGATCCTGACACAGGCCTGCTTCTTCTCCCCATCTTCATCACTTTCAAGGGGTTGAGACAAGGAATTTCCTCCGCAGAACTCTTTGAATCCAAAATCATTGACAAAGAAATCTATGATAACCTGCAGAAAGGGAAGACCACAACCCAGCAAGTGATGCTGGATGAGAACGTGAAGGAATACCTTCAGGGCAAAGGCAGCATCGCGGGCATTGCGATACTCTCATCCAATCAGAGACTGAGCATCTATGAAGCCATGAAGCACCGCATACTGATGCCTGGGACAGCGCTAGTTCTGCTGGAGGCGCAGGCCGCAACCGGATTCTTGATTGATCCCGTAGAAAACAAAAAGTTCACTGTGGATGAGGCTGTAAAAAACAAGCTCATTGGCCCAGAATATTACGCCAAGCTGCGCTCTGCCGAACGAGCTGTGACTGGATACAAAGACCCATACACCGAAGAAATCATTTCCCTCTTTCAAGCACTTTCCAAAGATCTCATTTTGAAGGAACATGGGATCCGCCTACTGGAAGCGCAAATTGCCACAGGGGGAATCATTGACCCTATCCACAGCCACAGACTTCCTACAGAGGTGGCCTTCAAAAGAGGCTATTTCGACCAAGAAATGAAAGCCATACTTGAACATTCAGGAGATGAGACAAAGGGATTCTTTGACCCAAACACAGAGCAGAATCTAACGTATCTTCAGCTGATAGAAAGGTGTGTCACAGATCCTGCCACCGGACTCTGCCTCCTCCCTCTTCGAGACAAATTGGATGAAATGAACTTCACCTTCATTGACTACCAAACTAAGATGGCCTTCAAACAGAAGAAGGTGGAAGTGACATGTGGCAAGTACACGGGAATGACAGTATCTCTGTGGGAGTTGCTCATGTCAGAATACTTGGATAAAGAGCAGAGGAAAGACATTATACTGAAATACTGGGAGACGAGGCTCACTATCGAGATGATTGTCACAACAGTTCTAGAAATCATTGAGACATATGTCAAAACCACCAAGGTCATCTTTGAAGGCATCAGAGAAACGGTCACAGCCAAACAGCTGGTTGAGGCTGACATCATCAGCGAGGAGGTCCTAGACGATCTAAAGAAAGGGAAGAAGTCTGTTACGGAAGTGATTGAAGATCAAAACCTACATGTGTACCTCCAAGGGAAAAACAGCATTGCAGGTGTTCTTCTGCCTGACTCCCAGATCCTGACCATCTACCAAGCTAGACAGAAAGGCAAACTGATGCCAGGAACAGCTCTGGTTTTACTTGAGGCACAGGCGGCAACAGGATTCATCATTGATCCTATTGGAAATAGAAAGTTTTCCGTGGACGATGCAGTCAAAGCCAAGATTGTTGGGCCAGATTTATGCCAAAAGCTGCGCTCTGCAGAGAAGGCGGTGACAGGTTACACAGACCCGTACTCCGGGACCACAATCTCTCTGTTCCAAGCCATGCAAAAAGACCTCATCCTAAAGGATCACGGCATTCGACTCCTGGAGGCACAAATTGCCACTGGTGGCATCATCGACCCGGTTAACAGCCATCGTATTCCTGTCCAAGTGGCCTACAAGCGTGGGTACTTCAATGAGGACATGAACGAAATCCTGAGTGACTCCAGTGATGACACTAAAGGGTTTTTTGACCCCAACACACATGAGAACCTCACCTACTTGCAGCTCATGGTCAGATGTGTCACAGATCCCAGTACGGGACTCTGTCTCCTGCCACTCAAAGGCAAAAGTCACAAAATCAACATAGATGACGCCATGAAGGAACTGTTCAGAAGAACAGTTGTTTCTGTACGGTATGGCCGCTTCAAGGGCAAGCACGCCACTTTTTGGGACCTCATCAATTCAGAGTATTTGTCAGAGGAAAAGCGACAGGAGTTCTTCAAACTCTTCAAGTCAAGGAAACTCACAATTGAGGAAATCAGTGAGTCCATTTCAGTCATCATTGAGCGCAAGGAGATAAAACAGCAAGCAGACCTACGCTTCCGAGCCCTCAGGGGGGAGGTTTCCATCGTGGATCTTCTGGAGCTTCAAATAGTGGATAAAAAAACCTACAGTAACTTGATTGATGGAACATTAAAGAGTAATGATGTATTGCAAATGGACAGCGTGAGAGCCTATCTGCAAGGAAAGAGCTGCGTCGCCGGTGTGATACTGCAGCCCTCCAATCAGAAGCTGAGCATCTACGAAGCACAGAAAACTGGCATCCTGACACCAGGCACAGCTCTTTGCCTCCTAGAAGCACAGGCAGCCACGGGGTTCATTGTCGATCCACTGGCAAACAAAAAGCTCACCGTGGAACAAGCGCTACGGGAAATGTTAATTGGTCCTCAGATGTATGAAAAGCTTCTGTCTGCAGAGAGGGCCGTCACTGGTTACACCGATCCGTACACGGGCCAAAAGATCTCTCTTTTCCAAGCCTTGAAAAAGGATCTCATTGTAAAGGAGCATGGTATACGTTTACTCGAGGCCCAAATTGCGACAGGTGGTATCATTGATCCATTGAAGTGTCTTCACTTACCTCTTGACGTAGCCTGCAAGAAAGGATATTTTGATGAAGAACTGAATAAAATTCTGTTGGACCCAAGTGATGACACAAAAGTTTTTTTTTACCCTAACACCAAAGAGAATCTGACATACATGGAAATGTTGGGTAGGTGTGTCAAAGATAAAGAAACAGGACTGTTCTTCTTACCAATGACTAGCACACCAAAAACCTCAAAAACAAATGTGTGCCTGTACACTGACAGTGAAATAAAGAAAGTGTTTGAAGAGACAGCGGTGAGCATAACGTTAGGACGCTATGCAGGAAAATCTATTTCTCTCTGGGACTTGATCCACTCTGGCTACTTCACTGAAGAACAGCGAAATGAACTACTGGAAAATTTCAGAGCAAGAAAGGTCACCACACACTCTATCATCACCATATTAGTATCTACCATTGAAGAACTGGAGAAGAGTAAAGCGCCCAAAATGACAATGGGCCTGAGAAAGCTTGTCTCAGCCAAACAATTGCTCGACTGTGGCATTATCGACATTGACACATTCAACCAGGTGATGGAAGACAAAGTGACTTTGGCAGAAGTCACCAGAGATGAGCGCGTGCAACGATACCTGAATGGATCAAGGAGCATTGCTGGGATTAAAGTGTATCCATCGCAAACAGTCCTGAGCATATATGGTGCAAAAACGGAAGGGATGTTGACCGATGGCATTGCACATTTACTGCTCGAAGCACAGGCTTCTACAGGATGGGTTATTGACCCTCTCACAAACAAGTTCTACAGGGTAGACGAGGCTGCAAAAGAGGAAGTAATTGGGCCAGATGTGTGTGAACAGCTTCTGTTGGCCGAGCGAGCCGTTACTGGATATAAAAACCCCTATACCGACACAACAATATCATTGTTTGAGGCTATGAATGAGCAGCTGGTTGAAAGAAGTGATGCCATTCGTCTTCTTCAGGCACAAATAGCAACAGGTGGAATTGTAGACCCAAACATAAGTCTCAGGCTGCCTGTTAATGTTGCAATCAAAAGCGGACTTCTGGATGACCAACTAAAAATCCTTCTGCTGAACCTTCCTGAAAATGCAAAGGGATATTTTGACCCCAACACAAAGGAAAAACTCTCCTATCTTGAGCTGATGAAGAGATGTGAAATAGATCCTAAAACGGGACTGCTTCTTATACCGCTGCAGGAGGATAGATCAAATGTTTTTCACACAAAGGAACAAATAGAGCTTGAGTTTAAAAACAAAACAGTTGCAATGCATGTGGGTAAATTCCAAAGCAAAGATGTGACCTTGTGGGAATTGTTGCTGTCTGAATACATATCACAGAAGAAGAGGGAGCAGCTCGTACAACAATACCAGACTGCCACAATAACTGTTGAAGAGTTAATTGAAATACTCACAGTCATCATTACAGAGGTGTCTTCCAAAGAAATAAAGTTCAACGGACTGAGGAAGAAGGTCTCAGCAAGTCAGCTCTATGAGTCAAAGATAATCTCAAAGAAGCTTTTCACACAGATCGTACAAGGGGAAGTGACTGTAGACCATGTTAACAAAATGGAATCCATCCAAAAGTATCTTGGTGCGACAAACAGCATAGCCGGTGTCAGAGTTGAGTCTACAAAGGAGATTATGAGCATCTATGAAGCAAAGTCCAGAGGCTTGCTGAATCCTGGGACGTCTCTTATACTTCTAGAGGCTCAAGCTGCCACTGGCTTTGTCATTGATCCGGTCAACAACAAAAGGCTTTCAGTGGCTGAAGCTGTAACTCAGAAAGTAGTCGGCAGCAAGTGGAAAAAGAAGCTGCTCTCAGCAGAACGAGCTGTCACAGGATACATTGACCCCTACACTGGTGAAACCATTTCTTTATTCCAAGCTTTGATTAAGGATCTCATAGTCAAGGATCATGGAATTCGTCTTCTTGAGGCTCAAATTGCCACAGGAGGCATAATAGATCCAGTATACAGTCACAGAGTGCCTGTGCAGGTGGCTTACCAAAGAGGTTACTTTGACGAGGAAATGAACCAGACTCTGTCTGACCCAGATGATGACACCAAGGGCTTTTTTGATCCTAACACACAAGAGAACCTCACTTATCTCCAACTTATAGAGAGGTGTGTCACTGAGCCAAACACAGGTCTTAACTTACTCCCCATTGTGAAGAAAGGGGAGTTCTACTTTTTTGTTGACGAGGCCACAAAACTTATACTGAAATCTACAACTACCACCAGAGCCGGCGGGAAGTATCAGGGAACCACGGTGTCACTGTGGGATCTGCTCTACTCCAGATATGTCACTGAGGAGAAGAGGCGAGAGCTTGTGCAACAGTACAAGTCTGGTGCTATCACGATTGAACGCTTTTTGGAGATTTTCTTGGTGATCATTCAGCAGCACACCACCACTACAACCACGTCGTCAGTCACCACATGTCAAGTATCAAAAACAAACGTTGACAGCACCACCACAGTAACAGAGACTGAAAGCTTTCATGGTATTAGGAAGGATGTCAGTGCTACAGAGTTGCTAGAATCTAAAATCATCAATGAAGACCTCTTCAAAGATCTCAACACAGGAACAATCACAGTAAAGGAAATAAGTGAAATGGACTCTGTCCGTAAGTATCTAGAAGGGACCAACTGCATAGCAGGTGTGTACTTACAGTCCACCAAAGAGACCCTGAGCATCCATGAAGCCAAGTCCAGAGGCCTGCTGACTCCTGGAACGTCTCTTGTGCTCCTAGAGGCCCAAGCTGCCACCGGATTTGTCATCGACCCAGTCAACAACAAGAAACTTTCAGTGGAGGAAGCTGTGGCTCAGAGAGTTGTTGGCATTGAGTGGCAAAAGAAACTGCTGTCAGCAGAACGAGCTGTCACAGGATACAGAGACCCTTACACCGAAAAAACAATATCTCTGTTCCAGGCCCTGAAGAAGGACTTGATCGTCCAAGATCATGGAATTCGTCTCCTGGAAGCTCAAATTGCCACAGGAGGCATCATTGACCCAGTATACAGCCACAGAGTTCCTGTGCAGGTGGCTTACCAAAGAGGTTACTTTGACGAGGAAATGAACCAGATTCTGTCCGACCCTGATGACGACACCAAAGGTTTCTTTGATCCCAACACACAGGAGAACCTCACCTATCTCCAGCTTGTCGAGAGATGTATCACAGATCCCATTACTGGACTTAGCCTGTTGGTTATTGTAAAGAAAGGGGAGGTCTACTTCTTTGTTGACGAGGCCACAAAACTTATACTGAAATCTACAACTACCACCAGAGCCGGCGGGAAGTATCAGGGAACCACGGTGTCACTGTGGGATCTGCTCTACTCCAGATATGTCACTGAGGAGAAGAGGCGAGAGCTTGTGCAACAGTACAAGTCTGGTGCTATCACGATTGAACGCTTTTTGGAGATTTTCTTGATGATCATTCAGCAGCACACCACCACTACAACCACGTCGTCAGTCACCACATGTCAAGTATCAAAAACAAACGTTGACAGCACCACCACAGTAACAGAGACTGAAAGCTTTCATGGTATTAGGAAGGATGTCAGTGCTACAGAGTTGCTAGAATCTAAAATCATCAATGAAGACCTCTTCAAAGATCTCAACACAGGAACAATCACAGTAAAGGAAATAAGTGAAATGGACTCTGTCCGTAAGTATCTAGAAGGGACCAACTGCATAGCAGGTGTGTACTTACAGTCCACCAAAGAGACCCTGAGCATCCATGAAGCCAAGTCCAGAGGCCTGCTGACTCCTGGAACGTCTCTTGTGCTCCTAGAGGCCCAAGCTGCCACCGGATTTGTCATCGACCCAGTCAACAACAAGAAACTTTCAGTGGAGGAAGCTGTGGCTCAGAGAGTTGTTGGCATTGAGTGGCAAAAGAAACTGCTGTCAGCAGAACGAGCTGTCACAGGATACAGAGACCCTTACACCGAAAAAACAATATCTCTGTTCCAGGCCCTGAAGAAGGACTTGATCGTCCAAGATCATGGAATTCGTCTCCTGGAAGCTCAAATTGCCACAGGAGGCATCATTGACCCAGTATACAGCCACAGAGTTCCTGTGCAGGTGGCTTACCAAAGAGGTTACTTTGACGAGGAAATGAACCAGATTCTGTCCGACCCTGATGACGACACCAAAGGTTTCTTTGATCCCAACACACAGGAGAACCTCACCTATCTCCAGCTTGTCGAGAGATGTATCACAGATCCCATTACTGGACTTAGCCTGTTGGTTATTGTAAAGAAAGGGGAGGTCTACTTCTTTGTTGACGAGGCCACAAAACTTATACTGAAATCTACAACTACCACCAGAGCCGGCGGGAAGTATCAGGGAACCACGGTGTCACTGTGGGATCTGCTCTACTCCAGATATGTCACTGAGGAGAAGAGGCGAGAGCTTGTGCAACAGTACAAGTCTGGTGCTATCACGATTGAACGCTTTTTGGAGATTTTCTTGATGATCATTCAGCAGCACACCACCACTACAACCACGTCGTCAGTCACCACATGTCAAGTATCAAAAACAAACGTTGACAGCACCACCACAGTAACAGAGACTGAAAGCTTTCATGGTATTAGGAAGGATGTCAGTGCTACAGAGTTGCTAGAATCTAAAATCATCAATGAAGACCTCTTCAAAGATCTCAACACAGGAACAATCACAGTAAAGGAAATAAGTGAAATGGACTCTGTCCGTAAGTATCTAGAAGGGACCAACTGCATAGCAGGTGTGTACTTACAGTCCACCAAAGAGACCCTGAGCATCCATGAAGCCAAGTCCAGAGGCCTGCTGACTCCTGGAACGTCTCTTGTGCTCCTAGAGGCCCAAGCTGCCACCGGATTTGTCATCGACCCAGTCAACAACAAGAAACTTTCAGTGGAGGAAGCTGTGGCTCAGAGAGTTGTTGGCATTGAGTGGCAAAAGAAACTGCTGTCAGCAGAACGAGCTGTCACAGGATACAGAGACCCTTACACCGAAAAAACAATATCTCTGTTCCAGGCCCTGAAGAAGGACTTGATCGTCCAAGATCATGGAATTCGTCTCCTGGAAGCTCAAATTGCCACAGGAGGCATCATTGACCCAGTATACAGCCACAGAGTTCCTGTGCAGGTGGCTTACCAAAGAGGTTACTTTGACGAGGAAATGAACCAGATTCTGTCCGACCCTGATGACGACACCAAAGGTTTCTTTGATCCCAACACACAGGAGAACCTCACCTATCTCCAGCTTGTCGAGAGATGTATCACAGATCCCATTACTGGACTTAGCCTGTTGGTTATTGTAAAGAAAGGGGAGGTCTACTTCTTTGTTGACGAGGCCACAAAACTTATACTGAAATCTACAACTACCACCAGAGCCGGCGGGAAGTATCAGGGAACCACGGTGTCACTGTGGGATCTGCTCTACTCCAGATATGTCACTGAGGAGAAGAGGCGAGAGCTTGTGCAACAGTACAAGTCTGGTGCTATCACGATTGAACGCTTTTTGGAGATTTTCTTGATGATCATTCAGCAGCACACCACCACTACAACCACGTCGTCAGTCACCACATGTCAAGTATCAAAAACAAACGTTGACAGCACCACCACAGTAACAGAGACTGAAAGCTTTCATGGTATTAGGAAGGATGTCAGTGCTACAGAGTTGCTAGAATCTAAAATCATCAATGAAGACCTCTTCAAAGATCTCAACACAGGAACAATCACAGTAAAGGAAATAAGTGAAATGGACTCTGTCCGTAAGTATCTAGAAGGGACCAACTGCATAGCAGGTGTGTACTTACAGTCCACCAAAGAGACCCTGAGCATCCATGAAGCCAAGTCCAGAGGCCTGCTGACTCCTGGAACGTCTCTTGTGCTCCTAGAGGCCCAAGCTGCCACCGGATTTGTCATCGACCCAGTCAACAACAAGAAACTTTCAGTGGAGGAAGCTGTGGCTCAGAGAGTTGTTGGCATTGAGTGGCAAAAGAAACTGCTGTCAGCAGAACGAGCTGTCACAGGATACAGAGACCCTTACACCGAAAAAACAATATCTCTGTTCCAGGCCCTGAAGAAGGACTTGATCGTCCAAGATCATGGAATTCGTCTCCTGGAAGCTCAAATTGCCACAGGAGGCATCATTGACCCAGTATACAGCCACAGAGTTCCTGTGCAGGTGGCTTACCAAAGAGGTTACTTTGACGAGGAAATGAACCAGATTCTGTCCGACCCTGATGACGACACCAAAGGTTTCTTTGATCCCAACACACAGGAGAACCTCACCTATCTCCAGCTTGTCGAGAGATGTATCACAGATCCCATTACTGGACTTAGCCTGTTGGTTATTGTAAAGAAAGGGGAGTTCTACTTTTTTGTTGACGAGGCCACAAAACTTATACTGAAATCTACAACTACCACCAGAGCCGGCGGGAAGTATCAGGGAACCACGGTGTCACTGTGGGATCTGCTCTACTCCAGATATGTCACTGAGGAGAAGAGGCGAGAGCTTGTGCAACAGTACAAGTCTGGTGCTATCACGATTGAACGCTTTTTGGAGATTTTCTTGATGATCATTCAGCAGCACACCACCACTACAACCACGTCGTCAGTCACCACATGTCAAGTATCAAAAACAAACGTTGACAGCACCACCACAGTAACAGAGACTGAAAGCTTTCATGGTATTAGGAAGGATGTCAGTGCTACAGAGTTGCTAGAATCTAAAATCATCAATGAAGACCTCTTCAAAGATCTCAACACAGGAACAATCACAGTAAAGGAAATAAGTGAAATGGACTCTGTCCGTAAGTATCTAGAAGGGACCAACTGCATAGCAGGTGTGTACTTACAGTCCACCAAAGAGACCCTGAGCATCCATGAAGCCAAGTCCAGAGGCCTGCTGACTCCTGGAACGTCTCTTGTGCTCCTAGAGGCCCAAGCTGCCACCGGATTTGTCATCGACCCAGTCAACAACAAGAAACTTTCAGTGGAGGAAGCTGTGGCTCAGAGAGTTGTTGGTATTGAGTGGCAAAAGAAACTGCTGTCAGCAGAACGAGCTGTCACAGGATACAAAGATCCTTACACCGAAAAAACAATATCTCTGTTCCAGGCCCTGAAAAAGGACTTGATCGTCAAAGATCACGGAATTCGTCTCCTGGAAGCTCAAATTGCCACAGGAGGCATCATTGACCCAGTATACAGCCACAGAGTTCCTGTGCAGGTGGCTTACCAAAGAGGTTACTTTGACGAGGAAATGAACCAGATTCTGTCCGACCCTGATGACGACACCAAAGGTTTCTTTGATCCCAACACACAGGAGAACCTCACCTATCTCCAGCTTGTCGAGAGATGTATCACAGATCCCATTACTGGACTTAGCCTGTTGGTTATTGTAAAGAAAGGGGAGGTCTACTTCTTTGTTGACGAGGCCACAAAACTTATACTGAAATCTACAACTACCACCAGAGCCGGCGGGAAGTATCAGGGAACCACAGTGTCACTGTGGGATCTGCTCTACTCCAGATATGTCACTGAGGAGAAGAGGCGAGAGCTTGTGCAACAGTACAAGTCTGGTGCTATCACGATTGAACGCTTTTTGGAGATTTTCTTGATGATCATTCAGCAGCACACCACCACTACAACCACATCGTCAGTCACCACATGTCAAGTATCAAAAACAAACGTTGACAGCACCACCACAGTAACAGAGACTGAAAGCTTTCATGGTATTAGGAAGGATGTCAGTGCTACAGAGTTGCTAGAATCTAAAATCATCAATGAAGACCTCTTCAAAGATCTCAACACAGGAACAATCACAGTAAAGGAAATAAGTGAAATGGACTCTGTCCGTAAGTATCTAGAAGGGACCAACTGCATAGCAGGTGTGTACTTACAGTCCACCAAAGAGACCCTGAGCATCCATGAAGCCAAGTCCAGAGGCCTGCTGACTCCTGGAACGTCTCTTGTGCTCCTAGAGGCCCAAGCTGCCACCGGATTTGTCATCGACCCAGTCAACAACAAGAAACTTTCAGTGGAGGAAGCTGTGGCTCAGAGAGTTGTTGGCATTGAGTGGCAAAAGAAACTGCTGTCAGCAGAACGAGCTGTCACAGGATACAGAGACCCTTACACCGAAAAAACAATATCTCTGTTCCAGGCCCTGAAGAAGGACTTGATCGTCCAAGATCATGGAATTCGTCTCCTGGAAGCTCAAATTGCCACAGGAGGCATCATTGACCCAGTATACAGCCACAGAGTTCCTGTGCAGGTGGCTTACCAAAGAGGTTACTTTGACGAGGAAATGAACCAGATTCTGTCCGACCCTGATGACGACACCAAAGGTTTCTTTGATCCCAACACACAGGAGAACCTCACCTATCTCCAGCTTGTCGAGAGATGTATCACAGATCCCATTACTGGACTTAGCCTGTTGGTTATTGTAAAGAAAGGGGAGGTCTACTTCTTTGTTGACGAGGCCACAAAACTTATACTGAAATCTACAACTACCACCAGAGCCGGCGGGAAGTATCAGGGAACCACGGTGTCACTGTGGGATCTGCTCTACTCCAGATATGTCACTGAGGAGAAGAGGCGAGAGCTTGTGCAACAGTACAAGTCTGGTGCTATCACGATTGAACGCTTTTTGGAGATTTTCTTGATGATCATTCAGCAGCACACCACCACTACAACCACATCGTCAGTCACCACATGTCAAGTATCAAAAACAAACGTTGACAGCACCACCACAGTAACAGAGACTGAAAGCTTTCATGGTATTAGGAAGGATGTCAGTGCTACAGAGTTGCTAGAATCTAAAATCATCAATGAAGACCTCTTCAAAGATCTCAACACAGGAACAATCACAGTAAAGGAAATAAGTGAAATGGACTCTGTCCGTAAGTATCTAGAAGGGACCAACTGCATAGCAGGTGTGTACTTACAGTCCACCAAAGAGACCCTGAGCATCCATGAAGCCAAGTCCAGAGGCCTGCTGACTCCTGGAACGTCTCTTGTGCTCCTAGAGGCCCAAGCTGCCACCGGATTTGTCATCGACCCAGTCAACAACAAGAAACTTTCAGTGGAGGAAGCTGTGGCTCAGAGAGTTGTTGGCATTGAGTGGCAAAAGAAACTGCTGTCAGCAGAACGAGCTGTCACAGGATACAGAGACCCTTACACCGAAAAAACAATATCTCTGTTCCAGGCCCTGAAGAAGGACTTGATCGTCCAAGATCATGGAATTCGTCTCCTGGAAGCTCAAATTGCCACAGGAGGCATCATTGACCCAGAATACAGCCACAGAGTTCCTGTGCAGGTGGCTTACCAAAGAGGTTACTTTGACGAGGAAATGAACCAGATTCTGTCCGACTCTGATGATGACACCAAGGGCTTTTTTGATCCCAATACACAAGAGAATCTCACCTATCTCCAGCTGCTCAAAAGGTGCATAATAGATCCCATCACTGGACTAAGTTTACTCCCCTTGATCAAAAAGTAATTAATTTTTTTCATGTTTTTTGTGCTTTGTTGTAAATCATAATTAGCATTAGGTAAGCACTACTTTTTTCACTTAAGAAGATTTAATCTTAGTTTTTCATGTTTCATACTGATATGCCGGGAAATTGTTGCGCTACGTCTCATGAAATAAATACATGATTTTTAAATCCTATTTAGTTTAAGTCAAGGTCATATAACCTAGTTTTTCTGTACTGTTATTAAAAAAATTGACCTAATAAACAGGAATGTAAACACTGTTTGTTTTATTACCAGTATGATTTGGCTTTCTGAAGCTCTTATTTGCTCAGTGAACAGGTTTTCCACCTAAAATTAAGCATTTAGAGTACATGTCAAGGGTAAACATTAGACAAGCGATACTCCAAAAAGCTTGATAATTTTTTTATTTTAGCTTAAGCACCTAAAAGGGAAAAAAAAAACCTTGCTTCATATAAGAATGACTAAAAACATTTAGTGTCATGATTATAACTCAAATATCACCTGTGTCGTATTAAAGGAACCAAACAAAGGCAATATGAAACTGTAAACATTTATTTCCAATAATCAATGGGGGAAAAAACTGTGTCTATTTGAATGATAGAACACAAAGTGTGAATCCAGGCTTCACTGCGGTCTAAAAAAAGCTTCAGGAACATTATTGAAGCAATCACGTCTCATGGTTTTAGCTCTACTCCAATTTGTCCAGCAACTGGCGAATGTCCTCCTGTCCGCGATAAATCCTCTTTAGCCCTCTGGGAAGATACCGACAGGAGGACAGGTTGAGGTAGTCGAGTGCTGTCATTTGGCTTATGACAGGCCTGCAAAACCAAAACGGAAAGATGGAAATACAATCAGTCATTGTGGTTTATAACAGTATTTCCCAACCCAGGGTACAGGTTTTACTATTGATTCATACAAACGTCGACAGCAAAATGGAATCATTTCATTGAATTGCGTAATGGTCTCTCATGGCACAGTGGTTGGGAATCACTGGTTCTAAAGGTAAACAAAGGAAGTGGTTCCTGGTACCTCAGAGCAGCTGGCGTGATTCTGGTCCCGCTAAGGTTGAGCGACCGCAGGGTGTCGGCGTCGTTGGCCCGGGCCAAGTGACACATGGCCACCTCCAGGTCCTCCTCAGAGAAAAGCTGATTGGCCACGTCCAGCTGCCGCAGCGTGTGACTCCACTTCTGCATCACAGCATGGAGGCCTTCCTTTTGGGATGTGCCCAAGTGTCTGCTGAAATACTGACCCCAGAAGAGGCACTCCAGCTCTGCCAGACACAAAGTAGGCACATTTCAAACTTTTGAAGGGTACTTAAGGTCAAATTTAAGAGAGTTGCTAAATGTCTTAGCTGTAAAAACGTATGTTTGAATTTTGATCAAAATTTTGTTTGTTAAAATTTGGTTAACTGGATTGAAGCCCTAACACTAGTTTTAAACGGTAACCGTCTTCTGAAACCCTAACTCTGTCTTAAAACTTTATTCTGAAAACCTAACTTTAATTTCAAACCGCAAAATAAAGACATTAAAGTAAAAATGGCCCCTTTACCAAGACAGGGTAACGCTGTCAGACCCGCAGACGTGACACGTGAGCAGCCTCGCAGGTCCAGGACTCGCAGCCGGGGGGAGCCAAAGAGTATGTCTCCTAAGTATTTGTCGGTCATGTAGGAGTACGACGTGGTGGCGATACACAATTCCTCCAGTAGAGGAAATCCAGGAGACAATTCGGCACCGTTGCGCATGCTCTTGTGCAGCGGGCGGACGTTCAGCATCCGGAAGGTCTGATGACAAGTTCAATGGAGTTTTTTTGGGGAATGGACGAAAATCAGTAAGCCGTAATAAAATATTTACCAGAGGTGAGAGTGAGTCACACATGTACATGTCATAATAAACTCTCAGGTCTTAAACTTCAAGTATTAGCAAGTCCCAAATTACTGTGGCAAAAATCACACGTCAAGCAAGTGGATTCATACAGCTTATGTCCCTCAGGGACAATCCACAACATCGACTCCACAGCACCATCTCCAGGCACACGACATGTATTACATTAGCCACTTCGCAGTCACCAAATGACAAGTTAAGCCTGACTTGAGTCAAGTAACATGACTCGAATCCCCCACTTCTGATATTTACCGTCTTCTACCTTAAGTTTGGGGCAAGCCATCTGTAACGCTTGGACGCAAACGGGCAGTTCGCCGTCTTTACTGTCCAGTTTTTTGTTAACCTCCAGCAACTCCAAATCGGGACAGCATCCCCTCTGAAAACAGAAGCGCGGCATTGAGCTTTGCTTCCGCTGCATTTGCGAGACTTGTGGTTCCTTACGGAGATGGCGGCGAGGAGTCGGTCGTACTTCAGTCCGTGGGTGAACCAAATCTGCCGGATCTGAGCGCCGTGACTTTCAAGGTAAGTGAGAAGACCTTCCACCTGAAACTACAGCAACACAAACACTTCTTAAATGTACTTTATTGAAGTTATTTGACAGAAATTTGTCTTTTTTTACGCACGCAGTTGTGTAAAATTTAATTGGTATGCATCTTAAACTAGTGTCTCACAACCTTTTTTTGAACTAAGGCACATTATTTACATCGGAAAAATCTCAAAAGTAAAAACAGAGATGTGGTTGCAAAAGTGTGCACACCCTCGTAATACGGCACATTCAAACAATCACATTCAAACTCATACATAGTGAAAGTCTGCCACCATTTAAAATGCCTCGTATTACCCCCACCCCCTAAAAAAAAATCTGAAGTTCTAGCAGGCTTTTTATGCCATTTTTGTAATCGCATTTTACAGCACAAGCCGTGGTCATCGGCTCACCTCCGTGTACTGTAGATTTAAACTTTGCAGCGATCTGCTGTGCAGGCCCAGGCTCTGGAAGGCCGCCCCCGTCAAGCCGGTACAGTAGGAGAGCGTAAGGGCTCTCAAGTTAGGGCAGAACTGTGACACCACCTGCCAGTAGATGTATTTATTTTTAATAATAAATCAATAGCTTAAAGTGTAACTATGCAACAAACTTTAGAAAGCAGATTTTGTGAATAAACCTGCTGACTTACGTCTACTGCGTGGTCCACATTTTTGGACCAGTGATGGAGGGAGAAATCCCGCAGCTGAGAGAATCTTTAAAAAAATAAAAGGCTACGCTTACACAGGGCATTTACACAGCGAATCTAAATAGCAACATCGAGTACCATACCTGTCCTGCGCCAGCCAGTCTAACGTGTCTTTAATCCGACTCTGTGTTTTTGGCAGCTGACTTTTGCCCGGCGCGATCCAGCAGTGACCGACGGAGACTTTCCGCCACAGGACAGGAGTGGCGGCGGCGGCGTTCCACAGGCGGCACACTCTTGCCACCCTAGCATGGGAAACGCATCGTTTTTAACTTCGGTAATTAGGCCAACATCAATACGAAAGTCAAGAGTGTTCCAAAAAAGAAAAAGAAGAGAAAATTGTATCCTAAAAACACAGAAAATTCTCACTCAAATGTAAAAATTTCATGAAATGTGTGAAAAGTAAGCATCATTTTGAATTAGAGTAGAGGTTTACTGTTGGCTATGTTTTCCTTCTTTTTTTCAGCATAAAGAATGAAATCCACTGGCAATAAAAATGTATTTTGTGTGTTAGAATGTATTCTTTTTTGAGCTTTCAACTATTACATTTAATTTGCCTCAAAAGACATGGAGGTAGTCACATTTCAAATTTCATATCTTTTTTTTTTTAATTTATAACACTGGTTGAATATTACCTGCACAGAAAGGGGACGGCACCATTTTGCGTGACCACCATCTTAAAAATATTGACCAGAACCTCCTCGGGAAGACTTTGTCCCCATCTGTGGTCCTTTGGCTTCTCCGCCACAAACACAGGCGGTGTCGCCTCCTCTTTTGTCTCAACAGCTGACGTACGAATAATAGATTTTCTCTTTTCCTTCTTCGCTGCAGTCTTTTTTCCACCCTTTCCTTTATTGGTAACTTTTTTCTTTCTTCCCTTCTTCTTCTTGTGGGCCCAGACGGAGCCGTCATCCCGCGAGGTGCTGCTGGATATGACGAGCAGCATGTCCTCGCCCTCGTGGACCGTGTATCCGGGCCAGGCCGCCCTGTTCACGCTCGTCTTTTTCTTTTTTGCCTTTTGATTTTTGGGCTCAGCGGTTTTCCTTTTCAGTGAGGCTTTTTCGGGCTTTGGTGCATCATCTCCCTGGGTGGACACGGATGCCCCGGCATCTTCAACCGTCCCTTCAGTGGATGCCATCATCAGGATGCTTTCTTGTCCTTACAAGCCAATGAACACAAATAATCTGAAAAATAGTTAGAAAGAAATATTACTGGATTTGTGAGGCTCATGGAAGTACTGCATCCAAGAGGTACAAATCTAATTTTGGGAGCGGTAAAATTATTAAGACTTTATTTAAAAAATTACAAATAAATGTTTGCATTTATCTTTTCCCTGTTGAACTACTACTAGTCTTACCCTTTCCTCAAGCCTTTCTATCTACCCTCCTGTTCTGTTTTATTATGTTCTAGATTTGTCTTAGTGACATGTTTGCATCCTTGCCTACAGATGTATATTTGAAACTGTCCAGTGTTTTATTTGCATGTGTACATGTGTGAAGCGTTTGTGTCTTATTATCGTTATATTACATTTACTACCCAATTTGAGCTAATTCAAAGTGTCATTCCTATTTATGACTGAATCATCCATTGCTCATCACGGAGATAAAGACACCATTTTCAAATATACAAACTGAATTACCTGTGTTGTTCTATTACCTGAAAGCCGTGTCCGCATCAGCAGCTCTTTTTTATGGTATTATAACACTGTCAGACCCAAATGTGGGCAAAAGTCAGACCAACTCGGGAACAATTGATTTCGAAAACACCATTGAGCAGCTCGGTCGTCACTGCAGCTAGCTGTTAGCTAAGGAAGTAAACAACGCCGGGCGGTACAACGACGACAAAAGACATAATTATATTAGGTGTGAATCAATGTTGAACTAGCGTCGTTATATTTCGCAAGATAAAGCTTTTCAATTTATTCTACAAATCCTCAGTTCGAGCGAATTGGCTGTTTCCGTTGTTGTGTTGTTGCTTTCATCCCAACAGGTTCGCGGCAGGATACTACACGTCCTGCTATAACATGATTGGCTGGAGTACGCTCATTGCTGCAATATTATTGGTTGCTGCTAGTAGGTCACGCCCTAAAGAAAAAAACAACAACAACAAACTTTGTTTTCATTATGTACACATGTGATTCATATTTTGAAAAGCCATGGGTTACGGGTTGTAGGTAGACAACATTTGTTTTGTTTTTTAAATTCCTTTAAAAAATATATATTTGGGGAGAGATCACAAAAAACTGCCATTTGAACAGTGGTGTATTTTTTTTTATTACGTACTCGAGCTTCCCTTCACCTCATTTGCTAATTGTTACATGAAGCATGATTTACTGTGTTCACTGTGTTAACATAATTAAAAATAACATTTCAATAAAGTTCATACATAACCTTAGATGGGAACGTTGCCACATCCAAGGTGGCCGCCCCGTAGACACGTCTACTTTGGCGCATCAGCGTATCTAGTCTTTATACATCTATAGGCTAAAATGCTAACAACAAAGCGGGCCATACGATTGGTAAAAAGCTCAACTACTTTCATTACTCGTCCAATCATCGGGTTGTATATATTTCCGGGCTAGCACAAACACGCTTTGCAGTGACTTTGGACATTTCGTGGTAAAACAGTTGTTAACGTTTCAAAATGAATTTGCATTTTATTGTAATTTGTTTTAATTATCATTATTATTGTGTATTTTAACTTTTCTTAGCGACAGCGGTGCCGATGAGCGGTCTTTCTAGCAAACAGTAATTGCTAACGTTAGCTTTGCACGTGACTTTACAATAACTTGTGTAGCGTTACAGATTTTTAGTTTGTGTAGAATCGCCGTTACCTACTAATCCCAGTGACACTTAAACACACCAATAATTAAGTATAGGTCGCAGTGTATTGATGAGAAGTTAACTTGCATTGTTTGTCTACCACAACAGCTGGCAATGGCGTCTGGGGGGAATTACTCGCTTTGTGGAAAAGCAGCTGTAACTGAAGCTAATTTGAGTAAGTCTAAAGACATTTATGTAAAGAAATCTCAAATTTAAATTGGTATTTGTACCTATATGTCCCTTTGGGTGTAGGTATAATTTGCTAATATTTCTGTTTTTCAGGAGATGATTATTATTGGAAGCTGGTGGCAGACTTTGTTGGCCCTCAGACGGGGGAAGGCTTGGATCTGGACAGAGAACTTTGCAGAAATAGACTGCTGATTCAAAGTGGCCTCATGAGGGAGGAAAATAACTTCGCATGGATCTCCGTCGTCGACTGGCTGAAGAGGATTTTCCCTGCCTACCATTCTGCGGACTTTCGGTGCTTGATAGAAAGAGGGATTGCCACTACCTTGAGCTTGACGGGCAGTGCCAGGGAGGCGTTTCTGGAGTCGTATGTCAATTTTAACTTTGTGGGCCCCATAAGCGACAGCATTGGTGTTGAACGAGACCACCTTTTAAAGATGAAAGACTTTTCCGAGCGGGCGCAGTCCATTGAGGTCACAAACGGTTTGATCCTGGAACTGAACAACTTTGTGACAAGGGAGAGAGTTTCTCCCATCAACTTGGTCACCTGGCTGAGGAACTTCAACCCGGAATACTGCCAAGATGGCAAAATTCAAAAAGCTTACAAAATCCTGAAAGTGAAGATCAAAAGGTTAAAGATGTGCTACTACAATTGTCAAACGAGAAGTCACAGGCGTAACTTTGTGATGGAGAATTTGCTTCAAAGTCCGTTTGAGCTGATGACGTCCAAAGACCACCACAAAACTTTGGTCAAGAAGCGCCCACAGTCATCTTGTGAAAAGATGGTGATCAAAGAGGAATACGATACCTACGAAATCTCTCCCAGCAACGAGTCCGAGAAGAATTCTTCGGTTCGATTAGTCGGAAATCAAGTGTCAGTCTGCAGTGGTGCAGTGAACACTGGGGAAGCATCCCGCGTAGCCGCAGCGGGAAAAAAAGACGAAATATTGCCATCTCTCCTGGACGTGGCCATGTTGTCTGTCAAGAAGCTGTCGAGTATACATCGTGGGCAAACCAAAAAGTGCAAGAGGATTTCCTGGGACCTCCTCATGAATCAGTACGCGCTAACGTGCAAGGAGAACCCCACCATGGATGCGTTTGAGAAAACTCTTCACTCGGTCGGCAACCAGGTCTCGTTGGCGCCCCCGGTGGTCTTCCTCCACCACAACGCCAATTTCTTGGTGGATGTGCACGACACGGTGGAGCAGCAGATTATAGCCTTCGAGGGCGAGATCACCCAGTCGCGAGGTGAGAAGCTGGGCCGGGACGCGCACCCTCTTTTCAAGAACGTGGTCAACTTCACCGAGAGCGCCACCTCCCGCTTCATCCAAATGTCCACAGACATGCTGGACCCCGACAAGGGAGCTTTGCTTGGCTACAAAAAACACTGGGTTGCCTTCTGCAATGAGAAGGACAACCCCTCTCAGCTACTCAGGAAGCCGCCGACGCTATTCAGCAGCTACTTTGAAGCCGCCGCGGGTCTCATTCACCACCACAAGGAGGTGGCGCTCTTCTTCTCTGACATGCTGGCGCTCCGCAACGACAATTGCCCCAACGTTCTCCTCGAGAGCGTGGTCGCTGACGCCAGCGATTCTGTCATCCAGAGCATCGTGTGCGTTCTCGCAATCATCTACTGCAAAGTGGTAGGTCCCTACTGGCAGCTTCTCAAGAGCGCGGGTGAGTACTCCCTCTTCAGCCAGTACTTGCTCTGCCTCTACCAGAAGTTCCTCGAATGGTCCAAAGACCCCTCCGAGCTGATGGTGCCTGAAAAGATCACCAATGTCTTCCTGCAGTTCGCGGTGCACGATAAGACCTACACCGGCGTGTACAACTACTGTTCGGATTTGCACACCAACAGGGACCTCATCAGGGTCTGCTTGAAGAGGATGATCAAGACCATTTCCGGCGTCGCTGAGTTGCACTTGATGGATTTCCTACCGGGAGGAATTTTTGCCAAAGTGCCGTCTCCCGAGTTGAACATCAAGCTGCTGAGCTGCAAGTTCTTCATCCTGTTAGCCGACTATCCCTACAGCCAACCGTCAGAAGAAAACAAGAAAAGAAACCCCGCATATTCGGATAGCTCGGAGGAATTGACTTCATCTGAATCTGAAGACACTTTCGGAAACCAAGCTCCTCCCCTTTCAGTGTCGGCACAATGGGTAAAAGGTCGTGGACAGCAGAAGAGTGTTCAACGTCCGGCCATTAAGACGGTCTATTCAGAGTGCATGGACCTGGATTACATCACCGCCACCGTGAAGAGGAACGGGGGGCCGTGCCGCACCCAGCCGGACGTGGACAAGATGCTGCTGCGTTTGGCCGACGACGACAGGCAGACCAAGCGCGAGGCTATCCGCTGCGAGATTGCCTATCAGAAAATGGTGCTGCACAACACCGACCCCATCCTCAACTCCTCTTTCAGCAACACCACCCAAATGACGTTGAAGCTGAAGCTGGCGCTGCCCCGCCTCAAGCCGGGCTACTCAATCGTTTTGGCCCCCAGGAAGACTGCGGTGATGAAGCGCGTGCGTCCTAGCGTGCAGGACAGTTTGAGTGGCCACCCCAAACCTGAAGGAAACCAACAGGTGTAATATGATCAATCAATCATGAGTGTTCGTTTATAAAGAACAAATATAGAATCGATTATTGATTTTTCACTCAAAGGAAAATATGTTTGTTTTTTTTTAAATATATAGCTAGTCATTTCCGAGTCGTCTTTATTTTGGAACTGATCATGTACTTATTCATAAATGTAGCAGAGTTCCTTTGATTTATTGTAAAAAGATGCATTTTTAAACATGTGACAACTGAACTGATCATGAGTATTACTGGAAAAAAAATAAAAACATCAATAAATATCTGCATAGTTGGTCATTGTCAGGCACATTCTTTTTCATTGTGCACAATCGTTGTGAGTTTAAGCAACGTGTTTGTTTGTTTTGTCTTTGCTTTGCAGTGACATTTGAAGGTTATTAAGTGGTTGCATCACAAAGCCCAGTCACTCGAGGTCATGTTTATACAACTAATGCGCAAATGTGAGCAAATTACATTCCGCATCGAGTAAGATTTTAAGATGAAAAGTGAACGAAACGTATCATCTGATCTTCCTTCCTGCTTTGTTGTCGTGGTTGTAAAACGAACAGACCCTTATCAACCAACCAACCGTGATGCTTTCAAGGCTCTCAAAACACTGGATATATTTTTCGGGGAAAATTTTACTTAACACAGTGATAACTAAGGTCTTATATATATTTTATGGGTATAACTGTGTTACTTGGGTTCTGCAATATTCATACAAAGGAAAGCATACATAAGCTAACTTTGCACTCATACAGCCGCGAACGTGTGGAAAGGGAAGCTGTCATTATTTTCCGAAGAGTACTTGAAGGCATCTCAAGGGGCGGGAACTCTTTGATAAGTGTCCACCATTGCTTCATTTCGAAAGCGGCGTGCGGAGCGCAGCTTTGCCGGTGATTCGTTTTTAAAAACCCCGTAGCTTGAACCGCTTCCTGGTTTGTTCACCGTGGTTTCTTCTCCATTCCTTGGGCCAGAGTCGACGGCGTCATGTCGGCGGGCTGGTGGAGCAGTGATGCGGTGACCCACGGCCTCATGGCGCTGTTCGCTATGGGCTCGTGGATTTCCGTCAATAGTTTGTGGGTCGAGCTCCCGGTCATCGTCAGCGTGCTGCCCGAAGGTCAGTGGCCGTCTCTTGGCGTTCTCTCTTCGGCTAGTCACAAGACGTTGCAGTTTTGCTCACCGGTTGAATTGACATGGAATAGTTCGGTGGACTTAAGAACAAGCTAGCAATTAGCCAGCTAGCGTTTGACACCAACATAATCATTCGCTTTTGCTTTTAATTCATACCGAAATAGCATACTACGATTCTGCTAACGGTCAGAAAAAGCGTCTAAAAAAACTAAATAAAAACACGACGGTAAACTGCTTGCTATTGTTTTCTATAGTAAATAAAGTTTTCCAAAATTTCCAAATATTTGAAATGTCAAGTTTTCACTTATCTTTGTTTTAATTTCAAACAAAAACACGAGTTGTAGAGAGTTAAATCCCAGGGTCAGCAGTGTCTCTTATAAAGATAATTGAAAATGTATAGTAAAATACTTCCCCGAAGTTAACACAGATTTAAATAGATACTTTATTGGCTGTCAGATTAATAAAAAAAAAAAAAAAAAAAGCCTGTTGGCGATATTCGTCAAAACACTGAATATCGACACCGATGATCAGCCCGGCTGATAATAGTTCCCCAACCAAGCACCGATACCACTGGCACTTTTGATACATCAAATTTCCACAACAACAAAAAATACATTAAAAAAAAAAATCATTGGGAGCAGTATGAGGACGTAAAAAAAAAAAAGCAGTCTTGTGTTGTGGTTGCAGGTTGGAATTTGCCGGCCTACCTCTCAGTCCTGATCGCGTTGGGCAATGTTGGTCCAGTGGTTGTGACGGTGACGCACCACTGCTCGCCAGGCCGCCTCAACGAGCGCGTGGTCATCCACTGCATCCAGGCACTGGCGGTTGTGGCATCGATGCTGCTGGCCATCTTCTGGTCGCGCACGGCGATGGTGGCGGGGCAGCTGCACTCGCTGCCCTTCCTGATCCTCACCTTCGTGCTGTCGCTGGTGTGCTGCACGTCCAACGTCACCTTCCTGCCTTTCATGTTCCGCTACCCGCCGCAGTACATCCGCACCTTCTTCGTCGGGCAGGGCCTGAGCGCCCTGTTCCCGTGCGTGGTGGCTCTGGGGCAGGGCGTGGGCCAGCTAGAGTGCCCCGTTGTCAATGGCACCGTGCAGCCGCACCACCTTAAGGAGAACTTCCCGGCGCAGAACTTCTTTTGGTTCCTGTTTGTCATGCTGTCGGTTTCCGCACTGAGCTTCTTGGCTTTGACGCGCCGGCCGACGGCGTCGAAAGAAGCCGCCCCGCCTCCTTCTAACGACCCACAGGGATCATACGCAAGTATTGAAAGTATGGAAAAAATGTACTTTGAACATTTCCAAGTATGGAAATGGGGGGGGGGGTGTCTAAGACTGCACAGTCATTTATGCCCGCAAAATGAATGCGCTTGCTAATATTAATATAAATTTAATTTAAATATACAAGTAAATGTTTTTATTTTTTATTATTATTTTAGGTTTATGTAAGTTACGTAATTGAATATGCAATTATGCATGGTTACGATACGATTTACTTATTTTTTTTAATACATTTTTAAACGTTTATTTTTTACTGAGAATTATAAAAAAAAAAAAAATTACAGAAAAGACTGGAAATTACGGTTTATAAAAAGAAAGCAATTTCCATATTTCAAATATGTAGGAACCCTGGACGCCACGGTTAAGAGTGGCGACGAGACGCACCCGCTCAGCAACGGCAGCTCGCCGTCGTCCCAGGAGGATGTGCGCCTGGAGGGGGCGCCGTCGCCGCCCGCTCAGACGTTTTGGACGCCGCACAACGTTTACCTCCTGGCGCTGCTCGCCATCTCCAACGCGCTGACTAACGGCGTCCTGCCATCCGTGCAGAGCTTCACCTGTTTGCCGTACAGCGCCATGGCCTTCCACCTCTCGGTGGTGCTCGGCAACATTGCCAACCCACTGGCCTGCTTCGTTGCCATGTTTGTCACCCTGAGGTGAGGGGGGGGCACGTTTTAGTGCTCAAATGTAGCCTTGATTTTTTGAGGTAAAATTTGTTTTAAAATGTAATAATTAACCAGTTATTTATATTTTATTATGTTAAAAGAGTACATTTTAAACTTGACTCTCAGTAATTTGTTCGGTGGGTCGCACTGAGCTAACGTTTTTTTTGCATTCCAGGTCCTCTTCGCGTCTCGGCATGTTGTCCCTGGCAGGCGGGGTCTTTGCGGCCTACCTCATGGCTCTGGCTGTCCGCAGTCCGTGTCCGCCTCTGCATGGGAAAACTGCTGGGGTGGTCTTAGTGGTGAGTGGGCATTTTTTTTCATCTGAAATCCTATTGGAGTTAGTAACCATATTTTTGATGACAACAATATCACAGACTTTTTAGTTATGGATACCAGGATCGGTATCAGTGATTTAGGGCTGTGCAATTAATCGAAATTCAATTAGATAGTTCAATTATTACACTCCACAATTACAAAATCAGCATAATCGTAAAAAAAAAAACGGAGTTGTTTAAATGTATACATTTGCAACCTTTTTATTTTATTTTAAAATAACACATTTCATCCAAAAGGAACTTGCATAATTATATTTTCTTGTTTTGTACCCCAAAATTAAAGATTGTCCTAATAGTGATTTCAATTAATACCAATATATTCGTGATGAATATTTTCTTCATCATCATCGATCAGCCCTATCGGTGATGATACTGTACGTCTGTACTCAGACTTGAAAAATGCTGACAAAACACACTGCGATGTGGAGATATTTTAAGGTAGCTATGTCTCTCATTTCTTCATCTCTTATTCACTGTATGTACTCCATTAACACATTGCCCCCTAGTGTTTAGACTGAGAAACGACATAACTGAAGTACCTTATTGTAACAGTTAAATGTACTTAATTTATAATTTTT
This sequence comes from Leptonotus elevatus, assembly GCF_054856555.1. Taxonomy (NCBI): domain Eukaryota; kingdom Metazoa; phylum Chordata; class Actinopteri; order Syngnathiformes; family Syngnathidae; genus Leptonotus; species Leptonotus elevatus. The sequence goes on along the minus strand of NC_141257.1, from coordinate 2,098,739 downwards.
CATTCCTCTTATATATTTTTTTTAATTTGAATTATTATTTGGTGGTTATTTTTGTATATTGGTGAGTTTAATCTGAATTAGTTTAATTTTTTTATTTTTTTTATGTATCAGTGTTTTGTCAATTCTTGGGTAATCTGCGCACTCTGCTTCCATTCAGCCTTTTAGGCTTCCGGAACATTTCCGTTTCCCCTCACATTGCGACACTACATGACAATAAGAAGACAAACTGGGTCCCATTTTGTCTTCTACGGAGTAAATAAATTCTGGAAAACATATTTATTGAACCCGACGCACACGTCTGTTACATTATATTGCACTCAATTTTTAAGTTAAGTGTGGCATTAAATGTCATATCACGCGAAACATGTCACGTTAGCTGCCATGTTTAAAAAAAAAAAAAAAAAAAAAATGTTTTGAAGGGTAAAATAAGTTTTTACAAAGTAGTTAAACATTCAGATCCTCTATGCGAATGAGTAACCCGCATGTGCCTTCCTTGCCAGGTGTCTTCCTGGATCACGTTCACGGGCCTCTTCTCCTACCTGAAGGTGGTGATCGGCACGCTGCTGCACGAGGCGGGCCACGCCGGCCTGCTGTGGTGCGGCATCGCCATCCAAGCCGGCTCGCTGGTGGGCGCTCTCACCATGTTCCCGCTGGTCAACATCTACAACGTCTTTGAGCGGGGACTGGACTGCGTCAATGGATGCGATTAAAGCCAGATAAGAGCTTTTTTAAATATATGTTATTACGGTTAGAGCATCAGGTGGTCCTGAAGCATCAAGAGGTCCAAAGTGCTCGATGACAGTGGAAGCGTTGTGTTGCCGCACGCTGGCCGAGGGGCTTTTATGTGCTGTATGAGAATTGAACCTGTGCAGTTGTTTACATTGGACCATGTGACACTATTTTCCTCAGGGACTCGAACCCCCCCCCCCCCCCCATACCTCCTCATTGATTCAATCTGCTTCAGTGTTTCGTAATCTTCTCAAAGGAATTCCCTCTGCCGTCTTTTTTTTTTTTAAACAAAAAAATACTGCTTCTGCTGTTGTGCTGCTTTAATGTTAAGAAGGAATTTCAGTTTTTATACATTGTTTTTAAATCACCATTGATTGTACTGTAATTAATAGGGCTGTGCACAAGTCGCTGGTGATTCGAATGGGGGTTTGCGCGGTCGTGGAAAAATGAACGCTGGATCCTGATTTGGGCACAAAAGACGCAATAACCAACCCAGCTGCTACCTTTTTCATATGGAGGACCAAAACTGCCAAAATTCAAAATAAGTAAATGACTAAATAAATGACTAAAAGTGAAAATAAAAACAGGTTTAAAAAATATATATATAATTCAAAAATTAAATCCTAAATATAAATGGAAATAAAAATAACTATATATATAAATAACAGTAAAAAATACAAAAAAAAAAAAAAAAAACAAGATTATAAAAAAATATATTAATACAATAAAATATCAACAAATAAAAACGCGCTGCTCTCACATTTATTTATTTCATGCTGCAGACGCTCTGCCTAGGACGAAATGTTATTCAAATTAGGGGGCGGTCCTAAACGTGCCTTGGGTTGGACTTTGCCGTTGCAAGCTGCTTTTTAATGGTCGGCTTGCATGGAGAGCTCCAGCAATGTACAACAATCTTGACCACTGTCACCTTTTATTTAATTTTTTACTTTTATTTATTTATGGATATATATATATATTTTTTTTTTCTATTTATTTATTTGAATTCTATTTTTATATCCATTTTTATTTTCACTTTTAGTCATTTATTTATTTAGAATTTTGGCAGCTTTGGTCCTCCATCCCTTTAGGCACAATGCGGCGCCTCATCCTGCTTAACGTACGCTATTTAAAATTAAAAAAAAACGTTGGCAAGTTTTGGCAATTAAAAGCGGCAGCCATCAGTGTTGAGTACGAGAAGTTTTCAAATATGAATGTCAGGCTTTGTGAGTCGATTTGGTAACCCATCATTTGGTGTAGATAAATTGATGTGTAATTAAGTAAATTCACCATTTTGATCAAATTTGATTTTTCATCTGTTGGGCTATGATGGCTTTTTTTTTTGTTGTGCAAAAGGTATGAATCATGTCGGAACTCTGTCACCAACATCAATAGGAACGGCAAATCGGGATTTTGGGTGCGAGTCCGACCTTTTGTGATTGCGATTGATGTTTGTTCTGTTGCCTTTCTTATCAATCGGACTCTCGTTTGCCTTTAAATGCACGTAACGTTTGTAACATCACATGGCTGGTGTGTGTGTGTGTTACTCTTTTGTTGTCACACAGCAAAGTCATGAAGACGTACGAAAAGTTTACACACCTCTGTTCAAATGGCAGAATTTTGTGATCTGAACAACGTGAGACCAAGATAAATCATTTGCAATTTTTTCCTCACCATTAATGTGAATGTATGACAATACAAGTTGAAGTTCAACTCGATTTAAAAGTTATCTATTCAAGGCGGGAGGTCGACTCGGCACGCGTCCGCTAACATTTACTTAAAAAGTGCCTCCGAGTAAGCCGAAATAAAGTTGAGCTGTTCTTGTAGGCTTTTCTTGTCATTTTGTTTTGCTTTCTCACAGAAGTCAAACTGTTTTGTAGTAACACTGATTCCCGTTGCAGTTGAAGGAAGAAAAAAAAATGCTGCCACTAAAATGTGCTTCACTTTAGGTAGTAGACTGTTTTCTATTGACTTTTTTTTTTTTTTTTTTTTTGATGAGCAGTGTTGTTTGCTCCAAAGATACCTTTTGGAATTATGGCCAGAAAGTTCAACCTTGGGTTCAGTGGACTGGAACGAAACTCTCATTAAAAAAAAAAAAGTTTAACGGCCTGAAAAAAATACGTTAAACTTAATGAACATCCAAAAAGTACGTTTGATGCAAAAGCAACACTGCTCATCTGCTTAGTTTTTATTTAAATGCTAAAACAACAACAACTTTAAACATGGGTTTGTAGTCTTTTACTTTTTGATAAACATGTTTCCAAATGTTAGCTTGAATTAACCTCAAAGACCAAGTGTCTATTAGAGGTTAGGATATTTAGTTTTTAATCACATAATTGTTTTTATTATGGAAAAGAATATGTTGCTTGTTAAAATAGATTACCGGTATTGTTGAGTATGTATGACAACTGATGTAATAATTAAAAAAAACCTTTTTTAAGTTTGTTTAATGGCAATTGTCCAACAGTGTCTTATTTGAGCCAATTTATGAATGACATATATATATATATATTAAAAAAAATTAAATCCTCCAGAGTATAGTCACATTTTCAACAGCCATTATAATTAGTACACTTGCACAATGAAATTGATCCATCTTGCTTTTCGCAAGATAACATTAATTATTATGAGTTGACATTCAGTGGGCTATTCCCTTGCATGATCTCATCATCTTGTGCAGTTCTAGCAAATGAATTAGCCAGTGTGTTTTGTTGTTCCGAACCTCCAATGAGTTCAGTCAAAAACAAGGCTTGCAGGCAAAGTGGTGGCAGACGGCAACATGTGACCCCCCCCCCCCCCCCCCCCCCCCCGAAGGCGTCACACGGATGCGCTTTTTAAAAACATTGTGATCAGCAAAAACCAGCACGTGCCACGGCCGGACGAGCGTGAACACGCCCACTCTCAGCGAGAAGGCTCTTAATCCCGGACTTCGGGCTTCAGTCACTCGCTCCAAACGCAACATCCTGACAACTTGTGAGTATACCTTTTGCCTTCATGTATATACCACCCATGTTTGATGATGTTTGTAGTTCTAACATCAGGTCAAGTGATTCGGCAACTCTTGCTTCCACTTTTTGATGAAGGAAAAACAGGAATTTTGTCTTTTGATGTGTGAAAGGCTGCGCTGATGCGTCACTAATTGTACGAACCCTGAATGACTAGATTACAATGCTGCTGTCGTTTTTACGTAACTTTTTTTTTTTTTTTTTTTAATGGATGCAAGTGCAATTGGTGGGGATGAAGACCACAGGGAGGCCGGAATGTCTCAAGTCCACCCTGGCCAAGTCTGATCCTCTCAGTCTTGTAAAGCCTCAATAATAATAAACAATGCATTCAGTCTCATGTTTCCCAGTTTATGTAACAGCAAGTCATGTTGACGTTAACTCACACTTGACCGCTTAGACACGTGCGCAATTTTTTTTTTTTTTTTTAAATTCCAAATAAGTGTTCTGTGCTCCATGCACGACGAGATGAAGTAAAAAATTAACCTATGGCAATTGTCGTAAAGTTGGCTTCAAAACACTTCCTGCTGCAGGTCACGCATTAATTCACAACTGAAAATAATAATAATAATGTCGCTACTTATATCTTCAGACCAGTCTTGGAGGGTCCCTATCCTGCATGTTTTCGATGTTTCCCTCCTCCAACACACTTGTTCTCAACCCTGGCCCTCGCGTACCCCTATCCGGCCTGTTTTCCATGTCTCCCATAGCCAACACAGCTGAGGATCGTTATCAGGCTTCATGCACAGCTTGCTAGTTAGCTGATCATTTGAAACACCTGTGTTGGCTGTGGGAGACATGGAAAACAGGCTGGCTAGCTGTACTCGTGGACCGCGGTTGAGAACCACTACTCCAACACACCTGATTCAAATGAGCAGCTCATCAGCAAGATCTGCAGAAATCTGATAACAATCCTGAGTATTTGAATCAGGTGTTTTGGAGGAGGGAAACATCAAAAACATGCAGGGTAGGGGCTTTCCAGGACGAGGTTGGTAACCCTTGCCGGATAGGATACTTTAAAACGGGTAGCATTTAGAGGTGTCAAACTCCGGTCCTCGAGGGCCGCTGTCCTGCAGATTTGAGATGTTTCCCTTCTCCAACACAGCTGATAATCTGCTCATCAGCAAGCTCTGCATACGCCTGATAACGATCCTGTTGGTTGGAATCAGCATGTTGGAAGAAGGAAAGCTCCAAAACCTGCAGGACACCGGCCCTGGAGGACCTGGATTGCCCAACCCTGATCTCGGACCAGGGCTCGGGTCTCATCCTTGCTGGTTTTCCATCCAAATCCTGTTGTGAGCACGACTAACTCCAAACCTTCTACCTTCTAGAAAAGAACCTCGGCCATGTCTGCGCTCACCCACCTTCTGGCGTGCCTCTTCGGCACGGGTTCCTGGGTGTCCATTAATGGTCTGTGGGTGGAGCTTCCCCTGATAGTCCCCCAGATTCCCGAGGGCTGGTACCTCCCATCGTACCTCTCAGTTCTCATCCAGATGGCCAACGTCGGCCCGCTCTTCGTCACCCTGATGCACCGTTTCCGACCGGGAGCCCTCAGCGAGACGGCGGTCGTTTACGCCATCATCGCACTGGGAACGCTTGCCAGTTTCCTGTTAAGCTTCTTCTGGAAGGAGACGGTTGTCGTAGCGGGGGCGCCCCGCAGCGTGGCGTTGCTCGTCCTCACCTTCTTCCTCGCCGTCGTGGACTGCACCTCCTCGGTTACCTTCCTTCCCTTCATGATGCGCCTCAAGCCTCAGTACCTCACCACCTATTATATCGGCGAGGGCGTGAGCGGCCTGCTGCCGGCCGTGGTGGCGCTGGTTCAGGGCGTCGGTGTGGTTCACTGCGTCAACGGCACCCAGGACCGAAACGCCACCGACGGTCTTCCGACGCTTCGGGCTGAGCGCCAGCCGGCCAACTTCTCAGCTGAGATCTTCTTCTACTTCCTGAGCGCCATGATGCTGGTGTGCCTGTTGGCGTTCGTTCTGCTCAACCATCACCCCGCCGTTGCCAGGGAGAAGACCAAATGCCAATACAGCAATGGAGTCAAGGATAAGAACTGGGTGGAGAAGAAGCCCATGATGGAGCCGTACAGACCCTCAAGACCCAAAAGCAGTTTTGGAGTTGGGACTTACAGCTGGATGCAGGTGTTTTACATCTTCGTGATCCTGGCGTGGACCAACGCGCTGACCAACGTGGTGCTCCCGTCGGTGCAGTCGTATTCGTGCATGCCGTACGGAAACAACGCCTATCACCTGTCTGCCACCATGGCGGCCGTTTCCAACCCTCTGGCCTGCTTCATCGCCATGTTTTTCCCAATAAGGTAAGTACGGGCACAGTGGTGTTGCTATCGATCTCGAACCTGCTGCTCCCTTGCCACCTGCCCAACACATGCCGTCACACCGATGGACAGTTTAGAGTCTTCAGTTAACCTACCACGCATGGTTTTGACATTTTGGGAGGAAGACAGAGTCATCGGAAAAAAACACTTCCTCACCATGCTGATGCACATGCAGATGTCGAGACACCTGGGAAGCTTTTCATTTATTAAAAGCATAATCTCATTTGTGACCAGATCCTTGTGGCTGATGGGGGCGCTGACATTGGTGGGCAGCGGCGTGGGGGCTTTTATAATGAGCATGGCCGCCCTGAGTCCGTGTCCGCTATTGGTGAATGACGTCTGGGGCGGCGTCATCATGGTGAGTTCAGGAAATCCTTATTATGGAGGACCAAAACGGTTATAAAAAAATATAATTCAAAAAATAAATGGAAATGGAAATAAAAACTAAATGCAAAAAAATATAAGAACTATATATATATATAAATAAAAACGCTCTGCTCTCACACTTAGTTATTTCATGCTGCAGACCCTCTGTCAGGATGAAATGTTATTCAAATGAAGGGGCGGTCCTAAGCGTGTCTTGGGTTGGGCTCAGTGTTTTTATTTATTGATTGAGTAATTTTATTTACATATTTTTGTATTTATTTCGACATTTATTTTTAGATTTTTTTTAATATTTTCTACATCTCGTTTTTTATTTTTGTATTTATTTTTACTTGATTTATGGAAATATATATATATATATTGTTTTTATATATTTTTTTGATTTCATTTTTTTATTATATTTTTTTATATCCGTTTTTTTATTTTCAGTTTTATTAATTTATTCATTCATTTATTTAGTTTTAATGTTGGCAATTTTGGTCCTTCATACTTTTCCGAGTCCAGTGAACCCTTGCTGAACATGAAGTATACGTTTCCTCCCTCACACTCGGCAGGTGCTGGCGTGGGTCTTCTTCGTCCTCACTCTGTCCTATGTCAAGGTGATCATCGGCGTGGTCCTGCGCGACGAGGGCCATAGCGCCCTGTTGTGGTGCGGAGCGGTGGTGCAGCTGGGCTCCCTTCTGGGTGCTGTCACCATGTTTCCCATGGTCAGCGTGTACAGCCTTTTTGCATCGGGCGACTCTTGCAACACCCGGTGTCCATGAAGGAGCCAATGTTTTTTGTTTTAACTGTGTTTACATGCTAACAGGACATTGAGCCTCCTTGGAAAGCAAACGTGATGATGAATTATTAAGTTACTTTTTGTTTGTGCGGTGTAAATAGCGAGGTTGTACTGCAGCTGCTCTCTTTCTAATACTGTTTGCAACTCAATTTATGTGAAAATGAAATACAAAACATACATTTCAGAACAATTTCATGTGAATGACGCAATGGTGCATGCTTTTTTAATTTTATTTCTATATCTCATGATCTTCCTGCAACGTGGATCAAATTGAGCAGACTAAAAAATGTAAAAAGTCAACATTAAAATTGAAATAGAGAAACTAGAAGCTTTTCCAGAGAACTTTTTTTTTAAATGTAATTAAACCGGATGTTTTGTTTTGAAAATGGAAATCGAATATATGACTATTTGTTGTTTTTTCGTTTGAGAATTATTCTTTTATTTAATAATTAAAAATAGAATGAACAACAGTTACACGGTTCATTCTACATTAAGCATTTATTTTTTTCACATTTATTCACTGATTCCCACCATTCCAAATCTACACACACTAATAATTCTATTTTTCTCATTCCAAAAATTCATATTTTACACGCACAAAATAAAAAAATAAAAACATTTCTCATTCTCCAGCAAAAAATCACGATTAATTTCCAAAGGCACATTTGTTGTGTTACCGGATTTTAACGCTAGATGGCGGTGTTACTCTGCAGATCCCATTGAAATTGTATTAGTAAGAGTAGATGCTACTGCTAGCGTGATTTTTGTGTGTGTCTACATTCTGGCCTTATGTGTGTCCTAACACCACAGCATTAAATGTAACCGATTCAAATTCTTCCTAGTTGAAATTCAAATCATTCAGCACATTCAATTCACCTTAGGCACCATCCTCCAACGTGTCCACAATTTCACGTGGGTGCAATTTTTTCTCAATGAAAAAAAATGCACAATGTGAAATTGATGCAACAGGTGTAAATATTTATTAGACAACTAGGAGAAAGAAAATCGTCAGGGACACATGCAAAATGTTCCATATGATTATGGAAATAGAATATCCAAAACAAAATACAGAGTGTGGGACATTCAACAATCAACCAATTAAAAATACGCAATAAAATGAAGGATAAACTACAGTATTTGTTGTTAAGGATACTGTTAAAAAAACACACACCAAAAAAAAAAAAACTGACCGAATGATTGTGACGAGGACAGCATTCAAACATTTTCAGCCAGCTAAGACCGGAAGTGCTCGACGGTGTGTGTAGAGGTAAAGCACGGGGTGCACAATGCTGGCCGCAGACAGGAGGGCGATGCACAGGGGCGTCAAAAGGCACCGCTTCCGGATGACGTGCATCATGCAAGCCACGGGGATGTAGCAGAGCAACGTCACGATGCAGGTGGCAACCACGGTGAAATAAGCCCGCTATGGAGGTAAATTTGGTGCAAAACTAACTTGTGCAAAAAATGTGTACCTGTAGAAAAAAGTCTAAATTTGTATCTGTAAAAGTCGTGATTTGTATCTGTAAAAAAAATGTGTGCCTGTAAAAAAAAAAATTGTGTCTGTAAAAGAAATGTGTACCTGTAAAAAAAAAATTTGTGTCTGTAAAATAAATTTGTACCTGTAAAAAAAAAATGTGTATGTGTAAAACAAATTTGTATCTGTAAAAACAAATTTGTACCTGTAAAAGTCATGATTTGTATCTGTACAAAAAAAATTTGTACCTGTACAAAAACTATAAATTTGTATCTGTAAAAGTTGTGATTTGTACCTGTAGAAATGACAACTTGTAGTCAAAGAAGTCGCCACTAGGAGTCACAAGTGGGTTTTCTGCTGCTGTCCAGTGACGTGAGTTTTGCCCCATTTATCTCGCTACAAAAGGTGCAAAACTGATTCGTACTTGTAGAGCGCCGTGATTTGTACTTGTAAAGAAGGGGGCGGGCTCTGGTGTAATGAAGGGTTGTTTTGACCAATCAAGTGAGAAGGATTTGAGCGGATTGGAGCGCAACCTCATTGGTTTAGCGAACGACGGTGGCGGGACTCGCGGAAGGATACAAGCAGGACACATCGTCGCCAACCAACATACATATTAAGAATACTTCTTAATATGTATGTTGAGGAAGAATACGTCAGTATTCTTAATATGTATGTTGAGGAAGAATACTTCAGTCGACTGAAGTATTCTTAATATGTATGTTGGTTGGCGACGATGTGTCCTGCTTGTATCCTTCCGCGAGTCCCGCCACCGTCGTTCGCTAAACCAATGAGGTTGCGCTCCAATCCGCTCAAATCCTTCTCACTTGATTGGTCAAAACAACCCTTCATTCACCAGAGCCCGCCCCCTTCTTTACAAGTACAAATCAGGCGCTCTACAAGTACAAATTAGTTTTGCTCCATTCGTAGCGCGACAAATGGGGCAGAACTCACGTCACTGAACAGCAGCAGAAAAACCACTTGTGACTCCTAGTGGCGACTTCTTTGACTACAAGTTGTCATTTCTACAGGTACAAATCGCAACTTTTACAGATACAAATTTATACTTTTTGTACAGGTACAAATTTTTTTTTGTACAGATACAAATCATGACTTTTACAGGTACAAATTTGTTTTTACAGATACAAATTTGTTTTACACATACACATTTTTTTTTTACAGGTACAAATTTCTTTTACAGACACAAATTGTTTTTTTACAGGCACACATTTTTTTTACAGATACAAATCACGACTTTTACAGATACAAATTTAGACTTTTTTCTACAGGTACAAATTTTTTGCACAAGTTAGTTTTGCACCAAATTTACCTCCATATGTGCGCGTTTCTTGTCTCGTGTGTGTAACTAACTGTATGTGTATGTTTCAAAGCATTTTCAAAAAAAGGTAAAAACAAACGTGTTCTAAACCTCATCAAAAAAACACCAACATTTATATATTAAAAAGTCAAAACAAAATAAAATCAAACTATAAATTAAAAAAATACCAAACTACAGTATTATGACCATGATGTGCGCTGTTTTTGTAGTGTGCACAAGTCACCACACGGCGTCGCTGTTGTAACACGTACTTTATTTACATGATCATTTCAGTCGTCTGATGTTCTATAAAAACATTTAGCTGAGTTTTGCATTCCCTTTTGAGTTTTTTTTGTATATAACATTTGATTTGCAAATGATGGCTTTGTTCCCTCATCTTAATAAAGCAAAGCACACGAGTTTTATTTAGTAAATAAACAAGTGTTTTGACCCGTTTTTGTAACTTAGATATACAACATTTATAGTAGCGATGATAAAATGGAGAACAGTAGTTTCATACAAAAAACATTTTATTGCGTTGAACAAATTGTTGCCATGTCCACATAAAAAAAAAAAAAAAAGACAAACTAAGCAACTTTCCCTCTGCTATTTGTTGGTATAGTTTGGATGCTTTACTGACAAATAAACATACAAATCCAACATAAAGCAGATTATATTAACAAGTGGCTTAAGAAGGATTTTTTGGTAAACTTCAATGAGATGTATTAAGACTCATAAATACATGCTGTATGGATAAAAAAAAAAAAAAAAGTAAGCTAATAGTAACTGGCTGCATGATAAACATGGTTACACAAAGCACATGCTAGCAGAATAAATATCTTTTTTTAAACTCCAAATAATATTACTATGTACTTATTGCTGCTGGTTATATTTTTTCTCCTTCTTTGGTCATGTGTGAAGTCAAGCTTTGCTGGATTTGAGATGATTTTGTTCTTTGGTCGTCATACAGAATATTATTTAGAATAGATTGTCTAAATGCGTAAAAATACATTAAAAATCTGTACAGGAAGTGCATGAAAGCGTAAAAAAACATAGCATACCACAGCTTGAGTACTTTTATTTAAAAATGCTCAAATGACTACGTTGGCATTTTTTAACTCGTTCACTGCCTTTGACGGCCACAGACGTCCAAGATGAATTTTTAACTGGCAGTGAATGACTTCAAAGTATTGACTTTGTTAAAAGGCACTTTTTCTTTGTGAATATTGCTATTTGTATGTACATGTTGTAAGTGTTAGGCACTGGATGCTTTACAAAGTGCAGCACAGGATTAAGACAAAATGATGCTTGGTCCTTTTTCAATGGAAATGGACTAAAAGAGCAAAAACAAGGCAGGAGTTGTTGGACCCTGGTGGTCAATAGCGACGGCAGTGGCTCCTCTTGCCGGAGACCAACCGCGCAACCTTTAAAGTGTCTTTGGGACTTCTTGTCCTACGCGTGGCTGTGGACCGAGATGCTGGACAGGTCGTTCCTGATGATCTCATTGACTGCAAGACCAGAAAGAGGGAAAAGAAAGAAAGAAAAATCAATGAAATGGTTCGATTTCTTTCTTCATTTCTTCCCGGGGGGGGGGGCGGATCAGAAAGTAACCGGTTTCATTTTCATATCACAAAAACCCAGCACTTGCTCAGGGGTGTGTAGACTTTTGCATCCAATCCACGCACACACACACATTCAAATGTGAACGGGACCGAGCGGCCCGCCGTGATCCTGCCCGCCCGCTCGCTAACCGTTTGCCGTGTCCTACTTTTCATCGCGCCGCCGCATTTCAGGCGCGCGATCGGATTGGACAACAAACGTCAATGTATCGACGGCCCCAAAATAGTTTGCGAGTGACGCCGAGGGCGGGCGAGAGGCCCCGCGCTGTGAACGACATTCACGTCAAACAACCTTCGGAAACGCTACCAAAGAAATACTTTCTGTTAAGAGTTCCAAAATAACATGCGACGCAATTTCTTTCTATTTCTTCTTGTCGAGGTCAATAAACATGTTTGAAGGAAACAAGTCACTCGTTATTGAGGCTGCAGTGACACGCTAATGACTTAGCGTGCTAGCAGGAAAGCGAAGGTGCTTATGACTTGTTGCCTTGTTGGAGCAGGCGGCTGCTGGCTTTTCAGATGAAGTCATACAGGAAGCCGCTTCCGGTCCCGCGGATGCACGCCGCAGCTGGCGCCGCCTGATACGGAGGTCCAGACACACACACACACACACACACACACGTGTGCAAACTCTCTCACACACACGCACACACAGGCGAGGAACTCCCAAACAATTACGGGGACGGCACGGCCGGCCTTTGCCAAAACGGCTTTCAAACAGCAGCCGCCAGCGAGGATATAAAACAAACGCACCCAGGCCCCGCCCACCCCCCCCAGTTTACTGCCGCGTTCTGGTCCAGACCGCAAGCCGCGAGATGTTCTTGGCCCGCCTCCTCGGGGCTCCTGCCGGGTTACTGCGAGACGCTCGCGGGCGCACCAACTCAACGCTTCTTCTGCTTTTTCACCCAAAAACGGCAGAAAGATCCAAAAAGTGGCAAAAAGCGGCACGTCGGTCATTTCATTATATTTTAGAGCATATTATAATAATTATAGTTATATTAGTAATAAATCATTGAGTATTAAATACATAACATTTTAAATAATTGAATGACATTTAATAAATAACATTTAATATGTAATTCATAAAATGTTCAATAAATAAAAGGCAATATTTGAAAAGTATTACATAAATCATATCATTTAATTTATTTAATAAAAAAGGCTACAATTGATAGAAAAAAATAAATACATCAAATAATAAGGTATTGGTTACTAGTGGAGGCCGCTGATACTCGTCACAAATACTTAAGGTTAAAACTTTTTTTTTTTTTTATCTGCCATTGAGTAAATCCTCCTCGGCAGTAGGTGGCGCTATACTCTCAGAGTTTTTTGTCGTTGTATTTGCCTACTCGAACAGTTAAAACTCATACTGGTATCAGTCTAGAAAAAAAAAGTGGTATCGAACATCCCCAGTAATAATTCATGTGAAATAATGAATATTAATGAAAATAAATGAATAATTAATGTCTTAGTTACCATTAGTTAGTTTAATAAAGGTACTGAATCAATTTAGTATTGTCCATAATTATTTTAAACATCGTAGTATATTAATGGACTAATTAATCTTATCATATTAAATATCATTGGCTTTAATATAGGAAAAAAATATGTTAAAATTGCATTCAAAGTTAAAGTTTAATGAATTGTTTCTTTAAAAAAAACTTAAAGATTAAATGTATTGTTTGAAAGTTAAATACAACTGAACTGCACTGAACATATGAGCTATACTGAATGAAAAAATCAAATGAAAAAAGTTGAAGCCACTTCACAGCATGCGTCGTTTGAACATTTCATTTCGTGATTCTTTCGTGTACCACCAGAGGGCGCCCACATTCCGCACTTTGCAGAAACTACAACGCCGTCCAATCAGAGGCGCTTTTCAAATGATGAACGTCTTCTCGCTCCCAACGCTGCCTAATTGTGACAGCCGGTGATAAACAATCACGCGGAAAGTTCCAGAAAGAAGCTGACGGACGGACGCCGCGGGACGTTCTCGAGCCTCCCCTCGACTTTGTGCGCGCCGTCCATCTTTGCGGCAAGTCCAATGGCAGGTGTCCTCTTACGGAAAGCGTGAGTCACGGCGAGCAGCGTCTGGCGGGCCCGCGTGTTGACCGTCTGGCCTGCGAGCGAGCGACTCCTAAAGGCCGAGCGCCATTAGCGCTTGATTTACATGTCAGTAAAAATAGCGCTGGCGGCGTTGGCGGGACAAAGGCCAGCGAATATGTCTGTTTTAGGTTGAAATGTTGAAAACAGACGCACCAGCACCCCCCCCCCCCACCCCCCCAAATCTTCAAACTGTCTGCAGCAGCTGCGACTTGCATAAGAAGAAATGCGCAATCGTTTGAGCTCGGCAGCAAATGCACCAAATCACATAACATGGCACGTCTTGGTATTTTTATTATTTAATATTTACATACAAATATATATTTGGTAACTTTTCAATGGTATCAATATTGATAATTGTTTGTAGTACTAATTAAATATCTTGGAAAAACATAGATATTAGAAACTAATATGGTTAAAAAAATAATTAAATTATATTTTTTGAAGTGTTGTATTTTTCTCTTTTATTATTATTCTTTTTTTTATCAATTCATCAAATTTTTATTTTTATTTGCTTATTCAGCATTTTATTTATTGGATACTAATTTTGTAAATATATAATAAATATATTTCCACTGTATATATATTTTTTAATCAGATGACTTTATTCATGATTCGTTATGATCTTTATTTAATATTTAATTTAGTATGAGCGTTTATTTATTAAATACATAACTTAATAATAAGGCCAGTATTGGTACTTGTCCATCCCTAACAATCACATATTGATGAAAATTTATTATTTTCAATAATAATAATAATAATTATTATTATTATGATTATTTTTAATAATATCATTTATATTTTATACATATTATGTTCATTAAATTTCATGTTATACTTTCATATTGTGCTGCTGTTTTGGTAAAAAAGGGGCTCAAAAGTTAAATTCCGAGACGCTCATGTTGAAATATAACTTTGAAAGTAATATAATAAAAATAATAAATCTTACATTGTGGAAGAAACGAACCCTGTTCCCGTAATAAAACACGACGCTAATTATGTTGCAGCTCCGCGTAGCGACCGTTCACGAGGCCCGAACACTGCAGACGTCCGCTCCCGACTTGTAAAAACGTCACGGCTACAAAAACGCATCAAGCGCTGAAAAAGCGAAGCGAAAGAACACATTTCAGTCCCAAACGCGCACCCGCGTCTGACTTTCAACTTAACGAGTTCCATTCCAGGAGAGAAAGATTACACCTGAGTGCCGCCCGCCAGGCACCCGGCCGAGGCCTTTCATGACGTGACCCACCACATGAAAACGGCCGGCGGAGAAAACAGGCAAAATTGCGGCCGCCCGTCTCCGAAAGCCATCATTATGGTCGCGGCGGCGGCCCCGACTTTGACGTCATCGCATTAGCGTAGCGAGCCAGGCGTCAAATCCCACAAGGGGGACTTGTTCACAAACTGGAACAAGGAGCGCACTTTTGGTCAAGATTCTTTGCATTCTCGTGTCTTTTTGGCATCAAAACTGAAGCTGCCTGTGCATTGGAATCATGCAAAGGCCCATGACGTAGCCTGCTAGCTAAAAAAGCTATCTCGGCAAACAGGAAGTGGCCCTGCCCGACAACGAGGACTTGTGCAGAAGCTGGAACAAGCAGTAAGGCTTTGGTTGCGTTTCTCTGAAAGAGAAAAAAAAAAAAAGTACTAAAGGACTTTTTGAGGCCCCGTTTTGGGGTACCAACTTCTGGGGTGCCCGAGCTAACATTTGGCTCGATGGCGTTGACTTTTGGCACCACCCACTTTTTGAAAAAAAACCCCTAACAATCACCACAGTTTAGTGCAGAATTTTATTACATTTCTATGTTAAAAAGGTACCAAATACCCAAAAAAAATTTTGCCCCGCCCCCCCCCCGTATTGGGGTACCATCTTCTGGGGTACCATAGCTAAAGTTGCCTAAATGGAGTTGACTTTTGGCACCAACCAGTGTTTGAAAATGAAACTTTAATGAAAATGTCAATTTCTTATCTATCTTTTGTATTTCAAAAAAGGTACCAAAAAAGGTACTAATTGGCACCCCGTGTTGGGGTACCAATTCTGGGGTGCCGTAGTATTCAAGTTGCGAGATGACTTTGGGCACCACCAACAGTTTTTACAGCAAAAGTTGAAAAGCTGCACAGTTGGTTCATGAATTCTCTGCGGTTCCATGTCAAGTTTGTGGGAAACCTTTTTCTGGGGTACCACAGCTTAAGTTGCCATTAGGCCCCGCCCTCCATTTGTATGCGGCAACGAGAACCGTTTTGGAATTCTTGATGTTTCCAAATGAAATGTTTGTAAAATAGCAAAGACTTTTTGTAACTCCAAACTGGGGTACCAACATCTGGGGTATCGTCGCATAAGCGGGTCCAGATGTGCTTCCCACTGTTTTTACAACAAAACTGCAAAAAGCATCACAGATGGGGGAAATCCTTCTTTGTGTTTCCAGGTCCAAACATTATTGGCACCTTGTGTAGGGTTAGCAACTTTTGGGGTACCATTGACCAAGTTTTTTTTTTTTGTCTTTCCTGACACAACCTGCTAAATGGTATCCAGGCTTGTGATCAGCACCAGAGAGCTTTACTCGAACCTGCACCCGTGGCAATGGAGTTGTTTGGAGGTACCGAAAAAAATACTACTCACCGTCGTCGAGGTACATCTGGTCCAGTTCCTGCGGTTCCTCCTTGATGCTGACGCCCAACGGCGGGGGGCTGCCGTCATCCCGCACCGAGGTCCGCCCCCCGCTCTCCGCCACCTTGGCGGGGCCGCCGCCGGGGGAGAAGGCGGCCTCGGGGGTGGGAGGCCGAGATGGCGGCTGGAAGCGGCCTGGGGTCTCCTGGATGATGGATGCGTGGGGCGAGGGGAAGGGCGGGGGGGGCAGCGCGGCCGGCGACAGGTCGCGTCGTTTGGGGCTGGCGCCGGGGGAGGAGCCCGGGTTGGGCTTGGGTGCCGATCGCTGCTGCGTGTACGTCAGCTGGGGCGGGAAGTAAGGCTTGGGGTGCCCGGCGGGGAGGCCGGGCCCCAGGGGGGCGCACGCCAGGGGGGCGTCGTAGTCGTCCCTCGGCTCGGTTTTGATGGTCGGAACTGAGCGGGAGAAGAAGACGGCGGGTCGTGAGTCAGCGCATTTGCACGCGAGTGGGCTTGTGGCTAGGATACACAAAACAAACACTTGATCAATGAGACCTTGTGTCTGATGACTCATAGAAACATTCAAGCAGCGGGAGAACAGACGCTTGTTTTCTTTGGGTCACGCTTGCGCCCGCCACGTCCAGTCAAAAAAAAAAAAAGCGTGACACACAAAATGGTGACTGGAAGCGGTGGACGCACTCGTACTCAAAAAAATGGCAAATCCAGGTCCAGGACGTAAAAACCCGGACCTGGATTTGCCACCTCCGCTCATACTACGCTGCAAGATGGAACCCACGCGGTCGGCGTTTACCTGCGGAGGTCACGTAAGTGAAGCGCTGGTACTGACTCCGTTTCCGCTTGCCGTTGCAGACGTAAAAGTTGACGTGCGCCGGCGCGGAGAGACGCTGGTTGCGGTAAGGCGGGATTTCCACCAGCAGCGTATTCTGAAAGACAAAGTCCACGCACTCAGATGCGGCGCCCTGGAAAGTTAAAAAGTCCTGGACGGCAGTTTTCACCGATCACCGTCAAATTCGGCGGACGCGGTTTCGGTTTGGAGCGGCCCCCCTTTTTTGGCGAAGTGCCTCAATAAAGTAAAAGTAAGCCAAAAATTTCCCAGTTTTGCCGATCAACACAAAATTAGGTGGCCAAGTACAATAAGAGGACGCGCAAAAAAAGTCTCACGGACCCGCACCTGGAGTCAAAACAGGAAGTCATCCATTTTGACTCTAAGCTTCAATTTTGGTCCAAACTCCAGGACGCGTCGTTTGGCAGGTTCCCGCACATTCCGAGCCGCTCGCAGCTGTAAATTCATCTTTGCGTTAGCTGTTTATACGTTCGATTATTTTCGAAGTGGACTCAATGAAGTCGAGTGAAGCCAATTGAGGCTGCGCCGGCGACTTTATAAAAAAACAATGAATGTGATTAAAAAGCCGTGAAACGCTTCGCCATCTGCGGCGGTCGCGACACAGTGGACGCATTTTTAAATGCGCGTGCCGTACCCGCACCTTGAAATGTTGTGACCTTCAACGTGAAGCGTTAAAAGCAGGGAGGAAAGAAAGACGCGGGACAAATTGGGCTTTGTGCACAATTATGACTCACCCAGATGTGATGGATGGCATTTTAATCGTAAAAGTAAGGAAGTAAATCACAACAAATGCAGCGCGCGGGCGCGCGACGGAGGTCGGCGAGCTATTGTGCGGCGCCGGCCAAGTGTTCCAGCACTTTCTGTAATATGCATGTGTGTGCGTGTGCGCAGAAAGCCGGGGAGCAGGTGCAGCGCTTCACACAAAAATACCCTCTAATCCCCCCACGACCCCCCCCCCCCCCCCCCCCCCCCCCCCCCCGCTCTCCCACACTCACAGTGCGCCGGACCGGCGGCTCCGCTAAGCAGGAAGTTCACCAGGAAAAAGGTGGAAAATAGGAGACCAACAAAGTCTGGCACCGTCGTGGGAAATATGGAAGTTGTTTTGTTTTTAAGGTGCTGGTGTTTAGGCCTCCCTGATTTTACGTTTTTTGGATTTGTTGGGGTCTGGATGTTTCTTGGGCTGGGGAGGAGTTCTGGTGGGGGGTGTCTGGTCGGTGCTGGATTTCACCTTCCTTGGTTTTCTTTGGTCCTTCCTCGGGTCTCCTGGTGTTCGGTTTAGGTAAACGGTATGAGATTTTTTCTAATAGGTTTTCTGGTGAGCTAACAAATACACGCACGCACGCACGCACATACACACATACTCACCCACACACAAAAAAAAATAATAATAATAAAAAAATAAAATAAATAAAAGAGCAATGATGATGACATTTCCGAATGAACAATACTGAGCTCTTAAAAAGAAAAGAAAAAAAAAAAGGTGCTGGTGTTTAAAATATGAGCTCATCTGGTACACTTGCACTCATCTATTGAGATCCAACAGGAGACATCTGTTAAGATAATATTAACGATGAGAGGATTCATTGAGCATTATGTGTGAGGTTAGAAGTCGCCGGCTGGGTTTGGGTTTGGGTTAGAGTTAGGCCAGGTTGGACCCAAGCCGCACAAATGGATCCGGAGCAAGAGACGACGGGGCGCGGTAAAATGGACAATTTTCTATATGGAGTCCGTGCCGGTGGGCGTGACGTCGAAAAACCAATCAATGTGTACCTAATGAAGTGGCCGATGAACTGCATGAGGTTCGAAGTGCCACCAAGCCCGGTTGGACCCAAGCGGCACAAAAGGAACCGGCGGCGCATGTGACAGGCAAAATTAAACGACAGATTTTCTAAATGGAGTCTGTACTGGTGGATGTGATGTTTTGGGCTCGGGATCTCGCTTATTGTGTACCTAATCAAGTGGCACGTGACCTTTTCTGAGGTCAGCACTGACACAAAGCTGAGTTGGACTGATTCCGCAAAACTGGGCCCCCCCCCCGATAAAATCACTCATCTACGAAATAGAGTCGTGTCTTTGCCGATTATAACCAAACTGGTTCAACTTACATGCTTGGAGGCATCTCGGTCCACTTTGGCCTCGGTCTCCCATATGTGATGCCCGTCTGCGAAGGAGAAAGGAAAATACACATGAGAAGAAAAAAAAAACGTGCGCGCAAAAACGAAGAGGTGGAAGGAGCACCGCAATCATCGTCTGTTACATCACTGATGGAGAAAGCAGCAGGCGACGTCACACCGTCTGACCCTCGCGAGCTCAAGTCCCCTCGGAGAGAGCGAGAAATATGATGCCTCCCCCCCCCCCCCCAAAAAAAACCCTGAGTCATTCCAAGGAGATGAGCGACATCTCGTGCGGGGCCTCGACGAGTCAACGCGCGCGGAATCCCAACGGCAGCTGGCGAGCTCGTTAGCCCCGCCGCGTCTGGAAAGTCGCCTCCGAAACGCTCTGGGCTGCGTTTGGCTCTGCGTCACGTTGAGGAGCTTTTCGAATATTTTGGGTGATTTAGGGTCAGAATATTAGAAACACTTCTCAGTGTTGTCGATGCAGTGCTCGTCTGACCTACAATTTCTCAACTTGGGGGTCGAACCCGAGGCAAAATTTCAGGTAACATCGCCGCTTGAGCCAAGTGAAAACAAAATGTCGCAATTAAGGTACTGCATTTGATATTTTGTGGATTCGGGGTCGGAAAATATTACAAGCAGCTCCCAGTGTTTGATATATAGACATACGGGGGGGGGGGGGGGGGGGGGGGGGGGGGGGGGGTGAGAGGTGCCGGGGTCTGCCACTGACAGGATTGTGGATGCGGGAAAAGCCGAGCACGTTGCCGCTATGTTTCCAATCGCAGAGTGGACTTCCAGCTGCCCGTGACCTCACTCGCCAAGCATCTCCCTCCTTGGACGAGGACCCCCCCACCCCCCCCCCCCCCCCCAACCAAACAATTCAATGTCGGAATGCCTTCTCACCATGTGCTCTTCAGACACTGTTACGTCTTCCCTTCCAGTTCCAGATCACAAAGGATCAATCGGTTGAGTGCGAATGGATTCATGAGTTTTTATGAGGTCCTGATGGCACTCAAGAAACCTTCACTAAGGATTGAACCAAACCCTAATCATAACCTTCGAACCCTAATCATAACCTTCGAACCCTAATCATAACCTTCGAACCCTAATCATAACCTTACCCCTTACCTTAACCCCCAATTCCAACCCTAAGGCGTAACCATCCTCAATTGAAACCACATAGCCCCCCCCACCCCCCCGTTAACCTGAACCTCCCCCAAATCTAAACCCCCTCAAATCTAACTCATAACCTTAATCCAACTGCAGCCCGCCAACTCCAACCATCGTAACCAGTCCAGATCCCAAATAAACCCTCGTCCCCCAACTGGGGGAGTCCTTGATCCTAAACTCTCCAAGCCTAACCTTAAACCTCACCTCGTCGTGTAACCCACAAAACAGGAATAGTATGATTCCAAACCGACAAACGGCAGCAAAAAAACAGGCCCGGTTGCTGGAGTGATACCCATTTGTATCCTTGAGCAAGGCACTGAACCCCCAGCCGACACTCCGTTAGGACAGCGGTTCTCAACCGCGGACCCCCCCTATCCAGCCCGTTTTCCATATCTCCCCCAGCCAACACAGGTGTTTTCAAACGATCGGCAAGCTCTGCATGAAGCCTGATAACGATCCACAGCTGTGTTGGCTGAGGGGACCATGGAAAACAAGCTGGATTGGGGTCCTCGAGGACCGGGCTCGAGAACCGCCACGCTAGGACATAGCATCTAAAACTTCTGCTTGCGCTGGTGTGGGCCACTAATTGTGACAAGTGTTCTTGAATGTGTGAAGGTTCTAAGAACTTGCAGTGCCAAGAGTGAACAATCCTCGTTTTGGAGCGGCACGAAATTGGGCACCCGCCTCCTGCATATGTCAGAATTTTGACCCGCGTTCTACCCCTTTGCGCCGATTTGCGGAAATTGAGGGTTTATTCAACCGCAAAAAACATAGATGAAACCCTCCTTGGGGGAGGTCATGAAAGATGGCGCCACTGGAAGGGAGCTTGTGTTTATATTTGTCTCCATTACAGTCGGATTGATGATGAGCAGGTACCAAATGTGACAGGAGGAAAGCATGTGAACTTCTTTTGTGTATTTCATTTGGACCTCACCTCCGCTGCGGTTTTGAAACCCAAAGACATCAAAGAGCCTTTCAAGTCAATGTGTACTTTCTTTGTCCAGGGTTCAAAGTTCAATCTTGTTACTTTCTAAGACAGCACAACCGTCTCTCACCGTTTGCCGTTGCCGAGGACCGGGTTCCGGTACCGTGGCGGTTCACGACTGCGGCCGTAGTAAAGAATTAAAAGGACCTATTTGATAACCGCAGAATGTTCCGGAGCAAGAGGGCAACATCTGCTGCGCTGATCCAGACCCCCAACCCCCCCTCTATCCAAGCTACAAGCCCCTCCCCTTTCCCCTCTGAGCACAATATGGTTCTTAGCTCTCCGGCCCACCGTGCTGGACAGGGTCCAATATTATCCCAAGTTCAACACTTCTTCCCTCCTCCCAAATAAACCCAGTGCACTTCTGCCGACGTGAGCCCGAAAGCTCGGATGCACAATAGTGTGCAGTAAAAAGCGAAGTGTCACTGTAGCTTCATAAAGGGACTCAAACGGGACCCTTGTGCTGACTAATTGGGTCAGGGTGGAGGCGCTTTGGTGCCGAGAGTCCAGCGGCGGCGAGGCTGGTAAGGTACAGTAAACACAAACACGTGAGCTCAAAGGGAACCCTTGTCTATGCTTCTTCCTTCTCGACCGCCACGAGAAAAAAACTGCACAAGGTCTCTCGGGGAGGTGGTGGGTACGTAACCCTTGACCCTGACCCAAATCCCCAAACGCTAACCTTTACCCCAACTGTAACCCTTAACCCTAACCCCCCCCTGCTAATCGTCCCTTACGAATGAACACAAAGTGTGCATTATCCTCCACTGGACCCCGCGTGCGGCGCTACCCTCTTGAGCAGGGGTGGGCACACTCTGTCCTCAAGGGCCGGAGTCCTACAGGTTTTAGATGTTTCCTTTCTCCAACACAGCTGATATATGATCAGCTCATCAGCAAGCTCTGCATAACCCTGATAACGAACCTGTCGATTGGAATCGGCTTGTATTGGAAAAGGGAAACATCCAAAACATGCAGGACTCCGGCCCTCGAGGACCGAGTGTGCCCACCCCTGCTCTTGAGCCTGAAGCGTTTCCAAGCCAACACAACACGGTTCCGCAAAAAAAAAACGTGGATTCCAAGCGGCGGTTCAGTGAACGCATCAGAACTGAAAGAGAAAAAGACGGCGGCAAAAAAAAAAGCGGAACGACCCACCGCGCTCGACTCGAACGCTAACGCCGCGAACGGAATCGCGGCTTTCACTCGCGGGCCGGTGCTTTTCGGTCATCTTTGACGGGCCGTCTGGCCTGGCGTGATGAACGCGAGCGCCAAGAATAACAGCGAGCCAGGCTGGGTTTTGAGCCTCGGAAGAAAGGCAGAAGAGGAAGGTTCGGATTGCGCAAAAAAAAAAAAAAAAAAGATAAAAGGCTAACGTTTAGCATTACGACTCCTCAATTGATTTGAAATGTTAAACAAACAAAAATGTGAAACTCGTCTGGGATTTGAGAGCGAGCACAAAGACGGAAAAAATGGTAACCCCGTGCCATTTGTGGGGGCGAGGCCTGCTGCAAACAATAATAACCATAAAAAAAAAAAGGCTTTGTTTTATTCACAGACGGTGTCGTAATCCCATAATCTGCTCTTTTGTCTCCTGTTGTTCACCGTCCTCCATTGAATTGTTTGCTTAGCGCCCTAATAAATCCTCAGACGCCTCCAGCCGAACCCGACACCGCCCAACAAATCCTGACGTGGACCAAAAAGCAGCAATTTCCCAAATGGGGTCGCCGCTTATCGGGTTTCGGCATCGGAAAGGGGAAAAGAGAGACGAAGGCTGTTTCATAGATTACGGGTCCGATGTCTGAGGCCCGGTCGAGAAAATCTGGGCCACTTGATGCTATCTGCGTTATTGGCGACGAGGCCAACGTTGTCGCCGTTTGCAGGTGCGGGTGCGGGTGAGCAGGTGGAGGTATCGCCGGATTACCAGCAGTGACGCAGTAACAGTCTGAGTTAGCTTTCGCTCGAGTATTGAGAATCGCCGCGAGCCGAGGTATTGATTTAACATTGGCTTTGCTGTCGTCCATATTGAGAGTTGCAGTTAATCATTTAATTAATCGTCTCATGTTGCCAAACAAGACATGCAGTGAAAGTAATAATTAAAAAAAAATACATTAAAATGAACCTGCCGTTTTATTTTTATTTTATTTTATAGAGATATACATGTAGTTGTATAAAATGATAGTTGTGTTAGGTATATTGGTTTATCAGAATGATAATAACAACAACAACAATAATAATAATTTTAATTGTATTTTTTTTCTTTGGAAACAGTTTAAAATGGCTGTGCAGAATATAGTATTATATTAATAGAAAGTAAAAATGAATGTTAGAAATATGTTAGAAATAATCAAAATATGTATATAAAAAGTATATGCATTTAAATAATTATGAATAATATTTACTTAAAAAATTGTTTTATTAAAAATATGGTGCTGTTAATGTTTGTTTATTTTGATAAAACAATATAGATATGAAAAATTATATTTAATCAAAGTTTTACAAAAAAATAAAAACAAATTGATTATTGATTTTTTGGCCATAAAAGAAAAATATAATACAAATATTATTAATAATTATTTACATTTAGATGAAACTATACAATAAAACAATAATTACAAGTATTAAAAATGCACAATTGTATCGAATGCAAACCAAATCTGTTTTCACATTTTAAAACTTGGTTGTATGGATCTGCAGCAAGTTGTATTTAATGTCACGGGCTTGCGTACTTAATGAAGTGGCCGCTTTTCAACTCTGCTGGAAACATCCACGAGGTCCTTAAAGGGGAAAGCAGGGCTTTCCTCCTGTGTGAGTCATCGGCATGCGCGCACACACACACACACACACACACACACACACACACACATTTGGAGCGTTGTTTGTCATCTGAGTGGAAACACAGTGGAGATTGTTGGCCTCTCAAGCAGAAAACTAAACAATTGATGGTTTTTGTGTGTTGGCAGCCCGTCGAGGCGGGCGAGTGGACGCGGCGGGGGCACCCCGTGCTGCCTACGTGTGTTAGCGCAGGGGAAACTCTGAGACACACACACACACACACACACACACACACACACACACACACACACACACACACACACACACACACACACACACACACACACACACACACACACACACACACACACACACACACACACACACACACACACGCACACACACGCACACACACACACGCGCACACACGCGCGCGCGCGCGTCCCCGTGCTTTGTGGGAACGTCCAGCAAGGAAAATCCTCTTTGGAAGTGCGGAAGAATGATGACATAACAAGAACGCGGCTTTGTCACGTTGTGAGGACACGACTTGGATGGCCGCGTGCAAGGATGGAAAGGCAGGAGGGTGTTTCCATGGCAGGATTGCCCGGGAATGCGGCGCGGGCGCCAAACTCGGGGAAACCCTCGTCAAGGACGGCGCGCGTCCGAGACCAAAGCCGGGTCGGCCCCGGGGTCCAAAAGACAGGCGAGCTTCGTGCTTACGGGGGGGGATGGCTCCCGCTCTGGACGTTTGATTAGGTACGCCAGCACTTACAAAGATGATAAGGTTCCGTTTTGATTGACTCGGTATTCCACTTTAAATCATTCAAACAATGATAAGGTTTTGAAGGTTTTGCTTACAAAGTAGGGTTTTACGGCAGTTAAGAGTTTCAGATCTTGGTTTCAACTCAGGCTTAGGCTTTCAAATTACAATTTGAAATTTGAGAGATTCAAGCCTGGCTTCGAGTTTCAAATGAGGGTTTTTCAAGTCAAGGTGAGGGTTTCAAGCCTGAGTCAAGGTATTAAATCAGGGTTTTCGAGCAATTCAATGTTTGAGAAACCAAGTAGGGTTGCACGCATGGGTAAGAGTTTAAAGTCAGGTTAGGGTTTCAACCTAATGGTTAGGTTGGGTTTCAAGTCTGGGTTAGGGTTTCAAATAAGTTATGTTTCAAACCAGAGCTAGGATATCAAGTCAGAGTCAAGATTTCAAATGACGGTTTCAAGCCTAGCTTAGTGTTTCAAATGAGGGTTTCAAGTCTCAAGAGTTTCAAACAAGCCTCAGTTCGGGTTTCAAAGGAATTTCAAAATTCAATTTAGAAAAAAAGGGTTTGAGGCCTAGGTTAGTGTTTCAAATGACGGTTTCAAGCCTGGTTTTTAAATTAAGGTTTCAAGCCCCAATTATGGTCTTAAACAAGGGGGGGTTAGTATTTCAAACAAGGGTTACGGTTTCAAGTCTTTATTAGGGTTTTAAATTGGAATAGTGCAGGTGTACCTAATGAAACGACCCGTTGGTGTGTATTTACATGTGTTGCCTTTGTTCATTTGTCTTTGTCACTGAAATGCATCCTGTTATCGCATTTTTGACACTCAGACGCCATGAGTCACGAGTGCGGGGGTAACCCTTTCCTTCCTTCCCTACGTTCCTTCCCTTGCCTGCTTCCCTCTTCGCCCGGTCGTCTCCGTGCCGCCGGTGGAACAATGAAAAGGCTTCCCTTGTTTTTTGGAAGCGCACGTGCAAACGTCACGTTTTTTTTACCCCGCCGAGGCCAATCAAGAAAATTGCTGTTTGTAAACCAACCAACCGCCTCCTCCACCTCCTCTTTTCCCTCCAAACCCAAATAGCTCGCAGTCAGAAACGCGCGCACGCGCATGTGTGTGTGCGCGCGCGCGCACAGCCTGCTGAAGAAGGCAATGGAAAGTTGTGCAAATGTAAATGTGCTGGGTTAAAAATACAGCACATTAATGTGCACCACATGTGGCACTCTGGCAAGGATGGAAGGGATTCTGATGGGAGGGGGCGGAGGAATAGTCCTGGGGCTTCTCCAGGGGAGACACATGCTCACAGACACACACTTGCTCTCACACACACATTGCTCACCTTGAGCCTTCTCCACAAACACCACCTTGGAGTCAGCCTGGAAGTTGTGCCCGTCCAGTTTCATGGTTTGGCCTCCGGGGGCAGCGCTGGTATCCAAGCTCTGCTTGTCGACCAGGGGCAGTTCTTGAGCTGACCTCTGGGCTGGATGTGAGAGAGCGGGAGGTTAATGTGAGAGAGTGGGAGGTTAATATGAGAGGCAGTCAAGAGACTGATTTCAAGATAAACCAACAGGCCCATAGTTGATACTCAACTGAGGCCTTTTTCTCCTCACACACTACTGAAACACTCTCACACATAATACTGATATGGTATAATAGACTAAAATACAGTCATGTTTATGAGACCATTTCAACAGTGTTGTGTGAGAGTGTTGCAGTGGTGAGTGAGAAAATCTCAGCAGTGAGTGTGAGAGTGTCACAGAAGTGTATGAGAGGATTTCAGTAGTGTGTATGAGTGTCTCAGTAGTGAGTGAAAGCTTCTTTGGGTGTGTATG